>NW_027211659.1:26237500-27437500 GCF_022749685.1 Semicossyphus pulcher
ACCTAAATTTAGCATGTTGACATGAGGTTTTTCAGACCTCCTCCTGTCGGTCTCTTTTCTGCTGCGTCACCATCTGACGTCACAAACACGCCCAACGTCTGTTTATTAAACTCTGCGACAAATTTAGAACGATGTTCGAGCGCTGCTCGGATGGAGGAGGGCGGAATTTGTAGCTGAGCTGACAAAGAGTCGCAGGAGTTACAGACGGAGCATAGCATTGCACCGGTAAGGGGGCGGAGATTAGCGTGTCGACACAGATTTTGTGTTTCCATCAATGCCGATCAGAGCCAAGGCGATAATGACCCGGGTCTACTGCAGATTGTAACCAATTGTAACCTTTCCCATTAAGCAAAAAAGCCGGGTGCTGCGGGTGTTAGCGGGTTTTTTGACCAGTGTCAAATGTTACTGCTGCCTTAAGTCTTTGAGGCTTCTGCAGAGTGTTGCAGCAGCTTCACAAACACTGCATGGAGAGTAACGTCAACATTAGGCTCTGCTGCTGATTCCAGCTGTCATGGGGCGAGAGGCGGGGTTACACCTGTACAGGCCGGAAGTCAATCACAGGGCTGACGAATAGAGACGGACAGGCTCACATTCAAAGCTACGGGCAATTTTAGAGTCAATGAACCTAACAAGCATGTTTTTGGACTGTGGGAGGAAGCCGGAGTACCCGGAGTGAACACTGCCATCCTTTGAAGTGCTAATTTAAGAAAAGGCTCCAGTGGTTTGTATAAAAGGGGAGGTACAAACCACCTATATGGTTGTATGAGTCAGAAGACTCTTTTCAGTTGCAGCATCTGAACTTATTCTGCAGCCACACTGAAACCAATGCAGCCATAACAACAACACTGTGAGACATTTCTTACTAGATTTCTTGCTGAAGGCAAATAAACCAAAATCTCATCCTCAGGCAGAAATATTTCTATCTTATTGTTTGTTTTACCGCTCAGGGGGGATGTTGAACGAGCTGGAAAGCAGAACATTTTCAGGGC
Source organism: Semicossyphus pulcher (assembly GCF_022749685.1). Classification (NCBI taxonomy): domain Eukaryota; kingdom Metazoa; phylum Chordata; class Actinopteri; order Labriformes; family Labridae; genus Semicossyphus; species Semicossyphus pulcher. Next base: position 26,238,490 of record NW_027211659.1, read on the forward strand.
ACACATTCTGACTCGATGATGTTTCTCTTCTATTCGAGTCTGTCTCTGAGCCATCACAGAGAGTCTGCATGCACAATACCAACATCGTCAAACTTAGTGACACCTGTGTTTTTTTAACCCATGACCCCATACGTTGTATGTTCCTTATCTCTAATACTGTGGCTTTTCTAAGAAAAAACCTTTAAGGATGGCAGACAACACAACAAATAATCCTACACTTCCTACGGTCAAACAGGTGGTCCACGTTATTTAAATGTAACTCTTTGGCTTAGTTAAGGCACCAAAACTCATTGGTTCAGTATAAAGCATAAAAAATAATCATGGTTACTATTTATGGGTACTTTGCATATGTTCAAACGTTGTTTAAAGTAAAAATCTCGAAAATTTTCATGTAAATAAATGTCTGTTAAATCACTACCTACCACCGAATGAGGTAATACAATGGTGATTGAGCCTATGGCCCACTGATGAAAGCCTTTGCAATTGCAGTATTACAGACTTGGAAATAATCACAAGCAGCACCCAGTTAGTGACGTGTTTTCCATCATCCAGCAGTGGTTGGTCTGCCAGAGAGGGTAGGCACATCAAATTGTCTGCTGTGATCAGGCTGATTATATACGACATGTATATGTTTAGCTGCTGAAGGCTCTGTTACTGTAAATTCACTTGCCATAATCGCTAACCTTTTCTGTAGCTGTAGCATATAGTGGGTTTATCACAGGTTTATCATGTAAACAGATGCCTACAATGGATGTAAAGATGGATGATGACAGCAGTGTGACTGATCAAAAGCTAATAAGAGCTGAAAACACTGTAAGAAAGCTAACATGTAGCTTCATGTCTCAGAGGGAAGGAGGCCTTTGAACGATACTCTACCCGCTGCTAGACGTCAGTCAGAAGAATAAAAGCTCTGCTGATGTGTCGACTGGTGAAAATGATGAACAGGTTTTAATGACTGTGTGCAGCACCAGAACAATGATTGACCGCTCCACCCCGTCTGACTCTGGAGTCACATCCACATCTGTGTTCATTAGCTCACGGCTGGGTGCTGTTTTCAGCCAGACTGTGTTTTTCATACGTCTTACATCCACCTCCGTGCAGGAAGAGGTCACATTAGGTGCACATCGTCGAATGCACTGGGTTGTTAGTGTGCGGATGTTGATTAGGATAAAAAACATGCAGATTTTGTTCTCACTCATCAGGGGGCTGTTTGTGTTACGCAGACAGAGACAAGGCTGGTATGCTAATACGGGTTATTTCCGTGCTCTGCCTTTAATATAATTTGGTCAAAGCATTGAAACAAGGATGGAGTGAAGAAAACGTTGTGTTATAGAACTTAAAAGAGCAGCTTTCTCCTATTTACGCCTTGTTCTTGGAATAACCTTCAAAATAAAGTGCACTTTAATGATTTTGTTACACTGAGAAAGTTCAAAGCTTTAATACAAAACTTTGTAACAATAGAGTTCAGTTTGTTCTTTCTTAGCAGGACTTTATGTGTCTGTTGTTCCTTATCTGCTGAATTTGTTTCTTTAACTGTAATTTTTATTTTAAATGTTTGGTTGCCCTTGAAGAGATTTTAATCTCAAGCGAGTTACTGTTTAAATTAAGGTTAAAAGAATTGAAGAAGTACGTGAGTTGGCATTAAAAGATATTGATTTACACACTTCCAACAGAGAAGAGAAAAAGTAAGTTATCAAACAACCACTTTAAAGCTTTTGAAAACTTTTTCTTTTTGAATTGTGTTTTTAAGTCTAGAAACCGAGGACGGACTGATGAAAATCAAAGTTTTTATGGTTTCAAATCACAAAGTGAAGAATGGAGCAGCACTGGTCTTAAGTTTAGATAGAGGCAATACTGACGTTTCTGTATTTGTGTTGCCAGTGTTACAGTGCACAAGCACACATCTCTCTAATACCTCACTCTCTCTGCCAGGGACCAAGCATGAAAGGCAAAAGGACAAAGCAATTACAAATTTGCTGAAGAAAAGTTGCACAATTTGATTCCAAATCACAAGAAAAGTAAATAAATCCAAATCAAACAGGCTTTTTTAAAAGGCTCCAAAAAAGAGGGCCCAAATTTAAAGGGCCAGTTCACCAATTTTTAACCTCAGTACTATCATGCTATTATGGGGAGCTAATGCAAATTGGCTCTGTGCCTTTGGAGGACGCTATCCGCTTCTCCAATGGGCCCTGGAAAACCTCCGTCAGACTATGTAAAACAGGTCATCTGGCGGAGGCCAGGGAGCTCACTAAACTACACTTCCTTAATCCAGGACGCCCGCCTCTAATGTCATGTCTCGTTCAGAACCATCAGGTTTGAAATGTAGACTGCAGACCTGAAGATTTGTTAGACAATCCACCGGTATATTCTCGTTGTATTTCGGATTCTGTACCGCTCTGAGTCATTGCCTGCACCGAAAACGGTAGTATTTCTCTCCAGCGTCTCTCGCTGGGCCGTTCCTTCCAGAGGGAGGGGCGCAATGCACGCTGGGTGTTGTAGGAATGTAGAATGGGTGAAACCACGAGCTGTTGGCATAACTTTCTCCACAGCTATGGCACCAATTTCAAATATTATTGCTTCTATCGATTACAGAGAACACCAGCTTTGACTGACAGCAGCTTTTTCCAGGGGAGAATTGATCCTTTAATGGAGGTCAACTAAGATATATCAGACATATCAAAAGATAGCATCTACAAGAATGAGTTAGCATTCGGAAAATTATAACAAAGACCACCCTAAAACAGTTTTTGCATTCCCCCCTTCTTCCATCTCCCTGTTGGTCTCTTCCACTTCCTGTGGGCGGGGCTTAAAAGGCCATCTTCCCCAGGTTTCAGGCATTTTGCCAGACAAACTCAGTGAGATATTCTGCAAAAGGTGAGTGTGACTTTAAAATTAATCCATGTGACTGAAATATTTGCAGTCAACTGACTAAACTAACTGACCAATATGATTTAAAATCTGAGCAAATATAAAAAAAACAACATGGCTGCCAGAGATAGAATAAAACATCCAACCTGAGGCTGCAGGTTTGCTCTCCTTCCTCTCTGTGTGAGGCTTAACCAGAGCATGACCCTGCTTCACAAAGTTCACCTGAGGTTCAGTCTGCCAGCTGTTCCTCTCTTTACTTTCCCTCCAAAACACAACAGCACAGTGCACTGTAAAATGAATGATGTTGAGAAATAACGGACATTTTCCAACAGCAGCTGTTGTGTTTTCAGTACTTCTCGTCTGATAACAGGGTCCCTCACTTAATAATTTCACCTTCTTCACAGCAGACACGCTTAGACTTGTTATTGCAGAGAAAGCACAGGCGTTACTGATAACGTTCATTAAGGCTTCTTTCCAAGTGTCCCAGCAAGGTGACAGTGTTGCAGTGCAAACACATTTGTGAACATCGACACCAATTTTCCCTTCTAAATTTCTGTGTGAGGAAGCACAATTTTAAACTTATTTTAAACTGAACTATATTTTATGCCTGCAACACAAAAGCCTTCAGGAAGTCATGTGACATAGAGTGTAGAGCCTCTAAGAGCGCTGCTCTGGGGTTGGTTTAATTTGATGGACCGTGTTGTAACAGAAACCATAATCATTCTTTATAAACCTGACCGAGTATGTTTTGGTGCCTAAACTACTTCTGATTTTGTTTGTTTAGACCATAGACTGTATAAAAAGATGGACGACGTGACAGCTCCCTAAAAGTGAAGCCACACCCTCTCTGTCGCCCCCTGCTGACTGGCTGCAGTTTAGCTCATAAAGCCCGCCTCCTCCGTGTTAACAGATGGGACATGAGTCAAACTATAAAATCTAAATACACGTCAAATACATTTTTCTCCAACATGGTTTCTGTCATTATAGTTAGTTCTTATCATGCTGATTTATGTCCAAGTGTTCATTTTTCTGACAAGTTTATTTTTAATTAGATATTTGAAGCTATAAAAATGATGATTGGCAGCTCTGTTGACCAATCTGGCTCCTGCAGCCGATCAGTCCCGGATTAGCAGAGTGGAGGACGAACGGCGAGAGGAGACGTAATTTGTCATTGAAGTTTTCATATCTGTGAACGTTAACCTCAGACCAACTCTAAGAAGCTGTTCTGCTGTTAATATACGCTGATCCTTGCTGTATATTTCTGTTTTGGTTAGCGGAAGTGGCTATGGCAGAGATACGCAGCGCTTCTACATCTGCCGGATGGCGGAGCACTGTACATCAATTCAGCACGGAGCAGATTGAGCGAGACAGGAAACTACCGAAACCACATGAAAACATCCGGTTAATTTTCCGAATAAATTACTCCGTACATGTAAAATACTCCGTAATACTCCAACAATAACCTCACGTGTGTTTGTAATTGTTTTTATAGCACATATGTTGTGTTATCTCGCACGATCGCGTGTGATTCTGTAATTACCGCGGGAACTCCCTGGTCTCAACGGCTCCAGCTGTCCGCAAAAAAACGGCTGAGCATGGAGTCAAACCGCAGCGCAGTCACGCAACCAGTGGACGTCCAGGGTTAGACACTGAAATTACACTTAAGTTAACGTTGACTTCTGTTTTCACACAGGACAGGAACTATACGACAGAGAGAGCTCTGAAGGTATGAAATTTGTGCTACAACCACGTAATTCATTGTACTGACTGACACAAAAAAGGTAGATTCTTGTGCTTGTGCACAACTTCATCTTATATTTTTGTGACTATTTCACAAACTGCTGTGAGCCTTGGTTGGGTAGTGAGACAGCATGCACAATACTAGCACCCTGAAACTGCTGAAGCTGGATGGAATTCATCCATCTTACACTTTATTATTAACACCTGTATGATGTCGAAACGCTTACAGTGAAAAAGGCTTTTAATGTCTTGTAACAGATGGTGCAGGTTTAGCTCAGGCACGTGATGTACACACATCATGTACACACTGAGTCCTTGCTGCACCAGTCCTGGGTTAGACTACAACCCTCAGTCATTTGGTCCATGTCAACCCCACTCTTTCTCTTCCACATGTTTCCTGTCTCTCTTTAGCTCCAATAAAGGTGATAAAAGAAATTGATGACACAAGGTCGCTGTTTTTTCTAAAGCTTTCAACCACATTTCATTGCATTCATCAGCCAAAGGATTTCTCTCTTCTATTTTCCTGTTTGCGTTTTACATCCAGCAGGCCAATAAACACGAGAGCGCTAAGAAACATATCTTTAAATAAAAGTATAATTTCTTCACGGTCAGTGTACCTCGACATACATGTAACATTTTCTCCCCGAGTTGTGAGCCTGATCTTCCCTCCTGAATCCTCGAGTCAACGTGTGTCTATCTTTTAAGGCCACACTCATTTCCACCTACACACGTTTTACGCCATTATCACTTGTTTGCAAAAACACTTTTTAGCACCCCGCCTACACGCGGCAACACATTGGGAATGTGACATATTTGAATGAGACACCTAAAATAGTTAACTTGTTTTTGTACATGTGGTCTGGTTTCTACCAAATTTAAACGGTGCGCACATAAATACTCTGAGTGATCATGCAATCATTGCAGACAGTTGCTGCTATAAAAATGTAGTCATTAATTAGTCACTATTTATCCCAGTGCACAAACCAACAGGAGAATGCATGAATGTCAGTATCTACTGTGTAAAACAACTCAATATGTACAGAAAAAAACACACTGGATGATACAGGGTGATGTGTTCACATGTGCTGCCATTGTGAAGCAGCCCCTTACAGCGGGTTGGCAATTATCAGATTGCTTCCTACCACTATACTGACACGAGTTAAGTACACTTAAAACTCCAAAGAAAGTTTCTCAGCGTCTCTCCTGGAATCTTGACTACCGGATGAGACGCAGACATATGGCAGGTCCATATGGAAACACCACGATAGACAACAAAAACAAACAACACCTGTGGGATATAAACACTGTGGCGAGGATCTTCTAAAGCATCAAACATGAATTTTATAACATTTAGATTTTGTGCTAGATAAAATTTAGTTCATCTGTAAAAGCATTGAATGAAGCCTGCTGCTTGATACCGCTGTAGTCGCTCCTTACGGAGATGTCCCTAAATATTTAGTTCCTTCTTTCTCTAAACTTTTCGATCATTACTAACCTGACTGTGGAATATCTGCAAGATGCACAGGGTCCAAACAAGGTGGGTGGAGTTGGATGTTTGTTTCTTATTTGACAAGAAGCAAAACTCTTTAAGATGCATCATGGTTATGACTTTAATGTTGCTCTGTTGAGGAATATAAATCTACTTTTTGAAACATCTGATGTATTTTCTTTCACATGACTACATTTGTTGCTGTTTTATTAGAACATTGATGGGCTTGATTGAATCTGTAGGCAGGGACGTGGATTTTAGGGGTGGCAAGTGTTCTGGTTTACGTTTGTACTGCGATTGTAGTCCGAGTAGGATTGACGTATCATATATCAGCAGGCTGCAGCGTATGCAGGAAAAACAGTCCGTGTGAAGAGCAAAAGAGGAGGAACATAATGCGGCATAAAGACATCCTGACTCCCATCAGAATCATATGATGATGATTTAGCTTCTTATAAACAGACATCTGCAACAAGCAGATAACAATCCGCTCTGGATCAAAAATTCCCTTGCCGCTGTGTCACGAAAGCCGTTCAGCGTTTAGATTTCCCGACTTCCTCAAATGCATCAGAAATGATCAATCCATATTCCTCTTGAGGACAGACCTGACAAAGTTTCATTTGAATTGTAACTAATCTGCATCATGAAACTTAAGACCTGTTAATTAAAGTCAATCACAATTCTGTAAACGATGCAGCACGCCGAAAAGGAAATCTTGGAAGTCATTTATCGCTAACCGCCGGCTAAAGCGGAATATAGCCGATGCAATCCGAGATTGGTTTGTAAAAGACTAGCTTTTTTTGGAACTGTGGAGTTTTTTTTAAGAGAAAATAGTTTCATTAAAAATGTTTCAAGCAGAAGAAAAGATGTAGACAACTTGAGAGGTTAAAATGGTGAAAGAAATTTAAATCTGTGGTTTCAAGTTAATTGCAAAAACACCACGTTGATTATCACAGCAGCAGCTTGGTGTCAATGACAGACAGTACAGGCGCCTGAGCAATAAGTGAATATGCAACTGCCAATTTTATGTGAGTAAGTTATATGAGTTTTGGTCCTATCTTTACTACTATGCTGACACCTTTAGCAGAGAAAAATAAGAAGTGAAGAACAATGTGAGGAGAAACAATAAGTCTCCAGCAGCAATCATCACTGCTCAGGTCACGTCGACACGTACACGGGTATTTTTTAAAACGTGGCTTTTTCTCTGTTTTGGCCTTTTGTCCACACAAACACGTTTTAGGTCGCTGAAAATGGATGTTTTGTAAAACTCCAGGGTGAAGACTTTGAGAAACTCCGTTTCCACGGAGACGTGTAGACGGGGTAAAAGGCGTTTTTGGCTCGTGACATCTCCTTTGTGAGGCGTCACAAATGAGGCGACGTTCCTTGGGAAAAAAAGGATGTGACAAAAACAGTGATGCTTCTAACCTTGCTTACAGGACCTTTACATGTTTACACATATTTGTACAGTTACTCGTCCACTATATTGATATATCGTCCCCCTTCTTGATGCACCATTGCAGCCTGCCAGGTAGTCCTTTTTCAGACTTTTGATTTACTTTTTCTTCCTTGCATGACCGGGTTATTTCGCCGCCTGTTGGTGTGGCGTTCTCATGACAGCGTTGTGTTTTCGCGTTTTCTTTATGGCGGGGGTTTTTTAATAACCGTGCTCGTGTGGACGGGTTTTTTTGGAAAGAATGGGGAAAAAAACTCCAAAATACCTGAGTATGTGTAAACACAGCCTCAGTCTCCTTCCTAAAGTCACTGATTTGTACAACATGTAGCACAGTGAGAACTTTACAACTTATTTTATTACCGGAACTCGACTGGAATTCGAGGCATCCCACCAGCACTCTGTGATACATTCACACCTATTCATTTCACAGCACAGCGGGCCCTGAAGCACATTTGGTCCTGACATAATCTCGCTGACATGACTTTCACAGACCCCGCTGCATCCGACAGACACACAGATACATCTTCACTGCACACATCTCTGAAACGGTGATGAACAAAGAGTTCCTTTCTTATACTGTATTAAAAAGAAATCGGTATAACTTTGTTCGTTAATGAACTTGCTAAATAGCATTTAAATGGCATCGTCTCCTGGATGCTTTCCTCATTTGCAGACAGCTCTAGCACACGATGCAGTGTGATAAAATAAGGCAGCAAGGCAAACTCAGCATGTGAATGAACTCATCAATCTTTGTGAGTGTGTTGTGCAAAAGAGGAAAGTTAACTTTTTGAACCATTAATCATCAAGTGTGTTGAGCTCCTTTAGGAAGATGTGAACTCCAGAGGAGCTTTAGTGCAGCACTTTACCACTTACATCTTTGCTTTTAGCATTCCACTGAATGTTTGAGTGTCTTTACTTTCAATAGCATCAACATCTGCTCTGTTTGAGGAACAAATTGATATCTTAAGTCCTTATGCAGTCGCAAGGACTCTATAGGACCCATTAATGCAAGGATAATATGCATGGCTGAGCAAATGGCAGGTCATATCATGTTACATTTTTTCCCTCACAGGGACAAATAAGCATCTCCAGGGGAAGCGCTCTTATGTAAATGAGTGGCAGATACGTCTCAACCACAAAACAAATTAGCGACACATCTATCACATATTCCTCGGTGAGGCTCGGGAATGAGAGGCGTACTACGAGAGGAGCGTATATATTGAGATCAGCTGGCATAGCTCTGTAATTTATAGACTCAGCAACTCGAGAGCCAATGCAATCATTCTTACGAGACTGAATCCAGCCATCTATCACTCCCAGAGCCAGCCAGTCCCGAGCTGTTTTAAAGGCTGTTTGTGTGATAGATCTCGGGAACAGGGGAACGCCTCGCAGGTTCAATAACCTGCTGGCTGAGTTGTCGAGCGTTTCGGGGCGCTGAGTTACGGAGATGAGAGCGATCGGGGCTGCGTGCTGGCAGAGAGATTGCAAACAATGCTGGTCTTCCTTCCAGCGATGGGAAAGACTTTTATTAGAGCTGTGAACATATAAATTACAGTGAAATATTTGGGAATTTAGTATTTTCTTCATCCAGACAAGTTATTCTACCTCTGTTTCTCTTTCTGAATGAAGGAATTTAGAGGGTAATTCCTGTTAACATGTGCACTAATATTTTAGCTATCAGGGTTTAAATGCTTAATAGGTACAAAACATCAAGTCTTCATGGGTCCAAAATGTCGTGCCCGAACCCAAACAGACCCAGAAATGTACGACTTGGAACCAAACGGGATCCGTCTATTTGAGAGCGGGAACCCGGACCCATGCAAAACCGAGAAATGTAGGACCCGACCCCGGCCGGGCGACCCGATCAGCACCGACTACACAGCTGATTGCTATTAACAAGTTAGCGTTAGTCAGCTGTCAAAACAAACTTTTTGTCCTACGTAATGTGCCGTAGCCTTCTCCCCTGTGCCTGGCCGTGCATATAACCCATCCTCCTCACCAAGAAAGTTTATAAAACGCATCCAGGTTTCCTGTTATCCATCTTGTGTCGATGGAAACAGGAATGCTAATCCTCTCGTTATCTCAGATTTAAAGTCCAATTGGCCAAATGCGCGGCTCGTTTAGAAGCAGCATTGGCGTTCTGTTGCATCGAGCATAATAAAGATAACTTCAACTATTTGTCCTTTTGAACAATGATAACGATTACTCTTTGCCACGGCAGCTAATGTTAGCATTTCTAGTTTGCTATCATCCGTGTTGTCCAAGTCTGACCTGTGATGTGACCCTTCGCCTCCTGAGCAAAAGCAGATGGAGGTCATTGGTGCCACCTTGCAGTGTTGTGACCAAGTCATCTTTGCTCAAGTCCCAAGCAAGTCTCGAGTCATTTTTTCTTGGGCAGGTCAAGTCAAGTCACAGGTTATGTCAAGTCAAGTCGAGTCCTTAGTTAAGGCAAGTCAAGTCCAGAGTCAAGTCTTTTTTTTTCACCCAAGATCCAGCACTCTTACCTGTAGTATCCGGTCTTTATAACGAGGACAAGGTGTTAGTAGCCCGTTTTGAGTCGTCCAATCATGACTCCCAGTTTGCGCGTACATACTTGATAGTTAGAAACTTGACAACATTGAATTTTATCATTTGATATTTAACAGCTAACATTCAAACTTATGAACACACGCAAGTCATCCGTGTCATCATGCCCCAAGTCCAAGTCGAGTCTCAAGTCATTTATTTTTTGTTAAGTCAAGTAGCAAGTCACCAAAACAGTGACTCAAGTCGACTCGAGTCCAAGTCACCAAGTCTCAAGTCCACATCTCTGCCACCTTGTGGCCAAAGCTGCACTTTGCTTGCACTCTCACTTTCATCATGACCAACACTTTCCAATCACAGCCAGGTCTTCCCAGATCCACTCGGGTATTACACATAATGTTGAACAGACCCGGAACCCGGGGTTATAGAACAAGTCCCCATCCAGAACCAGTTGCCCATAAAACGTGGACCCTAACCCGTCCGGGTCCTAGGGTTCCGGTGGATCCATGAAGACCTCTAACAAAAAGTTGCTTCAGTAGATTGCTTCAGCCAGCAGCCACAAAACAGGCTGTAATGGATGCAACGTAATCTTTGTGGGCAAATGTGTCAGTTGACTCAAAGTGCTTGAGTTAGCCATGGACAGGCTTAGATTGTTTTGTGGCTTCAGAGTTAAACCTTTAAGTTGAAGAATGAGATGTTCGTTTTTTAAACCAGAAACATCCCTCGTAAAGCAACCAGAAACCAGAGACATTTTACCTCGCAAACTTAGGGGTTGCTTGTCTCCCTCTTCCTCAATCTCTTAGGGGTTTTGTGTCACAGAAATGTGTCAGATCTGGACTAACCATTTAAAACAACTTGTTTGTTCTGCACAGTAAAATGAGTGTTTTTGTCAATGGAGTCTGGTGGATGTGAAGGGATCAATGTGACAGCTGTGTCAGGCATAAACTAAAAGGATCCTGTGTCGGGATAACAAAAACAAGCACTTTGATCAGGTGTATTTGCCACAAGGATTACGTTGCAGCCATTACAGCCCGTTTCATGACTGAGAGCTGGAGAAATTATTTGTACCCACAAGTCATTTGAACTCCAAAGTATGTTAAAATAAAGCCCAGGTTTAAAATACCTGAACTCCCTTTTAATGGCCTGTTGATGTGTATTTTCTGTGTGTATCAATCATTCTTATGAGACTGAATCCAGCCATCTATCACTCCCAGGGCCCGAGTCCCGAGCTGTTTTAAAGGCTGTTTGTGTGATAGATCTTGGGAACAGGGATACGCCTCGCAGGTTCAATAACCTGCTGGCTGAGTTGTCGAGCGTTTCGGGGCGCTGAGTTACGGAGATGAGAGCGATCGGGGCTGCGTGCTGGCAGAGAGATTGCAAACAATGCTGGTCTTCCTTCCAGCGATGGGAGAAGCCTCGACGGAGACGTGTATTAGAGCTGTGAACATGCAATGTGAAATATAAATGAAAGTGAAATATTGGGGAATTCGATATTTGTTTATCCAGACTAGTGATTCTCTCTGTTTTTCGACATGAATATTCTTCATCATTTGATATTCCGCTGCCTTTTATCACACAAACACATCACGCAATACAGAGAAACCAACAGTAATCCAGCCAGCATCGCTTGAACTGTTGTGTACATGGCACCGTCTGGGATTTGGCTTCCAGACTGAAGGCAAACACTGTTAAAGATTGACGTATTAAACCATTTAACAGCCTCATTGATGCTTCAGAAGTTTACATGACAGTAAATGTCTTTGTTCCCCGGCTCAGGACAGAGTTTGATGTGGCTCAGTTTCCCTCAACACCGTCCTCATTACTTCTCTTTAAAATCTGAATCTCTTTCATGTCAGCTGCAACATGAGAACGTGTCAGAGTATTTTATCTGAAATAGTGCGCTCTCTGAGCTGGATCAAAGCGCGTCAGTGTGTAAACTCTGAATATATCTCGAGTGACAAAAAGTCTCTATTTTTAAAAGCAGCCTGTTTTTATGGACGACACGACAGACGATCCCGCACTTCTGTCTGCACTTTTATTTCATCATCATTTGATGAAGAGGCTTTCTAACTAATGATTTTTGAGATAAGACTCACCATGGAGTACACTCAACTCCTGTCAGCCAATCAGTATCGGCATGCCAGGAATGCAATTAGCCCCCAAAATGCAATCTCACTCAATTTGCTCTTCAAATGATTGATTAGCCGAGATAAAATATAGAGCTAATAGCGTGATGTGAAACTAATTCACTTGATAAGGTTTTCTTCTTGTGCTCAAAGTTTGGTGGTCGACGGATTCACCTGAAGCCGGATGTATAAAGAAAGCGGATGCAGATATTTCACACACGCCTCAGACTAACAGGCTGAGTGTTATGTTGTAAAGAGGAGGTGATGATTAAAGTGAGAGTGATAAAACACTGTCACACGTTTTGGGGCTAAGAGATGGAAGAGGTTTTGATATAGCTCCAGTGGATTGCTTCAGCCTGCTGCCGTGTGGTTATAGTGGCCGCTACATAATCCTAAACCTAAAGCCAAATGCCAGTGTTGTGACCAAGTCATCTTTACTGAAGTCCCAAGCAAGTCTCAAGTCATTTTTTCTTGGGCAAGTCCTTAGTTAAGGCAAGTCAAGTACCAAGTCATTTTTCCACCTATGATCCAGCACTCTTACCTGTAGTATCCGGTCTTTATAAAGAGAAAAGACAAGGTGTTAGCAGCCCGTCTAATAATGATATTATTGGCCAATTTATATAACCTGTTCAAAAAGTATGACAGTGAATTGTATCTGTATTATCTTGGCACAGACGCAGCCATGATGATGGTCGGGGCCCCTCTCTGATGCCACTGGTCCTCTCTGTCATTTTAATTTTAATGTGACACTAATGGATGTTCATATAATACGAAGCTGAAGATTCAGTAATGAGGTGAACGTATGTAAAAATAATCCCTCAGGCTTCACACTGAACTGTGAATCATGCAAAGCTGCTCCAGTGGGATCCCAGAATAAAAACTATAGAGCTGAAAATGAGCATAATAGATCCCCATTCAAACGTCTGTATTCTGCATCCATTTCTGTCTATCAGTGGGAGTGGAAGCATTTAGATGTGCACCTGCTTTCACAAGCTGAATCCAATTTTCTGGATGTTCTCACAAACTCACTGGCTGTGTTCAAGCTCAGCAGACCTGAAACAAGCAGGACCTTCACGCAGGAGACCAACAGTCAAAGTTGAGTTATTACTTGAAGAGCAACTTGCAGGTTGGAGACACCAGTGAATCAATGTGTAGGAAAATGATTTCGTAATTATATTTTCAATGAAATATATATGAATTAATCCACTACAGCGGCTTCCGGAGTCAGAGTTTTTTGTACGTTTATTTCCGCATCAGAACGGATGTTACATAAGGGAGTCCCGCCAACTGTTTAACTTGAATAAATATGAATCTAAATGCCAGTGTTGTCTTTGAAGATATAGAAATTGCTCATTCAGATCCCTACAACAGACCACAGGCTTATAATTATGAGCCTGTTAGGCGTCAAAGAGAGCAGGAACAGGCCAGGATGAGGAGAACTAACGGCCACAGGAGAGACAGTGAGCTGTAGAGCGACAAGAACCAGAGGAAACCTGGGCAGGTGTGTGATGAGCGATCGGCGTTAGCTATCGATATCTAACGCTGTGCTCACATCACAACATTGTACAGTTTAAAGGCTATAACAAATCATGAGTAGCAAATAGGAGCATTAATACTTAGCCATTACAGTAACTAATGGGCGAGTCAGCTTGTATCATTTGTGTTTCGTTCTTTAATGGTAAATCCGTACTACGTTTTACGGTGCCACAGCGATGTGTGACAGACAGAGAGAGAGAGCGGTGACAGTCCCGAAGTCCCGTCTCTTCACCTGCACAGAACAAACCCAGGCATGAAAGCTCGCTCCATTCCTCTTCCTGTCAGTACGACGGTGGGCTCGATGTCCCATCAAGCTAGAATTTGTGCAAACGGCAAAAATGATTCATTAAGAGCTTGTGAAATGTTAGACTACCAAAATAATACCTACACAATAGGATACGACGGTTCAGACTCACTACCACCTACTTCTGCATGCTGATCTAAGGCCACCGCAGGTCCGTCTTGTTACGTAATATGACGCCATGTTGGAAAAAATTTTACCTGTTCTTTAATCCAAAACAAGATGTTTCATAAACGTAACCACGTAGTTTGTGCTTAAACCATCCGCACAAGCTGCGTTAGGATAACCAGATCAAGATAATGGTTGTGCATCTGCTTTAGATGAAAAAGTGTTTGTATTTAAAGGCCTGGGATGAGAAGATGTTGGGTTGACCCATTTCTATATATGTATGACTACAGCTGGAGTTCCTCCTGCAGGGGCCTGTTGGTACCGAGCTCCAGGCTCAAACCACAGAACAGCATTGACAATCTGGGCCCCTCGACTTCTGTAAATCAGGTGGCCCAGTTCACTTTCTTTATATCTCTCAACTGCATTTAGTTTGGTTAAATACGTTGTCGGATACAGCCGTATGCTCACACTAACATGTTCTTTATTTTGTCATCATGAAACAAGATCCTAAAGGTGGTATATGACAAGAAGAGGCTCGGTCCTTTTTGCTTATATAACTCACCAACTGTGACTCTCTCCAAACTTCCTGTAGAGATCCCTGCTGTGTAAATCTCTGTGTTGCACCACAGCTTGAGAATAACAGCACCTTCTATTCGGCGACCTTGTGTTCCCATCACGGATGTGTGCACCCGGCTCCCCCCTGGTCATGTGGCAGTCCCAGTTTGTCGCTGCAATCTGCATGTGGGTGGACCTGACGCTTCCAAGGACCGCCGATGACACGCGCCTCGGGCAGCATCAGGCCTTGTTAAACTCAGGAGTTAAGGGCCACAAAAAACTGCTGCTTCGTCCTAATTGGATTTCTTATCTGTGCTGGCGGCATAAGGACACGGCCATGATACGGAGGGGGGGCATTTAAGAGGATAACAGAGAGCCGTTAAGACCTCAGCTCCAGACGACGGGGGTCAAACATGGAGAGATTAACTTTTTTTGTGCTACACAGAGGACTTTTAGAGTACTTAATCCTGGCTATGATCCCTGCTTGTTTGACTGATTTCCGACACAGGTTTGCCGTGAGCTGAGGGCAAAGCGCATCAGGCCGAGCTGCAGCAGAAGCCTCGGGGTGTCGAGGACGGCAAACCTGTGTATTGTGCTAATTTGAGGAATTTTTGACACAATACAGCTTTTCAAAAGCAGCGAGAGTTTCCTCACAGTGAAAAGACCGGCAGTGAAAGAGAAAAGAGCCGCACGCAGAGATTCAGAAAACGTTTTTTGTACATAGCAGCTCTCTAGGTATCGGAATAAGAGCCTGAATATTCTCAAGGAATATAATTCAGGCTCTGTTTATTGTCACTGTACGACAAAGCACGGATCATAAAAGCAATTTGTCTCCACAGCCTGCTCCTGTAGAATATTGTTTTTTATATTTGCAGTGTTCAGACACTTGAGATGTTTACAGTTGTATACAGAGTATCTGGTTCTTTTATTTGATTATGAGTCGGTGCATCAAGCTGTGGGGGGGCGGAGAAAGACAAAGAGAAAAACAAGCTCTTTCTCTCCTCTTATTCTTCCACCTGGGATTTTGTTTCTTTCACTTATTTGCTGTCATTTTAAAACAAATATAACTTTGAACACGTGTGACATGGTGCTTTTTTTCTAACACAACAATTAGGGATTAATGCAACACATCCAAACAAGATATCCAAATATCTCAGAGGCAGGCGCGGCGGAGCGTGCTTTAGAAAATCCATCACAATGGGAACGAAATGTTCGTACGGTCAATAAATAGTGATGTGAGCAGGTGATGCAGAGGCAGATTTAACACAAGGAATTACACCTTTTTCCTTCCAGTGAGTTTCTGCCTGTTCTCTTTTTCCTCGAAGCCAATCAGCTGCTTTTCCTTATCGATCCCCATCGCTTTGAAGCAATCGCAAACTCCCAGCTGAGCGTCCTGTGACAGTTGATTAATCTCCAGGACATGTTGCTCCATTCTGACTGACTGTGGAACTCTGACTCCGTGAACAGTATAACTCGGGTGTAAAGATTAGACCTTCAGGTAACAGTGTGTTTAGACACTTTGTTTCAGTCCGTCCCAAATGACATTGCTATGAGTAGTGAGTCATGGGCTGCCGAGCTCTGCTAATTGGGTTGAATAGAGCTGAAACAGAGACGTGTAGGCGGACAGTGACAGCTTAAAAAAATACACAAATATAGAATAACATTAAGAACTCAGCGAACTTACCAGCAACACACTTGTATGTTAGCATAGATTCTTTAAGATCTCAGCATTAACAGACAGAGATGATCCAGAATTACCCTTTAAGTCCACAACAAACACTTCCTCCATTGGTGACTAATACCGAAGAGCTCGAGACTTCATGGAGGCTAAATCAAGTCAATGTTAGCTAACCATCAGCACTTAGGAAAGGAAACACTGCAAATAAGAGAGTTAAGCTTTAAAGAAGAGTCGAGAACTACCCAGCCTGATGCATCCCATAATGCCCTGCTTCCAAAAGTCATATAATCGGCGAGCCAGGCTCCTTTGAACACAGCCCAGTGCCTTTAATGATCGTCCTATTTTCAGCTTTATAGAGTGATTGGCTGTGGTGAGCGTCGGCACCACAGACACAGATGACGGATGGAGAGTTGGCTGCAGCTCAGGGGTCACACAGGAGGGCCCCGGCATCACCAGCACACATAGAAGCAGTAAGTGATGATGTTGATGATGTCTCACCGCCCAGCAACCAGAACTGACAACCACAGAGAGAGAGACAATACTCACCTGTCTCACCGTCCAGAATGAGGAAACGCTCGGATACAAAGCAGCTTTGATTTTATTATTTCAATAGTATGTATTTATATTTCTTCCTACTTCGACACATAAATTATTCATAACTGACATTTTTTAATGTTCAATCCTTCTTATTTATCTCATTCATAGTTAAATTACATACTTATACTATTTAAAGATCGCTTTAATAAACATATATTTGTATGATTTATTATTTCTATTTCATGTTTTATATACATATTGTTTTATATATAGTAGTATAATGTATAGATATTTACATATTTGTATGCATTTAACATTATGTAGTGTAATAATTGATATATTTGTACACCTTAATTTACATTATTAAAGTACTACAGTGTATATATTAACATTTTGTACACACATTATTTATATTTCTATATTTTAACACATAGCCTACTGTTATAGTTTAATGCATTTGTTTTGAAGTATATTTTATTTTCTGCTTTCTCATAGTTTACTCCCGTTTCTTTTCTACAATAGAAGCAACTGTAACGTGAGCCAGTCCCCTTCTGGGATCAATAAAGTATTTTGTGCTTCTGATTGTGACGGATCCATCTCTATGTTTCTGCTCGTCGTTCATCCAAACTTAAACTAATCTGAACATTCAGCCTTGTATTCCACAGTTGTTCGCCGTTGGGTTGGTGGGGAAGAGGATCGATACATTTTGCCCCGAGCTAAATTTCTCTGGTGAGACTTCGAGGTTGAAAAGTGATGCAGAACCCGCGGCAAAATCGATACTGCTGTTGAGTCACACGCGCACACATATAGACACGCACGCGCACCGCAAGCGAAGAATGCGCGCGCACGCTCTTACACACATTTCACACTTCCTCGGCGCAGGTTTTAGGTGAACAATGTGGAGACAATGCGGATGCTGCCGTGCGGAGACGTTCCTTTGTCGTGACTGTAACCAATAACGCCACCTGTCCTCTCACTGTTTCATACTATACACATATAAAGACGCTTCCTGCTGCCTCCTGCAGCCACTTACTTCTGATCTGTTAACAACAGGTTTAAATCAGGATGATCTCTCGAGACCATGCACGTAAACTTAAGCAACTGATGCGCCATCAAACACTAACTTAAATGTTTCAGATTTGTCTTCCCATAACCGTGTTTGTTGAACACAGAGACCAGTGTGTGCCTGTTTAAAGAGAGACTCTAAATTCTATTGTCACCGCATACAGATAATATAATAATAAGAAGCACGACGTGAGATGAATGAAATCTCGCCACTGCGCCAGTTTATGGCTCGTCATCCAACACATTCACACACAAACACAGCCAGAGGTGTCAGGTTGCCTGCTCGCTCCCATGTCTTAATGAGAAAACATTAAACAGGAGCCATAACTACATTTGGCTATAACAGGGATGCTGACATGCATGTCCCCAAACCATCTCCAAAGCGCTGTGCGTCAATGCGCATCCCTGCTCGCCAAACCCGCACTGAAGTTTTGAACTGTCACACAGCTGCTGCTGATACAGAGTCACATAAAACACGAAGAAGTTTGTCACAGCGAAGATTAAACATTCATGAATCTTACCTTGATGGTCTTCGTAGATTGGCATTTAACTTGATGCGATACGGTGGCCGTTTGGTTCATCTTGGGACTCCGACACAAACAGTCCTCCTATCCAAGTGAGATAAAACAGCCGGGAAGATAAGCAAAGAGGTTCCACTCTACAACCCTACAGCATGGGATGAGTGTTCTCAGTCTTTGTTCGTTGTATGGCTGAAGCGCGCAACCGCATCTGACAGCTACTGTATGTGCCTCGCGCTGCTTAGCGCGGTAGGCATGTGCACAAATGACCGGTGATGATTGGTAGCCAGGGGCGAGCGCAGAAATTTCTGAATGGGGTGGCCAGGTGATGGGATGACCTCAGATACAGTGTCAACACTTAATGCCTTGGGACAAATGAGCACTGACTCACCAGGAAGCAGGCAAGTAAAATATGCATCGCTGTGCACATGCAAACTCCAACATGTATGTTCTCAAGGTAGGCTCACAACAGGTAACATTGTACGAAACACAAAAAAATGGAGTCTAGACAAACACAGACAAAGCTCTTTCACAGCCACTTACTCACAAATAAATCAGCAACCTAACATTGATTTATGACTTAATGAAGCTAATGCAAGGAGGCACATGGGACAGCTAAAATCCTGCCCGAAGAGGCAACACTGTTAGGAAGAGGAGCTTAGGTCTTCCTGATATTTATCCTAACATCAATTTAGATTTGAAAGCATTTAACACACGTTTCAGATAAAACCTCCATAACTGAATAATACCAAATACAACAATATATACTGCAAATACCCAAGTGAGTGATATGAGAGCACCACAGCTGTAACTGACAGTATCAACTGTATTAAAATTAAACTGTCCATAAGTAACAATTTAACTGAGGTTAAGATATAAAGAGGGACAGTGTCACGCCAAGACAAGCTAACGACATCAACACACACATTTGTTACACGACTTACATACACACATGCATTTGGATAGTTTTAATGTTGACATTTTATTATTTTTAATTATATTTTTGTTATTATGTTTTGTCAGAACATTTCAGGCATTCGTGTCTTTTTGTTGAATCTATAGGAAACAAAAGTGGACCCAAAACGGAACCTTGGGGGACACCTGATGCAACATGAAGCACAATGGAGTGCAATCAAATGTAATTATATTTATTGAAATTATTGTTATATCCTGACGGTATAAAATACAACAAAATAAGTGCTCGGGTTTGATGGCTTACCTTCCTGCCTACCTGTAAGAACCATGCCCTTCATTCATTGGGCGTGAATGGAGTCTTCCATGGGCAGAGAAAGGTAGTTTGATACTGTTCGTAATGAAAATAAAGTGCTACCCTCCTCCTGATCCTCAGAAGCTTCCTACCCCAACTTAAATACCTTATAGTCATAGAGTAATCAATGGGACTTGCAGCAGCTTTATTATGTTTGCCCACAGTGATATATAAATATACAGCCAGTTCTTCCATGCTAGTGTCGAACATGCACGAGTTTGCTGTAGATAACCGGTAATTTGATGAAGCACAAATATAGTCAGGCAACAAAAGCCTCATGATTATGTAAGAATGCAGCAGTGGCCTTAAAGAAAATGTGATTTTAGCTTCTACTGTACATACACTGTATATAATATATATATAACATTTACCTGTATATCTTGAATGCTTCTTACAGGTTTATATCTGGAACACCTACACCGACTATTCTTTGGTGTATAATTAACAAGACTGAGTTTCTGTCATATCTCCTACAGCAGTCCAGCAAATCCCTGTACCATTATAAAAATGGAGTGATTCCACTGGCGCGCGCACACAATGAATAATGAGGCACTTAAGAAGGCCAGACAGTTACACACATGATTCAGAATGGACAGTAATTACAAGCCTGGGGTGCAAGTTTAGTTGTGTTTGTAATTTAGCTTCCCACATTTCATGTTACGTTGCCAGATAATGGAGACAAAATGGATTTCATGTTGATAATATCAGCAATTCAGATTCATGATGGTGACAATTTAGTGTAGCAGCGGACGTGACGGAGAAACCTGTCACAGATGTTGACCATAAATCTCAGTTCCCAGTGATCGTGCGGAATATGATGGAGAGTCGGGTTAAAGATTATGCTTTGAAGCATTGTGGATGCACGCAGCTGATTTTAGCCTCTGCAGCCACACCACCACTAATGTACATCTCATTTCAGTCTTCTTGTCAGTTTGAATTTTACATTATGCCATTTAAATGCCAGCTTCACTGCCATCTGGGGCGGCTAGAGTCGGTCGTCTCTCAGTCGGAAGTTTGGGGGTTTGATGCCTGACTGCTACGGTCACGAGCCGAAGTGTCCCTGGGCAAGACACTGAGCCCCGAATGGCTCCCGGTGGCATAGCCTATTTACTTCTTGGCATCAGTTTTGTCTTGTGAATAAGTTTCAGAGTTAAATTCCGCTTACAATGTAAATTGTAGGAGCTACAAAGTCTGACTCAAAAGACTCGGAAAGTCTGTTTGGGATCCTGCAAGCCCTTTTACCGCTCTACTCATCCAAGTCAAGGGACTGCATCCAATGATGTTATTTTCACAATAAGGTTAGTCTGTTGTTTCTGTAATATTTGTAAACAGTTTTTGGGGTTTTTATTTTGAAGGTGGGTTTTTGTTTACCTGCCGCAGAACCGGAAACATAACGCTGGTCAGAAGTGGAAGCATTTCTTCTTCATCGTCCTTTCACCAAGCGATTTTAGCAAACCAGCTGGAGGGTGAACAAGCTCTTACTGTGGTGTGAGGAATTACAGCACGGTTAAATGGAAAATAAAAGTTTCACAAACCATCGGTCAAAGAGAGTCTGATCAGTGCTCTAGCTGGGGATGCTACTGTCTACGATGAATCATCATGTAGATATGTGTGAAAGTAAAATATGACATCACATATATCTAAAAATTCTCATATCTAGTAGTAGCATTGGTACATAATGTTTAAAAGATTTCAACAAATTAAATTAAAATCAAAAAAGCTAAAAGAAAACAACATTGTGGTAACGACAGTTTGCTTTGCATTGCTATTAGAACCAATTCAGGAAACACTGCAGAGTGCAGTAACTTGTTTTTGAGGTTAAAATCAGTCATCACAGTTTTGGGGATAAAAATGACCTCATGGATTCATGTAAGATATGTACGGCAGCCCAAAGAGGAAATGCATCCATACATTGTATTTATTCTGTTTTCCTGTGATAACGAGCCATTTCCGGTTGTTTTCTTGAGATCTCGACTCAGATGATCGTTACTCTCTGATAATTCTCAGAGCTGCAAAAGCACAAAACAAACATAGAAACAGGCTTAATTTACCTCATTAGTGTGGGCGATGGCAGCATGGCATGTCCTGCTCTGTAATATCAATGACCAGTCATATCTGGAGAAAACGAGATAAAGAAGTCGAGACCTCAAGAAAACAACCGGAAATGACTTATCACGAGAAAACAGATTAAATCAAATGTAAGGATCACAGACTGTATAAGAAGATGGACGACATGACAGCGCCCTAAAAGTGAAGCCAAACCCTCTCTATCGCCCCCTGCTGACTGGCTGCAGTATAGCTCATAAAGCCCGCCTCCTCCATGTTAACAGATGGGACATGAGTCAAACTATAAAATCAAAACACACGTCAAATACATTTTTGTCAAACATGGTTTCTGTCATTATAGTTAGTTCTTATCATGCTGATTTATGTCCAAGTGTTTATTTTACTTTTAATTATTTATTTGATGCTATAAAAAGGATGATTGACAGCTCTGTTGACAAATAGCAGCCAATCAGTTCCTGATAAGCAGAGTGGAGGAGCAACAGCGAGAGGAGACGTAACTTAAACAATCACTACAGTCATTGAAGTTTACATACCTGTGAACGTTAACCTCAGACCAACACAGAGAAGCTGTTAAACACGCCGGCGTGCGGGATCCTTGCTGTATATTTCTGGTAAGTTAAGTGTGTGTTTTGGTCAGTGGAAGTGGCTATGGTGGCGCCACCCACTGATCTCTACTGCGCAGACTCTGGCTCCATATGACATCACCATCGCAAGATGGCAGCGCCTGTCACAGGGGCTATTTTGGCAGCACTTGTGTCCACTGAGAGCAGATGGAGACGCGCTGTCCATCTATATACAGTCATTGGTGAGGATGTATGTCCCCTTAAGGCTTCCGTAGTTAAGTGCTGTATCATTATGTTTGCGTAGTTTCTGTAGGAAGGTTTTTTTTTCTTCCACTGAAGAACCACCAAAAAAAAAAAGAAAAATGCCAAATTTCAGTCCTCATGGCTAAAACTCAAATGTCCAGCCGTCTGATATCAGTAACCCATCAAACCGTTTTTCCTCTCCGAGCTGTAACGTGGTCTCTACATTTGTGAAATGAGGAGCATGACGAATGGAAGTGTTATAACTCCTTTACTAAAGCTATTACAGTGGCACACCTTAGGAACAGTCTGACAGACATCTCTCCAATCCCAGCTCAACTAATTCACTATTCTACACAGCATGGGCATCAATAATGGAATTTAACATTGACAAACACCCTAATCAGGGACAGTATGGCACACAGGGACACAATCCTATTACACCGCTGAGGGAAGCTCTCAGGTACAGGCAGAGGCGCTGATACGAGGTGATTCCACAGGCAGGGGAGAAATATGTTTCTTCATGACACACTGAGTAAATGTGTCTGCAGTGGCCTTCAGAAGCTGATGAACTGCACTGGCTCAGCCCTCTGATGTCATGGCGTTTCAGCTTCGCTTCTTTGTCTTAGAAAACACAAAGAAGTGTCTTTCGTGCTTTTATATTTTCCTCCTTTGTTTTCGCTCTGTTGTCCGCACGTCTCCGGGGCTCCTGCTTTGCAGATAGTTATGGCTGAGCATGTTGAGATATTCAGTGGCGCGCCATATGAAAGGACTGGAGGTTAACTGAACAATTGCAGCACATTTTCTCCCATAATGCATTGTTATCTGGGGGATTCATTAGGGGGATGTTGTACACCAAACCTGCCTGTTGCATCTTGACTAGCGCTTTGCTTTACAAGCCGAACACACACAAGATAAAGCCTTATCATTTGTATTATGTTTCCACGCCGTTATGTCATCCAGCAGTACATTAACACCCAGCTGAGCTGCATATTCAAGTGTATTAAAGCTTTAATATACCAGTGAAATGATGCTCACACTGAAAGGAGGCTACACTCTGCTAACTAAGGTCAGTTCCTTATGTGCAGCCTAACGTGTACAGGCAGGTGTAAATCACTGTAGGTGTCTGCATGAACAGTGCATGCTCAGAGTTTGTGGTAATTACTCCCCATTTGCGGATGTGTATTGGCAGATGAATTAATAGGCTGTGCAGTGAGCTCAGTGTAAATGTGTGGGGTTGATTTCATGCAAGTGGGCGTGTACGCTGGGACTGAATCACCAGCTTCAGGTTCACTTTAATCTGTCATGCTTGAATAGGTGATTAGCGAGCGTATGGATGTGTCCTGTTTGTGCATCGATCAGACTGTCTGTCCGTCTGTCAGCCTTTACGTGTAGATATAGATGTGGATATTAAAGCCTTGCCCTGTGGGAAACGTTTTTACTTATATTCAAGTGATCTTAATTTTTATAACCTCAGGATTGCATGCTTTACAAGAGTCAAGAGATACATTTCAGTGCTTGAAAGCTGTGTCAGAACACATTGGATAACCTGCACCTTGCACTGCAGCAAAGACTTTTATTTCCAAAGTTCCTTTGACCTTGATATTTGATAAAAGAAATAGTTCAACAGCAGAAAAATATTTATCACCTTTACCTTTTATCAAACTCAGTTTAGTAACAGGAATAAATGGCCTGTAGGGAAATTACTTTTTGGTCTTTGCATTTGTTTTGGGACGGACTGGCCGCTGCTTTATCACAGTATATTAACACAAGAATAATTCACATTGCTGAATATGTGCTTGTATAAACTCCCATGTTGTTCATGAACAAATTAAACCTGCAGCATCGAGCTGGTCAGTTATCACTCTTCAATATCTCCTTCCTCGGATGGCTATAAGCGGAGAGCTCCCGGCGATGTGCATGACTGAGCATGCATGCGTCGTGTAAAAAGGTTCTTTCAATGGCATCCGGGTTTTGTTCCATCACTACAAAGCAGCATTGTGTGCACAGCGTTCGATGCACAGCGTGTGCTGTATGCGGCTAATAGACCCGTAGTACCTGCCGGCGAAACTGGAGTCCACCATCTAAATGAATGGCTGCCCGCCTTCCATTTACACTGACACAGCTGAGCATTAAAGCACGACCTGAAAGCTCAAGAAATAAAGAAGAAACATGGGAAAGCTCGGGCTAATGGACATCTATCAGTGTTAGTGAGCAAGATTTCCTTTATTGATGTTCATGCAGCTAGGGAAATACGAGTTCTATCCATATTCAGCTCCTTTAATCTACTGATATCTAAAAACAGAACAAGCACAGCCTCCATCCCTCTAACAGTGAGCCTCTTTGAAGCTTTGCAGGAACAACATATCCGTTGTGATGTTCCGAACAACGTGCAACATTTATTCCAAAATGCATAAAATAGGCCTTTCATGCAAATCATCCACTGCGGCGAACGGATACTCGGAAGCCATTTTCAACCATTTATGTGGTTCTAACACGTCCCATCTTCCTGGTAAAAGACCCTCAAAGGGTTATCATCTTAATTATTTTGAGATATTACATCCTGAACTCAAGAAGGTAGGAGGAAAGAGAAAATGCACCAAGTTAATTTTATTCTCAGAAAGACATTTTTACTGACATGATGTTAAAAATACTTTAATTTGGATTTTTATCACATTTACTGTAAATACATCCGCTGTGCACCAGACTGCCTGCTGGGCAAACTGCCTTTCATTTAGACTTTGACAGTTTTATTATGCGACGATATTAAAAGTCTTTTATCATTTATATCCCTGCTCACAGTCTATGATTGTTCTGTAACCAGTTCACGGTCCCAAGTACAGTCTATTAAAAGAGTCTTTGGCATGATTTGTTTCTCGTTTCAAAGAGAAAACTAAAAGATAAATATTAAGAATAAATCATTATTACATGAAAAGAAGCAGAATTTTATTCATCTCAACTCAGCAAAAAGTGGAATTCATTTGTCTCGTTGCAGCAGTGATGGATGTGACATGTTGTGTCACCTGTTTTCTGCTGCAAAGCTGCAAAAATCCAGAAAAACTCAAAGAATTCACTTTCAGCATTTAAGGAACAAATTTCTTTCCCTTCTCACAAAAACTGAGGAACCTCTCGTCTCCTTGGATTCTGCTTTTGTTCATTTCTGTTCAGCCCCCGCCTTTTTATATTTGGACTTTGTGTAACTTAGCCTTGACAGTTCCAGTATGAGTTTCTGTTTGCCTGCTTATGATCACGTGCAGCCTTAAAATCACTGCACAGCTTGAAAACATGGCAGCCCTGAATACTGTAAAGCCCAAGGCTGTGTGAGTGTTCTCTTGTTCTTCAAATGTCTCGATCTTTGAGTTCCCGATATTTACAAGGAGACATGTCGACAGAGTTTGTCATGCAGACTCCTGCAGAGCACTAAGGTGTTTGATATGTAAATAAAGATGCAGAAATGTCCAAATTCCAGTGAGTGAAGTCATACATATGCATCGTGACGACATTAAAGTTTAATAAGTGTACCAACACGCTGTTTGTGTTGTTAATCATTATGCACGACCAAATCTGAGGGATCGCTGATACGAAGGCTTCACTTTGTTATGTGATAGAACTCGTGTTTCTGAGCACAGTGGGTGATCAATGTGATTAATCGTTAGCTTTAGAGCGAAATTGGACTCATCCAAATTCAAACAAGCCCAAAGGATTTGATTGAACAGACTAATTGTCTTTTAAAGGAATGAATTAGCTCCACGCTCACTGGGGACCAGATCACACACAACACGGGGGATTCGGTTCGCTTCAGCAGCACGACTCCGGTTACGAGGCCTCGGAGAAACATTCTCTTTGAAGCTGCACTCTCGCAGAGGAAGGGACCGAATCAATTCTGTTCAATTTGCTTTGAAGGGGAAATAGCTTCCTCATCTCACAGAGTCCATCACAGCTCAGTCAGACACAGAGGCTTGTCCCTATTTACTCTTTGTTATGAAACCGAAAGGCAGCAATTTGCATTTTTTAAGCAGGCCTAACAATGTCTGATTACCTGGATTCTTTGTACATGCAGGGCCTAAATGGAAAACAGCCACAGAAAGCCTTTTATCTGACTTCACACTGTGGTAACTGGCCTCACTGATCCCCCCTGACCACGCTAAGACTGTATTTACTGCATGTACGTCCTAGTCGGAGGCCGCAAGAGCTCACATTCTTTACTCAAGAAGAAGTGCAGGTGCTTAAATAAAGACTGAAAAAGTACTGACTGAACTTCTTTACTGAACTATAAGAAAGCAGAGGCTTTGAAATGTACACAGAGTATGAAGGTGTCCCTCTGACGGACGTTTCCACCGGCTGTCTCTGAGCAAACCGTCGCTCCCCGCGTCTGTCCTCGACCCATCTTGCTGCCTGGCTGCGCGTCTTGTCCCTGCAAGTGTCAACATCCATTAACCACCCACAATGCACTGTGTTTTGGTTTGCCTCCTGTATTTGGTCCTACTTTAAGTCCGTTTGTGTTCTCTCCTGAAGTGAACCGGACCGTGGTTCGTTTGGAGTCCCGTCTTTTCTGGCGGGTGGTTTGGTCTGCACCAGAGTTCGAATGCGTGCGCTCATGTTTCCAAAGGAACCGTGAGTCGAGTCGGTGCACTTTATCTATAAAGCACATTTATAAACATCAGAGTGCTTTTGATGCTGGTATTTTAGAATCTGCCTCAGGTATACATGATAGAAGAAATGATACAATAACAAGCAATGATATATTATGTAACAAAAAAAGAGTGAGTGAGGGACTGAGGAGCTGTTGTGAGGAGGACCTCAGTCACCTGGGGGGAGAACATAGAACAGTAGGATCATAAATGTAATCATGTTTTTCACCAACCAATCAACCACCAGCCGCCTCTTTTCTGTTTTCTCTTGATAAGCTGATCTCATCATGTTACGTCTGTTGTGCATTGATGGATGTTTGGATGGATGTGCCATTTAGGTCTTAAAGGGGACATATTTCAGCTTTGCAATCAACTTTCTGTTATTCAAATATGTTTCTGAATCACGTTGATAAAGTTTGTTTCCTTTTAAAAATTGAATACATATTTTAGAGGTTTCTTCTTTCAGTCCTTCACACCGCCGGTCCTGGTATTCTCAAGGCTGAATTTCCCTTCCTCACCTCTCCTCCCTGTTTTGTGAGATGTTAGATGGAGGATGGTGTCTGCTGGAGGCACCCTGATTTCATGGGTCATCGTTTCCTGGGTTTGCTCACCTTGCCCGTGCGATGGACTCCAAATGAGATTTTAAGTCTTTTCATCCTTTCATGGGCAGCGTGGCAGCAGCGCGTGGCTGAGAAACTGGATTACCTGTCGGCATCTCCAAGGCCACGGGCAGGAGAGTGTGATGCCAGTTGTTATCCTGCAGACAGGAGCGTGGCTAAAGGAGCGTTAGGTGACGACATTAACACGTGTGCTTGACACAGGATTTATGATTCAGCTGGCAGACTCGCCTTCGCACAAGAGCATGAAGTGAGAATGTGTCAGTTTTAGCATCTATTTATTTTCGACCAGGTAAAAAGGGCCGATGGTGAGGGAAATATTGGCTGGCAAAACATAAATAACGTGAGTGAGGAGCCAAGGCTCATGCATACTGCTACATTAATGAGCAACAGTCAAACATGCTCAATTTAAACATCTAAGATTAATTTAAAAAAGATAATAAAGCAGATTTTGGGCCGGACTCCCCCTTCAGACAAAAGTAAGCAAAATCCAGATGATTTGATGGTTCTAAAGATGATCTCTCCGGGACATTAAAGGAGCAGTTCAGCCCTGGAGAAAGCCACTGTCAGTCAAAGCTGGTGTTCTCTGTAATCGATAGAAGCAATAATATTTCAAATTGGCGCCATAGCTGTGGAGAAAGTTGTACAAACAGCTCGTGGTTTAACCCATTCTACATTCCTACAACACCCAGCATGCATTGCGCCCCTCCCTCTGAAAGGAACGGCCCAGTGAGAGACGCTGGAGTGAAATACTACAGATTCTCTGCAGGCAACGGCTCAGAGCGGTACAGGATGCGAAATATGATGAGAATATACCGGTGGATCGCCAAAAACATCTTCAGGTCTGCAGTCTACACTTCAAACCTGATGACTTTGAACGAGACATGACTCAGTTATAAATGTGGAACGTCTGGGAGGGAAAACAGGAGAGCAGGCAGCGTTTCAAGGCACCTCACAGAACAAAAGATTACATAAGATAAGAAAAACATTTATTAATCCCGAAGGAACAACAGTGCCAGATAGCTCCAAAAAATACAGTACAATACAAATAATACAAAATGCAACAACTCAAATATAAGTGAAAATATAAAATGTATGGGTTAAAGAGATGTAGAAAAGCATTATTGCACATGGTGAACATCATATAACCTGATATTGAAAGTGTTATTGCACAACATGTCAGAAGTTGCATATGGTGATAAAAATTCCCATCATGCTCCATGTTTCCTCCTGCTAAACGGGGAGGAGTTATACAGTCTGACAGCCACGGGTAGAAAAGACTTCCTGTGGCGCTCTGTGCTGCTCCTCGGTGGTCTCAGTCTGGCGCTGAAGGTGATCTGGTAGGACTCCAGTGTGGCGTGCAGGGTGTGAGCGGTGTTGTCCATGATACTGAGGAGTTTCCTCAGCTTCCTCCTCTCAGAGACTTCCACCAGAGACTCTAGCTCCAGTCCCAGGACAGAGCCAGCCTTCCTGATGAGCTTGCTGAGTAGTGTCCTGTGTCTTCAGCTTGCTGCCTTAGCACACTACAGTGTAGAAGATGACGCTGGCCACCACCGAGTGATCTGCAGCATGGTTCTGCAGACATTGAAACATCTGAGTCTCCAGAGGAGACAACTAAACACTCCGGCGTCCTAGATTGACGAAGTGTAGTTTAGCGAGCTCCCTGACCTCCTGGAGGTTTTCCAGGGCCCATTGGAGAAGCAAGAAGAAGGAAGCACAACAAACACAGCCATGGTGGCAAAAGCAAACGTGAAGCATAAAGTAACATGTAAAGCCCGTGTTCACAACGTCTCCACCACTTCATCCTGTGTTCGTTTGTTCTTTGTTCTTTCTGAATTTTCAGTAAAAAGTCCAAAAATCATCAATTCTTTCTGCCCATTGTCCGCCATGTTAGTTTACTCTGAAGTCTCGTTTGACTGCGAGAGATTCTATGAGATTTCCAGCTGTGACAGTCGGACTTTGGTTGTTGGTGAATGAATCTGTTAGTGTGGGCCAGCTTAGAACAGCTAGCAGAAGCAATCTGCTCACAGCTTTCGTCAGTCATCGGTCAGAGGAAGCACATCTGTCAGGCTTGTGATCGTTAATTGAAGTTTCAGCATTCAAACACACAAACACACTCTTTAATATGACCACACAACAATGTACCTCCCCTGCCGTCTGGGGTCCTGTCGCTCTTCACCTATGACACCACCAGCCGATACAAGGAGCCATTTGATGAGAGATAAATGACCCCGTAAGCTCGTCAACACTGTGACTCAAACACACTCGATGAGTATGTGGAGACCCTCTCTCTGCGGCTCTGTTCAGCCGTCACTGATCCGCTCTCCTAATTACAATAATACCCCACAACACTGTCATTTCACAAACCCATAATTTGCTGCTGCGCTCTGACAGGCCGGCAGCTTCGTGCTCACTTCCTCTCAAAAATAAGATATTTGCTCTTGACGACGGAATCCGTGTTGTGCCTGTGAGGAGGACGGGAGAGACGAGAAATCACGTTTTGCAATTAGAGCGAGCGCCGACAGGACTCTCCTGATATTAACACATTCACAGAAACATCATTACACACAATTAGTCTGAGTGGAAGTGGAGCGATGGAAGGAAGGGAAATGATTTAGATTGGAGGCACAAGCAGATGCTGCAGACTAAACGGATAAAGGCTTAATTTTCAATTTATATGTATCTATTGCACGGGATAGAAAGGGGAAAGATATAGTAATACATACAGGTGCATAAGTACAGCAACAGTATGTGCTTAGTGTGAAAATAAGAAACTTACTTTGGTGCAAAATAGTGACGACTACATGGCGTTCAGTCTGATCTTTCAGCAGCTTGTGTAATGGTCATTAAAATGTAGAATAGTACTTTAGCACAAAAATCACTTTTGTTTTGTCAGTAAGCACAAATGTAATTAAAATGTAATTCAGTTGCAATTGTATTTTGTCCCTGCAACACGAAACCCTTTAGGAAAAAGTCAAACTAGGGTGGTCCGGGCTGGCTCAAGGCATCGGCGATACGGGCGGTCGCCCAGGGCGCCACGTTCTGGGGGCCGCTGGCTTGAGCCTCAAACGTTTTGAACGAAGCCCCGACAAGACTGACACCTTCACTCCAACCTTTCTCTCTGCTCCGCTCGCATTAACCGTCACTCTGCCGCGCTCTCTCTCTCGCTTCCTCGACCACTCACTCAGCGCGCACCTCCTGACACAAGTTACAAGAGAGGAGAGGAGAGATGCGTTCAGGCCCAGTTGGAAAAACTCAAACTCAGAGAGGTTTTGTCGTACATATAATGTACGTTCTGATGCTTAATTAGCTCGCCCTAATCCCACATGTGTTGCAGACAGATAGACAGACAGACAACATATAATAGGAGGGGAAGAGAGACAGCAGCATGTGATGGAAAGAGACAGAGTGAGGAAAGAGACAAAGAAACTCTTTCTTAAAAAGTTTATTGTGAGTGTCTTAAGAAAAAACGGTAAAAGTCTTCAATAAATGTTAAATGACAGCAGTTGAGGTACACATTTTAAAATGTCCAGTGATTACTTTGAATGTAAACAAAGAGTGCATAACATTGCATCAAAATAGAGCTTTTTATAAGAAGATTCCTGTAGAATCATCCAGACTCCCTACTGGGGTCTGACGCCCCACAATGTCCTCATATCCCAACACATTGGAGTAAGTTCAATCGATCTTTATCGCAATATCAACTCTTATAATCAGGTCTCTTCTGGAGGACTGTGTTGCACACTGGCATGCAACATAAAATATGATATTTTGTTGCAGAAAAACAAATATTAAAAAAATCATATTTTACCATTTGCAGTGGGTGGCAGCAAATCCTAAACCCACCTAGGGCGCCGAAATGGCCCAGAGGGTGGTGGTCGGGTTGATGGATGGGGCAAAAAAAGTGAAGCCAAGCCGAATGTCTGACTAAAAGTCACAACTGAACTACTTTAATAACTTATATATGACTTAATTCAACTTAACTACCTTTTTATTAGTTTCCTTTATCAACCATGAACAAGACAACAATTTGTTTTCATAATCGAAGACATTTTGGTGCCTTATTAGGACCAAACAGTTTTTGTTCAGATACCAACACTACTTTAGGTTTAGGAAAAGATTTGCACCTAAATAATGTGTAAATGTTGACTTCTGGTGGTGTCAGTGGTGTCCTTGGTGAAAGAGAGCTTTCTGGCAGAAAGCCCTGGAGGCTGCGAGCATGAGGGCCATGCCACCATTGGCATCAGACAGAAACGCATTACTTTAAAGTTTAAAAGTTTTTTAAAGAAGTTTTAAAGAAAAGTCATCATCTCATCTCAGGCAGAGAAATAGTGTCCGATCCAGCCCACATCCTTCACTCAGAGTTTTACCCTCTAAAAGTTTCAGCGTCCCTCAGACTGGTGCTGAACTGTTGGAAACATTCATGTCTGCTTATGTCCGTTTAGACTCTTAATAAAATGTAATGTAGCTCAGGGGCTCTCAAACGTTTGGAGGCCAGGGACTCCTTACAGGGAAGACCATTTTCCAAGGACCCCCTCATAATCGTACCACCGTGAAAGCATATGCTTACTAACACTTATACTCTTAGATGCCATTGGAAATATTTGTATTGTAAAACGTATCAACCTAAATACTTCAGACCTGTTTCATAGTGATACATTTGAATCACGTTAACACCACTTACATGCTTTCAAACAGGGTCGGTTTATTCAAACTGTATGTGGACTCAACTTGACAGCATCTATACTTTTCAAGGATTGTGTCACTGTTTGGGTAAAAATAAAATGGTAAAGGACCCAGGTGCAGACTTAGATATATGATTTAATTAACAAAAGGCAAAAATGCAAAAACAAAATCTAGAATCCAACAAAAGACAAAACGGAAAACCAAATGGTAGAACAAAAAGTCTCATAGTCGAGGTATGACAAAAGTCCACAGGTAACACGATTAAGACAATGAACCAGCACCGAGACAGGGGAGCACAAAGACTAAATAAACTTGAGGCTAATCAGACACAGGTGAGACAATCAAGGGGCAGGTGAAAACAATCAGGGCAGGGCACATAATCAAACAAGTGCAGGAAGTGGACCAACACGAGAGACAAGGTGACAAAGTAAAACAGGAAATGATCTAACCAAAGAGACACAAGTGAAATACTAAACTAAACAAGACTAAATACTGACATGAACACAGAAAAAACTAAATGCAAAACTTAACGATGAGAACTCATGACAATAGACAAAGTGACAAGGTAAAACAAGAAATAATAACTGAACACCGAAATACAAGAAAACCAGAACTAAACTAGAAACTCATGACAGATTGATCTTAAAAGCTTTCAGAAAGTTAACAGTAAGAAGCTGCAGGAACGGTTCGCTGTGACCTGAGTGAGCTGAGCGATTCATGACAGATTGTCGTGATGTGTCACAGTCATGTCAGCTTCTATTGGTCCAAAGCTAATGTGGGTGGGAGTAATGGAAACAATATGCTTGTTTCATTGGTGCAAATGGTCCTCATCTGTAGATGTGCAGTCTTTAACGAAACACCACAATTTTATAATTTATCATAAACTTATTTGAATTATTCAGCAGATCCCCAGGCTTTGGTTCGCAGACCCCACTTTAAGAGCCATTGACGTAGGAGATGCCGGGGGGGAAGTGCAGTATGTCAATATGCCACTACAGTCAGAGAGTGTTGATGCGTCTGTTCAAATTGATGGAATTGTGTTGTTGTGTGTTGTGTTGTTACGTGTTTTTCTATACGATATTTATCCTCTGTGGAACCTCCAGAAACATATTTCCCTACACGCACATTAAACGATATCTATTCTATCTTTTTTTGTGTTGTGCTTTAGTGCGAGTGTTCGCGGCACAAAGGTTCTGCCGGCTCAGGCGTAACAGGAAGCATTGATTTTATTGACAAAAGGTGGCAGTTTAGTCTTCTTTTGTAAGACACAAAATCAATGTATAAATTACTGAGGACACATTCAGCAGCACGTTCTTTATCATCTGGGTATTTGGTCACATTATAGATTTCAGCGAACAATGCAATTCAAGTCAATGCAACGACATGTTCTGACGCGTTCTCTCCTTCTTATAAAGAGCTTTGCGGTTGTCATTGTTCTTCTGTCTGCTCCTCTTCTGTCTGTCGGTCTTCTGATCTCTCTTCTGCTTCCAAATGTGTTTCTGCTTTCATACGAGCTTGCAGCATTGTTCAGGTGCTGTCAGTGTGTGAAAGTAGTTACAGTCATCATTGTGTCTGCTCAGGTGCAACAGTTGTAAACAGACACAAACACAGTTACAGTTGGCATCTAAAACCAGCAAAACACCCGATTTCATCTCTTATAAGTTCATCCAAAATGGCTGTAATCTCTAATTCAGTCACATAAAAGTATAATATGATACAATTAAATTCAAGGTTGGAAGTAAAAGAGTTGCAGTACTCACGTGGTTACTTTACTGCACTTTAAAATCTGTTGTTTGTCTTTTAGACAATTATTTTTATCTGAGGTGATGAACTTTGTTCCATTTAAAGCTGAATCTCTTAAAGAGACGGAACAGAAGTCACACGGAACAAACAAAGTGAGAAAGGAGCTAAATCAGCAGCTGCAGCAGTGAAGAAGCTGCTGCCGCGTCTGTGGTTGTAAATTAGCATTATCTCGGCATTGGTTAAAAACAGCTTGCATCCATCTTAATTAGTCACTGATTAAACGCAGCACAC
Organism: Semicossyphus pulcher; assembly: GCF_022749685.1. Lineage (NCBI taxonomy): Eukaryota > Metazoa > Chordata > Actinopteri > Labriformes > Labridae > Semicossyphus > Semicossyphus pulcher. Next base: position 26,273,089 of record NW_027211659.1, read on the forward strand.
AGCGAGGGCACTAAGTCAAATTCAAATCAAGTCACATTTATATCCATCGCACGTTTTAGACGACAGTCGTACCTCGGTGTGCTTCAAAATAAAATAAATAAGTACATGCAAGCAAATATCAAGCATGATAAAGTTCCTAAACTAAAGGTATGTTTAAGTCCTGGATAAGAGACAGTTGTAGCTGACCTCCGTCCATGTGGTAGAGACTTCCAGAAAGTCAGACTTAAAATAGGAACATTGAAAGTATGAGCTCATTCGCTGGGCTAATGTGAGGCCTAAGTGACCTAAATCAAACAGGTGCATGCTGTTTCTGGCTAACATGCTAATGCTAAAATGGCAGATTCCCCTGCAGTGACTTCTGCTGTTTCAGACGATAATCTCTGTCACCGTTACTGCAGGGCATCTCTGAGCTCAGAAGAAGTGGGACAGAGAGGCTGAGCGGACTGCTTGTGTGATGCACTGAGAACAAATGAACAGAGAAGTTAAACTGAAGACGACTTTGTAACGCCAACAGAACATTAGTCACAAGGTTATGTACGCCAACAATCTAGTAAATGGTTGTATTATTTTTAAACACGGCTTTCTTTTTCTGTGTTGCTCTGTGGTTTGGAAAAACTGCAGCTCTCTTTCTGCAGACACTCTGAGATCTCGTTGTCTATACATTCTGTTAGCGGTGCGTCACCCTTCTGTAAAAGAGGACAGTTATTCAATGTAGCCTAATAATGCTTTTTGCACCTGCTGCGGCGTCCTCTTTTCTATTTATTGTCAGCCATTTTTATTTAACTGTCTCAGCATTGTCCTCTTTTTCTGGATTACTCTAGTAAGAGTGCAGAGGAGGAGGTTCTATGCTAACACACAAATGTCTGTCTATACAAGTGAATAATAGCAGGCGTGGGCATAAGGATGTGGTTGAGAAGTTAGCATACAGGAGCAGCGTTGGGTATTTCACTAGTCTGCTTATGTTAAAATGTCCATGCACATTGTTTTTGTAAAATGTAAAAATTATTTTCACCTATTTGGAAAAACTTTTAAAGGCTAAAATCTCTAAAAAAGTTTTTTGTTTTTGTGACGGACGTTAAGACTATGTAAACACTCAATATTTTGCAAGGTACAAGACAACAATCAGATTTCTTTCAAGGTTATTTCCCATCATGCTCCTGGTGAATATTTACCAAAAGGAAATCAAACCATGGAGCAAAAACAGAAGCAGCTTTCGGTCACAGTTGCCCTTATGTGTGCAGTGGTTTGCATCATCCAGGGGATGAGGCTGTTACGTTAACTGGGTTAGCAATAGAGCTAGCAGGCTGATGGTGAGGCACAGGATAGCACCCAACATTCAGTACGGACACAGTGACAGCAGCCCTCCCCAGAGTCCTCTCAATGTTTTCTATCTATCGTGTTTGCTGCTTCATGTTTGGTGCTGAAGTGATCTCACATCTTGTGAGCTAAACTTCACTTTCTCCAAGAGCCAAGACTAATGCCTGAATCCCACAGAATCCGTGTCCGGCGCGTTCCATCTGTGCCACGGTTCTGGTCAGACGGCGCGAGCCCTCGCCCACAGGAAGCGTGTCTGATCCGCAGTGCAGCGGAGCGCAGGCCCAAGCAGCTGGATTCGCAAGATCACAAGATCACACGAGATCTGCGAAATCAAGCGGTAACATCAATGCTTAACAGAGCGACACACAAACTATTTAGTTTGCACCTCCGAGGTTGATTATCTGCTCATCTGGAGATTCTGCGATTTTTGTGCTTCTACCATGGCTGAGCGCACTACTTAATTAAAAGTGTTCTTTTTTCAAGATTTCAGTTTGTTGTTGTTGTGAAAACTGAAAAAAACGGGAGTCTGTACCGGTCTGTACATGGTGTTTTATTTTGAAATGACCGGATGCTGTCTGCTGTATTCGCGTGTGACTGCTCTGTTCAGCTTGACGCGTGCTTGAAGCGGCCTCCATCAAAACTAGACCCGGCGTGTATCTTTAGTGGAGCAGAGCGGAGACACGCATCTGGGATGCGCCAGAGCCGGAGGTCGCGGCGGACACGGAGCGCGCCAGAGACGGATCCTGTGGAATTTGAGGGTAAAAGATCACACTGAGAAAGAATCATCAACGTTAAAAAGACAAGAATATAATAATTAACCTTTTGCTTCCTCAGATTTCCCTCTGTGATCCGATAAAGTGCCTGTGAAGTGTTTAAAAGTGAAGTAAACAGTAAGCATCCCTGAGATCAGCCTCCTCACACTCTGCTGTATTTAGTCATTTTTTATAGAGCAGTCAGATTAGGCTAATCTTTATCATCTCCATGAAAGGTATTTAATTATTCAGCAGCTTTGATCAAATGCTTGAAGTCTCTGAGGGTGTCAGAAATTAAGCTCTTAAGGGGCACTTCATCAAAAATGTATCATCTTATTTGAAGTGTTTTGGTGATTTCATCGAGAGTGTCTTTAATCTCTGACAGAGAATCTTTTAGGCTGCGTAAGAAGAAAGACAGTGGTCAATGGAAAAGAACTTAAAACGGAGACAATTTTCACTGTTTATCACTTCACAGATACTTTGATGTCACATGGAAATCATTTCTATTTGATACATTATGATTCTGTTATTCACACACCAACTCGACCTGAATCAGACAGCAGTGTGAGTAAAGAGTGTAAGTAGCCTACTTGACGTCACCTGACCGTTTTGAAGCCTCAAGTTTGTTATTTTGGCCGTCGCCATGTTTGTGTGTTTGGAGCCAAAAGTGTCCATATTTGGAGGAGAGGGTAATCTCTAATTTATAGGGGCATTAGGGACGGCAAGTCTTCAGGTTTCCGTTTGTAGTTCGCTTGTAGTCCGAGTAATATTGACCAATAATGTATCAGCAGGCTGCAGCGTATGCAGGAAAAACTCTCCGTGTGGAGCAAAAGCAGGCGGAACGTAATCTGCCGTAACGACATCCCGACTCCCATCAGCGTCATCTGACAACGATTTAGCTTCTTATTAATCTCTATGAACAGACATCTGCATGCTAACCGCTAACAGCTAACAATCTGCTCTAGATCAAAATTTCAACTTGAGACAAATCTGCTTGACGCTGTGTGACAAAAGCCGTTCAGCCTTCAGATTTCCTGACTTCCTCAAATGCATCAGAAATCACGGCTCCGACCTCTGTTCAACAAACTTCTCATGTTAAAGTAGTTTTCTTCTCCTATTGAGGACAGACCTGACAAAGCTTCATGTTGACTTGTTCCTAATCTGCATCATGATGTTGTTATTTCAGCAAACTGAAGAGCCGTTAATTAAAGTCGATCACAAGAAAATCTGTTTCTGTTTGGGCTTCATCCCGCTGAAGTAAGCCAGAGTGCAGCCTCTGTGTGACTTACTGTTTACAGTGAAACTGAGACTCAGCACAGACAGATGAACGGGCGCTCCTCCAGGGGATGGAACGAACCGAGAGGTGACGGCGTTTATTTTTCAGACGTATCTGGAGGGGAGAATTTAGCTTCACTTTGATCTGAACAGACGGTCGCTCCTCAAGTTGCTCACTGGACTGTAAACAATGCAGCGCACGGAGAAGGACGTCTTGGCAGGAAGTCGTTTGTCGCTAACCGCTGGCTAAAACAGAATGGTGGAAATGTTCACAGTTATCCCCAGAGGCTAACTTGGTGAGCTGATTGGTTCTGAGAGGGTGGAGAGGAGCGTGGGGTTAGTAAAGGCTAAGTTAGCCAAGTTTAACAGTCTATGCCAAAGGCTAATTCATAAACAGTTCACAACTTTAAATGGAAGGAAAAACTATTTATGAGACTTTATCAGATCTTTTAGATCACAGAAAACTCTCCACTCCATCACTCACATTTTGATTCGGAGAGCAAACAGCAGGAGGACAAACAAACCTGGTAAGTTAAAGTAATCTGTCGTCTCTGTGGGTGAAAGCCTACAACCTGACTCTGATGCACTGGACACCACTAATAAATCAATGCATGACGAACACTGAGCGAGATCACACCATTGGACAGTCTGTCAGTAAAATAAACCATACAGCAAAACATCAGCTTAAAAAAAAACAGCAGGGAAGTTAAGTTCAGTGACTTAACTGAGGTAACACCTAGCAGGAAGCTAGCAGCTCCAACCTGTCTCTCAAAGCCACCACCCCTACTTATGCATAACATTAAGCTTAAATATAATCAATTATATTATTATTTATATAAAAATTAAACCCAGGAAAGTCCAAAATGTTTTGCAGCATTCTGTGAACATGTTTATTTCCTCTGAAGTTGGACATTTTAACATGGAGCCGAATGGGGATTGACTCACTTTTGGAGCCAGCCTCAAGTGGCCACTCAAGGAACTGCAGTTTTTGGAACATACGCTTTATTTTTCAGTTGTTGCTTTGTGAGGAAGCATGAAGAAAGTCTGGTAAATGTTCAGCCTACTATTTAGTCTGTACATGTAAACTTTACACTAAAGTCTTTTTTGTGTAGAAATAACAGAACAAAGTTGAGTAACTTTAAAGTTTTATCTAAAATCACACATCCGAAGACCTGTCACAAATGGAACTGATGTTATCTTTCACAGAGGTGTTCGATTTTTAGAAGAAAACAAAACAGCCATTTTATTTTAGGAGACTTTGTTTTCAGTCAGGCGGGGGTTCGCAGGCGAAGCGTTGCAGATGGTATCAGACGTTTCTTTTGTTCCTACAGATAAGCGAGGCTGCTCAGGTTCTCACTGCTGAGCATTCTTTCTACCTGATGTGCACACATTTTAATTTAGAGGCAGTGTATTACTCGCCCTATTCTATACAACCAATTATATTTGTCTCCTCATAACGAGAAACTGTAACATAAATCACAACAACAGGTCTTTAAACGGTATTGATTTCTTATCTAAGTCGTTGCTGCACTGAAGGTAAGTTAGATGCAAAAAATAATACTGCAAAATTATCCTTTAATAACTGCAGATCAACACCGTGCTGTGTTTAATTCTTGAGATAACAAATCATATCTGCTGCACACACGCGCACACACACATACACACACATCATCTTAGAGCACAGTGGTGTTTATTTCTTTAGGGATTCCCTCTGAGCCAGATGTAATCTATGTCAGAGGATGGATTAGGTTATAGATTATTAATCTGAAGATGGATCGGGATGATGAGCAGGTTTCTGCCTCTGCCACTGTGGATGCTGGGAAATTGATCTGCAGGTCGATGCCTGGTTCACCCTGGTCTATCATGGAGCAGACATCCCTCTGTGCCTCCGGGGAGCGTTCATTCACGTCCTGGTGAGCCAAAGAATAACTGCCATGTAACGTCTGCACTGCTCGTTTGCTAACCTGCCTGCAGAGAAAAGGAGGGGGGGGGGGGTTAAACACAAACTTCTAATTGCCACCAAATGAAAGATGAGGCATCAGGCGCTGATCTTTTTTTCATCTTGTTAGTCAGCATCGCACAGTAAGCTTCTTTATTGGCTTCTCAGCTCGCTCGGTCTGCGCTGCTCGCCGTGTCACAGGGACACATAAAATGGGTTTTTCATGAGCAATCCTCACCTTCCTCCTCAGCTCTTCCCTCATCGTGGCAGCTTTATTGTCTGTAGTAAGGGAAGCGAGAACGGTTTCATTTGCAGAGGTTGTTTGAAGGAAGAGCGGACTGCAGTGCGCCGGGACCTCGAATGTGAGCAGATGAAAGATTGTTTAGAGAGCGAGGGCGTTATTTTAAGTAGAGAGAGAAGTGTTTGTTTTAGATGGAAGGCCGTCCTCCTCATATAAAAATGCACATGAATGTATTTTAATGTATTTTACATAAATACATGAACAAATCTTTCTAAGAGGCCATAAGACATGACCTGCACCTCAAACAGAGCGTGTTGAAAATCCAGGTAACTTGCTAATTTTGGGATGCAGACAAATATAATGAGAGAAAGAGCAGTAAGAGTACAGGATGCTTTCATTTTGTGTCAGTAAGAAGCAAAGGGTCGAGGGTCAGAATCGAACCCAGGGCCGCTTCATCGAGGACTGAACCTCTGTACATGGGACGCACGATTTAACCGCTGAGGTATAGTATGAAGCTTAGAACCTTCATGATTACATTTGCAGCTATTTTGAGGAAAACTATAATAACTCGAAGGTGAACCTGAAAAAGTTTGGTACAAATCCCCACAGCTGCTGCTGGGTTCTGTTTTTAACTTTGACAAAAGGTCACAAAATGTAACATTTTTAGAACAGAAGACCATCCATACATCTGTTATCTATACCACTTGTCCTGTCCAGGGTCACGGGGGGGCTGGAGCCTATCCCAGCTGTCATTGGGCGAGAGACAGACAACCTTTCACGCTCACATTCACACCTACGGGCAATTTAGAGTCACCAATGAGCCTAACGAGCATGTCTTTGGACTGTGGGAGGAAGCCGGAGTACCCGGAGGGAACCCACGCATGCACGGGGAGGACATGCAGACTCCACACAGAAAGGCCCACTACGTCTGAACTCGGGTTTGAACCAGGAAACTAGCTGTGAGATGCCGAGCTTCTGGAGATTCAGAAAATAATTACTTGATTGTTTGGCGTTATCCTGAGGCCAACTAGTGTTGATTATTTACTTTGATCACCAGAGTAGCAACAGTAACAGGGTTTACTTAAACACTAATAAAAGGCTCTGTCCTCACGGTTAGGTTTGGATCAGGGTCGTGAGGTTTGGGTCCAACCATTCTGTCCATCAGAGAGCACTGAAATCCACTCATGCTGCAGCTGTGAAAATAATGAGAGGCTTGATGTCCACATTAATGACTTCATAAATATGTAAATTACAACATGTATGCAGTCAGACAGGCCATCGATCATGGGAGAGGTTTCTGATGTGAGGTGTCATCATGAAGCTAAACCGGGCAGAGTTTCCCGCCTGGTTCAAATTAAAAAGCCTTTGTTCAGTTTACTGACAACGCTGCAGACCTGTTTCTCACATGCTTCAGCCTTGAGTTGTGTGTGATCACACATGTCACGTGTTAACACCCGCAGGAGAAGGTGTTCTGGGATCACCTGTGGCACTCACACCTGTAGCCCCCTGATCACATCTACCCCCCTGCCACTGTGGTTTTAATGCATTTTTCAGTAGCATTCAAGTAAAAGAACACTTTATGCTGAGACGTCTGCATTATTAATCACAGTACAGTCGCACCAAACCACTGAGGAAAGCTCCTGCAGCGATTAAACACAGGCTGCATGCAGAGCGTTCAGGAGGAGGCTGAGCTCCGGGGAGCCGAGGGGACGTCCGTGTTCTTCATTTGATTCCAATTTAATATCCTCATTATGTTTGTTCTGAAGTCATTTAGAGGAGGTTTTATTATGGAAAAGTTATTTTTATGCAAAATGGAGATCACACAAAAATCCCCTTTCACCCAGGTGTCGTAAAATAGTCCTCAGATCCAGTCCAACAACACAGTGTGAGAAGGAGAAGCAGCTTCATGCAGGTGTCGCTGCCTGCACTATATTTTACATTTTACTGATTCATTAAGCATCAATAAATTATGGATTAACTATGAATTTGGCCTTTAGCTACAACCTCATCATCATATTTAAAGTATTAAGCTTATAGTCTTTATTCTCTGTTGGTTCAAAGTAGGAGGAAGTCATGGGACCTTGTATGCACAGGGAGTCTAACAGGTCGGCGATAGACCCGAATGCGGCACGCTTTAGAGCAGGGATCGTAGGTGATACACTTCACTTAGTTTCAGCAAGTAAAACAGGCGGGTATTAAAACAGTTCAGTGTAAGGTTTAAAGCCATCAGGGTCTCTGTGCTGGGCGAGGGGCTGGGGCTGGGTGAGCCCAACCGAGAGAAAGGTGAGTGCGGTGAGGTGGTGGCACACACAGCAATTTATGGAATGGCAACAGTACTGTGGCAGGCAGGAGACGCGGGTGAGGGAGCAGCGGGTCCAGAACCAGGTTAGCGCTCAATATAAGCCGACAAACCAGCAGAGAGCAGGCAGAAGGTAAGTCAGGGACCAGGAACGCAGAGGCAGAACTCGTGGTCAGGGACAGAAGGCGATTGTGGAAAGAACAATCTGGCAGTGAGTGTGAGAGCAGGAGAGGCTATGTACTGGCTGGATTACTGATCAGAAGCAGCTGTGTGCCCAGGTGAACTGAGTGAGTTGACGAGGTGGGCGTGGCAGGCAGGCAGAGTGCAGCAGAAGCAGGGGAATGACTGAGGTCCACTTAGGGCGTTTTCACATTAGGTAGGATTGCTTCAAACCGTGCCCTCTCATCTCCCCCGCCGCTCAGCTTTCACATTAATAATTTTGTTCCGTACCCGAGTACACTTGCGGTGGGACTCATAAGCAGAAGGTGGCGGTAATGCATCTCAAAAACAAGAAGAAGAAGAAGAGTATCATCAAATACGTAATATTGTTTATGTTGTCATTCCAGTGTCGAAAACCGTGTGAATCGCATGAACCAAAGCCCTTACACTGGAGCCAACATTCGCTCTATGCCTGCTATTGTTCATGTTTTGGAGAAAATCTCAAGAACGACCCTCTCACGTACCTTCCTACGGTATCACCCATGGCCGTGCAGTTCAGAGGATGAGATCGGCGGTGTTGCGTGCATACTCGGATTTCGGAGGAGACGTTATAAAAAGCAGTCCACTTCCGTAGTTTGGTACTCATGAACCGTACTTGAGACCTCCTTTTCAAGTGGACTGTGCCCGAATACGCACAGTGTTCACACTAAGGAAACGAACTGGACTTTGGGGTCAAGTGTACTCGGATCCGGGCCCGGGTCCCTGATGTGAAAGCCTGGGTCGTTGGGGGCTATAGCCCGCTAAACGGAGGCTACCTTGTGTGTTTGTGTGAGAAACAAAGGAAGGCCAGGACACAGCTTTGGTATTAAATCACCTGGAAATTTGAGGTTGTAAATCTAAACATATGATGTGGTGTGCAAATTTTCCCACAGATTTCTTAAACCTATAAACAAAATCAGTGAGCATATAAAAGTTATTTAAATGAGATGTTTAATTTAGATTGTGGAGGAAATTGTCCAGATGTGTGGTGCATGATGCCGGATGTGAGGGGAGGAATGTGCTAATGCTGTAACATGTGGACATCTTTTTATAGTCTCCTTCTAATGAGACAAACATCTGCTGTGAGTTGTGTTTGGACTTCTTACCAGATGCATGAAATGTTTCCTGACAGCACTTCTTTTTTTTTCTTCTTCAAAGCCATTGCATCATTTTTCTAAGGTTTTATTTCCAACACCTCGGGAACAATACCCGTCTTCTTTTTCAGCACAGGTTTTCCTGACTCTTATTCCTATTGAGCATCAGCGATGAAGAGTGAACACTCTCACAGGTGTCTTTCCATCTCCAGCTTTGTGTCAGGTCCTAATCCCTGGGAACACCTGAGAGTTCAGGCTGAGACTGGATATTGAAAGTACGAGCTTCTGGTACGAGCTGTAAGAGGATTATAGGTTTTGTCGTCGGAACATGTGTCAGATATTTGAAGTCATCTGTGTCTCAAATTCAGAGTGTTCACTTTGAAATTGGAATTTGAAGCTACTTGTGAAATATTCCTCTGTGGATGAAACGTCTGTCAGGGGAAAAAAAGGCTTATCATCCAAATAAAAACAATTCATCAATCAGCCGACACTCCCCTGCCGTCCAGTGACAGAGGATCCTATTTCAGCCGTGGTCGATGGCTAAGGTGCCCCCCTCACTCCCACACATCTTCCATTCTTTATTCAAGGCAGCCCATGGTGAGCAGTGGATACAGTGGCAGGGCTATCTCTCACCGAGGCAGGCTGATGAATAGACCTGATCCAGTCCTCCATCAGACACCAGGTGAGCTCCAACACGAGCCCATTCCTCTGCCTTTTTCCACGGGAGACCCCCCGAGTGTGCGTCATTTATCTTCGCTGCGGCTCAGACTTTAACTTCTGCATATTTCTCACTGCCCGCTGTAACGATGCCGTTATTAATTTATGTGTTCTCATATTCTGGAGTTATGAAACGGGATGCATACGTGGTGTAAAAACTGTGCAAGTCTTACAGCGTCTCGCCTGTCGAGGAAATGTAGACGTATGTCCTTTATTAAAGATGCTGTGAAGTGATGTTTCCACTCCGACTGCAGGATGTGCTTTTGAGAAGTGCAATGAAATGTCAATAAAGGTTTCTTCACGCAGAGAAAAACAACATTCCTCTGAATTTGATTGTACTTTAATGCAATGACTGTTGTCAAATACTTCCACATTTTACTTAATGTGCACGTCTCTTCTAAACAAGTTATTCTGGTAAGTTTAAACCAGGGCCCTATCTTTACGTATTCACGGTGTAAATGACTCACAGATTTAAATGAATGCATTCCCTGCTGGCAAATTAAAGTACGTCCACAAAGTACGTTTGTGTCCCTGGCAGGCTCAGATTGTTATCACAAATATCCAACATTTCAGATCCCCACAGAGAGACCTTTTTGTTCGAGTAAGATCTTTTATTCTAAGAAGAAAAAGCTGTTTCATTGCTCTCCTGACGGCCACCAGACTCCATTGACAAAAACAGTCATTTTACTTCACAGAACACGGGAGCTCTCGGTCTACTGCTGCCAGATACAGCTGCGGAAAATTAAGAGACCACTGCAAAAATCTGTTTTTCTCTGGTTCTTTTATTAACAGGTTTGTGTTTGTGTAAAATTGTAAACAACATTTCTCCTACTTCAAAATAAATTAAAGCCGCAAGCGGCGATGAACGGGCCCTCGCACCCGTGGCCACGTTGGGGCGTGTCGCGGCCGCGGGGCGTGTCGCAGAAGCAGGGCGTGCTGCACCCACAGCATGTGCTGCAGCCACGGACTGTGTACCAGTAGGTCGTGATATCAGGATCACCCAAATTCCTATGGAGATCTGTTCAGGCCGAGACTATGATCATGCATGTGAAATTTGAAGCTGATATAACATTGTATGTGACAGGCAGTACTGGCTCTTGCCAGTAGGTGGCGCTATGAGTATGAGCGAAAAATGATTATGTAGACCTGTGCAGGCCGAGACTGTTATCATGCATGTGAAATTAGGAGCTGATCGGACAATCTATGTGAGAGTTAGTACTGGCTCTGACCAGTAGGTGGCGCTATGACTATGAGTGAAAGATTAATATGTAGACCTGTTCAGGCCGAGACTATAATCATGCATGTAAATTTTGAAGCTGATATAACATTGTATGTGAGAGGTAGTACTGGCTCTGCCCAGTAGGTGGCGCTATGACTTTGAGTGAAAAATGTATCTGTAGATGTGTTCAGGGCAGTACCCTCATCAAACCTGTGAAATTTGGTGGAGATTGGACAATGTATATGAGAGTTGATACAGGCTGTCACCAGTGGGTGGCGCTATAGGATTGGTAAGGAAAGGAGTGTGTAGATCTGTTCAGGGCGGGACTCTGATCAAGCATGTGAAATTTGGTGCAGACAGGATGAAGTACAGGCGAGTTATCGCAGCCTAAATGTCATGGCGAGGCATCATGGCGAAGGTTATATTCGTGGCGCCGCCAGGGTCACGCCCTCTGTTGTAACCTGAACAAGTTTTCTCACAGACCTTAATCAAGATCTTAAGAGTTTCCTGACATGAATTTGAGGTTAATATGTTTTACCACCTTGGAGGAGGGGCTTGTAGAGTAAAACATGTCACTTCCTGTTTCCAGTAGCGGGCGCCAGGCCTGATGGGAAATATTGTCCTGTAATTGTGTTGGGGCTGGGATTCTTGTCATACATGTGAAATATGAAGAGGATAGAAGACTGTATGTGAGAGTAACAGTGATTTTCATGTTTTGGCATTTTGCCCAAAAAACATCAGACTTTGACCCCCAGCCAAGGCCACGCCCATTCTCAAAAACTCAAGCTTTTGATAACTTTTAATCTCCAATGTCTTGTCAATAAACTGAGCGACTTTGAAAAGTCTGGGAGGAAGTCCCTAGGAGGAGTTCGTTAAAGTATGACCCCTGGAAATCACCAAAAACACGTCTTATTTTGAAATTCAAAGCAACATGGCTGACTTCCTGTTGGGTTTGAGGTATGGGTGCAAGAGGCTTTTTAGTGCGTCTTGGGCTGTTCAATATGCTTACCAAATTTCATACACCTAGGTGAAAATAACCTCTATGGGGAGGCATTTTTGAAAATTTCTAGGGGGCGCTATGGAGCCATTTTGCAACAGTCATCTGCGAAACCCACAAAATATCAAATTTTTCACCAGACCTGATGCACAGTCCAAATTTGATGAGTTTTGGGGCATGTTAAAGCTGCCAAATATGCGATTCATTTGGCACCAGAAACAAACAAAGAAAGAATAATAATTCCTTCAATTTCAAGAGGTACTCGCACCGCCTTCGGTGCTCGGGCCCTAAATATTCTCATTGAGGTCTCTAATGTGCAGAAAATAAAGACCAAAAGATGCAAAGAAAACCAGTTCATGTTCATGTTTAAACCAGTGATTCTCAGAGTGGGGTCCTAGGACCTCTGGGGGTCCACGAACCAAAGCCTGGGGGTCCGTGAAATAATTATAATAAATATACGGCGGTGCAGTGGTTAGTGCTGTTGCCTCACAGCTAGAAGGTCACTGGTTCAAAACCCCGGTTTGGACAAAGTTGGCCTTTCTGTGTGGAGTTTGCATGTTCTCCCCGTGCATGTGTGGGTTCTCTCCGGGTACTCCAGCTTCCTCCCACAGTCCAAAGACATGCTCGTTAGGTTGATGGTGACTCTAAATTGCCCACAGGTGTGAATGTGAGTGTGAAAGGTTGTCTGTCTCTGTGTCAGCCTTGTGATTGACTGGCGACCAGTCCAGGGTGTACCTTGCCTCTCGCCCAATGACATCTGGGATAGGCTCCAGCCCCCCCCTGACCCTGAACAGGATAAGCGGTATAGATAATGATGTATGGATGGATATAAAATTGTGCTGTATCATTAAAAACTGCACGTCTACAGATGACGACTACTTGCGCCAATGAAACAAGCAGATTGTGTCAATTACTCCCACCAACATTAGCTTTGGACCACTAGAAACTGACATGATTGTGACACATCACGTCAGTCTGTCATGAATCACTCAACTCACTTCTTACTGTAGCTTATCAGCCAGCTAGCTAGCTGCCGAGCATGGAGAAATATTTGAATCAGTCCACATCGTCAGGTGATGCTAAGCCCAAACTAGTTAAACTGAGGAAATATGAAGACAGGTTTATAGAGTTTGCTTTTATTGAGAACAGTGACGGGAGACCAAAATGCGTCATGAGTCTTCAGGTTCTAGCGAACGAATCTTTGAAGCCGGCCAAGCTAAAACATCTGATTACAAAGCACCTGGAATATGAGGACAAAACAAAAAATTGTTTCAATCGAAGGAGCGAGGAATACACTGGGCAGAAAACACAGATGGTGAACATGGCCAACTTCAGAGAAAGCACAGAAGGCTTCTTATGTGGTGGCTCAACGGATTGCTAAAGCTCAGACGCCACACTTCATTGCACAACAGCTCGTACTTCCAGCGGCGGTTGAAATGTTTGAAGTTACAATACAAATAGCTCCAATGGCATCTGAGGGTGTAAATGTTAGCAAGTGTAATCGGTGTTACGATTATGAGGGGGTCATTGGAAATAAACAACAGAATACCAATGTTTTAACTCAGGAAGAGTTCAGGGATCAATATCTGGTGGAATAACCTGTTTTTAATTACAGCGTTCATGCATCTCTGCATGCTCTCCTCCAGTCTGTCACAGTGCTGCTGGGTGACGTTAGGCCGCTCTTGTTGCAGCTCGGCTTTGGTCAATGGCTTGTGACCGTCCATCTTCCTCTTGATCACATTCAGGAGGTTTTCAGTGGTTCACATCTGGATTGGGCTGGCCGTGACATGGAGAGAGAGATGCTGGTTTAAATTTGGAGTGGTTAGTTTGTATTTTTGTGTGACTGTTTTAAATGGTTTGTTTGTATCCAGCACAATATTTTAGGAGCACAAAATATCATGAAGGAACTAACCGAGGCAAAAGTAGACAAGCATCTTCTAGGTTTTAGAAACTAAAATGACTGTTTTTGTGAATGGAGTCTGGCGGCTTTGAAGTGTGTGATTTAACGGCTGTTTTCTCTTTCTGTAATGTTGTCAGAATAACAATCTGAGCCTGTCCCCAGCTAAAACAAAAATTCCAAAACATTTGTACACATTTAGACCCCAAAATGTGCAAAAATAGGGCCCATGTTAAATAACCTGAATCCCCTTAAAGTTGCATTGCTGTAGCCCTCAGGGTGACTGTATCATTCAGCTTGTCAGAAGCTCTGCTATCAGAAGAGCTCGGGTTTGAAGTCACCATTCCCTGGATGTCAGCGGCTCTCCTGCTATCCTGTTCTCTGGAAGTAGCTTTGACACATGGTCACACTGCTGCGCTCTGTCACAGAGACAGGTCGGTGAAACTCTGAGCTCCGGCTGAGAGGACTTTGGAGCTCCTCCGGTTTGATTTCTGCGGAGCCTTAAATTGAATTCTGGATGACAAAAGCTTATAGAAGCATGTAAGGCTTAGCCGGATCCTTCTTATTTCACACTTTCCTTCTCAGTGTGTTTAATATGTTCATTAGACTTTAAAACGGTACCATGCGGTGATGTTTGAAAGAAGCAATTATCAATCAAGACTGAAGCCATTACAGAAGTTAATTAAAGTAATAAACATTTCTGTTTTATGACAACACATCGATTGTTACGAGCTCGGCTTTATGACTGATCTGTTACAGGCTTGATTTTATAGCTTAGCATCGATGGGCCCCAGCAAACACATATCACAGTTCATCTGCTGACATTAAAATACTGCACTGTGCGTCCACATCTTGAGCCGTGAGTCACCCTGCAGCCTTCTGGCATCTTCTGCGCTCCTCAAGGCCACATCATGTCGGTGATGAGCTCCCTGACAGCGTCTGTGCTGAGATACAGTCTGCTGCGCTTTTTATAACCAGTTATTTCTCCTCTGCTCCATCTCCAAGCAGAATCTACAAGTGCATTATACAGGCGCAGGCATAATTTAAGGCCTTTACATTCGCAGCAGGTAATGCACAAACTCCAGCTCAGATCAATTTCTTATCATAAAGAACACAGGGGGGAGAATATAGGACACTGAGGCGAAGAACATTGCTGATGGAGGATACAGACTGTAGACTAAATGCAGAGTTCAACTCTTATTTCTTGTGACACAGCAGGTGAGGTGAGCAGAGGTTAGATATCATCATAATTATCCCCGTCAATATCCGCTGCTTGAAGCTGCTGTGAGGAACATTTTGTGTCCATCCTGGTGACCCCTGAAGACGAAGAGGTACCTCTTTTTCTTTGCTGATCTTGTCCTGTACATGTGTAAGTCATGTTTTCTCGTCCTCGTCCTGCTTTCTTTTAATAGTCAAATGTATCAACTAAACACATGTAAACAAGCTGTTTCAGCAGCGTGATGTAGATCACCTCGTATGACACCAACCGGGTGGCAGCCGTAACAGACATTAAAGACTAGTATATAATCAGTCAGTCAGCGAGATGATCTAGTTTGCTTTTGTTGGTCATAAAGAGGCATCGGTATGAATTTCAGTCATTTATACCCATTTAAAAACCCTTTCCAGGAGCTTTAATCGGAGCTTTCTCTAATTATCACAGTAATTTCCAGGAGTTTAATGGCAAGCAACATCAATGCACACGACATACAGTATCCTCATCAGTTCACAGCTGACATCTTAAAAGAAGTTATGCCCAACTTTTCTTGCATATTCAACCAGTAACCAAGATTAATATTTTCACCCCCAGTACAATACATAAGCTTTGTCATGGCTTCCCTTGTCGTGTCTCACACAGACCAATGGCTGCATATAAAGATGGACGACGTGTCTCCATCTGCTTATTGTACCAAATTGATGCCAAAATACCCCCTGTGACGGGCGCTGCCGTCTTGCAATGGTGACGTCATTTGGAGCCAAGCTTCACTTTTAGGGAGCTGTCATGTCGGTCATTTTGTAAACAGTCTACAGCTGTGTCCCAATCCACGGGCTGCAGCCTTCGAAGGAGGCGGTCTACGGAGCATGCGTCATTCACAGCCTGTGCAGCCCGTTAAAGCAGAACTGAAATGAGACGGTCTAGTCTACGGAGCATTTCCTGTTTGCGTCACCAGCTGTTCCCGCCCTTACCCTTGCGTCACCAAATGCCGCTCCTGTCGACCTAGCAACAGGTAACTAGCTAGCATAACTAACGTCATTAAGTTAACCTCTTATTTTAAATATAATTTGTGAAAGGGCCCTTTCGTTATTCTCTAGCTGTTCGATTGAGTTAAAACCAAAACCTTTTTACATTTAAAGTTATTCCTCGGCCGCGTAAGAGTCCATCACCACGTTTGAATTGGCGCGCAGTGCATCTTGGGACACATTGGGCCACGAAGGATGCACCCAGTGGCCTGGGAAACAGAGGACGCATTTGTCAGCCGCATCTGAAGGAGCCTTCAAAATGGGACAGCCTTCGATGCACTTCTGTGACGTAGTCAGCCTTCAAATACGGCCTTCGAAGGCTGCAGCCCCTGAATTGGGACACAGTTTGTGCGGGTACTGAATTTCCCCTGACGATCAATAAAGGACTATCTTATCTCACCCTTCAGAGTCTGTTTTAAGGTCTGTTTTTTATTCCTTTCCAGCCAGTGGTTAACGTGAAAAAAACTACTTGGTTACATTAAGAAAATAAATAATATAATAAAAATAATAATAATAATAAATAAATAATATAAAATTATAAATATCAACTCAAAACTGTCTTTTGTGTTGCACACAGGTATTGAACAAAGGGTCAGAATTATTTAGAGGTATGCACCATACAAAGAAATGCCCATCACAATGAACAGCTCATAACAGAGCAGATGTCAGCCTCTGCATAAGGCTCAGCATATTTTCTACTGTGACCATCTATCCATGAAGAATTTGACTGTTATTTAGGCTGCTGAGGTTATAAACACTTCAGAATTCCCACAAGCTTTAATAATTATCTTTTATAGCTTGGTTGTGCATGTTGAGTTTGCATGGTCCTAATTTTTATGCTCCAGAGAGCCTGAATCTTATTATGAATTTATTACTTGTTTACCTGTTTGCTTTATGTGCTATAAATCACACACCACAGGAACATCTGATAATAAAGTAAATCAGCTGAAAAGACGACACTCAAATGCTCCATGATGGAGGTGAATTCCATTAAGTTTGAGGCGATCAAAACGTGGAAACATTTCAAGTCCCTTATTTAAGCATTAATGAGAAATATGTGACTTTTAATAAATGGTGTATAATGTAGCTGATGGCAGCTGTAGGGATTCTTGTTAGTGTTGTTAGTTACTTTTAGTACTGGCTGTGCTTAAAACCATTTCTATATGATGTTTACCGTCCATGCAGTCGGTGATATCGTGACAGACGTGACATATTGAGGTCACTAAAGGTCAGTGAGGTTGTATGCTGCCTACTGACCCTGTGTGAGGTGACGATGATTGATGTTTCGCGTTGCTTGAGAGATCAATAAAGCTGATTCAATGAGAATTGCTGTAGATGTGAGGAACTCTTGCCTTTGATTATGATCGTGTCAAGCAATGAAATATATGTCAGTAATAATCGATCATCCACACGACCAACTGCTCAACATTTTTACTTTATACTACTTAAAGGTTGAATAGAGCCAGCATTTGGTACATACAGTTTATTTCACAGGCAGTCCAAGAAGGCCGATGTGGCCGTGTCCTCGCATACATACAAACACACACTGAAGGCCAAATAACTGTTCCTGTGTGGTGCTACTGCAAATATAATCCCTATTGTGTCATTGGAGCAAGAATCAACTGTATGTTCAGAAAGTTTTTTGCACAAGCCTTTGAATGTACAACATGTTCTTATCCCAAGTCGTCATATACAGACGAATGTCATGGCCCCCTTTTCCATCTCATATAGAGGCACACGATAGCATCTGATTGGCGTCTGTTTCAAGAGCAGTATTGGGTACTGCGTTACCTCCTGAGAAAAGTAACACATTAGATCACTTTTGTGTTACCAAAAGTTAAACCCCCTTTGCGACTCGTTACACATGCGTGTTATATTGTCAGGGTGTTGTGTAGTCGTACGTCTACCTTTGAATGTCTCGTTTACGGCCCGTCATTTGTAACTCTGCAGCCTAATAACAGGAATGACAGACGCAATATAACCTTTACAGCTCTTTATTATGCTAACAGTCTGACAGTGAACCGGGGAGGGGCATACAGTATTAGGCTCAGCTGTTTCCATGACAACAACACAACACAGGCTCTTAGTCCCACCAGTGTTGTGGAGCTGTGTTTTGCTGCAGATGCCTTTTCAATCCTCCAGACACATCTTACATTTCACCGTCATGTTGTTCTCATCCCTTTCACCCAAACATTCAAAATAATGTAAATATTTCCACAATGTGAATGCTGTCCTCTCTGACATCTCGCTAGCTGAATTAGCTAACCACGCATGCGTACTGACACAGCTGTGTTTGCCTCCCACTGGTATGCAGCCACCTGCCAAGAAGGAGGAGAGAAACAGAAAGAGTACTTTAGGGTTTTTCTGTTTTTGTGCCGACAATTTATTTTCCAGAAATTGATTAGTTTAATGAAAAAGGAAAAAATAAAGGATTACTTGACCTGCAGAACTATGTTATGTTAATCGTTACAACAAAAACTTACAAAGAACGGATTTCTTTGTAACCTGTTACCCCC
Organism: Semicossyphus pulcher; assembly: GCF_022749685.1. Taxonomy (NCBI): domain Eukaryota; kingdom Metazoa; phylum Chordata; class Actinopteri; order Labriformes; family Labridae; genus Semicossyphus; species Semicossyphus pulcher. Next base: position 26,291,788 of record NW_027211659.1, read on the forward strand.
AACACTGTTCAAGATACTCTTATGTGTCTATAAAGCATTTCTTTTAAGTCCTGTTTTCCTCCCTTCTATTTAACATAAACATTCTGTTTGTTTTAGCTTTAGAAACACATCATGATGTTGTTTAAAATATTAAATGGACTTTTAGTTCGACGAAACTCAAACCTTTGTGATGAGTTCATTCTAACCTTTTAACCATTTACTCATAAAGGAGCAATTCACCCCTGGAAAAACCCGCTGCAGGCAACCACTCAGAGCGGGACAGAATCTGAAATACGACCAGAATATACCGATGGATCGTCTAAAACGTCTTCGGGTTTGCAGGCTACATTTCAAACCTGATGATTTTGAACGAGACATGACTCAGTTATGAATGTGGAATGTCTGGGAGGGAAAGCAGGAGGGCAGCGTTTCAAGGCACCTCACAGAACCTCACTAAACACTGCAGACATCAGAGGCGGGCGTCCTAGATTGAGGAAGTGTAGTTTAGCGAGCTCCTTGGCCTCCGCCAGATGACGCGTTTTACGTAATCTGGTGGAGGTTTTCCAGGGCCCACTGGAGAAGCGGATAGCGTCCTCCAAAGGCACAGAGCCAAATAGCATTTTTTTCCTTCCATCATGGCATTAGCTCCCCATGATAGCATGATAGGGTTGAAAATCGGCGAACTGGCCCTTTAACATGTTGGATCTTACATCAAGTTGTAAAACATTCAACGGTCCATGGATATTTGGGATGTGACCTTAAAGAACTTAACCTGTTGCACTTGTTTAACAATAGACAGTGACAAACATTAGGTCCAACCATAAAGTTAACCTCCAGGTCCGTTATTCCATTTAGAGGTTTGTTTTATTTTATTGCTTTAACGCTGGCCTTAGCAGGTTTCGGTGTAGGGATGAAGGTGCCCTTGAGATTTGCAGTAGTTATCCTGTATGTATGAATGTAGGCCCCAAATAAAGAAGGCTGCTCACATCATAATGCAGTTGCTCTGAAGGGTTAGGGAGCTCATTGTGAAAAGTAAAACTAGGCAAGATATTCTCTGCTTTCAGAGTCTTATTTAAGAAATTTCCATCAGAGTCTCGCTGGTAAAAGTCCCATGTTGTTTGACCCATTCTCTGCCCCTAATTTCCACCTCAAGCTGCCTTCATCTGTCCCTCTCCGGCCACAGCGGCTGCTCTTTGTGCTAATATTGCAGCGGATATTTTTCAGAGTTAAAAGTGTGAACACTGAATGAGAACTGCCTTCTCTCTTACTTATCAAAGAATGCTGCTAGCAGCCTTGGACGACTACACAAGCAACATTTACACTTTGCTGCTGTATTTACATGCAAGTTCAACAACAAGGCTGCCCTCGTTTCCACAATGAATATCTACCAAGTGGATAAAAGCAGTTACTTGGACTACAAGTGTGATTCCACCATTAAAGAAATCTTATGCAAATTTATCAGAGTCCCTCAGCCCATTAGGAGCTCCACAGCTCAAGGCGAAGATGCATGAGTGCCATTGTTGGAGATTGCAAGTACTGTATATGTAGTGTGAGCGTTGTGGGTGGGTGTGTGTATGGGTGTGTGTGTGTGTGTGTGTGTGTGTGTGTGTGTGTGTGTGTGTGTGTGTGTGTGTGTGTGTGTGGGTGGAGGGGGGGAGGCACGTTAAGGAGGAAAAACGTGCTGGAGGGAGGCGAATGGGCAAAATGACAAATGGAAGAGGCCAAATTTCTCCCCTTCAAGCCTGAGGCAAGAGTTACCTCTGCTCAGAGAAAGTCTCCATATTCTTCTTCTCTCCCTGAGAGTGTGTGTGTCTCTCTCTCACACACTCACACACTTTTTCTGTTGTATATCTGCTTGCTATCTCTCTCACACACACACACAGAAAACTGTTATATTTTAAGGGCCGTGCGGTTACACCTTGAAAGGAGCGCTGCAGGGACGATTTCTTAGATTTTCCATCGACCTTCTCAATTAGACGAAAATAGAACAGAATTGATGAATGCACTGAGGTTGTGCGACTGTGTGTTGGTGTGTGAAGCTGAGGTGTGATTTATTTGTATGCAGGTGAGGGATTTGTAGCAGCCATTCATACTTAAAGTTTGGACAGTGGACGTAAATAACGAGACGTCGCCCATTAGTTTGTGGACCTTCGCATTTTAGCGTTGACCATCGGATAAAAGCATAAAGCTCTCTGTATCATCTTTTTTATACTATATGGGAGCATCATTGACTAAATGGACATCATGCTGTGTTGAAGAAGTGAGACCATGCACTAATTAGGAAAATTTTTACTCAACAGGCTCATTTTCTCGTGGACTTACACACAATGTGACTTCTAACCAGTGCAGTCTCCGCCTGCTGGTCAGTAGAAAGACAAGTTTTAAGACACTTCCATATCGGCTGAACTATGATTGATACTCTCTACATACCGGACAACTTTGGGATTTGAATATAGTTAGATAGACCTTTATTGTCAGGGTAGTACTCAAGTACAGTAAAACGAAATGGGATGGCTGTCCTTACCGATGCAGAGATAAAATAAATATATTAATTTAAATAAGAATCAAAAACAATATTCTGGTATTAAGTGTTGTCCTCTTGCACAGTGTCAATGTTCAGGTGTTCAAATGTTGATGTTGATCGCAGCTATGGCTCTGGATTAAGGATTCTGCGAGCTCTTCTGAGGCAGCGTGCTGGAAATATCCTCAAGGGAGGGGAGAGGGCAGCCGCTGACTTCTTAGGCCGACAAGGTACATTTCCTGGCGCCCTACCCCAAGACATCCCTCCAGCCCTGCATCTGTCCACAAACGTCTTACTTCACACACGCAGACACACACTTTAATCTTATATTTGCTGGAAAAATGCATCGTCACAGATATTTAGATAATGCAAATTTTCTGAGCTCATGTAAGGTCGACTTAATAAAAATTGTTGTTTTTAAAAAGTAGAGAGCTGTATGTACCAAGGTGCAAAAACCTGAGCTTGCTCCGAACTTGTCATGTCAGTTGGTAGTAGCATAAATGTTTTGTTGTGCAGGTAAACATGACTGCCTGTTAAATGTTTTATGAATGATCCAAAGTTCAAGCTGAAAATCCCGAGAAGTTATAAAACTCTGTGTGATTGGTGATGCTTTGTGTCTGCTTTGCCTTTGCTCTCTCCCGGTCTCCTCTCTGTGTCTCTGCTCTCTCTCTCTCTCTCTCATATCCTCTCGTCTCCCTGCCCTTTGACATTCTCTCTGTTCGTCTGTCCTTTACTCTTTGTTCTCTCTCTCCCTCTGTATTCACTTCCTGTCCCTTTCTCTTTGTGTCTTCACTCTCCTGTTAAACATAATTAAATTATTTTATTTTTCATCTTTCTGTTTGAGTTGTTATGCAACGTTATTTTTGTGTTAAACAAAACCCAAAGCAAAGTGTGGTATATTATAGTTTTGTACCATTACTCCACACTACTACCAAGCAGCATACCATATACTGTACATATATCTCTGTGGAAATTACATTGTTGAAATTGGATCACTGCAGATGCAGTTTGTGTTGGACAGCAAAGAGACATAATTTTAATGCAATTCTGTGAATAGAAGTCGCTCTTCCTCTCTCATCTCCATCACTTTGTCTCTCTTTGTTTTCAGTCTCCTCAGTATGTCCTTGTCTCTTCCCTTCACAAAGCTGACTTGTTGCAACCATGACAGCTAAGGAGCATATCCGGCGATGAAAGGCACTGAACTACCAGTGGTCCTCTAGTTAAATCATACAGTTACCTCTGATGCTTGGCATGGATTCAGCAGGTTTCCTCAAAATGTTGATTTAACTGAAAGAACCACCATGTAAAGTATTTTAGTAACCACGACACCACCCGCCTGCACCAGGCTGTTCTCTTTCACTCTGCGATTATAACTAATAGTAATTGAAATACAGCCCATGTTATCGTGACCCCTCCTTGGAAATGTTTGACACTCAGACTAACTGCTCCGGCGCTGCAGCATGTGAGAAGATACAGTCTGCTAGTTGGTAACGTGTGTGATTGAGGGCAGAGTCAACATAGGACGTTCACCAAGAGGACCAGGGGCCGGTTTCACAAAGATGTTTTAGACTGGTCTATAGTGTTAGGCCAGTCTTCATTTTGCTCATAAGTCTAATGCAAGTTAAACCGTTTCACAAAATTAAAGTCTGACTCATTTAATGCCGAAGAAATTAGACGCCTGCAGGCTAACTCAGCTCTTGGACCCATGTTACCATGGTAACAATCAGTGACACCTGCTGACCGGTAGCACCAAATTTTGAACGTCTTTGATGGTCCTTTCAACGGTTGGATTAACACCGTTTACTGCAGCTGCAATTCTGATTTCCATATCAGGTTTGTTTTGTTTGTTGTTTCACTCTTGGCTGAGATTTTCAAGTAGAATGCCCTTGAAACTGTAGAATTTAACTGTCAGACCAACGTTTCCTGCTGGGCTAAACGGACCTGAGTGGTTAGATGCGGTAACTCGATCGGCCATTTTTCTTGTTTTAATTTAAAAAGTCTTAATTTACCCAGAATTCAATGCACCAGTCCTGCTTAACGCAGTCAAGAACTAAACTGCTTTGTGAAACGCATGAATTTAGACGTCTATTTGAAGTCTGAATATGTGTTATATCTAAGCCAGTCAGAGTCTATTTTGTGAAAACGGCCCCAGGGTTTGAATCCTGTAAGAAACAAGGAGTCAACATTGAGCAAGATTTTAACTTAAGTTGAACGTGTACGTTTTCTTAGCCAAACTTACCACGTGTTAGAAAGGAGGAACACAGACACCAGAGGTTACTCTGAAACAGACGCTTAACACGCACTTCCTGCTGCGTTTTTCAGAAAACGTCCGTACTTGAGTATCTGGGATAAGAACACAATGGGCATTTGTAGGATTACACGTGAAAAACTGTGCATAACTTTCCAAATATAAAGGGATTCAATATATTATAATTGTGTCACTATTTCACAAACCGCCGTTGGACATGATTCTATATTCGGCATAAGTTTGATGGAGCTGTTACTCCAGTGCACGGAGACTGATCGACACATTAGTGGTTTTTACTGTTAATACATTCAGAAGTCCTCCCTTTGTTATCCACAATCACACACTGTTAAAGTTCATGGTTTTCTTCGACAGAACATATGACGGTGTTAGACCTCATTAGACTCTTATTTGGTCTGCTGTTTGACTATTTCACAGTTTTTCATGTAATATTTTCTTGAATCATGTATTGATACGTAGTGATGTACATTAAATCTGACTTTCATTACATAGGTTAAAAATGTTTTGTTTTTTTTGTTTTCTATAGTCCGGTGTGTGACAGTTGAGTTGAAGTAGTTGTGTATTGATTTCCATCGCAGACAGATGATGTTCACTCAGGAAGAATTAAGTGTTCCTTCAATGATCATTTTCAGCACAGTGGGAAGATGTTGTGTTAATGTTGCACTTGAAAGTTGTTAACAGTGTTTTAGCCTCTCTCCTTGATGTGTCTCTGACCTCTGAGTATGTAAGGACGGATCCTCCCTCAGGCAGAGGTCTTTTGTCTGTTCCACAGACTCGGCTGAAAACTGATGCAGACAGAGCGTTAACTTTCAGGGCCCCGAGGCTCCGGAGCGATCCGCCCGAAGAAATCAGGTCGGCTGAGTCAGTGATCCTCCTAAAGTCCTTTTCTTGACAAGTACTTTTACTGCAGAGCTTTTTCTTTCTTTTCTTAACTTTAAATTTCTTTTATTTCCTTAAAACTATCTTTCCATCTCTCCTGTTCTTGTCCTTTAATACGCTGTCGTGGTATCTGTTTCTTTTGTAGCCTTTGTGTGGCACATTAAGAAAATCTCTAAATATATCTGCTGCACATATTAATAACGATCACAAAAAATGGATCTAAAGACGACCTTCTTTTCCTCAGTCGCATCTCATTAACACAAGACACGCTACAGTTGACCCTTCGCTAAGTCCCGCCCCCCTTGGTTACTGTTGCTATGCCTGTCAAGAGTCGAGTGATGTTTCAAGGAAAATAAGAGCAAATTTCTGGAAAAATAGCTCCAAAATATCAGAGAGAAGTCAACAGAAAGGACGACAACACGCATTTGAAAGCATCATCCAGAATATAATCTGTAAGCGGAGTGTTGAGAATGAAGAGGACATAAAAATCGAGGCAAAAGCTCACAGATCCCAGTGCAAGCGTCAGGCACCCCACAACAATTCCTGTTAAGGACAATCATACACAGGAACAGCAATGTTCTTGCACAGCAGGGTGAGTCAACATATTGTGTTATTTTAAGTTCATCTTTAGTTATGACTCCCTATAACTTTCATTATATTGTATGTTTTAGCCCATTGCTAGCAAAACTGAATTATCCCACTTTTTCATTTTGATGAAAGCGCGTCAGGATGTTGCTCTCATACCGTGGGCTTGATCCAAACACTGGATCTCCTAAAGGCACAACAGGAAAGCCCAAAAACATCCTGTACAAGTTTGCATCAACAATGGCACAAACCAAGGGCTGGTAAAATAAAGGCTGTACCGACATCATCGGTGGTGGTAGCGAAGGCCAGACAGGATCGCAAGCAGAGACCAGTTGACTGTCTTCCACAATTTATAATCCATGTCCCGACATCTCTCCTCTCGAGTTTTTGGCTTTAGAAAAGCGAAAAATATGACTAAACTTTGAGGATATCTGCGGTCGGACTTGCAGATTCCATATGCACACCGTTTTGGCATTTCTCCTTGTTCTGAAAGCTTGACAGGCCTCCCGTGCATAGTTATGGTTGCTAACGTAGGACTAGACAGTGGCCGTTCAAGGGAGGGGCTTAGCGAAGGGTCAAGTTTGCTCAGTTTCTCTGTCTTATCTTTGACCCATGTACTAACTGTAGGCTACATAACAGCAAAAACTAATGTTGAGACCAGAATAATCTAATTAATTGGGGTTAACCTGCTTTAAATGGAAAGTCTGTTATATGTAGAGAAGCCTCTTAGTAGAAACAAGTGGAAGCAGATTTAATAATTGGCCTAATGTGGGATTAAATGATGCAAAAGCAGCATTAAATTATTTTGTTTATAGAAAACTGTGATGTAAATGAAACATGTCATGGTGTGTCCTTGAATTCAATCTTGCAAAAGATCACATTATCTGCAAGAATGGAGGTGATTTTCTTCTGTAGTTTTAGGAATAGGTTAGTCTGTTTGATAATCAACCTTTAAGGTGATGGCTGGGCGAGTCTCAGCATCACAGCTTGCAAGTAATGGCTCTGCAGCAGAGAGCTCATTATAGAATATATTACTGCAGTAATAGATTCATGGATGTGGAAAGTATAAGGTCTCATTCATAATCAAAGACCATGAAAATCTGAAAAGAGGAAAGTACCCAACCTGCAACAGAAAGCACGCTCACCTTCGCCTTCTTTCGGCCTCTGAGCAATGTGAAGCCGTCTGACACAAAAGAAACAATTTTATGCTGAGCAGCTCTGAACAGAGGATGAACTGGTCAAGACCAGCTGGTGAAGTTTTTCACAGTTCATCTTGACATTCTGGTAAATTAAATATATGACATTGTATGAGAACAAAGCAAGCACCACTGAGGGACAAAGTACCTGATCAATTGGTGAGGTATGTAGGCTGAAGTAGAATTCAAAAGCATACAGGAAGGCCCAATGAGAAACAGATTAAACCGACATTTTACAGTCAAAGCAGGGCTGGTTATTAGGGGACTGAAATATATGATACTTTGAAAGCTATAATAAACTTAAGACATTTACATATAAGGATTGATTTACGAGCCGTTTACAGAAAGAGCTGCAATAGCTATTTAGTCTGCACGTGAAGTACACGCGGGAGTAGCCAGGGTTGCTAGGTCTGCGGTTTTCCTGCTGAATTGGGCTACTTTTCAAGTGTTGCCATGGGAGGAAATTTTTTTCCGCTGGTTGGGTAGACCTGTTTTGCATGCAAATTACATGAATAATCTATAAATAGAAATCCTTAATTTTTAGTATTATTTTAGATTAAATAATTTATTTATACCCAAATCCTACCAAACAGACTCCAGATCATTCAGCACTACGCACAATGGGCATGGGACATGCATGCCCACGTAACAAACCCTCACACTCTACTTTGCCTGACACAGTTAGCCAACTTAAACTGGTGCAGCCAGCTATTGTCAGCAGAGACACCTGCAGCGGAATCCGTTAACACGTCGGACAATTCAAGCTAGCAACCCCCACCGGAGAGAAACATGACGCCCGGTAAGTGGGAAAAATACGGGAAGAAATACACAAGGGACTGGTAAAGTGAAAACGGAATCAAAGAATGGATAGGACGTGTGGCTGGAGATAATACGAAAGCTTTTTGTCGGTACTGTAAAAACGAGATCGCAGGGGGTGACAGGGGTTGTCCATGATGGATGCCAGTTTTGATAGCATCCTCCTCTCACCCACCTCTATGACCGCCTGAGTTTAATTAATCTGTGTATTTTACAATGCATTTGGCAATGATAGCAATGCTGTTAGACTTTAAAAGCAGTGTATATGGTTTGACAGGGGTACATTTTGAGTTCTAGTATTGGGCTGGTTTTATTGGCTGTTGGGCTGGTTTTGTCACATAGACCTGGCTAACCCTGGGAGCAGCCTACTTCCTTGCCGCTGGTGAAGAAAGTGTGTAAAATTAGAAGTAAATGTGTGGAGCTGAGCATAAAATGTTAAAAAAAAATCCTAACATAAACCAGCTGAGCTAATGTTAGCAACAAGGGGCTAGCAGTTCCTCCTGACCTCCTGGGTCTTCTGAGCATTGGAGAGCCATTCATTTTTATCCTAAAACTGCTGTATTTAGTGTTTTTACTGGTTTTAATAACCAGCTCTGCTTGTTCTGAAGACGAGGAGACTGTTGCGAGTAATTTGGCTCCCAATAAAAACCCTTTTGAACAGTGAACCACGAAGAAATTCTAACCTAAACAAGCTGATCTAATGTTAGCGCCTGCAGGCTAGCGGCTCCTCCTGACCTCCAGTGTCTAGTGAAGAGCGTAAGAAAGAGCCTGATTTTGAACTCCTCTGTCTAATGTTTTTACTGATTTTAATGGGTCTGTCAGTTTTCAAAAGGAGGGGACCTCTGCGGCTCCTGTTTAAAACCTTATCAATGCTGAAAATGAAGAAACCTATGGAAAACAAGGCTAATGTTAGCAGCTCCTCCTGACATCCTATGCCCACTGAAGAGCATCATTCTTAACCTGCTTTAATGGTTTTACTGGCTTTTACTGGTTTTATTTACCAGGTCACTTTGTTTTGCGGGAGAGGAAACCTCTGTCAGCTCATTTTAAACGATTTTTATGAAGAAATTAAAATGTAAGAAAGCTGAGCTAATGTTAGCAGCTGCAAGCTAGCAGCTCCTCCTGACCACCTGTTTCAACCAAAGAGCATTTTCACCGATTTTCATTGTCTTAAATTGTGTGGTAGACAACTTGCTTATTTACTCATTCATCCTAATAAACATCAATATTCTTAAATCTAGAAAAATTATTAGTATGATCATATTTTTTGCCATACAGCTCAGCTCAAGTCACAGCTTTGGCATTTACCAAACCCCCCTAGTGCAAGCAAATTATGATTACATCCTTACATTTCTACTGTATTATATTCATATAGCCTGAAAGAGCCAATTAGTACTAGGAACTATAATTATTAACTGTACTGTGGTATTTTATCACCATGAGTGACCACAACTTACCTTACACCCTCAGTATTTCATCTCTAATACGTACTGGCCCGTTTTACAACCTAGATCAGGTTTAATCTTTTATATACTGTGTCAACTTTGAACTGTCCTTTCTGCTATATTTTCATTTCAATTAACTTCACGTCAGTTTATTTTCACTTTCTATGAAGGTATAAAAGAGCTTTTCACACGGTCAGAGACTTGTAGCAGCACAGCCGCAACAAATTACATTAATTATAATTGAATTTCTTTTACTTAACATTTATGTATTCAGATTTCAAGGCCCAGCGAGTGATTACTGGTATTATGCTTTTCCTGGACTAATTTCCCTCATAATTTATTGAATTAGAAAGCATTCAATGAACAGGCGGATGAATTATGAATAGAAGGGCAGCCTTGCAGAGTGTGAAGCAAGATGATGAATTGCCAATCAGCCGAATGCATCCAAATGTCAAACAAGCATGTCTTTGACTCTCTGCAGGCTGTTTACGGGAGCTAATAAAATGTTTATTAAGTATGTCCCCAGGCGCCAAGACATTTATCAGTGTGTCAGTGTGTCAATGCTTCTCTGGTAACAAAGTGCCAATGCAAAGCAGTGCAGAGATTTCTCCAGGGAGCTGTGTGATTGTAAAGCCACTGTGCTGCTGTCCTCACTGGATCAATACTGTGAGTACATCTACCTCTTTAGTACTGGCAGTAATACTCGCTTCCATTGCTAACACCTCTACATTTTACTTTACTAATGTATTAACAGTTTATTTGTCATTCAACAATTCTTTCTGCAAAATGTAATAAGTTTCGTTTGTTTACTGTCAATCATTGAAGATAAATAAGAGTACAATTTGATCGTTGCCATAGAAATGACTTTGCCAGACACATTGGTATTTTTCCTTATTGTGTATCATTCTTTGAGTATATCTGTAGAATCTGTACAATCATAAAGGTTTTGTAACTCAACAAAACAGAATTATTAACAAAAGCATTGAATTTCTTTGCCGGATAAATAAAAAATACAAAATTGGACTTTGAAAACATGAACAGAACAAATATTTCTAAACACCCAAGAAGTTAATTAAACTCTGTTTAATTGATTTTTTTTATTAGTGTTTTTGAGATATGATCATTTTTATGAGCAGCAACAATAGGCGTTTGTTAGTTTTGTACGCAGTAGAAAAAATACTGGCTAGATTGATTGTTTTGCTTATTGTGGTGTAATTTCTTGGAGTATCTTAAAATGCTTCATATTCCCGGATCTGTACAACCGAAGCTCAAAGGTTAAGTAAGCAACTCTGACAAAACATTTTACTCCCATGTTTCTAAACGAACGCACAAAACAGATTGATTAAAACAATACTAAATAGACACATGGAAACATACTTATTTATTTTAACTATATTTTATTTAGTGGACATATGGCGTTTTCGCACACAATAGAAGTACAGTGCTTTCAGAGTTTATTTGCTCATGGTGGTGTCATTTCTTTGAGTATCTTCAAATCTTTATTTCCCTAAAATCTTGAAACCCACAGGTTTTGTAGGTTTTGGTGGTTATGGTGATTCAGTTGTATTCATAACCGACAAATTGATGGTCACAGTTATGAAAATAGATCTCAACTGTCTTCCTTAAAAACTATTCTACGATTACTCTTTAGCTTTCAGTTGGAGAACTTTTACTTCCAGTACTTTCTCCCTCTACTTTAAATAGTTTCACATAAATATATTTACTTTTTAATTACCTTGATTTATGTATCAAATAATCTCCCCTAATTGGAAAATGTAACAGCTTTTTATCAAGCTTATTGTTCTTCCCTTTTCTCTGTTTCCTCTTTGGTGTTGTTTTCTTAACTTATTGGCTCGATGTCATCGATTGGTTTTAGTTCTTCTACTGCTGTCAAGAGTTCTGCAACTGTTTAGAGTATTAAAACATTTATTTAACAATTAAAATACTTTAACTGATCACAATTATCAAATTATATTTTTATGCTTTAGTTGGTTTTTATTTGAGAATGTTTCTGAATATCGTTAATATTTCAATGTGTTATTATTTTGATAGATTCATCTTGTTAAAATAAATTCATTTATATCACATGAACGAATAGAGCATGAGAGAACTGAATCTAGTAGACAGAGGAAGAAAGTGTGTGTGTGTGTGTCTGTGTGTGTGTGTGTGTGTGTGTGTGTGTGTGTGTGTGTGTGTGTGCGTGCATGCGTGTAATCTGAAGAAGTCAGTGAACACAACACAGCTTCGGTGTGATGATATTCTGCACAGTTTGGTTTTGGGGATGACCTTGGGAGAGGGAATCTGAATCGGCTCCTCCAGCACCCCTCCAGGGAAGCTCGCAGGGAACAAAATTTGCACTGTTCCAAAAAGGCAAATTCCTGTGTTAGCATTACAGTTCTAAACTATATTGTAAGGGAAATGTCACATTGCTGCTTCCAACAAGATTAAGATTATCCTCAGACAGGGTCCCCCTCTGAACAGTTCTGCACATTTTTTGTGCCTAACACTTCGTATGTTGAACGCGATCTCATTCCAGGTCGTCAAATACCCGAGCTTTGTCACAGCCCCCATCTGGCATCTGAAAGACTCTCGAGGTCGGTCAATTAAACTGCTGGTTCAAGGGAACGTTTCGCCATCTTTTTCAAGCCCCCTCTAACGTCTGTTTCAAGTGTCTGTAATCCCATCCTCTGCAACATTAGACACTCAGTCTTCTAGCATGTTGGAGGTCAGTTTGGGGTGGGTCCTTTAGTGTGTTTGTCACAGTAACCTTTAGCAGCTCTTTCAAGGTACCCTTTAAAGTCTCTGTCAACCTTTTCACAAAGTTTTCAGGGCTCCATTTAGTGTCTGTTTTCAGCTCCCCTTCGCGTCTGTTTTCAAGGACTGTTTTCTAACACAACAGTCTCGTTAATTATGCACACAGAAAGTACTTAAAGTACTTAAAGTGAAGTACGTGAAGTCCAGCCGTGTCTGACTCATCGCCTCAGACCACCACCCCAAGCAGACCTCCAACATGCTAGTAGACTGACGCAGTTCCTCTGAGTATCTAATATTGCAGAGGATGGGATTTTATATGAGGTAGGTGGCTTTAAGGATGGTTATTTTGGTTAACTGGCCTGTCAGTGAATGCACCGCCAACATGTGCCAAATGGATTAGCACGAAACTTTGTACAAACATTAATGGTTCTCAGATTATGTATCCTACTGATGTCACACATCTTCCTCACGTTGGCCCTTCTGGTTTCAAGTGAAACATTTCAGCTGCTAGAAGGACAGCCGCTAAATTTGGTGGAGCCATTGATTTGTCCCTCTAGATGTGATTAATGGGTTCAACATCGTTTGTAATAACTCCGGCGATCTTCCTGTTATCCTCTTATCGCCCCCATCGGGTCAACATTTTAATTAGTTTAATAGTTTATGACTGAAAACATATAAAAACTATGTCATTACAGTCAGCCTCTGATGTACTCTGTTTTCAGTGCAAACTACAAACGTTTGCCTGATAACAAGCTACAATATGGTGATGAACAACCTGCACAAACCTTCTTCACACTGTCATTCTGAACATGTGAGTGTACCTGCTGGCTCTGCACTCTTGGCCTCCTTTCAATCCAATTAGCATTTTTTGTAAAGAATAATAAGAATGAATTAATTTTCCTTTCAATAGATTGTGCAGAAGCTGCACACTTTCTTTTGGTTGGTCATTTGCTCATTATGTTGCTACATGCACTGCTACAGACTGACATTTAAAGCACTTTAATGAACTTTGGTTCAACATAAAAATGTATTACATGTATCCTTGATCATCGATGTTTATTGAGGACAAATATTTCCAATTCCAGTCTCTGCCTTTAAAAACACATTCTTTCCGTTTGTTTGATTTTTCAGCATTAAATATTTAAAAGGCCTCGATCATCAGAGCAATAATTAATTATGGGCTGAATGTGTAAAAGCACCACATAATGCCAAGCGCAGGGTCATCTCTAAAAGCACTCATCACTTAGGAAGTCCCAACATTTCGTCTAAATCAGAACACCTCTTTCTTTTTTTCTTTTAATCAAATCCGCTTCTTTCATGAATGACAGAATAAAAACGACAGAATGTTTCATAAATACTTTGCATCCTCTCTGATGTGATGAGAAGTTCTGCATCAGGAAACAAACAATGAAGTAAGACAGCATGAAGGCTCACGCTGGGAGATCATCAGATCTTGTGTAAATGAGCAGATGTTGAACATCCTTAAGAAAACTGTAGAAAAACACCAATCAAAAGCAGTTAGGCTGACAAGGTTTACAGTCACGTCTGTAGCTAGTAAGAACTATTTGAAAAGACCAAAGACTGTAAATAAGAAGTGGCTTGAGCTTTGTCCTAACTCACAGGCTGCATCCTTCGAAGGATGTATTTGAAGGCCGATGCGCCACAGCGGTGTGTGGAAGGCTGTCCCATTTCAAAGGCTCCTTCAGATGCAGTCGACAAATGCGTCCTCCCTTTCCATCGGGAAGGATCCGTCGGGTGCATCCTTCGCGGCCCAACGTATCCTAAAATTCATTGCACGCCAATTCAAACGAGATGGCCTTGAACCAAATTATCTTTAAAATTATAGTTTAAGTTACATGACGCTAGTTATGATAGTTAGCCAGCTAGCTAGCAACAGGAGCAGCGTTTGGTGACACAAGGGTAAGGGGGGCAACAGCTGGTGATGCAAACAGGAAGTCCTCCGCAGACCAGACCGTCTCATTTCAGTTCTGCCTTCTGGCTACAAGTTATGCATCCTTTGTAGCCGGCATCCCTCGAAACATGCAGCCCCTGAATGTAATGACGTGTATTATACTTGATGGCCAGCAGGAAGCGACTACACTGGTTGCAGGAAGATAGATTGTAAAGTCAATGAGAAATTTACCGTACTGCTGAATTAGTTTCCTAAATTAACATTTTCCCAATAAGTTTATGGTCTCAGTCTCTAGTTGTTCATTTTGTGAATTGTGGGCTGATTAAGAGTAAAATTGATGATAAAGCAGGATTTGCTTAAGAGCAACCCACTGTGATGTAACAACATGACAAACACCATTTTTCAGTTGAGCTTATGAGTTTAGTTTAAAGCCTCTTTTTGTTTGCATCTTAAATATCGTCAGTCAACTCAATTTATACAAGTGCCGTGCTAACTACGCTAGAGCAAGCAATAGCTGAATACTACCACCTCCCTTCTAAAGTTGGTCACTTGGCTCCAGAAGAACAACATGGCGACGGCCAAAATGCCAAACTTGTCATCCACGTACCAGTGGTTGAGGTCATGGCGGCTGTTCTCTAATAATGTCTATGAAGCAGTTCATCTTGCCCTGATTTCCAGACTTTTAAAGTCGAGCTGAAATGGCATTTTGAGAGTATCTAGCTTCCGTATCGTGACGTTTTTCCGAGTGAAACAGGACGTGCAGGCGGGACATATCATTAGAGGGATTTGATTTGATCGTTGAGCAGTGGGCGTAGACAGACGTTCCCCACAGCGCAGTAGCTAGCTAACTGACCGAGCGTTCTTGGTGCTCTGCGGCTAAATGTTGCAGATCGATTGGTCGAAATTGTTCTGTGCTAACTTACGTAAGCACGCGTGAAATTTAGTTTTACCGGAAGAAAAAATGATCGGATTTTGATATAAGAATACGAAGAAATTGAACCTTGAATTTAAAACAAAGTTGAACACATTAACAACAACATCAACCAAACCGTGATCTACTGACACGCACGTTTGAGTATCCATATGGAAGACCCTCTGTTTCCACACCTGCACATTCACATCCCATCCCTCATTCCCTGGAGGTTTTTACCCCTGAGTACCACAGCAAAGGTCTCATCATCACCCCCCCTCCATATACTGCAGCCTCTCCACCACATATTCAGTTTCTTAACTAGGCCATTTCACTGCTGCAAATGGAGGCACCATCTCAACCCCCCACCTCTCCCCACACCCGTCCCATATTGAAATCTATGCAAATTCATAATAAATCTGAAAAAGCGCCATCAGTCCCGCTGGCACTCTCCGTGTCTGTAAGTCCCCGGGGGAATCCCGTGCTCGGTGACTGTGAAGCGGTTAAGGAACTCCCAGAGGGGTTCTGGGGAACTCTGACTCACACGTAATTACCACAGTGACCGGCGCTGAGGAAGAGGCTGTCATGAAGAGGAAGGGCTGCTTTAGAGAGGGCGTTTTCGCCCCACTGTGGAGAGGACGTGCTAGCTTTACACTTGTTTTTTGCCATAGCAAGCTGTCGTCAGATAATGTTTGAATTAATGGTGTACTTTTGCACGCCCACATGGGAATAAAAAAACACCACAAATTCGTATTAGACACATCCAGACGGCTGCACCAAAATACTTCAGACAGTTGTCTTCATCGTCTGCAACAGCATTCACAAATCTATCACAAACTTTATGTGACGGAGAAATCAGAGTTAACACTAACAAAGTGGTTCATCTTTTCAAGGCTTATAAGACAAGTTTAACATACAAACAACCATGAAACATTTTCGTTATCTGTACACAAAAGTATTCCGGGATATTCTTGACAGTTTTTATATCTAACTGACTTTCTTACATCGTCATGCAAACTTTAAAAAGAAAATCAGACCAAATCATCGCATCAACAGTCAACAGCTGGTGCGGAGGTTAGCGCTGTGGCCTCACAGCTTGACGGTTCCTAGCTTGAATCCCTGGTCAGACAAAGTGGGCCTTTCTGTGTGGATGTTCTCCCCGTGCATGTGTGGGTTCCCTCCAGGTACTGCAGGCCAAAGACATGCTCGTTAGGTTCATTGGTGACTCTAAATTGCCCGTAGGTGTGAATGTGAGCGTCTGTCTCTATGTGTCAGCCCTGTGACTGACTGGTGTCAAGGTTCAACGCCGTCTCTCACCCAATCGCAGCTGGCATAGGCTCCAGCCCTCCCACGACCCTGAACAGGATAAGCCGTATAGATAATGGATGGATGGATATTTTGGTGTCTGACAGACACCAAAATATTGATACAGATTCTACTTCTTGTTTTTTTCAAGATCAGTCTGGTTCAAGGTTTGTTGTTTGGCCCTCTCATCACCCCCCACTGTCGCCAAAAGCGGACTATAGTGGCCTTTTTTCAACGACGCCTCAGTTCCTAGATGCTGCACAAATGGGACAGCAGCTCTGAGTCTAATAGGTCCAAATTAGCTCCCATTTATTTGGATTAGATAAGACTTACGGTGCATTACCTTTTGCACCTATAACTACAAACACTTAATGAGTTCAGCCTGAATTACGATGCAGCTAACACCCCCTGCACCCTTCAGTTACACTTAAAGCCCTGAGACCTTCAATAACAAGACACTTGTGTCCACAGTGTCTTGCTGTGAGCACCTCTGTGTACTTATCTGTATGTGGGGAACTTCATATTCACCATATAGTACGGTTGAATAACCTTGGTCAGCCTGCAAGCACAAATTTAACCTTAATGTTTTTAACTCTAATCTAATTGTCTTCCCTCTAACGCAGGAGAAATATGTTACAGTGAAAATCAAGGCTGCAAGACATTTTGTTTCAAATGTAATTTGCACTTATGTCTTTCCTTAGCTTCTCTTTTAATAGTCGGGCAGAGTCTCTCATCACGCCTGCATCACTTTGTGTTTCCCACAGACACAGATGGGCACTGCGGGGGGAGATTTCCAACAGCGAGGGAGCGCGTTCGACAGAGCAGGTGTGACATGAACACCGCAGCCTCTCTGCCTTTGGGCTGTCTCTGATTGAAACTCCGTCTTGTTGTGGGAGTGCCATGGAGCGCTGAGACGCAGACACCGCTTAGTCTGAAAAATTAGTGCCATCAGCGTCTCAGCATCCGGATTAATGAGAAGCCGCGGTGCTGAGCCAGGCAGAGGCTGCTCATTTGTTTGGGTACCCATCTCCATTAAACAGCAATAAGGGGAATTCATGGAGCTCCGTCAGAGCGTGTGGGTGCAGTGGAGATACCCGCGTGGAGGGATTCGTAACATGACTGAGCTCATCACGCTCCGTAATCTCAGATGAAATTAAAAAGCCGTGGACAGCTGCAGCAAAAAAAAAAATCTCTCTCTCACTTCCTTTTTATAATCTCTTCACCTCCTTCCTCTTCTCCCACTTTGCTTGTTCCTTTCATCTTGCAGGCATTGTTTCAAATCTTGGCGCTGCTCCTGTGTGCGTCTGTGCCAACAAGGCGAGTAATAAAAGATACTGTCACACACGATGCAGGGATATGGAAGGGATACAATGCGCCATATGGTGCTTGGATGTACTGTAGGAGTAATTATAGTCATAAAGTGAATTACAAAGAGAACAACTGTTACTGCGTTTCATGTTCACATTCATTCATTGTCTTCCTCTTGATGTGCTGCAGCTAAGGAGGAAACAAATAACCGAGCCGTCTGTTCGTTTTGGCATACTGTGATGGCGGCCTTAAATGCTCAAACTGTGAACTGAGCGCTAATTTTAGCAGTTTCTTTGTTCTTACTTCTTCAAGCTTGAAAAAGAAAGTCCAAAGTGCCTCCAGTAACTCTGCAATCGTATCTGGATGTATCGATTCGTGCGTCTGACCAGCCTCTGTGTGAATTTTGGGATTTTCATGGTCCAGCAGGTATAATAGAATCTATGAGAGAGAAGGTGCACCAGCACAAAAAACCCATTTAAAAACAATTAGCATGTATCATTAGGCAAGCTGAGAGGAGAACACCTGAAAGAGGAGCAGGAGGAGGAGAGGTATGAGGAGAAATGGGGAGAGACAATGAGAGTGTTAGAGAGGTCCAAGGACATTTGTGTCAAGGAGGAGTCCAGCTCCCCTGCTGCTCTGATGATCTCTGTACCGCTCTGATGAGAATCACCTGATGTTATAATGTGGCTAAATGACTTTATGATCCACTGTCATTACTGTAACACTCTAATTGGTACCACTTACTGTCTCGGGTGGTGATAAAAATTACATTTAAAAAGACAGAATACACAGATTCTAAAGCTTAAAGTATGAGTGGAACAAAAGTTGCAATTAAATAACATTACAGATCCGACTGAACATCCAGCAGAGCGCTATTTGTTTCTGCAGATTTCTGTGTTTCCTGTAAAAACAGAAAGCTGGGGTGGTTTTGCCATAGATATTGATTGGCCTTTACAGCAGCAAATAGCACTAAAGTGTGCACTTACCTCCTCTATCAGAGAAATGCGCCAATAACCAAGTGATTCTACTGCTCGACTCTTTTTTAATCACACGTACAACTCTCAACTTTGTGAGTGAGTGAGTGTTTGTCTGCCTAAATTATAAGTACGTAACATAAAAAAAACATTATCCCAAACACAATGATACTTTTTTCTTTTTTACACATATAATGGAGAAGAGTGAGAGAGGGAGGGAGTGCAAGGGAAATCAAAGGGATACAAAGCATTGGATGCTAACAGCTAGCTTGTATACTGCACTCCTGGGTAACTGGCAGAATTTATAGTCACATTGGAAGAACATAAAAACTTAATGCAATGAGAGGTTTTTGTATCCTGTAAATTAGTATACTTCCCTGACTGCAGGATGTTTACTTATGCAAGGTTGAGTTAGGTGGTCACCTAGGACTGCACCGTATGGAGGACCAAAGAGGCAGAGGCTTTACCTTCTGTGCATGCATACCAAAAAACTGTGGAATGAGGCGAACCTGCACAAACCTGATTTCAATCTCACAGTTCATAAAAGGATGTAGAAACAGTCGAACCAATCGTTAGATCTGTCAGTGAGAGGAAAGGTGCATTTCCACCAAAGCATCAGAACAGCTGCCATCACTCACTGCAGGGGCATCATTACCATTGATCTCATGTATCTGTGAATCTGTCACAGAATATCTCAAACACTAATTTTGAACATCAGAAAGATGATCAATGATTCTTCTATGAGCTCATACTGAAACAGACTCTTTTAAAACCTTAATCGCAAACGCCATCTTGGTTTTAGAAAGCCAGAAGTGACCATTTTTAGACCACATTAAATACACATTGAGATTATACTGGTAGACAGGGCTTCATTGTCTATTTTCCACAAACCACAAACAATCTACAAAACTTACATCATGCTATATCGAAGAAGACTTGAAACAAGAACTCGACAATAAACTCATGAGGAAATTATATACTGAGGTAATAAGCAGGTGTTGTTATATGTGACAGATGTCCCCATGCCATGTCATGAAGCTACTGGAAGCCTGAATTTCTCTCCGGATCATTAAAGTGCCAACCAACTAAAACCAGCCAACCAAAAAAAACCAACCGACCGACCAACCAGCCAAAACAAACCAACCAACTGACCAACCAACCAAAACAAACAAACCAAAACAAACCAATCAACCAAAAGTAACCAAACAAACAACACCATCCAAACAAACCCACCAACCAAAACAAACAAACAAAAACAAACCAACCAACTGACCAAACAATCACCAAAACCAAACAACCAACCAACCAACCAAAAGTAACCAAACAAGCAAAACCAACCAACCAACCAACCAACCAACCAAAACCCAACAAACAAAACAAAACAAAGCCAACCATCTACCTTCCTTTTTTATCATCTAAATCAAGTAAGAAATGATCTTATCTGGTTAAACTGTAAAGAAAACGTATTTTTCCAGACAGTGCAGTCGCCCCCTGCTGGCCATTATTAATAATGCAGGTTTAAAGCATCTCTCCACCAGCTTTACTTTGAAAAAAAAAGGGGCCACGTCCACTTCTTATATATATAGTCAGTGGTTTCACCATGTAAATAACGTTAGAAAGCCTTTCTCCTGTCTCACAAGCACTTTATGGTAACATTGTTTCAATGGTACCAGCACATCATTTAAAAAAACTTATTCGCCACCACCAAGCACTGCTGTGTTGTACGGTTGTTGTATTTCACGTGTTTGGAGATCAAGTTTTCAGAATGTGCAGCAGGTTTGGGCAGAACAGGCAGAGCAAAGGTAAATGTCCTCACCATCATGTCCACTGAAGCCAGTTAATTATTTTAGAACTGAGAGGCTACTGCAATATAGCAGACCAGATATATAGACCAGACTGCACCGGAAAACCAACATTTTCTGCAAATGGTGGCTATTGATCATGATTTGGACAGGGTCAGCGTACATGTATTGATCATCTTAAAACCATATATGTAATTGCCCACATACCTGACAGAAGTGTTTAGGTCAGCTCCTCCAGCAGCCTCTATAATGGTCCTCTATAATGGTCTGCACAAGGTCAGCTGCAAAGGTTTACAGAAGGTGGATCCTCACCCTGCAGTGTGATGGTGTCACTATGAACGAGCTTTGGGTCTAAAGGTTAAACTATAGATCAGCAGAATGTGCAGAATGCTGAAGCAGTTTAATATGGACTGCCTTTATTTTAAACTGGAAAGCGGTTATTGATACAGGGTTTATTATTCCCATAAAAAATATATAATTATTGATAAGATACACATTTTTGATTATCATTTATGTAAGAACAACCTTCTTATAATCATGAGAAAATTACTCACAATTATGAGGTTAAACACTTGATATCAAAGAAAGCTTAGCTTGTGGATTGTCAATCTTTGCTTTGTTTTTTTATTTCTGAATTCATCCAACAAACACCACACAGCTTCTTTGTTTCCACTTACCTCTTAAATGACCCACAGGAGCATTTTCAACATTAGTGCCCCTGCTGATGTCAGGCAGCTCTCTTCATACCTACACCGAACTGGAAAAACACCTGGAACACCTGGTCTTAAATGTTATGAAATGGTTGCAGTTTGCTTCAGTTAAGGCCCCAAAACTACTTGGTTAAATTTAGGAAAGAGTTTGTCGGGCGCTGGGTTAGCTCAGTTAGTAGAGCAGGCGCCCCATGCACAGAGGCTGATGGCGTGATGTGTTTAACATGACAATCAAGGTGTCCCATATGTGACATATCAGGTATGTGAATGAGGTTAGAATGAGTTTAACATAACAGAGTCTAACCTCTGCCCCCTGGGTAATAGTCTGTTTTTTTGCCTCATCTATGGCCCCCCAAAACCACAGCAAACAGACGTTACTCCTTCTCTGGTGCTACCTACTGAGGCCAGTCTGTGGAGCTTGCCTCCTAAATATAAATGTAAATATGAGTCATAATAAGCTGCATGAAAATACCAAATACACACACCTAAACTACAAACAGTCTGCATTTATGGGCTTTTCATATCAAAGCTTACCGCGATAATAGCCTATTGCTGATTGTTAAACGTTCCCGTTGAGATCTTATTTCCCTCACGGTCACATTTGTTATATTTCTTTTGTTGCGGGACATAACTGCCACATTACACTGTATTATCCAATGGCCATTACCTGGCAATGAACCTGACACAACAGTAAACGGTTAGGAGCCACCAGAGTGCCGCTGGTATGAAATCACTGAAAATGAGAGCAGGGGGAAGTGATCACAACATGAATCCAATCAGCCGTTATTGAGCAGCTCGAACCCCCGGCTGTGCACATTCATGTTACCTTCTCCCCCCTGACTACACCTACACCTCCCCAAACAGGACGCAGCCTGATGACAGTCTTCACTGTCAGCATGTCTGCTTGACTGGCTGCAATAAATGAAACTGAGCTGAGTTCATAAAGTGAGCTCCTCCAGTGTCCGAGGAGACGCCTTTGTTTACCTAATCACTTAAACAGTAGCACAGAATAATAAATTACTTATTTGGGAAATAGCAGGGACACACACACACACACGCACGCACACACTCACACTATGATTAATTATGATTCTTTAATGAGAAGTTCACCAGGACACACACCACTGGAGTGTCAAATTAAACTTATAATGAACAGCTATGTGATTTTATGAAATGCTGAACCTTGATAAGGTCAACTCGGATACACTACAGTAAATTGGCATTTTCACCTGTCAAGTCATTACACCCCAGCTCATCTCTGCAAAGCATGTCAACAAGACAACACAATCAGACATTACACTTCATGCTAATCGAAAGCAGAAAATAATCTAGCTTTTATAATTAATGCATATATCTTTGCAGCCTGACCCGGGGTCATGAAATAATTAGGACAAATATATGCAAACAAACAAACAAACTCATAGGTATGCAGTACATGGAACACACACGTGTATTCAGCACACAGAGAGCTACACACCTTTCCATTAACAGCGCATCACCATGGGAGTTGGAGGTAATAGTACTGAGGCAATAACAGTTCGAGCTAATGTAATCAGGATTCTTTATGGTGTTTTGAGCTCATGTGGGGTCCCGAGAATAAAATAATTTTCCGGTAGCAAAATTGAATCCTGCATAATGCGCTCCCTATTGTTTGGAGAGCTGTGTTAAGATGAATACAAGATCATCACATCAAGTGTTTGCGGAATGATACTGCTGAAACAAATAAGGCGGCTCAACGCACTGAAGTATGACGATCTACATATCACTGTAAGGGTTGTCACAATACCAGAATTTCCAACTTGGATTTGATACTAGTAAAAAAAACAATACTTAATATGTGTTTCAAGACCATGGCAACAACAAAATAGTCCTCAGAACAAAAAATTAGGTACTTTTCTTGTTTTAACTTCCCACCTTCACACAGTGATGGTGCAGAAAAAACACTAAACACTGTTGATTGTAATGAAAGGCTTATTGAGCAGGATTTCCTATATTAAAATATTATTAACACTCATGATCCAGGAGAAGTGTGAGCTGGTGCCTGAGTCTGTGTTTCTGTTCTTCTTATTATTCTGCTGTGTTTGGGACATTTCTGGACGTCCATGTCTGGGCAGAGGTCTGGAGCTCAGCCAACAGTCTGCAGGTCGGGTCCAATGACTGTGTATACAGATGGACGATGCGTCTCCATCTGTATAGCCCCATTATACGCGCTACCATGTTGCGATTGTGACGTCACTTGGAGCCAGAGTCTGCCGCTGCCGTACCCACTTCCGCTAACAAAAACACACACACTTAACTTACCAAAAAAACAGCAAGGATCCTGCACGCCGGCGTGTTTAACAGCAGAACAGCTTCTTGTGTTGGTCTGAGGTTAACGTTCACAGGTATGGAAACTTCAATGACTGTAGTGATTGTTTTAGTTACGTCTCCTCTCGCCGTTCCTCCTCCGCTCTGCTAATCCAGAACAGATCGGCTGCAGGAGCCGGATTGTCAACTGAGCTGTCAATCATCATTTTGACAGCATCAAATAATTAATGAAAAGTTAACTTGAACATTTGGACATAAATCAGCTTGATAAGAACTAACTATAATGACAGAAACCATGTTTGAGAAAAATGTATTTGACGTGTATTTTGATTTTATAGTTTGACTCATGTCCCATCTGTTAACATGGAGGAGGCAGGCTTTATGACCTGTACTGCAGCCAGTCAGCAGGGGGCGATAGAGAGGGTTTGGCTTCACTTTTAAGGGAGCGGTCATGTCGGCCATCTTTTTATACAGTCTCAATGAAAACATGGCTGTCTCTCTGCTCTGTGAAACAATCAAAAAAAAGTCTTATTTCTCTGTTTCACTGCTTTTTTTTACATTAACGGCGCTCGCTCTCTTCACTTCCAGTCTATGTCGCTTAACAACAGCTGCTCTCTCTCTCTTTGCTCGCAGCAGCTTTGGGTTGAATATCTGTTTTAAACACGTGGTATCGACCCTAATCTCTGTAGTTTTTTATGTTATCTTGGAGCTGTGATTAATTTGTAATTTGTAAAGCTCATAAAGAGCATAACTGATGCTAGAGTTCTACATCCTCATATTTTGAAGGGTGGGGTCACTGACCAAGCAGTCGTTTATAAGGGAGTTGGAAGTGAGAACGTGTAGCTGTAAATATTCTGTATGGCTCGAACAACCTGCTTTATAAGGTCTCCCAAAAGCAAAGTTACCAGCAGCGCTTGTCAGAAACATAATGAGATCCTATAAATCCATATTTGTTCAGACTTTCCACACCGTTCGCTCAAAGCAGCACTCAGGCCTTCACTATGGTTCAACTCAAACGGCTGCATAAATTCATTACACTGTGGTTCTGGCGGGAATATAGCCTTACAAATAATCAGTGTTCTGTTAAATGAGATACATGGTTATTCCAGGCCAATTGCCCTCCAAATGGTAGATTAAATTAGCTACACGCTGATATCCAAAATTAACCCACATGCACGATATACTGCTCACTGTAGAGTCATTCTGTGTCTATCAGGCACTTTGTACGTTGGAAGATAAAACCTCTCCTGCTGTGAACTTGAGTTTCGTCTCTTTGTATTATAACAGCACCTTACACAATACATCTCTTTCATTCAACCCCCTGCTTTTTCTCAGTTAGTTTTAGCAGCCTGATGCTGAACCAACAGCTTGTCTACACCAGCTGAAGCAGCATGTCAGCAGCTCCACAGCAGCAGCCTCAGTTCTCCATCAGTGTCACACTGGATGTGGTAACGCTCGGCGCTGCTGTGCACTCAGAAGTGTCCTGACACTGCCTGACAACCCGACACTACATCAATAAAGTTTAGGGCAAAAGTTAGTGGAAAATACTTGAAGCTAAATAAATGCTTTGTGTTGCAGTGATGAACTTTATTGTTTCTGACTCTGCACTGTAAGATGAACTCACGACACTTTGGTGGTGCTGCTCCTGTATAACATCTGCACTGTGGTTCACATGTGCCTCAGGTGTTCTCTCTCTCTTGTCTTCACATAATGAGGAACAATTTAAGCCCAGCCATGAATAAATGACTGAAGTTTGCAGGGACATGTCTCCATGTCTAATAGCCTGCTTTGTTTATATTCCAGTATTTCAAGGCTACAGTAGGCAACATTATTTCCTAAAAATTAGGTTAAAATAACAAATTTTGATCATTGCATTTCCCTAACAATATTCAATTGAAATGATGTTGATTACTGATCTGTGACTGTGAGCGCCCGCCCCTTTGTATTTAGTTTGTTTAAATATGTGTCCGGTCTGAATCAAACAACCAATCAGTGTTAGCTTTCCACCTAACTAGCCAATCACAGCGACTCTGTACAAGCTAGCATCATCTGGCTTCCATGTGACTTGTGTCAGCAGCGCGCACGCAGAGGTTGTGTCAGTCAGGAGCTATGGCAACTTACAGTAAATTTCCTGTACCTCTTTTGCCGACAACGGTAAATAAAGAAGCAAAAAGAAGGACGAGCTTAGAGAAGACAAAAGCTACAAAGAGAGCCCTGAATGAAAAGAGGGATCAGATGAGTGTGAGGGGCTGAAGAGCAATGCAGAGGTCCCCCCGTTCCTTCGTGACAGGCGACACCTAACGGTAGCTCAAAGCTCCAACACCTAGAGGTAAAAAGGTGTTCAACGACAAGAACCATAACTATAATGATAACTTTAGTCATATTTGAACATTTTGCCAGCAACAGAGTGTAGCTACTTTTTGGAATAAACAGCATCTCTCTCTCCTTGCCTTGGCGCTGCACGGCACACACCAGTTGCAAAATGCGAATGCATGTTTGGTGTAGCAGAGTGATACAGAGAGGCGGACTGCCCCTTTAATACATTGAATTTTACTGTACAAGTACTTTTCATGGCCTGCATGGTAATGCACTGGCTTATGCTGTCGCCTCACAGCTAAACGGTTCCTGGTTCAAATCCCAGTTTGGACATCGAGGGTTCTTTCTGTACGGAGTTTGCATGTTCTCCCCGTGCATGGGTGGGTTACCTCCGGCTACTCCGGCTTCCTCCCACAGTCCAAAGACATGCTCCGTAGGTATTCTGGTGACTCTAAATTGCCCGCATGAAAGGTTGTCTGTCTCTTTGTGTCAGCCCTGTGATTGACTGATCTAAATCTACTGTGTGTCTGAATGAATCCATGAAACATACTGAGTATAATAATGTTGTATCAGAGCAATGTATGCCAAGCTGATGGTAAAGATCAAAGTCAATCACCTTGACAAAGCCAGCTACTAGCGACATGTTGCTAACCTTAGCATGCTAGTTTCAAGCCTCAGAAGCGTATCTCGAGCACAGCAAGTCCAGTGGGATGCTAGCCTTGAGGTGCGAGTTACCAACCTGAAAGCTAATATCCTGTAAAGTGAGGGGTGTTCCAGTGGTTTGCTAGCCCTGGTATAATCTTTGAAGTCTTAATTTTGACCTATGAAACATGCACTGGATGCAAATATTAACCTTCACAATGGTAACAGACTGCATGGCGCTGCATCTGTTTGGGGAAGAAACTCTGTGGGACCTGTGAAAAGTGTCATGAACTCTTGACCTTTGTTGTTCACATCCACTGTCCCTGCACACTGCCTAGTATAAAGCAGTATGAAGTTTTAAAGTCGTATAGTTCATTTTTAATGTGAATTAGAGAGAACAAGAATTAAAAGGCAGTATAAAGGAAATTATTTTGACTTCCAGACAGGTCATGGCGGTGTCAAGATTCACAATCGCACCCCGTCAGACGCAGAATGCATCGCGTTTAATCGATTGCAGAGACTCTTCAAAGAGCCTCGATATCACATTAGTTTTTCCATCAGCTGCTGAATCTCAGAAGTTGCCTTTTAAACCAGGGCCTCATCTCGGGCAGCAGAGATCATTATGGATATCATTTCATATTCTATCTTCACATTCCTTTGTGCCTGATGTAAGTCCTCACAGTAAAACTTTAAAGGGTCTCTACAGCCGCTTATTCGGCTTGATTTCAGGGTCATGCATTCTTCAAGACCGAATCAAGAATTTATTTGACTTTCCAAGACCGGTCGTTCTTCTGTAATAATTCTGTAGAAAAGAAGATCTTTGGATCTCCTAATCTTGTGCTTAAAATACAAACATGTCTGATCTAAGGCTATTTAACCAAACAAGACGGCCTTACAGTCAGCAGCAGTGAGGAGTCAGATTTAGGCCATAGACTGTATAAAAGAGGGATGACATGACAGCTCCTTAAACGTATAATAAGCAGGGTTTTCCTAGAAAAATAAAATACAGACTTTTACAAATATAATATAATATAAATTATCACTTTTGGGCCTCTATACATGTGTGTTGGTGAGTGTGTGTGCAGACCCTTGTGAGACCCTTCCCTCTGCATCTGTTCTGTTGTTTTCAGGATGGGCGCTGTTGTGGTTCCCTGAGCCAATCACAGCGTAGAGGTGAGTGTGGGAGTGGTTCAAATTAGCAACTGGGCCCCATTCAGACCGGCGAACATGGTGAAAGAGCGATGCAGAGTTGGCCTTCTTTCTGTTGGACAGCTGGGTGCCTCAAACTGGGTAGGACAAGCTAACTGGTGGTTAGCATGCTAGCGCAAAGGCAACCGTGATGCTGTCGGTGTTAGCTCGGCAGGGTGGACGTGTTCTCGCACAAGAGAGTGAGAGTGAGCTTCTGGTGATGAAGAGCCCGGGAGGAGGGGCCCAGTTTGAAAGTGTTGTTGACAAAATGCAAGGACACATCCTACTTATTATACCTTTAAAGCCAATATAAGGAACTTTTGTGTCTATCAGTGTCCCCTGTGGACAAAGGGGCACGTCTTTTTTTCGCCGACCTTGTCCTGTACATGTGTAAAGTGTGTGAGGAAACTCGTCTTGCTTTATTTTGTAACATGCACTGACCCAGCGGAGGCGGTAACAGGCGCTAAACATAACTAAATAATCAATCTGTTCCCTGATGGTCTTGTTTGCTTTTGTAGGTCATATAGAGGCATCTGTATTAATACGTCTGATTCATAACCAGCTTAAAACTCCTCACAGGAGCTTTAAGATGCATGTGCTGGTAAGTAAAGACCTTTTTTATTTGTCAGTGCTGTTTAAAAGCGTTGTATTTGTCTGTTGTTGAGATATTAGATGGCAGGGACACAAAAAGCACAAACTAAACAGTTGCAAAACTGTGACGTTCACTTACTTTCTACCTTCACTTGCTACATCCTCTGTTGGCATAGAACATAAGCTGTGTCCAATTTCAGGGGCTGCATCCTTTGAAGGATGTGTTTGAAGGCCAATTGCATCACATCTGTGCATTGAAGGTTGTTCCATTTTGAAGGCTACTTCAGATGCGGCCGACAAATGTGTCCTCCTTTTCCCTGAGCCACGAAGGATCCATCCGGTGGATCCTTTGTGGCCCAATGTATCCCGAGCTTCATGAAAGGGGCCTTGAAATAAATGATCTTTAAAATAATAGGTTAAGTTATGTGACGTAAGTTATAATAGCTAGCCAGCTAGCTACCTGTTGCTAGGCGACAGGAGCAGCGTTTGGTGACACAAGGGTAAGGGCAGGAACAGCTGGTAACACAAACAGGAAATCCTCTGTAGACCAGACCATTCAGAATGACTCATCCTTTGTAGTGTATCATCCTCTACCGCGTCCTTCGAAGGATGAATCGCCCGAATTGAGATACAGCTCATGACATTAGACACCATCAGGACTTGGAGAATCTGCCAATATGGCCGTCTTTTCTCGGGTAACCGGGCTGGTATCATGAAATAAATTAATATTATGGACGATCTTTACCGACTGTAAACTTGAATTCAGATCATACCAAACAGAATGAGCAGCTATAACGTATGCTCAGCAGGGACGTGCTTTGAAACGCCTTTTGAGGTCCCAGTATTATTTCAGCTATGAAAAGTTGTTGTTTGAGGCGTTGGAGGGAGCAGCAGGAAGGACAAGATCAGGCAGCATCACACCGAGGAAAAGCAGCAGGGAGGAATCTTACCTTAAAGCCAACAGGGAGGCTCTGGTTTTCTCTTCTTTATTCCCTTCTGTTTTGATACAAATTCACAGGTACATTCATAATAAAGCTGCTACAACCAAAGAACAAACTGAACCAGAAATCAGAATTGGACTGGCACTGATGTTACAAGCTGTTTACCATCAGACTCTGCCTTTAACTATAAGGAATAATGATGCAGGAAAAAGCATATGTTCCTGTTCTCTTGCTTTGACGTTATGGAAAAATAACAACCTACAGGAGGCTCAATAATCGTTGTTCTTGTTAGCGACTCAGTCATTCTGCTCTCCTGTACTCTGAATAACATGTAACACCTGTATAATGAGACATATGAACATATAATGGCATGAAATGGGCCAGGCGTTAGCTTTGTAGATCCTTAAAGAATGGAGCTCCGCTGTGTTTGCTTCTCTTTGTTCACAGTACTCTGGCTATGATACTTTAAGTCATTATACAAATGCACATAAGAGAGGGACTGCAGGAGACGACAGGCTGCGCTCTAAGAGGCTATGGTATGGACACTGAATGCGTTATTAGTCCAAAAGCACAGGGGGCACGAGGAAGAGGTGCAACTCTTCTTGGGTTAATGGAACAAAGAACTTCATGTTGGTCAGTGTGGCTTCATTTTTCTCTGCAAATAAAGACTCTCAGCCTTGATGTCGTTCCATCCTCAAGTACCAAATTCAGCAGGGGATAATGGAAACATTTCAGACATTTTACTTTGTATCTAGTTGCTGTGAGACAGCTGCAAAATAGTCCCTGCATGTGATATTAAACAGTGAAAGTTAGGTAAGTGCGTCCTTGTTTTGTATCCTTGAGTTAGATTGTTCGGGCAGCACCGTGCATGTTAACTCACTGCTTTAGGAAAGAAAGCCCAGGCTCACAGCCGCTTGTGGAAAAAGTCAGACATAATAGATCGAATCCTGTACCTGGACACATATTCTGCTCTCTTTTTGTGTCGGGAAATCTATTTCAATTGGAAGTATATTTCATACCTTTCACACAAAAGTATTTTCATGTGTGTCAACACGACTGCCTGTGGTGATGGCACAAAATACGTGTCCTGCGGCCTTCAGGGCTTTTTCTTTCACGCAGGACACCACTGTCCGTGTCCTGTGTGAAACAAGAGGTCAACACTGATGTATCATTTCAGCCCAAACTGTGATGTCATCATAAAGTTAAGTAAATTAGAAAACAACATAATGGGTTTGGGTAAAATTCAAAGAAGCCAGGAAACAATAAAAAAGGAAGTTAAGTCACGTTACATGCGCCACGTCGACTCTCATACAGGACTCGATCTTTGGTCTACTGGTTTAAGTTCTATGTTTGTTTGACCCATCCGTTGCCCCCGACAACCAGCCGTTACTGGCTCTATGTACTACGTCACCAGAATTTGTGTTAGAGGCATGAAATATACTTCCAATTATTACAAACTGAGACTGGGTCTCGCTGCCTGAAGTTAAGAGTACCCTGGACAAACACTAAAGCATGCATTAATTACATATTTTGTTTTAGTCTAATAACACCTACAAGGGAAATGACCTGAGTGTCCCATGGCCCTTCTCTGTATCTTATTCTGTAAAAGCTTTCGGTATAAACATGTAAAACTCTGGATTTCTACAAGGGTTGTGTCCAAAAACAGAATTGTAAAGTGTAAGGAATTAATAAAAGTTGATCTGTTCTTCCTCCTGCAAATGGTAACTATTACGTCCAAAGACTTCTCGCAGCTTTGTCGAGCTCTTAATTTGGTTTCAGAAGTTTAAACAGCAGATTCTGTGAAATTTGTTGACAAAGTGCAACATCAGGAACAAGCAGCTTTCAACCCAATTTTTTAATAGATAGCAATCAGGAGCATACGGTACTAAGCCCTAAGCAGACATGTGTCCATACATTTTATTTACTCTGTTTTCCTGTGATATCTTCTCTATCTCGAGATAACAAAGCAGCACCACTGCAACATCAGATGATCATAACTCGTATCCCCAGAGCTGCAAAAGCACAAAACAAACATAGAAACAGGCTTAAAGGGATAGTTATCTTACTCACTGAGTCCCGTGGTTGTGGAGTTCTGGCCGGTTCCGAACGTAGAATAAGTAGTTCTGGTGAGATGCCAGGGTCATGAAACCAAAAAGTTTTACCCTACAGAAGCAACACGCAGGCGATGGTGATCCATTTTCAACACAAAATCATCGTCCAAAGAATTCACATACAGCGCAGTTTTTTGGGAACTATTTTCTTTCTTGACAAATCCAGTATCACTGCGCCTGCAGCAGGCCGGTTTCTCTGGTGACGTGATCCGTCAGCTGTTGCTAAGAGAACACGCTGGAATTGGTAACGTTTGTTGTCACAGAGAAACGTACATGTCAAAATGGTGGCTGTAGTAATGAAAATATTCCACCTCAGGTATTTCGTCGTCTTCCTGACACGGATCGTGCTTTCAGAGAACGTTGGCTCGCTGCAGGTTGGAACAAAGGTACCAAGGCGATGAGGATAAAAAAAACTTCACGTTTTTTGTCCCTACACGTCCAGGACAGAAGAACATCCCAGGTAAGAGAGACTTAATACTAACGTCTGTGTCGGTGTGTGTGGGCCCATCTTCTGCTGACACAGCTTCTCTCTCTGCCCGTTCCATCTGACGGAGTTCAGCATTTATTCAGGTTCATATATCCCGCTGGATCCGTTGTTAAAGAGAAGTCTTCCTCATCACTTTCACAGTCCGACATGTTTCCTTCAACGACCGTGCAAATCAGTTAGAATCAACGTGAAACAGCTACTAGGTCGGCTTACCTGAGAAACCGACCTGCCGCAGCAAGGTGATACTGGATTGTTCAAGAGAGAAAATAGTGCCAAAAAAAAGGGCGCAGTATATGAAATCCTAGGTCGATGATTTTGTGTTGAAAATGGATCATGTTGTTTTTGAAGGGTGAAACTTTTTGGTTTCATGACTCTGGCATGTCACCGGAACTTCTTATTCTACATTCAGAACCGGCCAGAACTCAGACCACGGGACTCGGTGAGTGAGCTGATAGCTTTGCATCCACTACGCTACGAGCAAGTATTTCATACAACTTAGTGTCCAAAAATACGAACTATCCCTTCATCTTTCACTCTTCTTCCTGTGCCCAAAAACATGAACAAATTTAAACATTTAAATAAAAACTTCTTCCTCCAGTTTCCTCCTTTTGTTACGACCGGTGATTAAAGGACTCAGAAGGAGAAAACGATTTATTGCAGGAAGGGGAGGTGGTCCAAAAGTTTGCAGAGGGAAAGGTGATCTGGCAGAGGAGGTGAGGCAAGGTTGTGAGCATGGCTGGAGTGGGGCAAGGTGAGGAGTTGAGGATCCTCAGCGAGCAGGCTGAGGCAGACAGGAAGGCAGATGGGGAGTAACGATCCTATGGCAAAAAGAGAGCCGGATGAGTCGAGCAATACACAGCAAAAATAGGCCTGATAGCTTTCTACCACAGCGGCCTAAACAACGATCTGGCGATGAGTGGCTGGAGAACCGGGGTAGTTGATGAGTAGATGGAGAGCAGGTGTGCAGGTTTCCACAGGTGTGTCGCATGAGCAGCAATCAGGAGGGAGCTGGAGAGTGTCACTGGGCGAGCCACGCCCACACACACACACACACACACACACACACACACACACACACACACACAGACAGACAGAAGAAGACAGAAACAGGAGGAACGGGCCAAAGCACCTTTAGTTTCCTGCTTGTGCTACGTATGTTTGAATCAGCAGTTTATTCTCAAACTGACTTCCCTCTATGCAAAGTGGATTCATCAAGATTTCCCAGCCTTAAAGTATCTCTATATATCTTGTTTATTAAAAGTTATTTGGTGCTGTTGCAGACATCCAGAGCGGCACACTGTCTTTATCTCAGTCCCAGAGAGCTGAACTTGGAAGAGAGCTTTGAACAGGCAACAAACTCACTTTTAAATAAGTCTAATTAAAAGATATTTCAATCAAGCTGTTGATGAGTTGGACACAAAACTAATAAAATGTTCCAACATTATTTTTTATCGTCACACGTGTTACAATCATAGATTTATACTGTCATCACTTTCCGCTGCAGTAAATCACAGTTTTATTGCTCCCTGGAAATTTCTATCGCTCCCTGTGGATTTTCCAGCAAGTTACCCGACGCCAAGATAAAACTGAGAAATGATGAAAAGCTTCATTTTCACGGCAATAACTGTTTCACTCAGGCAATAATAGTCCGACTGCAAGCTTGCCAGATTTGCATATGTAGTTTCACCGACTCCTGCTTCCTTTATTTGCATCATTCTTCAGCTCCATCACATCAACGGGGACATTAAACCAATTCTTTGCTATTAAGCAAAACGGCATACCTGTTTCTTTATTGTTGTTAGTGCTAATTTTATTTCCTCCTGGGTGTTTGTCTTCTTTTCCTAAGCGCAGACAATTTCCTCCTTGAAAATGTGATCAACAGCATCAAGGATTGTTTTCTAAACCTGAATTTTAAGCCTTTATGTGATTGAAGCGAGTGCCAAAGTAACATCATTGTTGAGCGTATTATTTCCGAGATAAGCGAGCTTTACGTTTTGTGAAACCCACAGAAAAGCAAATTAGATTAAGCTAATGAAAATCCAATTTTGCATAATTAGATTTAAGGAGCTTCCTTTTACATATTTACCGGTTTAATTGCGTTGCTTTTATCCTCACAGGAGTATAAGCACGCAGGCACCTAAATGCCATCGTCATTAAATTAACTGTAACGCAAACAAGATGCTCGAAGACAGAGTAAACACTGCAGCCTGCCACGACCTGCTGAGTGTAGAGGGAACACTCAGGATGATCAGAGGCTGCTCCGACTGAACACGAACCAAAGCCCCACTGGAGGCCTGCACGACATTTGTTGCTTTGTGTTTGTCGGAGAGAAATCAGAGCCAGGCTCCCGTTGATGTTTGTGAGCGAGGTTGGCAAGCTAACAGGAAATGAAAGCAGAACTCTCAGAATCAATACAAGGCGTATTTATTTACTTCTGAAGCTGTGATTATCGGTAGAAAAAGGGCATTTGTACCAGCGTATGCAGAGAATATGGCTAATGTGTCAGGGGCAGCCAGCCAACATGTTTTTATCTGTTGTTTTAATGCAGGGAATAGGGCTATACTTGTTTACATTGCTGACAGATAGTGACTCTTAATCCCTTTTGCAGACATTGTACAGACACATGATAAAAGTAATGCAACTGTTGTTAGCTAGGTTGTATGTTGGCAAAATTGCCACAGTTGCTACGGCTAAGCTAACACGCAGAGGGCCCTTTCAGGCCAGGGCCCAATCCCAATCTCCACACTCAGACTCACGGACTTAGAGGAACGTTCCCAGTAAGTGTGTGAGTGCTTAGTGCTGTCCCACTGTCAGATCAACAAGTGTGTGAGGGCTGCGATGCGGACTTTACAACGCCAAATTACAAACTTTCCGTGAGTCCGCATATCTGCAGACTTTCCTGAGGGACTTACCCAGGGTTCATAGCGAACTTGGTGACATATACAAACGTGATTGTCCAGCCCGCCCACTAAATGTAAACAAATGTTCGTACACTGAAGTAGTGTTCAATAAAGTTTGACCAAGCGAGCATGCACGGTGACGGGAATCGCAAATACGTTAAGTGCAAGTAACAATTAAATATTTGCAAATGATTAACATTAGTGCCTTTCTGACGGTTTGTTAAATAAAGTTTATCCTAAAATAAACACTGTGAGACACACAAACATGCTGCAGGTCGGCTTTTTGTCTTATTAGATTTCATGGCCCGTGCAGGTAACGTGCGATGCCATTATCGTGTGTCTCATTCCTCATTTTTATGCAGTTCTCAAACCCTCACAGACTCACGCACTCGCACACCACACGCCTGACGTCATTAAAGTCCATGAGTGTTCAGTGCTTTGGCTTTAGGGTGGACATTGGGATTGGTTTTTTGGTGGTTATAAAACAGACTGAAATTAATATTGATGCATGTATATGACCTCCAAAAGTAGGCGAGACCATTAGTGATAAGATTAATTACTTTTTTGTAGATATTTTCATTGCCTGTAACCGCTGCAGCGAGGTAGGTGTCAGACGAGGAGACTGACAGCACGTGGGCGAAACAGCCTCTGTTTACATTTTTCACCGCAAGAATTCTCATTAGTGATATGTTACATTTTCTCGGTTGTAATTGTTCATAAAAGGAAAACCCCAAAATCAACTAAACTGTACATTTGGTTCAGGAAATCAAACGAGCAATACAGGTTACAGCAGCGCTATAGTAGCCACTATGAATCCTACATTTCTTGAATGGCTTTAAAGACGAATGATTTTCCAACAAATACAAAGTCGTTTTTCAACATTTACTTTTAAACTGACATCTCGAAGATTTCGGTTTCGTTCTCTTGGGCGCCACCTGATGGTGACATACAGTAATTGTGGGAGGACACAGTTGTAACTCTTGATTTTCCTGGCTGACGGTCGCTTTCCTTTTCAGACTGTTTGCTTCATCTGAGCGTCGAGTTTGTTTCTTTTTCTTTGGATTTTCACTTCTTGTTGAAGTTGTATCTGTAGTCATCCATCTTTTCTTTGTTTGTTCAGCCATAGTAGATTACTGTTTACTCACAACACTTGCAGAGACCAGAAAAGCAGCCACTTAGCTCCGCCTACCCTCTCTGGCAGACCAACCACTGCTGGCTGATGGAAAACGCGTCACTAACTGGGCGCCATGGACATCCAGTCTGTAATACTGCAAATGCCATAGGCTCAATCACCATTGTGTTATCTCATTCAGCGATAGAGACTTAAAAGACATTTATTTAAATAAAAAAGATTTTCAAGACAATGAGAGCACCAAAGAGCGCTCTTTGTCTCCATCTTGTGGTTAATAATTCAACTGTCCCAGCTTTTATTTTGAAAGAAGGCAGACGCGTCTTAGCCCTTCCTTCCAGGTCAAGTTGCTGTCGGTTGGAGTTTATGCTCAGCCGATTCAAAGTGAGCATCAGAAAGAAAGAATCTACTGTATGACTCACGTGTGTGTTCAGGATTCCTCTTGCATGCTCTAATCTTCTCCCACACTTTCACGTCATGATTGTTTCCTCGCACAAGAAATCTAAATGTGCTCTTGTGAATGTGCCTGTGCGCTCTCCAAGGTTCACTTACAGACTTAGTTTTGTGTTTTAGTGCTCTCCTAAATCTTTTGTTTTCAATATTCCTCCATGACATCACAGTGAGGCCTAACTAAAGCTTGGAGCTCGGGTTATTTATGTAACCAATAAAAACGACATAAAGCCGCTCAGTGAGAACCACAGATTTTTAAAGGGTGCTGGATGACATTCGTGTGAACGTGAATTTATATGAAGAAATGCTCATTACAGTTGGAACTTAAAATAGCCAGATATAATACCTTGCATGGTGATGGATCAACATGAAGCTTTTTGAAAATTGCCTTTGCTTAACTCAGAGTCTGAGATTAGAAAAATCACATTACAGAGTCAGGTCAAAGCCAAAGGCTTAAAGGCTTCCTCTGAAAAAAGAGCCACATATGGAAATGTGGGTAAAATCTGATTACCTCAGAGTGTTTTTGTGTCTCCTCCAGCCTCATCTTATTTCCTCTCTCCCTGAATAAACAGCCCGTATCTCTGGCAAGAAGCCACAATTGATTGTTCCTTCTTTCCCCGACCGCACAGCCTCGCTGCTCTGCCCCTTTGTGACAGCATTCAATCCAGCTCCTCGGCTCACGACAGTTCATTCGCATTTAACTGACAGATCATCTGACCGTGAACGAGACGAGGACTCTTTGCCTGTTTGTGTTAAAACTATAAAATCACCAGCAGCTTTAACGAGATTACAGAGGTCACTGACGATCAATAACTACGAGACTGCAGCTGTGGGAAATCATTTCTACACTACACTACACTTTTTGGCAGAGACGATCAAATTTGACCTTTTTGGGCATTTTCTAAATACATTTTTCATTTTACTTTAAAGAGGGTTTGAGTTTAATCCAATTATATACGCGTTAGGTTAAGAGTATATTAAAATAATCTGCTCTCTTGTGTCTCTCGGGGAAATAACAAACACAATATGATGCTTTACTAAGCTCATAACCTCCTTAAGCTTAATATTGGACAGTTTGCTCACCAAGCTCAAATCACTGTTAGTCAAATCAGATAATAAGATCAGTTACATATGTCATTTTTAGCTCTGTTGTAGTCTCCACCAACCTGTAAGGAAAAATATGGAGCGAGGGCAAGCTCACCCTGGCAGGTCCTGGTAGCCACCATACCTGCAGCGGCAGGTCGCCATAGCTACTGGCAGTTCCCCTGGCAGGTCCTGGTAGCTACTGGATGTGCCACAGCCAGCTACCGCTACCACAATTGAGCGTCCCTTTGCTGAAAATATCTGTGACTTAAGACACTAAATAGACAATTATGTCCACCATCTTGTTTTAAATGTTCGTTTGGGGCTTGGGAGGCAGGGTACGGGGGTTTCATTTAATGTAAAGCTAAATTAAATGTATTTAATTTATATAAAACCATCTGCAAAAACACCTTGGGGAGGTTTTTGATTGACCCTTTAAATTTGGCAAACAAATAAACACAATATTGAGAGCCTGCTTCCTCCAGCTGAGAGCCCTAGCCAAAGTAAGGCCGTTCTTAACACCCAATGACACTGAAAAGCGTATTCATGCTTTTATTCGTCCCGTTTAGACTACTGCAACTCTCTGTTTGTGGGGGTCAGTCAGTCCTCCCTCTCGCGTCTGCAGCATGTGCAGAACGCTGCTGCCACATTTTTAAGGCACACGGAAACGCAATCCTATCTCCCCCGTATTTGCCTCTCTCCACTGGCTCCCTGTTAATTTTTTTATTATATTACTTGTTTTTAAGTCGCTCCATGGCTCCAAGTGAAGCCTGTTTAATAGTGATAAACATGCTACATGCTAATGGTTGTAGCAAGAATAAAGTGTACATCCTTTTTAAAGATACATAATGTTGCACAGATAAGACAAGCTGCAGTGAATGGAGAATTAAAGACCTGTAATTAAAATGTATGTCTGTCAGTGAAATTCACTCAAGCTAAAAGTAATCCTTCAAAGTGTGAGCGATCTCTTTCCACCTGAGCACGGCTCATTTTTGTTCAAACCTTGTTCAATGTTCTCATCGGCCTCCAGCTGTACGAGGTGATGCACGCGCAGGAAGGTTTAGATTAGACCTGGATGGGAGAAGGGCAGCGTAGCCTGACCTGTTTGGATGGAACAAGGCGGCAAACTGTGTTCAATTTCCCATGACTTTTCAAGATATGGGTTACATCAGGTAACACATTTAACACTTGCATCAATCACGCTCTTCATGTTCCATTAATGCCAGGCCTGTGTGTGTGTGTGTGTGTGTGTGTGTGTGTGTGTGTGGCTCCCAGCAGGCACACACAAGCTCGTATGAATGTGTAGGCATTTGTTCCTCTACATTGGCTCTCTCTGATGAGCGAAAAAGTCCCATTTTGTGTTAAAACACATTTTCTGTTTCTATCAGCGAGCTGCTGCAGCTCCTCGCAGCCTGACAATAGATTCATAGTTGGTTAACTTCAGTGCAGAAACATTTTAAGTAGCCAATAAACACTGTCAACAGCTACTGTTCTGCAGCCTTCCTCTCTTCATTCACATTTGCTGTTTTGTGCAGCCATCGCCTCCTTCCACGTGACTGCTTGTCTAACGTCACATCAGCAGACCGTCTGCTCACATCTATTCAAAGTGGTCTAGAGGATACAGTCTGATTCTATGAACTTCCACAAATTGAATCAGCAATCAGATAACATGCATCCAGCCCTCCAAGATAAAAGTTATCTGATTGTGACGAAGGCAAAGAGCTAATAATATTTCTCAAACACACTCAGCAGAAGTTTTAATGACTCTCTTTGAACTGATAAGCAACACGGTTGACAAATATAGAAATCCTCATGTCGCTGCGTCAGGTCATGAAGGTCAATATGGGCTAACAGAACTTCATAATATGACCATGACTTCTTAAAACCCATTTACGTGGTGGCAGCAGTTAAGTCAATAAAGATCCTTTTTTCATGCTCGACACTCTTGAGACGTAAAATAACGAGCAATAGAGTACACCTGGGAGTCAGTAGGGATGCGTGGGTCACACAAACACAGGACTCTAACCTTGACTTTGGGTCAGGTGTGTAACCGAACGTCAACTTTAACTCATTTACTTTTTGTCATTTATGTAAACTAACTAACTTGCATCATGTATGTAACGCAGTACTTGCATAACTTTAATGATGTAAGAACTTATTTCGACCCAAACCTACTGTGGCCCTGAGAGCGCAGTAGGTAGGTAGGTACTTTATTGATCCAGAGGGAAATTTAAAGGGATAGTTCGGTTTGTTTGAAGTGGGCTTGTATGAGATACTTATCAACAGTAAGTGTACTACATACAGTGATGCCAGTCAGCACGGCCCCGGTGTTTAGAAACCGGCCGGAGTGTTAGCACGTATGCTAGGCTACATGCCGCTGCAGATAGGGTCAGTTCCACACGTAATTTATCCACTCATAAGGACGTCTCACCTAAAAATCAGTAGTGATATCGATTGTACGCTATATTCGAATAATTCACCGCGTTTCACTTTTCAGTAAGAACGCCTCTTTATTTGGCACTACTTTGTGTGGACTGCAACACATACATGTTACTACGCCTCTACAAACCGCTGACACAAACAGCTGATCCGACACCGTACGCGTCACTAACTGGGCGCAGCTTGAGTTGCCACAGACAGCCAGTGTGTAATACTGCAAATACAAAGGCTTTCATCAGTGAGCCATCGGCTCAATCACCACTGTGTTACCTCATTCAGAGATAGAGACTTAACAGACATTTATTTAAATGTAAATCTTAACATTATCACTTTTAGCTGCAGTGTTGTTGTATAAGCTGCATGTTTTCTAAATGCTTCGCATGTGTTGTCAGATTGATGAACATGTTTTGTGTATTTGCATGTGCTTTGTTAAGCTGCTGTGTGTTGAGCTCTCAGGGCCACCGTACAAACCCCAATCCTGTCCTGACAAAATCGTTTTTTAGGCCAAACATAAACTATTATTTTTTTTCGACACTTACGTAAACTAGCGGATGAAGCTGAGATATGTAACTACCTGCTGAACAAACCACAGTCTTGTTTAAAATCCAAACAGGTAGTTTTGGTGACTGGTTATAACAAAGAAGGTTCTTATTGAGTATAACTTGAGCCAAACTTTTTCATGACCCTACATGTAGCTTTGTTTAAATATAACCAAGTACGTTTCCATCACTTTCATAAAGCATCTTATGTTCGTATTTTAACTCACAAATATTAACATTCCCTAGCAGCTTTGGTGCCTAAACCTAATTAACTAGTTCTTCAACATACGTAATGTACTGTACGTATGTAACTTCAGACGTCAGAACTGAATAGAACCCAAACCAAGATCTTTTTCTAAACTTAAAATGTAGTTTTGTTGCTGAATATGTTTTCATCACTTACATAAAGTATCTCATGTTTGTAAGTACAAATTTTACCCCCAGTCTTTTTTAAAACCCTCCCAAGTAGCTTTGGTGTCTCAACATATGAAGTGGATGTAACTGACTCAAACCAAGATCCTTTTTTGTCTAAACCTAACCAAGTAGTTTAAGTGTCGTATCATAAGACAACTGTGTAAATCACGTCTTTGAAAGGCTCTCCGCTTCTCCCACGTGCATCGAAATTGCTTCATTGGTGCCAGCACTTGATTTTAACATATTACAATCCACCACAACGTAGTGCTGCTTTTAAGGGGTCTTGGTTATTTACATGATTTCTGTCAGATCTGGTTGTTTTTAATCCAAAGCTTCAACTCTGCACTTTGGTTCATGTTGACCCAACAGTTAAAATTAAAGCTAACAGAGAAACGCAGCAATCCTTCACATTTAAAAATCTGTTTCAGCTATTTGTTGGCTTTTTTCTTGTACGACAAGATGAATAATTAATCTTTAAACTCATGGTCAGTGCTGAACAGAAGTCATGTTTCTCCATGTAACACAGACCTGTCCATCCTTCCCTCCTCACTCTCTTATTTTTACGAGCACACATCATCCACTCACATCCCTCCAGAAGCCTCCTCAGAGAAGATTGCTCATCAGCTCTGCAGTCTTGCTCTTGTCTCTGCGGTCACAACAAAAGCCTTTGAACCATTGACACTTGTATCACAACCCCAGATCAGTCTGCGAGACACTGGGGCTTTAAAATCCACCTCCAAATACCAGCCCTGACATTGCTCTTCCTGCGGCCCTGACGGCAGCTCTGCAGCTCGCCTCACACCTTATTAGCTGTAAGAAGCCTGCTCTAAAGAATCCCCCGGGGTCACAGACAGGGTTATTTACCGCACCTGTCAACTGGCTCAAAGGCTTCTGTCGTCGCCACAACAACTTTGATTTACCAGAAGTAACAATGAGGCAGAAGGATGCCTTATTGTCGGGCATGGCCATGTTTCATCAGAGTGCTCAGGAGCCTTTAATTGTGGGACATAAACTAATACTAAGACCTTTTAAAATGGCTGTTTTTTTTGTCTGGAATACGTTGCCTTGGTTTCTCTGAACATTTCAATGTGTCTTTCTCTGTTCCTTGGCTGGTGAGCATGCAGTGAGATGATTTAGTTTAATTGGAGCGAGCTGTCTGTAGTGTCTTTAAAAGCTTGCATATCAAAGTGCTGTCAGACCTCTTCATTACTGTAAAAGCTGCTAATTAACATTTAACCTAATGTGACCCACTATTGGAGCAATAAGACTTCAGACACTTTTCTATGATGGTATCATATCTATGTCGACATTAATAAAGGCACTGACATGAGACCAATAAAACAGACTCTTTATTGATCCTGAACAGCAATCTATGTTTGCGTGAAGCATTAAGTGGTTAAACTTTTAATCTGTAATTCCTATAAAACAAGTGTAACACTGTTAAGCACTGTGATTCCTCACGAAAAAAATACTTTGATACACTGTCCATCACTTCAAACAACGCTCATCGATACACGAGTGGACAACGTTTACCAGTGCAGGTAAACTAAAGAACAACGGATCTGGGCACGTGCAGCAAGCGGCCCAAACAAAATTAACACACACCAGATTCACAACGTCTGGAGAACCAAAACACCGTCAATTCAAGCCACATCCACACTAACTTATGCTTTGACCAATACGAATAGTTTAGCATTTAATTGATCCTCAAATGCCTCAAACACCAAATCTGCCCGACTACAGGTAGCAGATACCAATCGATAAAAATCTAAACTTTAACTTGCGGACGAGCACACTGCTCATACCTTCATATAGACAATAAGAGACACATCCAAGCCTTTATGAGGAAGGTTAGTCGGTGACCGTGACACAAGTCGCTCCCAGTCGCCGCTCGCATCAAATTCAAACCCTGTTGCTCGCTTACAAAACAGCAGTGGAACAAGCTACCGACCTCCATTCGGTCCACAGAGTCCCTTTCATCTTTAAGAAGCTAAAGA
This sequence comes from Semicossyphus pulcher, assembly GCF_022749685.1. Taxonomy (NCBI): domain Eukaryota; kingdom Metazoa; phylum Chordata; class Actinopteri; order Labriformes; family Labridae; genus Semicossyphus; species Semicossyphus pulcher. Next base: position 26,334,684 of record NW_027211659.1, read on the forward strand.
CCCAGCTCTTCATGAACACCTCTAACCTTAATGATGTTGATGCTATTGATGATGATGACATCGAGGATGTAGTTTACGCTGACTAGGATTTTCAAGATGATGATGATGACTGTACTGATCTTGTTGATGTTGCTGATGATGATTATTATCTTGTTTGTTGATGTACGTCACTTTGGACAAAAGCGTGCTAAATGAAATTGTAACAATGTAACAAGTAATTGTGCGGCTCATTAAAAGAATAATCAAACAGCTATGTACACCCAGTGTCACATCATTGACAGCAGCAGTTGTAGCTTCCTCTTAGCGTGGTCCAGCTACTGAGATGAACAGAAAGCTGTCGAGACGTACGTGTAGTTAATATGCAGAGTCATCTCTGTTTGAAAACAAGCCAGAGCACTGAGACAGTAAAGTCCATCTCTGATTCTATTGGCCTTTGCGCTAAATATATATTAAATAAAAGTATATTGGGTCAACTCGTTAAGTGAATTAATCAGTATGAGTTTTGTCCCTGCTGGAAATTAAAAATAGAAAAAAGTTACCTTAAAATCCGGAATATAAATTGCACCAGAATATAAATGCTGCTGCTGCCATGCATGTCACTTTATCCCACAACTGTCACTTTAGATTCTCACTGTTGTATACCAGCTGTATACACCTCTTATTTTTTTTTATCTATTCTTATTTTTATTTGTATTTATCTTCCTGCCACTTTGTCTTGTGCTGTTGCAACATCTGAATTTCCCCTCTGTTTTTATAACTATTTATTAATATTTTTATAACTATTTATTAATATAAATGTGTATACAAGTTATTCCAACACTATTTCAATTTATTTTCATTTAAAACACACAAATTACAGCCTACCACCTGTTTTCGCCACGTCGACTTTGCAATCCTGCTAGCTCCCGGTGCTGTAGCTAGCGGTAGCCGGCAGCCTACGGTAACGCTGATTGTTGTGAGGGTGGAGGGTGGAGGCTGTAATGGCGATTATGACGGTGCATGTCTGTGACGAAGCGCTGCCAACAATCAAGTTCGTTTTCCTCTCTTAAAACAGCGAGGAAAACACAAAACAGCACTGCAGCTTATTGTAAACAGGAGACGTTGTAGCTGCTCTGACCCGGAAACAGTTTAACGCGGACGCACCACTTAACAACCGGATGGCACCATCGTCTGGGTAAAATATCATAACACAATAACATACATCTCTCTGCATTTACACTGGTGTATTGGTCACAACAGTATTTAGGACGCAGGCCACTTTTTAGATGAAAAAAATTTATTAAAAGTGCGTCTTATACAACCAAATTTTACGGCAAGTAAAAAGATTGACCTAAGAAGGACGGGGAATCCTTAGCAAGCCACACCCTGACTGTAAGCAACCTCTTTCACACTACATATAGCCGTTAGATTCACTGTTAACACATAAATAATCATGGCTGCAGCTTTTACAGTTTATATTTTATAAAGGAAACAATCTCTAGGAGCCACAGCGAGCACAGGAAAGTTAAAAATGTACCCAGGACCTGGTTTGATCTTTAAACAAGATTTAGCCTCCTATAATAAGGAAACAATCTCTGTCCTTTAATCTCTTTTACCACAGTATAGTGGTGTCAGATGTGTTTTTTCTGTGATAATGATCCCATTTGGCGCGTGTGCTGTATGTGACATCCCTCGTTACCCTTTGTTTAGAGAACACAGCCACAGCTTTAGCTTTTGGAATCGCTCACTGAGGTCAGCTTGACCATCTGCTCCTGAACGTCCTCAATGTGTACATTTGCCAACCGAGCACGGCTGACACTGCACCTCCTGGAGATGTTCAAAAGCAGCCTGCATCATATCTGCAACCTCTAACCAGACATGTTATTGTCCTTATGCCAAGGATATTACCTCGGCTGTTCTGTGCAGGTTGTGGAGAATAATTAAACTTTCTCTAAGCGGCAGCTACAGTATCTCATATTTACTGCATTACTTTCTCTTCAGCACTGTACAAGGTTTGTTTGCAGCGGTCACATCGGGGGTCACAGAAAGATTCATAAGCTGTGTTGAATCAGTGCTTATCTTGTTCTATCGCGCCCACACCAGCGTTATCTAAGACTTTTTTTAAAGGAGATAATCTCGACAAAGATGAAAGAGGCCACGGCGAAGATAATATGACACATATGCTCTGAGTCGCCTCTCTTCTTCCCGTCTCCTGATTGCTCTCAGCCACGAGAGGAGAGGATCCACCCAGCCTCCTTCAGACTCCTATCAGCCTCCACATCTCTGCCTGTCTCCTTGATACGTCCTCCTGGACTCCATCTCATCCACTTCTATACAACCCTCAGACTTCAGCCGCTTTTATCTGCACCGCTCTCCCCTGACTCTATCTTTCCTGACTCCTCCAAGCTCAGCCCCCAAATGAAAAAAAGAAAGATCCAGCAGCCTTGATGTCCTCCATCCACTCTTCAGCTTGACCATGCTCTTTGTAGTGTACTGACGGAAAATCGACATAAAGGAAGATCAGACAGAGGCAGGGCCTTTGTGGTGTGACAACTTTAATTTTGTCCAGGCCCGTTCCTGTAAAGCCCTTTAAATCTAAAAAAGGAAGCTCTGCTGTTTGTGTTTATCGTAAGTTCAAAATGTTATGACTTCTGCATCCACGACTCAAAGGAGGAGGAGGGTCCATTTTGAGCTGTTTTTAATCTCCTGCATGTTTTATACTCAGAGTTGCCAAAAATTCACAAATTCTTCAAAGTAGAGATAATGGTGTAAAGAAACTGCTGATTCACCTTCTTCACTGACTGTTGCCAACTTAGCTATTTTCTCAGATTCGGCGACTTTTCTGACCCCCTCTCTTTCTGAAAAGCGACTCACGACAGTCTCTCGCCCCTCTCCTCTTGTCCCGTGTGTAGCTACACTGCGCAGGCAAATACATGCCGCAGGCGGGCGGGGCTTGCCTGCGGCAGCCTCACAACCACTAAGCGTTATGTAAATTAATATGTGATGGCATCACCAATATGCAAATGAGTGTATTATGTCATCTGGCGACTTCTAGCTACTTTTGGAGCTGGTGCTAGCTACGTTCATTGGAAAACAGTTGGCAACACGTACAGAAAACGTACAGGCTCTGAAATGTATTCAGTTTAAATGTAAACAGTAGCCCTCAGAGGGACATTTCTACCGGCTACATATAAATGTAGAGTAGTACGGGAAGTGCTCTGGTTTGTGTTTATAGTACGTTTGTAGTCCGAGTAGTATTGATCAATCACGTATCAGCAGGCAGAACGTAATCTGCCGTAAGGCTCCCAACAGCGATCATCTGACGATGATTTACCTTCTTATTAATCTCTATAAACAGACATCTGCATGCTAACCGCTAACAATCTGTTCTAGATCTAAAGTTTCAACTTGAGACAAATTCCCTGACACTGTGTCACGAAAACCGCTCAGCGTTTAGATTTCCCGACTTCCTCAAATGCATCAGAAATGACAGAGCCGACCTCCGTCCAACAAACGTCTCTTGTTAAAGTAGTTTTCTTCTCCTCTTGAGGACAGACCTGACAAAGCTTCATGTTGTTCCTAATCTGCATCATGATGTTGTTCTTTCAGCAAACTGAAGAGCCGTTAATTAAAGTCGATCACAAGTTTCTGTTTGGGCTTCATCCCGCTGCAGTAAGCCAGAGTGCAGCCTCTGTGTACCTTACTGTTTACAGTGAGACTGAGACTCAGCACAGAAAGATGAACGGGTGCTCCTCCGGGGGATGGGACGAACCAAGAGATGACAGCGTTTATTTAGCAGACATATCTGGAGGGAGAATTTACCTTCACTTTGATCTGAACGCACGGTCGCTTCTCAACCTGCTAACTGGACTGTAAACAATGCAGCGCACGGAGAAGGAAGTCTTGGCTGGAAGTCCTTATTGCCAAACGCTGGCTAAACGTTCACCGTTGCTCCCAGAGAATATATCGTTGTCAGACGCAATAGCTGACGGGTTCCAAGACTGGAGCAAAACTACATAACCCTTGCAACATATTTGGGAGACTATAAAAGCTTATTCATTTGAATATATATCTTTGTTTTTCAGTGGGTGGGTGGATCCTCAACTGGGAAATTGCAGAGTTTTGTACAGTATATAGTGGTAAAAATGCCTGATTTTTTTTTTTTTTACAGATTTTCTGTTTCTCTTGGGCACAGCTGCCAAATTTGCTCTACAAGCACGGGCCCAAGGATTTGACGTAGTTGGTCCCAGTGAGCACCAACCGCGTTTTCAACGTTAACATTTGGGTGAAATCAGAAAAGAGATCTAATGTCAACCTTTTTTCAACCGGCTAAAATACGGTTACGACCTCAACGTGTCAGAGACACATTTTTTATTTATAATTCTGATAATTTGTTCATTTTAGCATTTAAAAGGGTGATGAAAGTGATGATTGTCGCGGCATCCACAAAATCATTTTGCAGCGGTTGGTTTATCCGGTCTCACAAGGACATAATTTCCAACACATTTCATTTTGCTTTGAGGGCTGTGTGGTGTTAACAAGAAGGTTCAGAGACATCGTAAAGGGAGCAGTTCTGAACATTCTCCACAGAAGAAGAAAAAAGGATACTGAGCATGCCCAGGTTCTTCGGTTGTGCAGTTCTGGCTGACTGTGAAGGCAGAACGACCCCTGGATCCTGAACAACCCATTTTTGCAAAACTCTTTTCGTTGATGACTGTGACGCGCTGCTCACTTGTACAGTCATTTTAGCCGCTATGCGACATGAAGCTTGACGTTAATGTGTGTGATGAATGTTGTGACAGAAGCAGGTGAAATCTGGTCTAAACATGAACGTTCAATCAACATCTACGGTGAAAAACTCTTACTCTGGCTTGGATTACTAGTCTTCACCTCTGCTTTTATTGGAAACTAGCCACGGAACAATGCTACAAACAGCATCATAAGTAAAGAATGCAGATGATGTTATGGTCAAGAATACATTTTCAGTGTTTCCTCTGGTCTGGATATTCAGCAGTATTTTTTATCGAGCCGAAATCATGCAGCTGAGCGAGGCCGAGGCTGCAGCTGCTTGCACACTATGCATCGTGGAGGCAATTTATTGCTCTAACTGACTACAGTTACCATCAGCACTGATTGCCTATACAAATAAAATGTGGTAGATATTCCCATTAAAATGAAAACATGGGTGCTTTAAAGATTTCAAGTCAAGGGCACTTGAGAAGGACACAGCAGCGCAGAGCCTCAACAACAACAAAGCTCAGAGCCGAGGCTTTACGAGGACGTAGTAAAGTTTAATACGGAGAGCAGGGAGCCAGCGCTGGGGCTTTAACAGTGGATGGACCATTGACAATATTGAAGAATAACTCAAGTTTATTACAGGATAGGTTCATTTTTGTAGGCTCTCCATCATTTCTATCATTTCTGATTTTATGTACTTATTGAGTTTGAGGCAGAGATCGTGTGGCCGTCTGAGGGAGACAGTCAGACACACAAACCCCAGGGTTAGACTGACTTCTTCTTCTATGGTTTAAATCAGAACACAAGCTATAAACAAGTTCACAGACTGACTTCTTTGTTCCACCTTTGACCTGCAGGGCTCATTGTAGGTTTTAATTCCACATAAATTGGTTCTAAAACCTGGCAGTTACTTGTCCCGTGCTACTTGGTTGTAGCAATGTTTCTTGTCAGTCAGCACTGCTGCATTACATGTTGATGGAATATAACGTACCTCAGCAGCCTTCAGGCCTTTCTGTCTCAGAGCTCCATCTTCTCCCACACAGACACCAAGCCCCAAACCAGGCTCACTTTCTGAACCTATCCCATGTTGGTGCCTGAACCTGCCACAGTTTGGTTATGATTAGGCAACAAAACTACCTGGTTAGGTGTAATAAAAAAAAAAAAAAAAGGTTTTAAATTGTTTTTGGTTAACAAATTTTACACGTCACGTTCCGTTCCGTTATGTTACGCTACGTTTGTTCGTTGAAAGGCCTGTGTTTGACCCATCCAACTCCCCCTGAAGTCATACTGACCTGATTTCTTTAAGTGGCACCTTTAGTGATAAACGGTCATTGCGTGAGCACACTTCCCAGCTCATCTGTGATGCCCACGGTCGGCTCCGGTTGTAACTCTTGATTTTCCTGGCTGACGGTCGCTTTCCTTTTCAGACTGTTTGCTTCATCTGAGCGTCGAGTTTGTATATTTTTCTTTGGATTTTCACTTCTTGTTGAAGTTGTATCTGTAGTCATCCATCTTTTCTTTGTTTGTTCAGCCATAATAGATTACTGTTTACTCGCAACACTTGCAGAGAGCGGAAAAGCAGCCGCTTAGCTCCGCCTACCCTCTCTGGCAGACCAACCACTGCTGGCTGATGGAAAACGCGTCACTAACTGGGCGCCGCTTGTGATTTTTTCCATGAATGTCACCACAGACACCCAGTTTGAATACTGCAACTGTAACAATCTTAAACCAAGGATACTCAAATGCAGAACACAAAAATCTACTAGCAGGAAAACTTCTTTTCTGAAAACGTTCTTTGGTCATACACAGAAAATCAGTCAGCGAGGGCAGAACAATCCAATATGGGCAATCCACAAAAACCAAAATCCAAAAATCGAAACAGGGTTCAAAAACCAGGCAAGCAAACACAAGGGAATCAAGGCTGGAAAACATGAACACATGAGGGTGACAATGACAATCTGGCAGAGGGTGAGTGGAAACACAGGGGTGTATATACAGGCTGGACTAATTACCAATGGGATACAGGTGTAGGGGAAAAACTGGCAGGAAACTGAACAAAGGCAGGAAGTAACACTAGACATAATGCACAAGCACCAGGATACAAAATAAAACAGGAAGTGAACACAGATCAAATTAAAACAAACAAACAGGTTACACAGAACATTACAGCAAATGCAAAGGCTTTCATCAGTGGGCCATAGGCTTGAACACCGTAGTGTTATCGGCGATAGAAAGTGACTTAACAGACATTTATTTAAATGTAAATCTTTGAGATTATCACTTTATGAAACTAATCAGGGTTTTTTCCGACATGTGGAACTTCTGCTTTGACACCAAAGCAGCAGCAACCTAACAAACAGAACCATGAATATTAAAAGAAGGTAAGGATGAACTCGTCCACCTCATTCCTACATTCTGCCTGTTCCTTTTCATTGTTAGAAAAAAAATCATTTCGGATGCTGAATTCTGAGAACAGCGAGGACCTCGGGAAAGAGCTCCTTGGAAACATTATTTCTGTTCAATCTCGCGGACAGAAAGACTCCAATTTCTCTCCCATCTTTCTGCTCCTCTACATTCTGGGATGGGAAGTTTGGAAGAGGGTGTAGAGGAGAGGTCTGGCAGAAAACTTTTCAACAAGCTTAAATCCATTAGCGTACATCAGGATTGAAGCTCAGTGTATGTATGAAAGTTATTACTGAATTTCACTGAAGGGAGAGACAAACTTTGTAATTAAAGGATTGTGATTACAGATAATAGGGCAATTGCTCATCAGCTGATTACAGCTTGTTTTTTCTTTTGATTAAATAATGTGAAACCTCACTTCATATTTTATTTAGGAGACTATCACACAACTTAAACCCTAACTTCAAATAGTCTAATACAAAAATAATTACATTAATCTTGCTCAAATGTCCAAATCAGTTGGATACAAAAAGCCTTGCTGCTCTGTATCTGCACTATATGTACAATGATATTTAATAACCTCTAAGTGCTGCTCCTTAAAAGTAGTAAGAAGGATGTTGTGAGTCAGATATGATCTTTATGTGTACTCCTCAGTCGCCCCTTTTACACTGCAATTCCGCCAAAGCGCCGCAGCGTTGCAGAAGCAAAATGTGCGTGAGGTCCAAACAAACAGCGCGTGCTTCACAGACACACACACACACGGCGCTGTTCCGTCCTGCCAGCTCTCCTGTTTACACAGGCGTTGTTTCATCTCTGTTACTGCCTCCGATGTCAGCTAGAAGGCAGAACGACCTCTCCCCACCATTCGGCTTCTGTGCGATTTACACACAGACTGTATGAAAAGATAGATGACATGACAGCTCCCTGAAAGTGAAGCCAAGCCCTCTCTATCGCCCCCTGCTGACTGGCTGCAGTACAGCTCATAAAGCCCGCCTCCTCCATGTTAACAGATGGGACATGAGTCAAACTATAAAATCAAAATACACGTCAAATACATTTTTCTCAAACATGGTTTCTGTCATTATAGTTAGTTCTTATCATGCTGATTTATGTCCAAGTGTTCATTTTTCTGACAAGTTTATTTTTAATTAGTTATTTGATGCGGATGATGATTGACAGCTCTGTTGACAAATCGGGCTCCTGCAGCCGATCTGTTCTGGATTAGCAGAGTGGAGGAGGAGCGGTGACAGGAGGCTAAAACAATCACTACAGTCATTGAAGTTTCCATACCTGTGAACGTTAACCTCGATCAACACAAGAAGCTGTTCTGCTGTTAAACACGCCGACGTGCGGGAAGCTTGCAGTTTTTTCGGTAAGTTAAGTGTGTGAGTTGGTTAGCGGGAGTGGCTACGGTGGTGCCACCCGCCGATCTCTACTGCACAGACTCTGGCTCCAAATGGCAGCGCCTATCACAGGGGCTATTTTGGCATCACTTTCATACAGTGAGAACAGATGGAGATGCATCGTCCATCTGTATATACAGTCATTGGTTTCACATAGAAGATGAGACGTAACAGCGTAATAATCCCGCCTTAAACTGGCGGTGTATGAGGAGTGTTTGCCTTATAAGGTGTTGGTACCACATCACTTAATGCGCTGGGATCATAATTAATGCGCAAACACGTCCTTACTCACCATCAATAAGAAGTATCAAGTGCATTTTAATAACTCATCCCATCATGCTTTTTAATGTTGCATATGCTTACCTTATATAAAGTGTTACCATAGTGTAATTTTGTAAGCTATTTTAAAGGTTTAATTATTGAAAATGTAGGTGAAAAAATCCCTTTCTGTTTTTATTGTCTCTGTTTGTAGCATCAATAGATTAGCTCCACGTGTAGTCATGCAAGATGCTGAAGCACTGCAGTTAAACTTGGTGTTGTGGCCTTTTTTCAACATAATTAACCTTTAAAGTTTGTCACTTGCTGTCACACCTCGGCTGCTCTTGTTTTCCACTGAACAACAGGCAAATTATGTCGACATTTGCTAACAGGCTGAAAGCAGCTTTGGCTGTTTTCGCTGCTCAGCTCGCTGACCTTGGTTTTGCTTAACAGGTAATGAATATAATTTATTTAACTTAATGTCAGTGAGGTAAAATTAAAGGGCAGGACTGTTTCAATCATGTAGAAAATAAGAAAAATTAATCACATCAGTTGCAGGATATGGAAAGGAACGTTGTTTTTTCAGTCAGTCAGCTTCATGTGTGTCCTGACATCACACCAGCCAGCAGTCAGTATGTCAGCATCCATCCTGTGATTAGCACTAACTCAAGCGATTTCCGGCTTTTTACCTAAGATCAAAACATATGACTGATGATTATATGTGTCATTAGCCCTCAAATGAATCCGGTCATCTGTGTCTGTGTGGAGCGAAAGCTGCGGCGATTCAGGCTCCAAAAAGGAAGTGCCCCGTCAAATCGATCTGCCTGCTGTGACATATCACTATTTAACCTCCCTGCAGTCTCTCTGGATGGAGCCCGCACATCATTTTATCCACAGCGCTGCTCTGGAAATTAAGTCCTCCTACTCCTGAGACCTTTCACCTCCACTGCTGCAAGAAAGGGGAGAATATGAAGACCGACGATGACACCCCATGGATTTTTCTCTCTTCTTAGCATGCAGCTTTTTGACCCATGTGAGAGCCTTTTACATCGCGTTGCATGTTGAAATGTAAAGAAATCATACAACAAGACAAATTCTGGGGGTTGCTTTCTCTTCTCTTATACGTATATTTTGTTTTCTGCTATTTCCTTTAATTCAGGTATTTGTTTTTCTAATGTTGGAAACAAATAAAAATTGGATCACAAAAGAAGTAAATTCCAGAGACGCTGAGAGAGTGACATCTGTTGGACAAAAGAGGAACTGCACGCATGAAAAGAAAGAAAAGGGATGTTAGATGTAGAAACCACCTCGCTGTGATGTGGAAGAAAATCTTCACCTTGCACCTTTAAAAAAAGTTTTCCCACGCACAGCTAGTAAATTCCTACACGCAAGAATAATTTGCTACCACTTAGTTGTAAACAAAAAGTGAGACGTCAGATTTGTCCTTGTTCTGCTTAAAAACAATGTCACACAACAACACTGGTCGCTGCAGCAGCTTCTTTCTTTCAAATTGACTTCCTGTCAGGAGGATTACACTATTTAAATGCAGATTTCCGTCCGCTGTGTTGCTGTTTTCTTTGACTTTCAGTAAGAAGTGATGATCTGCACAGAGGCGAGTCCACACCTCCATTAAGATGAGGCTTCGACTTCATTTGTCATTCATACAGAAGAGATGAGAAGGTTAAAAACTAGACTTTAGTAACACATCTGTGATGCTGAGGGGATGGTGGCGTCAAACACCTTTTTCTGACATCAGAAGAGGACAAATGTACGGCCTCAGTACGTCACCAAAATCATACACAAATATAACACATAATCTGTATAGTAGATAGATAGGTTAAATAATACATGTGGAAATATAAAAATAAGATATATGAGTAACTACATTTTATTTTTTTTAATTTTACTTATTTTTAATTATAGAAAATATTCAAATGAAAAATATTCCTAATATTTAAAATGAGCATGACTTGATGGTTCAAATGATGAGGATAAAATACTCGAGATGGCAGTTATGGCTCTTTGCAGTGATCCGGATCTTCAGATCTCGTTCAGCTGCACGATCAGTTCATGAGACTCGTTCACCGAGTTGTTCATTTCCTGTTTACCCGTAACGACAAAGAAACTACTCACTCACTCCTTCCTCACTCTCACTCGTTTATCAGCGATGACGGCTCTCAGTGCATTCACTGGTCTTCTCCTAAAATAACAATAACAATAACTTTAGACAAAGGGAAATTCACTTGTCTGGAATCTCGTCTACCATTTACTGAAGAATTAAAAAGTCTGACGGCTGCGGGTACAAAGGATCTTCTTTATCGCTCCGTCCTGCAGGATGTTTAGTCTGTATCCTGGCAACCATTTCATGGAGAACTTCAGCAGTTGAGGTCTACTTTCTGAGTCTTCACCAACATCTCCAGCTCATCACCTTTGTTGGGCAGAGAGTCGATGACTGATGGCAGAGAGGGCCTACATCTCCACCTCCAAGCCTTCACCTTCGCAGCAGCACAGCAACCATGAAAACACCTCATCATCTCAGCTGGAAGAGGGTGGTATCCTCTAGATTTGCTCAGTTTCAATGAAAGAAGCTCTTCTCTTGAATAGACTCTTCTCCCCACAGACATATCCATCATGATCCAATCATCACCATATAACACTTGGCCCAACTTGTCCAAAACCTTCTGACGTTATAATGTCTTAATAAAGAAACATAGTTTAGTTTAGTTGTCAGCGGTTGAAGCGTCTGTGAAGTGGCTTTGTGTGCACGCCTGAAATACTTCCGCCCCACTTTCGTTCCTAATCGGGTCGTATCGTTCACGAGGACCATTCTGGTTCAGTGAGTGAGAGAGAGAGACATTCAGTCAAGTGATATGTTCTGTAGTTCTCTTGACCAATGACATGGTCATTTGATGAATACAGCCGTCCTCCAAAAGGCTGTTGGCGTGTGCTAACATCAATCAGTCTGGTTTTCTAAAGGACAGAAGGAAGCGATCAGGAAGCTGCGAGCGGAGCGGAGTCAGTTGGAAGTAACATGAAGCGAGAGAGAATTTAATGAACGGCAGGAACGAGTCAATGCATGGAAGTGAACGGATCATTCAGTTCTTTTTGAACGAATCGTTCATGACCGAAACATCTCTATAAAATACTGTAACCTTAGACCCACAGGTTAAACAATATGGGACATAATGGCTTATTGTAATTTAAAGCGTGTTTCTCATGATGCTTGTTTGTCCAACAGTTTGAGCAGGTTTCAGGAACAGTCCGTATTAATAAGAATCTTAAAAGCAGCTTTTAGTTCTGATTGATTAATTCACATTTAAGTGAAAATAGGCCCATTGCTACCTCAGACGGCTCACCTCACCATTCAGTCTCAGTGCGTTTTACATAGAAGACAAAACATAACAGAGGCGTAATAATCCCGCCTTGAACTGGCCGTGTAAAAGGGGCTAGTCAGTCTTCAGGGAGGGAGGAACTGCATGACGCGCTTTCTTGGTGTACCACCCTCTGTGTTGTCTTGGCGATACAAGAGCCAGCTGAGCGAGATCATTGCAGTGCATCAGCATCCGAATGCTCCAGCCAAGTCAACACCACTCGTCTTGGAGTTGTCACATATTGTTCGCCTTCATTTTGCACTCACGATAATATAATAACCCAATGTCCAAAAGTCCCGATGTATCAGACAAACTCTTCCTGATTAGTGGTGTTGAGGCTTGTTACCATTGATAAAGTCCCAATGTCCTCATGTGAGTACTTTATGTTTAACGGGGTTGTAGCTTGTAAATATTGCCATAAATAAAGTTTCAGTGATAAAATCTGAAGAGGTTTTGTACCTGGTCGACTTTTCTGATGGGACCGGCTGTAAAACATGTTGGCGAGAATCGCAGACATCTTGAGTGATCAGTGTAATTTCACCATTTTACTGTCATAGAACAAGCTTGAAGATAATGACAGTAATGTTTCCATATCTGCCATATTACTCACTTATGTACTGAGACATTGTGGAGTCACACACAGCAGAGTAGCTGCTCTTGAGGAACACTCCTTCCTCCATCAGTCTCACCTCTCTGAGCTCCAGTCCGGGCAGGAAGGAGGCAGCCGGGGTCAGAGTCCCCCAGAGGACTCCAGCAGTAAGAGCTCTTCAGCAGGCCCTTTCATCATCGCCCTCGCTATCTGGTGTGCAGACAGCTGTGATGGTGGCAGCTCATTCTCTTCAAGCACTCAGCCTGCCTCCACTCTGCAATGCAAGAGGGCTCTCCTGACCAGCAGACTTAAGTTGAGGGCGCAGGAGGAAGGTCACTGTCAAGGACGGAAGACTCCAGAAAACCTGAGTCCGGCCTACAAAGTTATTTTTTCTCTTTCCTAAAGGCAGCAGGAAGTATCGGATAAAAGTTTTTGAATCCTGCGAAATATTAAGATATGACCATGACTCCTGCAGAAACAAACACACACTGCCCTAAAAACAAAGACAATATTGATCTCTCTGAAAAGTATCCTTAGAGAACTGTCCAACGACCAAGCCAGCACATCTTTTCTGGTGATAGTGACACCTAGTGTTCACAACAGGTACTGCCTTTTGAATGTAGTCGGGGAGTCAATATTTAAAAATTAAAAACAAAGCATAAAAACGTATAAATAAGATGTCCGAAGTACTTCAGATCTCATAGTAGAGAGATGAAATTTACAGGAAATATAACTGAACATAAAAATAATAAAGGAATTGGTGTACAGTCAGAAATGTCTTGTTGCATTGTCTGAACTCATGACCTCAATTTCTCTAAAATCTTTGCTCCAGCCCTGCTAACAGACAAGTTTTGTTTATTAATAAACCTTAACCAAAAAAGAGAGAAGTCTCTAAAGAGTAGAAAGAGCCAGAAGTGACCATATGTGGAAGAGATGTTGGATACACATTGCTACACCTCTGCCCTGATATTCAGTCAAAAGGCAGCCATGTACGAGAAGCATTCCCTGCTTCATCCTCTATAGTTGACTCTAATTGGGACAAATATAAAATAATAAATCAAAATATGTCGATTAAAACTTTAAATTATCAATTGATATCATAAAGTCATTAGAAAAAATATAACTGAGGTAAAATGTAGAGTAATTTTCTGGTGGACAACCTGACTTCTTTTTGTAACCAGAGGAGGTGCCCCCTGGTGGCCATGAGAAACAATGCAGCCTTCAGGCACTTGTGCATTTACTATTCATTTGAAACCAGGAGGCAACTTCCACTTTTTACACACAGTGTATTGTTCAGAGTCACTTGTACATGTTTTTACATCATAACTGATCAACTGAACTGTGGATGTTAAAATAAAAGTCATCAGCAATTAAAGGGCTAGTTCGACGTTTTCAACCTGAAAATGAAAGTGAAATGGCATTTGTTTTCGACCATAATGGCATTAGCTCCCCATAATAGGACTGTCTTTGGAGGACGCAATCCGCTTCTACAATGGGCCCTGGAAAACCTCCCTCTGATGACCAGGCAGCTTGCTAAACTACTCTTCCTCAATCTAGGACACCCGCCTCCGATGTTACGTCTCGTTCAAAAACGTCAGGTTTGAAATGTAGACTGTAGAAGATTTTTAAGACGATCCACCTGACCCATTGTCTGCAGTGAAACTGTAGTATTTCACTCCAGTGTCTCTCGCTGGGCCGTTCCTTTCAGAGGGAGGGGCGCAATGCATGCTGGGTGTTGTAGGAATGTGGAATGGGCGAAACCACGAGCTGTTTGTACAACTTCCTCCACAGCTATGGCGCCAATTTCAAATATTATTGCTTCTATCAAGCGAGTTGCTCCTTTAAGCAGAAATGATGTAAGAAGTTAAGACAAAGACTCCAGCACTTAGAAACAAATTTCAGCCTTTATTGGAATGTTGCAAGGCATTAAATACACAAATCCCATTCTTTTAATAATTTGGTATTTAATAATAAAAAAACTTCTAGTCTAACGATACTGGTCTGACAGTCTTATTTCATCTTTATAACCTCAGTACGTCTGCTCTCTTTCCTTTCCCTGCGTCACAGAGGTGGAATCCTGACATTGTGAAAGCAGATGTGAATTAAATGTCCTGTAGGAAGAATTAAAGGGCAGACAGCTATGACACATGGGGGGGAATAATAGAGGAACATCTACTAAAACTGGAGAAAATACTGCGTATCAAAGCTGCATTGTGGGTTAAAACAGTCTCTCCCCTGATTTCCCAAGTTTTACATATAAAAACTTTTGTATGAAATATAAACAAGCTCTTACTGTGATACACAGACGTGTGCATTTAAGCTGGGAAAAATAAAGCAGAAATAAAGAGGCATTAATATGTTCGTAACCTGTCAATGATCTCCTGCCTGGGCTTTTTTAAACAAAAATAATATGTTCTGGTGTCAGGAAAGTACGATAAATGTTTTTGTCATCATCCACTAACACCGTCTCCATCATCATCATATTTATCATCATTAATAACTGCATGTTTCTCAGCAGATCCAGAAATGTTCCTAAAATATTTTGGCTTACAAACCGTTTTCCCTCATTTTGAAAAGAAAGAACAGAAAAAAAAAGGAACATTCACGATAAATTTTCAGCCGCTCTGTTTGGTCTGGCGTTTTTTTGTCTCATTAAACCCTGGATCGCTTCTTGACTCACACATCCATAAGCTGAACAAGGAATCAGAAAGCACAGAAGCACCACCGTCCTCCACCTCCTGAGCCTGCCTGTCTGTCTGTCCTTTACACAGTCTAACCTCTCCGCCTCCCCCAACCCTTTACCAAAGCCCCCCACCCACCCACAGCTGTCAGACTTCGGGAGCTCCAAAGTTAAGACATGACTCCGAAGACGGGGTTGTGGCGACAGATGCTCGGCCCGATCTCTTCGTAGTCCTTTTTGGTGTGGCAAACCTGGTAGAACTCAGGCTGTGGAGGAAGAAGATTAAAATGAGTGTGAAAATAAGAACTGTAAATAAAACACACCAACATTGAAATATTAGGGATGGGCATTTGAAGGCATAGCTATAAAATTAGTGTACATTTTTCACCTGACGCAGTCTGTCTCTACTTTTTAAAGGGCGCACGAGTTCACAACGCGCGAGTCTCTGTTTCTTACTCACGCAGGGATGCACAGCAGCGCTCTTCCTCATCAGGTAATATCAGTGTATTTGCAGATACAGTGAAATTAAGTTGTTTATGGGACAGAGCAGAGGACTGAGAGACGGCAAGCTTTTGTTTCCCTCGTCTCCTCACATCATGATGCTGCTTTTGGTTTGGTGCCGATCTGGTGATTAGGGCTGGGTTTAAAAAATCGATTTTTTCCGATTCGAATCGATTCTCATTTGAATGACCCAATATCGATTAATAAATCCCAAGATCGATCATTAAATATGTGTGTAAAAAAAACGTGTCTGATCCCTCACATTTCTGAGCGCTCTTAAACGCAGCACGACTCAGCGCATCCCCCCCAAAACACGGCAGTGAGGGAGACATGCCCGGACTTGTTTACTGCAGCTACTACGGAAACAGCTGTGATCACCGACGGACTCTTTTTATCGTGTGTGCGTCCATGAATATGCGAGTTAGTTTTGCACTGATGTGTATGTTTATTACTCTCTGTTAGCGTCGGCTTTGGCCACGAGTGTATTTTCCGTATGTTGCTATATAATATGCCTTTTCCCATAATCTTGTGGGCCAAATCTCGTGTAAGTTGAAGCCCAGTTCGTTCAATCGAACCAAACCACCAGACTCCATTGACAAAAACAGTCATTTTACCTTGAAGGGAGTGGCTCGTCTCCCGCTGCCTCGATTATATATATTTTGCTCTTTTCTTGATTGTTTTTAGGTCTTGACGTATTTGTTTCAAATTTCTACATGAAATCAAACTCCAGGGGGCTCCTCTGTAAAAATTCCCAAGGGGGCGCTATGGAGCAACTTTTCAAGATGCATACACACCACACATAGAATCATATTTTTAGCCACTTCAGATGCGTGTACCAAATTTGTTTTGCAGATTTAGCCCCTGAAAAATGCAATTAATTTGTGCAGAGAATTAAAAAAGGTCAATCAAGCGTTTGCCTTAATTAGCCTTTTGTGCTAAGTAACATTTCCTGCTGGTAAAATGATCAGCTTCCTTCAAACAAAAACTCCATCAAGGGGGGGAATGAAATGTCACCACCCACAGCATTCACTTCCACTTAGCAGGACAACAAATTAAGATTGAACATAAGTGCATGTCTTCAATCGTCATATAAGATTAAAGTCATATTGCAGGTGAATCTAAAGGTAGGAATCATCCTCCTGTCATAATATAAACCGTGTATATGTTGATAGAAAAGTGTGAGTGCAGGTTGGTAATACTTACAGTTGATGCTAACATTGATCCACCAAACCACACTGCATATCTCTGCATGTGATGAGTGATAACCTGGACATCGATTGGTTTGGGCTGAGGAGGGAGAACAGAGAGAAGAATTAATAACAGTATTATTTGTCTGCAAAGGACTCAATCGTCTTGGGCTTAAATACATCTCTGATTTACACCTCCTATGTTAGGATGACCCCACAGGTATGCTCCCCACCTGTGAACAAGCGTCCTGAATATATGAGGTCTGCTTGTGCTGTCAGCATACAAAACTTCTTTATTTCTAACTTTGTTTTAGCTTACTTTTGCTTTTTGTTTTCATTGTTTTTAAATGCAACTTTAATGTGTTCTTAATGCATTTTGTTTCAATGTATTTCTGCCCCTGTAAAGCTTTGTGCCTCGTGTCTGAAAGGTGCTGTGCCTCACTTCCCCACTCTATATGCAAATAAACATGTACATCATCTTCATTATAAAAGCCATCAGTTGATGATAAAGATAAAGAGAGAGAGTGTAAATATGCAGAAGTAGAAATTTCAAAGTGATATAAAAACTGTCTCTGATCATAAAGTCTAATGTTCTCTGCAGTTGTTTGGTTTATCAGTGAAGTGTAACAACACTGCAGACTCGGGTCTGTTTTCAGTGACAAACAGGAAGTACACACTGCTATAAGAGTGTGGCATTAACACCTGTATGCAGAGCTGATCACCCAGGGTGCCTGTTAAAGCCACGTGTAAACAGGGATAAAACGGAAGGAGCATGAAAATTGTATTTTTAAAACTTTAAAGACCAGTGAGATGCGTTTAGCCTTGTAAACATCTCCATGTGGTGTCCTTCATGTGCTACAAGACATATCAGGGACAACATCAGCATCATCTCCATGGCTGGGCCTGTCTGCTGTTAAACTGCAGTGTACCAAGGACAGGCTGAACGTTTTCAGATTGGCAGGTTTGAGACGTCACAAACCTAAGGAGCCAATCCTGTTAATGGATGGGGTGACACTATGCATATCATTATGTGTAACCTATGGCAACCACTTTAGCGATGTGTGAGCCAGCTGTAACCGTCATCGTAATGTTTGCAAACTCACTACTGACTGCTAACGTTAACGTTACCTTTACTAATTACTACATTTCAAGCTGCTAAGTTTCAACAAGTTGCAACTAGACAATGAAAAAGACGTGTTTTGTTTTGTTTGACTGTTGGAAATGGGTATAGTGGGCGGGGCCTATGCAGATTGCAGAGCATGCAAACTCCACACAGAAAGGCCCACTTGGTCCGAACCAGGGTTTGAATCAGGCATTCAAGTAGAGCATTTCATGCTTTAAAACATGACATTATCTACAGTGGGGTCCAGAAGTATCAGACAAGCAGTCATGTTCCCTGGCTCTCCCCACGAGTTTTGTCTTCTCTTCTTCCTCCAAGATCACTTTAATGCAGCCTTTTTTTGACAGCTCTTCTGCTGATTAAATTCTTCATTTAGCAAATTCAAAGTGGGATACAACTCTTAGATCTTGGTACAAAGGAGATAAGGCAGCCAATGACATGTTGGCTTGAAGCCTGATTCTTTAATTCATTTTACATCATTACTTCTTGTGTTTTAATTTGAGTCCTCAAACGTTCTGATCATTTCCAGGTTTACGTCTGACTTCAGTCCCCACCGTGTGTCTATGATGTTTTGTTCCAGTAGTTGCAGACAAAATCTGCTCAAATATCGTGTGTAATACGGCATGTTTTCTATCTATGTTCTGGACTCTGATTAGCTATACTCTACTCCTGCCTCCTCCCCGCCTGAGGTGCACGGACAGATGCCTCAGCTCAGGCTGGCTTTATTAACACCTCATCAGGATGAATCACAGGTTCAGCGTTCACAGCTTAGAGGCAGGAGGGACTAACTTTATTCTTCTCAAGGTGAAGCTTTTCAATTTTACATTTTAAGCTTCCATTACTTTCATACTTTGTTGGAATAAACTCATCCACATTCAATGCACAGCTGCATCAACAATAATTGCAGTGGTAACGGACGATCTTTAAAGGCATTTCTTCTCACTTTCACTCCGCACACAGTAATTGTGTTTTGTCGAGCGAAATTGATCGTTGCTGCGTACAAATCAATGTTTTCTCTCACCTTGAGTTTGCCTCCACTCAGCTCCTCACTCATCTTCAGCCGGGCATCAACCGTCCTCTTTAAGTCTCTCTGCAGACGCCGCCCAAAGTCCCTGAACATGGTGGAGCCTCCTGACAGAACAATGTTCTGCGGAAGAGAAGGTGATGGGGATTAGAGAGCGGTAGAGTAAAAAGCACTTAACACCTGTGACCTGCAGCTGGATAACGGCCAGACAGTCTGTGTAAACAGTCGAACAGTCTGCTGGAAGTGCAACAGGAAACACGCCTCGATAAACACAGTGACGTATCAGTCTCACCCACACCTTCTCATCGTCACAGAAACGTTAACAGAGAGCTCACCTTATAGAGAGGACGCCTGACATCAATGGGGCAGTTCTGGATCACCTCGTCCACAACCTCAGAGATCGGCTGGGTGAAGTCCGGGTTAGCAAACTGATTGAAAAGGAAACACAGAAGAATATTACACAACAGCACAGATTACAGTTACATGCATGTGTGTGTTGTGGCATGATTGCAGGTCACCTATCGACTGCTATTCTCTATATTTAGTAGCATTTGATGGTAAGACAATCAGGTGGTTGTTATGGTCTGTCTCGTCTGAGTAGGAATCAATGATTTTAAATGAGTGTTCCCAGCTCTGATTGAACACCTCATTGACCAACCTCTGGGTGGAAGAAGATCTCGGGCCCCAGGAAACGCTCGTACCCCACGTCGATGGTGAACTCCTTCTTGCTGATGGCGTTGATGCCGGTGTACTGCTTGATCCATTTGGAGCCGTCCGTGTCGTACTTGTTGAACTCTTTGACTAGATCGGGGCACACGTAGCTGAACCGCTCCTGATGGGGACAGAAGGAGAAAGGCTATACATCAACCTGTATAATAAACATCAGTAAAGCACAAAAGAATCTGTTTAGTATAGTTGACTGCATGTTAGTAGTGCTTGCAGACAGGCATCTACTGAAAATTTTCAGTATCTGGAAGAGAAACTTAAAGTAATAAATGTCTGTTACGTCTGTATCTATCATCGAATGAGTGGTGATTGAGCCTATGGCCCACTGATGAAAGCCTTTTTGCAGTCTTACAGACTGGCTGTCTGTGGTGACTTTCGCAGAAAAAAGCAGCGCCCAGTTAGTGACGCATTTCCCATCAGCCAGCAGTGGTTGGTCTGCCAGAGAGGGTAGGCGGAGCTAAGTGGCTGCTTTTCCGCTCTCTGCAAGTGTTGCGAGTAAACAGTAATCTACTATGGCTGAACAAACAAAGAAAAGATGGATGACTACAGATACAACTTCAACAAGAAGTGAAAATCCAAAGAAGAAGAAACAAACTCGACGCCCAGATGAAGCAAACGGTCTGAAAAGGAAAGCGACCGTCAGCCAGGAAAATCAAGAGTTACAACCGGAGCCAACCGTGGACGTCACACATGCATGCTTTTGCATGCTCTGCAAAAAAAGCAATCACTTCCCAGATATCCAGTCTAGTAAATTATTACCTCAATATACATAAATTCTGAATAAAAAACTTTTAATTGATACTATTTGTAGTATTAATATGTTTGATTATTTATTTAGGCTTTTATTTTGATACAATCGGTGGTTTATACCAGTTGGTGTGTAAATATGGGCAGGTAAGATAGGATGCGTGGGCACCAGGAAGGTGAAAGTTGTCACCAGGTCTCGCCAAAGGAAACTTTGGCGAGACCTGCTCCTGAGTTTTGTTTTGTTTTCGTTAGTTGAAAAGGCCAAATCCAAATTGATATAGTGTTACAAAACATCGCATCGGGATACTCAAGTATTTGGATCATTTCTTAGACCCTAACTACACGTAAATGTAACAGTTTTCCTTTAAGTTTTCATATTTCTGAATAGTGCAAACGTCCATTTAAAAGCTATCCTGGCATCGTGGCGTTGTGTTTCTACCCCCGACTCAGCATGCATTTCTCCATCTTCAGTCGATGTAAATCAAGCAGCAAAATCAACCTACAAATGCCCTCTTCTATTTGTGTCACTGTGTTGTTATTGTGTTGTAATGCAACGATTATAATGAGTGCAAGGAGTGTTCTATCTTGCTGGTGATTCTACTGCTATTGAGTAATGAAAACACATCCAATTTGAAAGTATGGTGTGTCATTGATTTTGCTCATGACCAGTGAAAATAAATGCGCAGGACACAACAGGAAGCAGAGGAGATGTCATTAGCTTGATTTGCAGGGAATGTGCTCCACACTGCAGGCAGTGGAATTAACATTAGCAGACACGCGTGTCAACATGCACACACACCCTCAGCACTAATGCTCTTTATTAGAATTCACATTATTTCTTGTTTGCTTGTCGCGGGGTGATGAAGAACAGTCCCTGACATGGAGAACAGAGTCCGGGATAACAGGCTGTTTAATAAACATGGGGGACTGTGGAGAATAGAGGTGAATCAATAAGCTGTGGTGACTGACAGACGGAGCAACAATAAGACATTTAAATAAGACATTAACGTGAAGTCGTGTGTTTGTCACCGGAAAAATTAGAATAATAATTTGAAGACACAAAGCTTGACGTATTTCTCTTGTTTATCATCAGCCTGTGCTTCTCTCGTGACCTGAAAATAAAATCCTCCGGCGTGGGTTGATCTCAGTTTGAGAAACTGTAATTATAAGAAACTAAACAAACAAAAGCAGCTGGGTTTTCGAAGGACACCAGCTGCATGAAGCCAGCAGACCGACAGTGCCACCTGGTGTCCTCAAGAAGAAAAATCATGTTCCAACTTTGGTGTTTTTATTAAGCAGCTTATTTAATTAAGTCCAACTTAATGTCCAAAGAAATAACAAGCTCTAATATCAATTTGTTCGTGATAATTTACAATTTAATTTATCAGCAACACCAGCTTGCACAGACAGCCATGCAGCAAGATTAGAATAGGACAGACGTGGGGGAGCAACGAGGTATAGAAATATGGGCTGACCAAACACTTTCACAAATGCTTGTCAAAGACAGGAGAATGGAACTGATCGGTCTGTGGAACAATGTCGGTTAAAAACATTAAAGTCTTCGATCGTGTTGAGTGTGATTGAGGAGTGTGCGCTCGCTCTCTGTTTACTTCAGGGAGTTTTCCCACATGGAAATTCTGACCAATCAGAGAGCAGGTTCCTCGCACATCGCAACAATTCGGTCTATGATTCGCATCAAACAAACGGACTGTAGATGTGAAAGCAGCCTCAGTATGGGGTCTGTTCTGGGGTCAGTCCACAGACAGCAAAATGGGCTGTAATGGCTGCAAAGTAATCTTTGGGGGAAATCTGCATGATCAAAGTACATCCACTACTCTCCTTGTTTTGTTGTCTCTCTGTAGGGTCCTTTGTGTGATGTTGTCAGACACTCTGAATGACAATCTGAGCCTGTGAGAGGCAAAAACAAGAACTTTCAGAGGATATTCTTTGATCAGGCACATTCGCCAGCGAGGACAACGATGCAGCCATTAGAAAGGAAATGTACTGGGGTTATTGCAAAACTTTGTGGACCCATTATTAGACATAAAGACCCCAAAACATGTAAAAAAGAATAATAGGGCCCAAGTTTTAAAATACCAGATTTCCTACTGAAAATATATCTGGTAGTGAAACTTTACGATGAGCTTATTTTACATTCTTTTATGAAATTTCTACCCTCAATAAAATCTTTGAAACATTCCCTTATTAAAGTAACCCACTGCTTTGCATCTGCAGTATTACAGACTGGGTGTCTGTGGCGACTTTCACAGAAAAAAATCACAAGCGAAGCCCAGTTAGTGACGCGTTTTCCATCAGCCAGCAGTGGTTGGTCTGCCAGAGAGGGTGGGCGGAGCTAAGCGGCTGCTTTTCCGCTCTCTGCAAGTGTTGCGAGTAAACAGTAATCTACTATGGCTGAACAAACAAAGAAAAGATGGATGACTACAGATACAACTTCAACAAGAAGTGAAAATCCAAAGAAGAAGAAACAAACTCGACGCTCAGATGAAGCAAACAGTCTGAAAAGGAAAGCGACCGTCAGCCAGGAAAATCAAGAGTTACAACCGGAGCCAACCGTGGACGTCACACATGCAGCACTGTCTGGATATCCGGGAAGTGTGCTCCTGTAATTACCATTTATCACCTGAGGTGCCGCCAAAGAGAAGGAAACAGATCTTCAAGATGAACTTAGGATATTTCTCTATTTGTTGTTTTATGCACCTATAGCTTTAATTCATCGTATCATATACTAATCTAAGTTCCTTTGTAGCTACTCAACTACATTTTGAAGGGTCAAAACAACAGGGAAGAATGAGCAGAATATTCAGACACACCCACATGAGAACAGTGATAGCCAACATGGTGTTGTGCCAGAGGGGAAAAAACAACGCCACTGACACTATCATCTGTTTAACTGCTGTGAAACTAGAAGCCTATGTGTTGTATCCCACTGATGATAACATGAAATAACTCCATGCAGCACCAGTGAAGTGTCTGATAGACCAACCTTGACTGCCTTTGCCGTCTCCAGCGACTGCTCCGGTGGGATGCCCACCTCCCTCTCCCTCAGGAGCTGCTGGGTGAAGTAGGTGATGTCTCGTCCTGCGATGGGAATGTGCTTTATACAACTGCCGATTACATAACCTTCAGCCTGGGAGAGACACAAGAACAAATACAGAGACAGTCAGTGAAGTAATGTGCAACACAGTTGTTAAAGCTTGATGTTTTTCCATCAGGTCTGTACCGCAGGGCCTCCTCCATGTCCCCATGCTGTTGTGTTTGGCTTGCTTTAGCACATACTCAGCAGCAGCTACTGACATGCTGATTCAGTCATCCAGCCTCTAAATATATTCTGCAAGCACATTTCCTAAAACTGAGTAAGTCCTTCCAGCCTCTGAAACAACACTGCGGCCTACTTTTAAACATCAGCGCTATCCTGTTACTGTGCAAGTAGGCCGGTTGAAAAGGGGAAACAACTCTTTAGCCAAACTTTCTGAAGGGCTATAAACCTGAAAATTGATTCTTCAAAGATTAGGAAGTGTGTATTGGTGTGTGGGAGCTGTGTCTTTCGGTTGAGTGTGTGCCTGTCGATCAGGAAACTCACCACAGGGATGACGTGGGTGACACCGTCTCCGCTGTCGATGACTGTGCCTGTCAGCGTCCTCTCTCCCACCTGTCTGGACGTCCAGGAGGCTGCTAGAGCCAGCACAGCCTGAAACACACACACACATACAGAGAGATGACACACTGATAATGAGCCTACTGTATGTTTGCATAAAATTGGCTGCAGTGATTCTGTAACACATTAATTAATCAGATGACAGACTATCTGAAGGTATCAAGATTGTTTCCTTGTCCTTAACAAGCTAAGTAACACAGATTATCTCACCTGCACGGCGATGTACAGCCCTGGTACATTGAAGGACTCAAACATGATCTCGGCTGTGTACTCTCGGTTCTCTGGTGTGTTCAGAGGAGGCTCGGTCTGCGAACAGAGAATAGATACCACACACACACAAACACACAAATTCAGGTTACATAGGGAAGTGCAAGTTTGGTCTTGATTCACCATTTCAAGTATAATATGTAGCTTTACTCGCTCTTCTCCCGTGAGCCAAAATGTTAATACAACACTCAGGGGCAAAAGCAGAGGAAGCGTTTTTGGACTGATGATATTTGTAAAGCCCCGTCGTACCAGGAGGAAGTAGTGGTCCTCAGGCTCAGCCCTCAGGTACTTGAAGATGATCTGCTCCATGAAGCGCTCCATCAGGTCCCAGTCCTCCACAATCCCATGACGGATCGGCCACTGTTGGCACAAAGGGTTCAGGTAATTAGATCAAAGCATGTGGTGAGATACAGCAGGGAAAAAAGTGGTTGCTTTATGATATCACTGCTTTAAAATACAGGAATATGGTCCTACACTGTTTGTAGAAGAGCTGCTTGATTAGGAAAGTCCTGATAAAGATTTGGGGACAACTGCCGTAAAATTTGGTGTTCAAGAGGCACTTTCATCTTAAAAGTGGCCTGCGTCCTTTATACCGGTGTGACCAATATACCAGTATAAAATGATGATGGCGCTATCCGGTTGTTAAATGGTGACGTCACATCTCCGCATAAACCGTTTCCGGGTCCGAGCCGCTACAACATCTCCTATTTACAATATGCCACTGTGCTGTTTTGTGTTTTCCACGCTGTTTTAAGGGAGGAAAACTAAAGCCGTTTCCCACTGGTCAAAAAACCCGCTAACACCGGGCTTTTTTGCTGAATGGGAAAGGTTACAATCGGCATTCAGACCCGGGTCAAATGACTCTGCAGTAGACCCGGGTAATTATCGCCTTGGCTCCGATTGATGGGAACACAAAACCTGCATTGAAACGCTAATCTCCGCCCCTACAAGTTCCTCCCGTCTCCATCCGAGCAGCGCTCGAACATCGTTCAAAATGTGTCTGCGCCGAGTTTGATAAACAGACTGAACGAGTCATAGACACAATAAAGACCTAACCACTGTGACATCTTCACTGTTTACTAACCCTGTTTCGGGCACGTTTGTGACGTCAGACGGTGACGCAGCAGGAAAGAGACCGAAGGGAGTATACTTCACTGGCAATGGGAAAAGAGACAATCAGCATCTATAAGCGGGTCCTCCCGGGTCTGAAAAACCTGCGTCAACGTGCTACTCTTGGTGGGAAAGGGGGATTTGTTTGTGTTTTTGTGTGTGACTTTGGTGTTTAGAATTAGTAGTTCTAAAACAAAACAACGGACCAATTGGGGCACAGGAAGAACAGCAACTCTCATGTTCTGAAAGGTAAAGTTAGTTAAAAGTTTGTTTTTGCAGTTTCCTGGCAGGATTGCAAACTCGCATGTTAAAAAACAGATGGTAGCCTGTAATTTGTGTGCGTTTTAAATGAAAATAAATTAAAATTGTAAAATTGCATACACATTTTTATAAATAAATAATTTTTAATACCCCCCAAAACAGACTGCATATTATATTCCAGTGCAATTTATATTCCGGATTTGGTTCATGGCTCGATAGCTAGCTGGTATTGTTGTTAAACAAACTGTCAATGATTTTTAGTCAAGCTGTTTCAGCCATTCTTGCTTGATCACAGCTAAACCCAACAGCTCTATGAGCCAAGTTGCAAGAAATGTCCCACGTTGCCAAGTCCTTTCTAGTGCTCCTCCTATGAGAAGTGTAAAAGAACCTGGCAGGATGGTAATGATTTGCCAGGGATTTGTCGAGCTCTCAGGTGTAACCAGGCAGTTCTGGTTGTTATTGCAAACCACAAGAAACAAATTGATGCATTGAGGTCATATCTAACAAATTTAAAACACTTCCCATTTCCTGTAAGTGCAGCCTCGTTACGGGTTAATATCAAAGTGTGTGGACACGCACATTAAGGTTAGTGTCAATATGAAGGTTGGCTCACATTTACAGCTTTTCTTTGTCTGTCTTTATTCAAAAGATACTCAATAAAAAATGAAACAACGACGAAAAAGAAAATGTACATTAAAGGCAAGACACCACTAAACTGTATAATGCATGATAGTTTTCTATAATCAGGAATTAATGGACTACGGGCAGGCAGCCGTCGACTGAGCCTCTCCGACGTCCATTAATTCCTGATAATGTGCGGGGCATAATCCCGTGCTTAATATGCCCGGAGTCAAAGATGGGAAAATTGCATCTGATATGAAAACTGCACTCGATACATCTATGTCAGCAAAGCCTCAGAACGTTACTACATTAAGAGTTCTTTTATAGACACTCATATTCGTCTCTCTTAAACCATCTAGTTGCGTATGCAGCGAGTCCATCTCACCGAGGTGTTCCTAAAGATTCTAAATGGCAGCAGGCAGTCCTCTCTGACCTCTGAACCACCAACACTAACTTGAAGAAGACTATTATATTGTTGGGGAAGTACACGCTGTCATTGCTGATTCACATTAAATGTTCAGCACAGATGTTTCAGGTAAACAGGTTTACAGAGAAGATTCCCTCGCAGTGTTTGACCTTGGGAAAGTCTCGTGCCTCCTTGTTAAGATGAAGAAAAGCAGTCGCCCACCACTGCAATAACATGGCAGGAATCTCTGAATGCAAGCATGATGAAGACCTCAGTTCTGGTAGAAACTGAAGCATATCAAACATGGTAATTGCTTCGACAGTCACTTCTGTGGGTGTGTTAAGCAGTGAAGGTCACAAACCTTAGTGGAATATGAGGGTTTGTCTACTGCTTCATCGCCGATGTAGAAATCCAAATCATCCACCCCCTTCATCATCCTCCGCTGGGCCTGGTCTCCGACCTTGGCTGACTCTTTGATGGCGATACCTGACAAGAAAATGGAGAACTCAATAGGGAGCAACAGAGAGGATAAACTCTCTTACAAATATGTGCACATTTATTAGTAAAGAAAATGATCGAGGATAAGGGCTAGGCACCAAAAACAATCCCACCAGGGACTGTGATGTTGATAACAATGAGAAGCTTCAGACGTACTCGATATCGATCGACCTAACAGCCTGTCGCAGAGTGGAAATAAACGCAACAAAAGCCAGTCTGTCTGCAGGTCTTTAGCCTTCCAGCCAGTAAGTAAAGCCGTTCTTGCTGACAACTTTTTTACTGTGTGAGTCACCTCAACGTCACTTTGCAGATCTTGGTTGTTTTTAACTATATGCATCCATCCATCCGTTATCTACACCGCTTACCCTGTTCAGGGTCGCAGGGCGCTGGAGCCAATCCCAGCTGTCATTGGGCGAGAGGCGGGGTTACACCTGGATTGATCACCAGTCAATCACAGGGCTGACACAGAGAGACAGACGCCTACGGGCAATTTTAGAGTCACCAATGAACCTCACGAGCATGTCTTTGGTCTGTGGGAGGAAGCCAGAGTGCCCGGAGGGAAGCCAGACATGCACGGGGAGAACATGCAAATTCCACACAGAAAGGCCCGCTTCATCCGAACCGAGATTCCAACAAGGAACCTTCTAGCTGTGAGGCGACAGCGCTAACCACTGCACCAATGTGCAGCCCCCGTTTTTAACTACATCTTTTAATCAAATTAAGGATTTCCGTCATCAGAGTGTCGGGAAGTTAAGTAAGAAAACTAGCTGAGCTCATGTTAGTGGAAACTCAAAAAGCAACCCGACACACTGATTTTAAACTGCTTTAACCAGTTATAGTTACGGGGTCTTGGAGAGGAGAGCTCTGATGATAATTTGGCTCCGCTTAAAAACCTTGTGATTGAAGAGCACTGGATGAATCCTAACCTCAAAACTAACCTACATTTTAAACTACAGCTCAGACTGCAGCCCCTGCTGACGTCCCGAGTCTGTCACGGATGCCAGAGACACACTGCTTTTTAATGTTATACTGCTTAATTCAGTTTTTTTCACCTGTATTAATCACCTTTAAAATCAAGAAAGTAATTTGATGGACTGTTTAAGGGCATGCAAAGTTTAACTACTGAAGTGAAGACAGCACAGACAACTAGATGAACAATTAATGTATACAGGCTTTTAATTGAGACCGGCATTTCATTTGTCAAACGTGCAGCCACACCCAGCGAGTAAAAGGGACTCAGCGTAATTTGGGATGAGCATCTATTAGAAGTTTTACGTCAGGTCAATATAGAGAAAATGATCATTATCAAAGGGACTTTTTGCCCTACTGCCCGGCCTTATCAAGAGTTATTAAACCTTTTAGAATCGTTTTGCACTTCATATAAAAAAACTCTCTTTTGAGCAACGGCAGCTGTTACAGGGGAAATCTCAAGTAATAAGAAGGCTAATTACTGTTGTTTTAAAAGGCGATGACAAATGAATAACGGTATCTAAACAGGGCATTTTCCTCTTATCAGGATGATCATGGCCCTGGATGCCATAGATTGTTGCCCTGGTCACCGGCCTGCTTGGCTGGTGTGACTGGAATCCAATGCACGGTGAAATACTCACATGATGGAACGATGAACTGTGGCTCTGTGTTCCCTGCATATCCCAGTTTGGTGTAACTGCAAGAGAAAAACAATCACATTTCATTATATGGAGGCTGAATGTTGTGGACAGAACCGGCCAACCTGCCACACCACTGGCTCGGCGTTTGTATTACTTTAATAAAAGGTTGTTTTTGGCTGCCATCTCCTACGCTATCGTTTTGATCAATGCTATCTCTGTGTGTTGGCAGGTTGGTCAGGTGCCAAAAGCAGCAGCAGCAGCTCTGGAGTTTGCTAATGGGAGGCCATTAAAAGAGCCATTCATGTAGCACTGAATACTATTCATATTTGTCTGCAGGGAAAAAGATCACTTCTGCATAAACTCACCATGCTCAGTTAGCTATGACCTCAACACTGCTGTGTTCTTTACTTCTCGATGCAAGCTTAAGCAAAGAGGGAAGTGTTATGAATAAAAATATGAACTAAGATGTTCCTGAAAATTATTCTAACTGCAACACTTACGTCACAGGTTAAACTGGGCCATGATTTTACATATGTTGGGACCTAAATGTCTAATAGGTTTAAAACGTTTTGTTAAATTTAGATTCTTTTTTAAGTCACCAGACTCCATAAACCAAAACAGTAATTTTTACTTTGCTCATCACTGCTTCCATCGATTTAGTTTGGATCACAGACTGTATAAAAAGATGACAGCTCCCTAAAGGTGAAGCCAAACCCTCTCTATCACCCCCTGCTGACCGGCTGCAGTATAGCTCATAAAGCCCGCCTCCTCCATGTTAACAGATGGACATGAGGAAAACTTTAAAATTAAAATACACATCAAATACATTTTTCTGAAACATGGTTTCTGTCATTATAGTTAGTTCTTATCTGCTGATTTATGTCAAAGTGTTCAATTGACTTTTAATTCGTTATTTGATGCTGTCAAAATTATGATTGACAGCTCTGTTGACTAATGCGGCTCCTGCAGCCGATCTGTTCCAGGTTAGCAGAGTAGAGGAGGAACGGCGAGAGGAGACGTAACTAAAACAATCACTACAGTCATTGAAGTTTCCATACCTGTGAACGTTAACCCCCTAATACATACACTCACCAATCAGTGCAGTTGTAGATCAGAAACTTTTGTGTTTTAAGAGGTAATATTACTGTTTTGAAGAGAGCGATGCAAAGGCTGTATCTGGTTAAAAGACAGATTTTAATCTATGATAAAAAAGAGCTCTTTCCACACCATTGTGAGACAGTAGATAGATAATGTGATCCTGTCAGTGGTGAGAACGAGCACTTTTCGTGAACATACTTTGATCTGGCCATTTGCTGTAAAAGATTACATTGCAGCTACCAGCTGAGGCTATCTACAGCAGCACTTCCAAACTTTGTTGTGCATGTGAGTCATTTAAACCCCCAAAATATATAAAAGTGGGGTTTGGGTTTTGAAACACCATAATTCCCCTTTAAGAGAGACTTCAGACTAAATAGCCGTTAGACTAAACAGCCAACTCCCCGTCTCTGCTCTGTGCAAATAGTGCTTTGTGGGGCACATGCTAACCAGATGTGGTCCTGACCAGGGTTGGCCCAGACAAGACTCCCATACTTCCTGCACACATGGCCCATGGGACTGATAGAGGACACTGCTGATGACTGCCAAAGCACTGTGGGCATAATAGGCCACATCCTGGTCATAATAGTGGCTCTTTGAATTGTATGAAAAAGGAGCTGGAAGGGCCACCTCAGCAGTCTTTCAAAGAGAGGACCTAGGAGTGGTAAGGAGGCAAACTTTGGGTCAAATAGACCAAAGCTGTGTCTGCTTATTGTACCAACTTTTTCAATTTAATCTGTATAACAGCTCCATGAAAGCTACATTCTCTATCCTTTACACCAATCAAATGTTTCTCTTCCCCTTATAAAAGTCTTCCTCTCGTCCAGGAAATGACACCTTGTCTGTTTGATCAGGTATCAACTTATATTTGTGCAGAATGAAAACAGAAAGAAAGCAAAAATATAACATGAATATGCAGCACTTTATAATGAGTGTGCAGCATGATGGACGGCCACCAGCAGTTACGACAGAGGCTGTAATAGATGCAGTGTAATCCTTGTGAGCAAACAAATAAACCCAATCAAAATGTGTCCACTAAAAGTCGATTTTTTTGACATGATAGGCTCAGTTTGTTACCCTCACTGTCCGACACTAATGCTCCTTTACAGTAAGGAGAGGAACCCTACAAAAATCGATGTATTTCTAAGGTAAGATGGCGCCGACAGGCTTCGATTGAGTGATTTTTTTTGGTTTGTCAGGAGCTGAAAACATACAGTGGTGTCTGAATAGAGTTATATAATCTATTCTGGCAACTTCACCCATCTAGCAAGCAGAACACTCAAAAACCAACAGAGCTGCCAGTGTTGGATGTTTTGAACGTAGAGCCAAGAGACAGAAAACAATAGGAACACACAATAGAAGCTCGTGTACAGTATAAATCTGGGGGAACAGTTGGCAGGACAACTATGTGCAGCAAATTTGATTTTTAAGGTCTAAGTTTGCCCTGCAGTTCTACCACTAGTGACTTTGTGTATCCTCTGTTACTGTTTATAAGCTGACACACGTTTGGTTCGAAAGAAAAGCACGTTTATTATTATTCAAATACAAGAAGCAATGTGTTACTGTGTTTTTTAATCACTGGAAATTCAGCACATGAACACACATGCACAGAGAGGACTATTTCTATGACGATGTACCAACTGTTTAGGTGTTGGCGGATGGTAACCGTCAGCTGAGACTGAACAGGGAAGGTCACTTCAGATAAGAGCCACATAAAATTTTATAATGCGAATAGTTAAAGAACAAAATATAGGTTCATTTCAAAAGCCATCCACATCCCTTTAATGCTACACAAATGTACTGTTTTCTTCAGTCGCACCACTTTCATCAATCTTTTCTGTCCCATGGTCTGACTGCTTTTACATTCCATTTTAATTCTGTATAATAACTAAGACTGCAGCATCAACAATACCACAATATAATATCTCGCATTTGTCTCTTGAATCCCAGAAAGCATGGATTAGTGTTTAGTAAAAACAACAGCTGCTTCATGACATGAACAG
Organism: Semicossyphus pulcher; assembly: GCF_022749685.1. Classification (NCBI taxonomy): domain Eukaryota; kingdom Metazoa; phylum Chordata; class Actinopteri; order Labriformes; family Labridae; genus Semicossyphus; species Semicossyphus pulcher. The sequence continues at coordinate 26,366,956 of NW_027211659.1, forward strand.
CAGCGCTGGCTGACAGCAACAACATGTAACAGCAGCGCTCTGAACACCTTCATACCACAGAACAGTCCCAGCTTGTCGACCTCAACCTGCCTCGACAGGCTGAAAATAGGCCGCAGCACGTCTGACGATGGGCTTCATCGCACAGGACTGGAGCTGAACTACTGCAGCAAACCACTTTTGGGAAGTTGATATATCTTTTATAGAGAATATCTTCACTTTTTTGCAGCTCTACTTCACCCAGGAATTAAATTCATACCCATTCTTACTGAGGCAGTGTAACAATTTAACAGTTTGCTTAAGAAAGATGAATAATGCCTCTGACCCAACCCTTTGACTGTGCTTCCATACAACACCTGATCATTTTACAAAACTTTTACAGCCTTGATTTAAAGGTGCTAGTTTTGCAGAAAAGAAAACCTAACCTGTCTTTTCTGGTTCTTTATTTGCTTGAGCAATCCACCCTAATAATAGCAGTAGGCTGCTTATAAAGTGTAAAGGGAAGTGAGGTTGTCACTGTTTGGACATCATTTGCATGACTCAGAGGCAGCTGTTGAACTCCTTCAACATCTGCCGATAGCTGGTACTCTGTGGCTGAACTGTGAAGCCATAGCATGTCAAAGTTTCCACATAAAACACCTCATCATAATGAACCAACGCTCCGCCTAAACTATGACTAAGCGTTGTATCTGCAAATAAGAAAAAGCCTGCAGTCATTGATACTGGAACATATGTGTTCTGACTGTAAGGTTTAGCCAGAGTAGAAGCCATCTGCTTGATAAGTACAAACTAGCGCAGGCTAACCCAATTCTTAGCTGCACTTTCTTTTGCTGCCCAAGTGCAGATCAGAGGCTGCAGACTGGTTAACAGCCTGAAGGAGGAGGAGGAGGAGGGGGATGAATGGGGAGGTATGCAATGTGAGGAGTGAGGAGTTCAAGCCTCTACATGCAAGCAATGCAAAGCACTTCCAGACCCTTAAACTAACTGAGAGTACCTTTCATGCTGAGTAGTGTTATTTGTGCAGATTGCATCTGCTAAATTAAGTTGTAACACTGTAAAACAGATGTTAAAATCTATGTAACACCAAAAGCAGGAAAGAAGGTATGCACACATGCTATTTTGTTTTAACATGTAAAGTGTCTTTGAGTACCTTTTAAAGCACTATATAAATAAAATGTATTATTATTATTATTATTAATCAATACAAACACAGCTGGTGTCCAAGGTGGTAAAAAGGCATTTTCTTCCTTAAAGTGATCATTACTTATAGGAAATGATTAAACAACATCTATGTGGGTTAAAGCAAGAGAAAAAGAGAAACCTCTCAGATGTAAGTCACTTTGGACAAAAGCGTCTGCTAAATGAAACTGTAACATTGTAAAACAGATGTTAAAATCTATGTTACACCAAAAGCAGGAAAGAAGGTATGCACACACTCATCAATACAAACACAGCTGCGGGAGGAGCCAAAGAATATCTATCCCTATGTTATTATGTTTGTCCTTCGTAACAGCATTTGCTGTTAAAGTAGGTCAATATCAGGTCAACACAATTAAAATTAATTGGTTAGAAAAATAACCGGTAGCATTGCAACGAATAGAAATCAGAGAACTTAATCAAAAAAGCATGCTCGGATGCCGAGAAAGGACCATATATGGACTAAAAAGCGTGAATGAGGAAGTGTCGGCTGTAATAGGAAGTAGAACTGCGCATGTGCAAATCCGGACAAACGAGCAAAAATGATTTATGAATTGCATTGGCTAAAGTCACGGTTATTTCATCACAGGGAAAAGACCACTGTGGAAAATCTGATAATTTAATATATTAAGTTTAATTATACTGGCAATAACTACCCTCCAGTTAAATATGAGTGAAAGCAGCTGTGTGGGAAGCCTTCCTCCGTCAGGTTTCGGTCTTGCAACAGCAAACACCAGCTGAATTTTTGCAGTTAAATCGCTTCAACAGGAAGAAAACACACTGCTTCAGTTATTCATCCATGCTAATGATGAACAAAGCTAACAAACAGGAAACTAACAATAAAACGAACCGTTACTGATCACTGCAGAGGACTTCAAATTACCCGACTGTCGGGATGCAAACAGGGACAGTAATAATAGTCATATTTAGCTGTTTGTTAGCATAGCTCCCTGGCTAGCTGTCTGCATAACACAGACAGACACACACCCAGTTGATGCTGCCGCTGCTGCTGACACTGACAGTCCCAAACCGTGCTCAGCCTTTCTGACACCCGAACCCCCCTGTCTGCACCGCGGTCCGGTTTGAACAGCTTACCCCGTGCCGCAGTCGACAACACACGCCGGTAACCGTCCAGCCATCTCTCCCCGGGTCTCTGCTGCTTAAAGCGGTTAAATCTGATGGATAGAGGGGCTATCTCGGCTGGAGGATCTGGCGAGGCGTCCACAGGCGGAACCCTGAGCCCGCACAGTGCCGTTTCCACTTCCGCACTCGGCTTCTGGCAGGCAGGGAGAGGCAAGATGGCGGACACCGGGTCGAGCGACGCAGGCAGGGCTGTACAGCTGTCAATCATCGAGAGAGGAACGCATTTACCTAACCATACACTAAAAGAGGAAGGGAAAATAACTATATATATGTGTATATATATATAACAAAAATAACAATAATATACTTTTATAATAAATACAATAATAACAATCACGCAAACCAATGTATGCCTTTGAAAACAACATGAAAAATAAAGCCTACCGTGTTTGTTTTGAAATAAAACAATACATACTTAATATATTTGCTATTAGCCTATGTTTAAAATTTAAATCTTAATCTCTTCACCAACAGATGTGTGATTTTCAGTTGTTCCCCTAGGAGGCACTTTGAGACTTGATGGCATCAAACGCTTTGATTGCACTAACTGACAGTTTTATGAGCTGGATGCAGAACTTTACTGTAATTAGGAACCGTATGGAGTATAGTGATGATTTGAAAATCATTTGTCTAGACAGCCATCAATTCAGAGAGGAGCTACAGCATGTCAACAGGCCTGACACTATTCTATTCAAAGGTATTCCACAAGCAAATGTGAAATGTCTTAAACCAAAAGTGGATTAGCGGTTGATGGATTCAAACTTAAATTGTCCTCTTTGAGCTCACCTTTACTCAACATTTATTTCTAACATTTACAGTGATGCTGACAGCTGTTTGGATTTCAAGTGTTTGTAGTCTCCAGACCCTGAGATGCATCCTTTTTTTTTGTTTTTGTTTTGACACGTGCTAGATAGGCCTTCTTCAGGGACCGACATGCAGGCATCTAAGACCGACTTTGTGCTGACTTATATGCAGGGGTTGCATGAATAATGTGTCCACACACACACACACACACACACACACACACACACACATACACACACACATATTAATTGATTGCATTTATTTACCCTGTCTATCTCTACTAACCATATCTACTTTGACTTCTTACATTAAAGTATCTAAAGATGTTATATTCCTTTTTTTTACTTTAAAAGTAACAACAGAGTGGAAACATATGAATCTTCTGAGCTTAATTCTTTAAGGTCTAAAAAAGAAAATGTATGTCCAGAGTTACAATTTAAAGTGGTAACAAAAGGAAAGAAAGCTACTAGCAGCCTGTTGCAACACAGCCCAAATAGTTGATTTTAACGTAAGTCCCGCCTCTGACAAGGCAAATAGCCAATCATAGTTTAGGATTTTTGGCTGGCACCTGGGGTGGCAAATCAGATTTCAAGGGGTGCCCAGGCCACCCCACTGGATCCACCCCTGCCTCCACCAGTAGTGCCTCATCAGTGGTCCCTAAACAAGCTGCTGTGTTTGACGGGATGTGAGTGAGAACGAATGACATGGCACACATGCTGATGAAAATAAAAGAGCCTTTGGGATATGTATTGTACACACTGTCCCATGCACCACAGCTCCATGCACAGCTACCATACAGTAATACAGAAATAAGTTTGAGTTTATCTTGTTTCTTCAAAAGATTTTGTTTATTTTAGTGACAAATTGTGCCCAGGGAGGATGGTGAAATGTTACACTAAGAAACCATTTTCTTCTACAGACTGTCAAATATAAAGAAGTCTGTTTATTTATTATAGAATAGCATCAAAATTCATTACGATGACATATTTTTTTTAATGCAGTAAGGAAACATTTTCTGCACCAAGTTAATCAAAAGAGACAGGTATGAAACAATGCATCACAAAAGTCCACTATAACCTTAGTGAAAAAACACAGATTTCAGGAGTTTTTTTTATCTTTAAAACTTTCTTTTTGCATTTCTTTTTGGGAAGAGTTCTTACAAGTTAACAATGTAATATGATACGTTTTTAAGTGAATACACATTTGTATTTTAAAGCTTAAACGTTTTGTAAACTTTATTTATGTCAAATAATATAGTTGGTATTTTAACCTAGTCAATTAGTGAATCTAGTTAAGGTGGAATATCTTAAATTTCAGGCAATTGTGGTATTATTTAGCATATCATAAATCCACTGTGAGTGAGCACTGAGCAACAGTGGCAAGAAAAACAACAGGCAGATACCTCGGGCAGAACCAGGCTCATTGGTGAACAGTCATTTGCTGTGAGTGGATGGGCCGAGAAAGTGGGATTATCTTAAATAAAATTTTAAATCAAGCCAATACAATTTTAAGTACATGTGGTCAGAATTACAGTACTTATTTTTTGCACAATATTCAATTTTTCCCCCAGCGAATTCCAGGTAATATAGCCTTATTTTAGGATGATTGCTAATGGATCCTTCATTTATAAGTATTTAGTTGTTTTTAATCTGTTTACCCTAGCTTAAAGATATCTTTAGGTTCGTTGACACTAGATATTTTAAGGGATTTCTTGTTAATTTGGCAGATAATTTAAGTAGTATTAATATTACAGTATACTGTAAGTCATTTTGTTGCTAGTTTAATTGCTTTTCTTGGTTTTTAGTGCAGATTTGTTGTGGAGGAGGAGGTGGCAGCTACAGGTTGTTGGCAGAGGCTTTACCTGTAAGTGGAGTATTATAAAGGCTGTAGTCAGAGATCTACAGGTGTCTGCCAGAATCTGCAGGTGGAGGCAGCAGCTGCAGGTGTGTGGCAAACGCTGAAGTTAGAAGCTTAGATGGCAGTTGTCTGTCAGAATCTGTTGGCAGAAGCTTTCGGTGGAGGTTCAGGCTTCTACAAGGTTCCTGAGGTTAGAAAAGTTTGGAGGTGCAGCTCTCTGCCTAAATCGCAGGTCGCAGGTGGATACAGTGATTTCTGGTGTATGACAGAGCCTGGATGTTGAGACAGTGGATGCCAGTGTGTGGCAGGTCTGTAGGTGGAGACAATGGCTGAAGATGTCTTGCCAAGGCTGGAGGTGGAGGCATTGGCGGCTGATGTCTGCTGCGACTGAAGGTGGAGGTAGAAGTAGCAGTTTGAGTCTTCAAGTGGAGTCAACACTTTTCAATGTGGTAAGAGGCTGGAGGTGGAGGCAGTAGAGGCCTCCGTGTGTCAGAGGCTTGAGATGGAGATAAGGGCTGCACACAATATAAAAATTAGAAACAGGTATTAAAGTTATGTGTTTATCATATTTGGCTCTCCATTTGTTCAGACACATAGGGATTATTGAGGTGAACTAAAGAGACATAGGGATTATTTGAAGTGAACTAAAGAGGCCAAAAATGCTTTTTCTTGTTATTGTAAGGACTTGGGAAGGTTAAATGTGCATTGTGAAAAGGCTTTATTTAAAACAACAACAAAAAACCTTTTAAACAGAATTATAAAGATTAGATAATAAGAAGAAGAAGAAAAATAAAAAAATAAAAAATCTTCCATAACCCAAACTCAAAAATATGTTCACCTCTTTTTTCATTGGGCTTTTACTCTGTTTATAAAACATGTTATACACGACTTATGTAATGTAATGCTGTTTATAATCAGGCTGCCGCTTCAGGTTTTAAACCTCCAAGCCAAACATTTAATTCGCAGATGAGTTATTAATTCATGTCAATTACATCATTTTTATTAAATTATCCCAATTTCCCCGTGGCGAAAAATGTATCCACGGGGTTTTTAAATGCCTGTGCGCGAGTTACCAGTGGGGTCCTTCGTATTTTCACTCAGGCAGTGTGTACTGCTACCCTGAGGGGTCCTGTACATCACACACATACACACGTGTGCCGTCCGCTGTTACCATGGCGGACCTACAGATGAAGCTTCTTCGGAAGAGAATCCAGAAAAGAAATGACAAGAACAAAGAGCGAAAACTTCTTAAGACACAAACAGAAGAGGAGGAGACAGGTATGTGATGAAAATCAGTATAAAACCTAGTTGTTGTTTCTTGTATTTCTGAAGCGGTCATGAACGTAACATGCTAAGCTAGCTACGTTAGCTTCTCACGACATGAGTTTTAATCAGGAACTCTGATTGAATGTTAAATAATATGTATATATATTACGGTTAGCTAATCATAATTGTAACGTAAGATTAGTATATATTGTTGCCTCTAGTTTGTCACGGATTATTGTGCTTTACAAGGTAGCTTAGTAAACATTTAGCTGGCTAGCACTGTAGCACATTCAAATGCATAAAGTTCTCCTTTGAGCTGTTACTGAGCATTAGAAACCCAAAAGTATTGACTTTAAACCGACTGGTATTATCATAAACAAACATTGTGAACTACTACGATACATAATCAGGAATGACTTGCATTACTTGAAGTTATCACCATGTCACGTGTGATAATGTACTGTATTGTGATTGACAGTAAACTCAAACGGGCTGAAAGAGGAAAGCTGTGGGGACCTAGACACTACTGCTAAGACAGACAGTGAGCCCAAGAAAAAACAGAAGAAGCAGGCAGCGGTACCAGTGGAGGAGACCGCACCAGAGGAGAGTCCTCTGAAAAAGAAGAAGAAAAAAAGGAAACTCACTGATACCGCTGAACCACCAGGTAACACCTAGAAGTACCTTCAAATCTTTTGTGATTATCTACTGCTCTTAGGTATTTTTGTGATGGCTAACTAACATGTCACATCCTCATTTCAGCTGAAAAGAAGACCAAAACAGTAGAAGAAGAGGAAGAGGGAGCATCAATAGCAGATGAAGATGGAGACGGAGAAATGTCAACAGACAAACCAGAACAAGCTCCGGATGATGATGATGACGAAGAAGGGGAGGGAGAGGAGGAGGACGACGATGAGGAGGAAGAAGAGGGGGAAGACAAAACTGAAGAGGGAGATGATGAAGACGAAGATCAACCTGAATTGCCATCTGGCCTGACAGGTACTAAAGAAATGCACGATTAGTGGTAACTGCAGACTTTGTGGGATCTTTTTCAATGTTATTTCTTGGGAGGATATCTGTTAACTTAATGCAGTAGATATTGAGGGGCATGGAGCATCTCAATGTTCCTCTCCTATCTCAAATTTTTAGTTATATCAGACTTTCACTAAGGCTTTGTACACACATATTCGAATAGCTTGAATAATAGCTTGCCTCCTGCAAATGTTGGCAGTACTAACTTTTGTGATGTTGAATGTAACTGTTCGACAGCAGCACCTGTAAGAGGTTGTTCAGTTCACTGTTGCAGCGAAGGCTGGTGCCGTTTCTTTTCTCTCAGGAAATGGTCACATGATGGGAGCATCAGGAAAGGGCCAGCTGTGACTGATAAGATTTAATCAAGAAATTTATCATCATGTCAGACCCGTCGATTACAACCGCTTTCATTCTGTTTTCTCTTGATGTGCACGCCGGTTTCAAAGAGTCAGAAAACCATGGTTACCAACAGACCAAGTATTTAGCTGATGTGACGCTCTTACCCTAACAGCGTTTTATTTTTTCGCCAAGCCGTTATGTGCTGTTTAAAACAGACAGCGTCATTTTATAGTCTGTCCTGATAAGTCATGACAACAATAAGAAAATGTTGTAGTAGCTACAGGCTAAAAGTGAGTAGGATTACACAGGATGAGAAAACAGAAAAGCAGATCACTGCAGCACTCTGACTTTTTGTTCTGCTGCTTCATACATAGGCCTACACCAGGAACGCTGCTATTAGTTTCTTTAATCTGAATCTGTTAACTCCTTATTGTTCGTCAACATGCATACACATTTGTTTATAGTTGAGCAGTGTTGCCTTTAAGTGTTGCCCTTTCAGTGTCTCCATCATGAACCGGGTGTCAGCTAAGGCATACAGAGAGACTTGTGGTCGTCTTTGGGAGGGTTAACAGTGATTCTCCTGACAGGACAAACTGCAAGGACATGCTAAATCAACATTTTGTCTTTACCTGCTGTTGCCTAAAGCTCCACCTTAGCATTTAGCAATGCACTGATCATTACCCGTTCACTGTTTTTCAGGAGCGTTTGAGGACACGTCCTTTGCCTCCCTTGCTGAGATGGTGAGTGAACACACGCTGAAAGCCGTGAAGGAGATGGGATTTGAACACATGACTGAGATCCAGCACAAAAGCATTCGACCCCTGCTGGAGGGAAGGTATGTTTCCGATCCTCCCGACTGCTCTGAGATGCTCAGAAAAAAAGCAAGATTATTTTTTCAACCAGAATCAAGGTTTTTACCGTGAGCCGAATTATGAGCACCACTCCAAAACCAACAGACCCTTTGGCCAGACTTTGATTGGCCTTTGGGGACTGGAGCTACGCTGCTGCTAAACTTGCTCATGAGCTGACTTACTTCCCCCAACTGGTTAAATTATATAGTTCAACAACAGCAGCATGATTTGAAACATTAATGAGATTAATAAGGAGACAGCTGCAAATGTCTCGCATGCAATTAAAAGCCAGTGCTCCTGGAAAACTCTTGTAAACAGCATGTGTATAGGTAAAACTTGAGACTTGTGTAGGCTAACAAAGGAGTTTGATGTGTTGCTGAACTGGAGACAAAAATCCTCCATTGAAACCAACAGAATTCTGGTTCGGTGCAGCCTTCAACACTTTGTTTGCTTTGTTACTCTGCAGGGATGTTCTGGCTGCAGCCAAGACAGGAAGTGGTAAAACGCTGGCCTTCCTCATCCCGTCTATAGAGCTCATCTACAAACTCAAGTTCATGCCCAGGAACGGTAATGTTTCTTTTAATTCATCCTTTCTACCCAACGCTTTCAGTCTTTTCTTTTAGCCAATCTAACAAACTTTAAAAGTCTTTAAACTTATCCCCTCCTCTTCCTCTCAGGCACTGGCGTAGTGATCCTCTCGCCCACACGTGAGTTGGCCATGCAGACTTACGGCGTGATGAAGGAGCTGATGGTCCACCACGTTCACACCTTCGGTCTGATCATGGGAGGCAGCAACCGCTCGGCTGAGGCCCAAAGACTCGCCAATGGTGTCAACATCCTGGTGGCCACACCTGGCCGTCTGCTGGATCACCTTCAGGTAATCGGGGAGGGAGTTTATGGCACACATTACTGCAAAACATCTTGATTTATCTATGTTTTCCCATGATGTAAACGTTTTATTACTAAGATACAAAAATTAATAAAGTATTTTTGTGCTTTCAGAACACTCCTGGTTTCATGTACAAGAACATGCAGTGTTTGATTATTGACGAGGCTGATCGTATCCTGGAGGTGGGCTTCGAGGAGGAGCTGAAGCAGATCATCAAACTGCTGCCCAGTACGTATCTGTTGCTACCAAGCTGCGTCCTCTTGGACTGACTTATTATTATTTTGGGTTATTGAGTTACATTATCTTTTATCTTAGGTTGTACAGATTCCAGCATTTGAAAATACTCAGACATTACAGTCTCCGTTTCTCACCGACTGATGTGTTTTATCCTCTGTCGTCTCCAGAAAAGAGACAGACGATGCTGTTTTCAGCCACTCAGACCCGTAAGGTGGAGGACTTGGCTCGCATCTCCCTGAAGAAGGAGCCTCTGTATGTCGGTGTGGATGACAACAAAGACAACGCCACTGTGGACGGCCTGGAGCAGGTCCGTGTCATTTCTGTTCAATCAGTCTCATACTGAATGTGGACTGGCTTGGAAAGGATCTTTATGATCTAAAGTGTACTGTCTTGTGTTTCAGGGTTATGTGGTGTGTCCGTCAGAGAAGCGCTTCTTGCTGCTCTTCACCTTCCTGAAGAAGAACCGAAAGAAGAAGTTGATGGTCTTCTTCTCCTCCTGCATGTCGGTGAAATTTCACTATGAGCTGCTCAACTACATCGACCTGCCTGTCATGGCCATCCACGTAAGAAGACTCACTTACAACCTAGCATTATTAAAGAGGAATTTCTGGTATTTTAATACCTGGGCCAAATATTTCATTTGTAGACGTCTTGATGACTAAAAGATGCATAACGTTTTAGAATTGCATCAAAGTACATCCACTAAAAGTGCTTGATTCATTGTCTCTATGTCTGACAACTTTACGAAAAGAATCACTACAGAAAATGACCATTTTGTTAACGAGTAAGATGCTTTTCTTAACCAGAAACAGCCGTTGGATTGCTTTCTTCAAAGCAACCAGACTCAACTGACTTAAACGCAGATTTAACCTCTGACAACACATGAATTGCAGGTCTACAGCTGCCTTACTTGTTGATGTTTTTTAGTGTAATTGTGTGTTAAACAAATATTGTGTTGGATCCTCACTCACCATTTGAATCACAAACACTGAATAATATCACCAACAAAACAACTGATCAAGGATGTAACTCCTGTGCTCTGTGCTGTTAAAATGACTGTTTTGTCAATGGAGTCTGGTGGCTTTGAAGAGAGCGATGTAACCTCTGTTTCTGGTTTAAAAGGATCTTGCCTCGACAGACAGGTCCATCCCTACAAGGATCCTTTCTGTTGTTATATAGATATGAGGCCAGGTTTAAAAATACAGGATTTTCTGTTTAGGTGCTTCGTGAAATTCGGAGGCCACGGCCTCGTCCACAAAGTTCACAGTTGTGAAATAAAAATATTTTTATCATTTGGTTTGCAGGGCAAACAGAAGCAGACCAAACGTACCACCACGTTCTTCCAGTTCTGTAACGCTGACTCCGGCATCCTGCTGTGTACTGACGTGGCAGCTCGAGGGCTCGACATCCCCGAGGTGGACTGGATCGTCCAGTACGACCCCCCCGATGACCCCAAGGTATCAACTTCAAACAACGCATAACAATTCAAAACATGAACATCTATTATCTCCATATTTCCTAAGTCTCAGTGTGTTTGCTGATGAAGACTTGATGCTTGGTGCTGCTTGATCACTTGAGTTGGGCTTTAAGCTGTTCTTTGTGTCCACAGGAGTACATCCACAGGGTGGGCAGAACAGCCAGAGGCATCAATGGCAGAGGACACGCGCTCCTCATCCTCCGACCAGAGGAGCTCGGCTTCCTCCGCTTCCTGAAACAGGCCAAGGTGAACATCCCAAACTCTGCTGGTGGAATTTATACACCGAGTTGGTCTTTATAGCACATGATATCCACATAAGCTTTTTTACATGGGTTTGGCCTCTATTAACAAGGCCCCTGCTTTATGTTTACCAGGTCCCATTGAGCGAGTTTGAATTTTCCTGGACTAAAATCTCTGATATCCAGTCCCAGGTAAGAAATAATATCTCAACTTTGTGATACTTAATTGATGTGAATCCGTCTGCGTGTCTTTAAATGATCTGTAAATGTTGTGTGTAATCACCTCCTCCTTGTTCGTCAGCTGGAGAAGCTGATTGAGAAGAACTACTATCTCCACAAGTCAGCCCAGGAGGCCTACAAGTCCTACGTGAGGGCTTACGACTCCCACTCGCTCAAACAGATCTACAGCGTCAACACCCTCAACCTCCCCATGGTGGCGCTGTCTTTTGGCTTCAAAGTTCCTCCATATGTTGATCTGAGTATCCTTTGCTGTGAATCTACAGAACGTTTGATTAATGAGTTCAACTTAAATATTGCATTTATGACTTTTGTTGTTTGTAAGTTCTTGGTTATCTCTAACTCTTTTTAGTGGAAGGGTTAGGGTTAGGGGATTAACTTGAAAAAGAAACAAGCTGAGCTAAAGTAGAGATTTATATATTTACCATGATGCTGCTATATAAGCTTTTTAACCTGTTTTTTTAACCAGGTATGTTTGTTTTAAGGAGGAAGATACCTTTTAGAATCATTTGGCTCCAAGTGAAATCCATGTGAAGGAAAATGATTGAAGGAAAGTTAACCTCAAAACAAGCTGAACACAGAGCAACAAGCTAACGTTGGCAGTTCTGACTTCCTGTAATCACCAAGGACGTCTAAAAATATTAGTTTTAATTATTGAAACTTTAATTTAAAGAAAATATTCAGCCTGAAAATATGTGTTATATATTTTGGACACGTTGTTGAGCAGCAGTACGCCCCTTCCATCTATACAATGTTCATTTTGGCAGCTATTATAGATTCAGTCTTAGTCTTCAGGCGGAAATGTTTATTACTTTTTATCACATTTTAGTCATTTTTACCCTTCATAGTTTTAGTTGACGAAAACTTCAAATATTTGAGTCCAGTTGTAGTTAAAAAGGCATTACTTTTAGTCAAAATGTTTTCATCACCGCCTCTCATGTAACTGAAGTAGACAGCCGACGATCGTTCCTTTTTGTGCGTGTGTCAGATGACGCTTCAAACGCCCCTTCTTCTGTGAGCGCGCTCAGAGCCTGAAGTAGAAAGTTCATAACCACCTTCGTGACACCTGTTTTCTCCTACCGGGTTGTCCAGTTAAAGGAATGAATTGCTTTTACTTTGACAGACAGATAAGACGCACAGTGGGGGATAATGTGCATTTTAAATGTCCGACAGCCCACTGCTAACATTTTAGTCCCGCCTCGTCTCGCTAACGAAAACAAAACATTCAGAGAATTACTCATTAGTGCAACATTTGAGTTTTTTTAAAGCCTCTAAAAACTATAGACGACAATTACAGACTAAAGACAGAAACATGATTTTGGGACGGGGGGTGAAAACAGTCTTGAGCCCCGTTATTTGTGTTCCTCATTTCACACAGAAGGGTCTAGAGACGTATGAATAAAACCTTGTTTCCCTTAACCGAACTTCTCTCCAGACGTCCACAGCAGTAAAGGAGGGAAGCTGCAGAAACGAGGAGGCGGAGGCGGTTTTGGGTACCAGAAGTCCAACGTGCACAAATCCAAAATCTTTAAGCACGTCAACAAAGGAAGGGGCGACAAGAGGCAGTTCTCCCGCTGAAGCCCTTTCAACATAACACCGGACTGATTCCTCTTCTGTGTATTTAAGGACCTGCCCTTTTTATCACATGAACTTGAAAAGGACAGAGTGCTCGTCCCTCAGACATAATTCAGATCCAGTTATGCTCCTATGAGATGGGTAAATGTATTCTGTAAATGTAAACAAACATTGTGGATGTTTTAATAGGTCGCTGTCGACTTCCTGATTAACAAAAATGCTCGATTTTCTATCAATTCCTTCTTTCACCTGCAGGTATATTAAATCTCTATTGACTTTCAGTACATGAAGTTTGCTTCTTTCTTATTAGTAATGTAACACAAAGCAATTTAAGTAAGTTATATGCACTCTTCTTTATTACACAAGTCAGGTTTCAACACATTACAGCATCTTTACATTCCTGCAGAGCTCGAGCTCTCTTGCTAAACATCTCGTTAAAGAAAAAAAACTGACTTGCAGAAGGATCTTTATGTACATTAAACTTTGAAATCTGTCACCAGAAATTAAACGGTAACCAGATGTTCGCTTTTATCATGAAAAATTTAAAAACGTTAAATTTTACAAAATGTAACTTAATCTTAAGGTTTCATCATTCTGTATTAAAGTGACCTTCAAGATTTTCCTTAGTGGCTATACAACGGCTCGGATCCTGAATGTTTGTGCATACAAGTGAGCGACTTGTGTCTATTTGTTAGTGATTAAAATTAAAGAGAACCTCTGGTCATTTTAAACCTGGGACCTTTTTTTCTTAAACACATTTTGGAGCCTTTAGGCTGTGTATAAAAACGTATGCGACTGCTTCAGCTGGCTGCAGTGTAATCTTTTAGTCCAAATGCACACAATCCAGTTTGTCTACTTGCAACTGCTTGTTTTTGCCACCGACAGGCTCAGATTGTTCGTCTAAGTGTCTGTCAGCGTTACAAAAAGGATCACTAAAGATAAAGACACTTTGTTGTGACCAGAAACAGCTGTATCATTGCAATCTTCAGAGCCACCAGACTCCATTGGCAAAAACTGTCATTCTACGTTGCACATCATTGGAGTTTTTTATCTGCTGCTGCCTCGATCTGTTTGTTTTTGTGCTACATAATTATATCTCATAGGGAAACTAACCAATGAAGCCAAACAATATCCAAAATAACTAACCGATCGAGGCAGGGGTAGACCAGCAACTCCTGCTTTCTGTAAGGTAAAATTACTGTTTTTCCCAATGGAGTTTGGTGCTGTTGAAGAGAAGCGATGAAACTGCTATTTCTGATGTAATAGTGATAATCTTATATTAACTAACAGGTGTGTCTCTGTGGGGATGCTTTCTTTAACGATGTCAGACACTTAGATTTACAATCAGTGGCAAAAACAAGAAGTTTTAGTGAATGAACTTTGACTGAAGCATTCGTCAATTAGACCCCGAAATATGCAAAAACTTTAAAAACATCCCTTTCTAAAAACATTCTGGTTAAAAACACTCCTCCCTCTACAAAAAAAACATGCATGGCTCCCATATCCATCCTCTCCGTACACAGGATAAATTATAAAGTGCTGTTGAGAGCCTGCAAAGTGTCCGCTTCATGTCAGCTCTGAATCCGGATGGAACAATTGTCAAAACATTCTTCTTTTCCCCTCAAACCGAAAGACTTGAAGCTCATTAAAAAGATCCAGTAGTTGATTATTTTGACCCAAATGTTTCGGTCTGACTCCTCCTCCTTTCATCCAGGAACAACCCCGACTTTAAAAAGGTCGTACGCTGAGTACCGATTTCAAGAAGTCCAGTTTAGGACCACCAGCACTGTAGAGTAGAACAGCGCAGTGTCTCCTTCTGTTACAGTGATGAGGTACAATAGTGCGACTCTGTCCTTCAGACTTTCTCTAAGCTTTACTGTACAAAAAGGCAAATTCATAGTTCAGAACAGGAAGACAAAAATAGATCCACAGCTGTTAGAAAGGCTCTTCATTCCAGCTCGCACTTGAAGTTGAAGATTTCAGTCATGTCACAGTTGTGCGGTATTACTGCTAACAGGCTACACATGACTGCATGTCACCTCATGCAGCCGTCACGTCCTTTACACACTGCGAGCACATTTCCTCTTCTAGTCTTGCTCCATCACAGGCGTTCGTGTTCCCTTCCGGTTACTGCTGGTGATCTGTGAAGGGAGACAAGATAACTTAATAAAGACTGTACAGGAGTTTGTTTGTTCTTCTGACTGAAAACAAAGTCTGGAGGCAAAACAGTTTGCCTCCAGACTTCAAACAGTTTAATGACATGGTTTGGAACTAAACGTGTAAACCCACTGGGGCTGCTGCTCTGTCACTACATAAAAAAACCAACATAAAGCAGCTGAGCTAATGACAGAGCAGCGGCCTGTTTTAGTCAGCAGGAACAAGATAAAAACAGAAACATGCAAATAAAAGGTCTGGACCGACACAGCATTGATTCATTTGACTTTAAAGTCCCAACAACTGATTGGATAGAGGCTCCTTTAAAGTAATAATCTTGTAGTTTTTCACGTAAATAAATGTCTGTTAAGTCTCTATCGCCAAATGAGGTAACACAATGGTGACTGAGCCTATGGCCCACTCATGAAAGCCTTTGCATTTGCAGTATTACAGACTGGGTGTCTGTGGCAACTCAAGCGGAAAAAATCACAAGCGGCGCCCAGTTAGTGACGCATTTTCCATCAGCCAGCAGTGGTTGGTCTGCAAGAGAGGGTAGGCGGAGCTAAGCGGCTGCTTTTCCGCTCTCTGCAAATGTTGCGAGTAAACAGTAATCTACTATGGCTGAACAAACAAAGAAAAGATGGATGACTACAGATACAACTTCAACAAGAAGTGAAAATCCAAAGAAACAGAAACAAACTCGACGCTCAGATGAAGCAAACAGTCTAAAAAGGAAAGCGACCGTCAGCCAGGAAAATCAAGAGTTACAACCGGAGCCGACCGTGGACGTCACACATGCAGCACTGTCTGGATATCTGGGAAGTGTGCTCCCGCAATTTCTGTTTATCGCCATAGGTGCCGCCAAAGAGAACAAGAAGAGAGATCTTCGAGATTACAACTTTAACCCTGGGCAAAAAAATGGGAATCTAAATTTTCTGTAAATGAAGTCTGGTAACTTTGAAGATGGCGACGTAACTAACAAAAGGTCTATGTTGGTAAGGATCCTTTCTGTAACAATGTCAGACAATAGTATCCAGTAAAACACAGGACTTGCTGGTCTACCTGTGCGGTGACCAGTTAGGTGTGTAATTAGCCTCTCTTACAAGCTTGTGCGGTTAATTTACACCTCACACGACTTTTGCTTTAACAACGTCGGAATGTAAAAACACACTCGTGTGGCTTTAAGCCGGCGTTGCTTGGTTCAGTGTAAAATGGCAGAGACGCTGTTGCGGAATCGCGATATAGAAAGGTCTAATGTGAGACTTTAGTGGTTTAAATGGTTTGTTTTGTGGCTTTCTGCTGAAGCAATCTGCTATAGCCTTTTACTTATACTTATTAATAGTGAAATATGTTTAAATGCGCAGAGCTTCCCTTTAAAATGCCCAGATATCAAACTTAGAGATGAAAGATGCTGTTTGAGTCTTTTCTGTATCTTAAATAAAAGTCTGTGTCGGTCAAACCCTTCACCTCTCTGTGTTAGAAATAGTAGAAATGTGACCATGCCACAGTCAACCCCGTCACAACCTGAACATGTTAGTGTTACAACACTTCAAACTGTAGCACTTTGCATGCAGCAGTAAACGTCGGACCTTAGGGGTCTGCTCTGGAGGGGGGAGGGGTGTTAGGGACCCCCCAGGGGGCGCCGTTCATCTTCTTTCCTAAACCTGTCGTCAGTGAAGAAGAAGGAGAGCATCCAACACAGATTACAGTCAGACTCCTGCACAGGTTCAGCACTCAGGGTTCAGGAAACATTCTGCCATTAAACAACTAGTTAATTAAGTCACAGTTTAAAATGAAGATTTAAATGTACCGTTGGCATTGCAGCAAGGCTCAGTGGTCTCCCAGTTCATGGCTTTCTGCACGGCTTTCTTCCAGCGAGCAAAACGGAACTCGCTCTCTGTGAGGAGGACGGACGGACGGACAGACAGACAGACAGACAGACAGACAGACAGACAGACAGACAGACAGACAGACAGACGGGTCAGGTAAGTTTGAGGTTCCTCTAATACAAAGTGCAACACTGACTACCTCCAGGTCTTCTTACCGTCAGAGTTGATCTGAGGTTCGAATTCCTCATTTGTGACGTGTGGAAGGTGGCCGGCACTCAGGCTCCACACGTCCACCCCCTCTGCTGACCCCGCTGCCATGGCTGCACCCAGAGCTGTGGTCTCCGCCATGGTGGGTCGAACTGAAACAACATCAGACAGACGCACACAAGAGGAAAAAAACATTTTAAAAAGTTACAAACAATCTCTCCTATCAACTAAACCCCGATCCAGTTGTTGGATGCAGTGGCAGCAGGCTGAGCAAGTTAGTCTGGACCTCCCTGCCCAGCAACGCTTTCCAGGCCAGATGAAGTACATAATCCCTCCACTCATTTCAGGG
The DNA here is from genome assembly GCF_022749685.1 of Semicossyphus pulcher. Taxonomy (NCBI): domain Eukaryota; kingdom Metazoa; phylum Chordata; class Actinopteri; order Labriformes; family Labridae; genus Semicossyphus; species Semicossyphus pulcher. The sequence continues at coordinate 26,384,632 of NW_027211659.1, forward strand.
TCTACCCTGAGGTCTCACCTGAAGACCATTGTGTCGAAACGTTGTGATCAGCCTATTAAACTTTTGGTGACATTGAGCTAGTGTGGAGGCTTTTCTTTTACTTTGTACCCTGAGGTTTTCCCACAGTTGAATGTGCACAAAAACTTCCAACAAGAGGAAACTCAGGAAGAATCCTGATCAGCCTGAACCACCTCAGCTGGCTCCTTTTGATGCGAACTGGCAGCTGCTCTACTTTGAACTACCTCCAGATTTCTGACGTACTTCTCTGAGGTACGTCTACATAAACTTTTTTGTTACGTTTATGCCCCTGGTCCACGTTCCTCCAGTGTTTTAGAGGCCCTCTAAAAGAGAGTAGAAATGCTGCGACCCTGTTTAAGTGTGTAAGATCACAGAGAAGAGTTCGTAAAAGATGCTTGTCTGGACTGAGATTTTGTTTTAAAACACCATTTTTAAAGGAAATATTCCCAAAGGCAAATGTTTTTATGTGACAGATAATCAGGATGGATGCTGTTTATGTATTTCCACTTGGCAGGCGAGTGTTAAAAGCAGCAGCTCTGACCTGGTATTCACTGGTATGGATGAAGTTGGACTTTGAAATGTCAACTGAGTTTCTTTTGACGTTTAAAAGACGTAAAGTTTGTGCGTCCACAGTAATGTACACACCGGTAAGGTCAGGTCGAGGTTTGTGTGTTTTTTTGTAAGTGGGACAAAAGTCAGGAGAGCCGACGGGGTCTGAAGTCCAGGTTCAGACTCGAGTCACTGATTTCAACAAAACATAGATCCAAAGTTGTGGCACGAGTGTTCAGTGTTCTACATAAGAAGTACACCACCACATTAAGCACTGCACTACTGTAACACTGTCAGAATAATACGCAAAATTCAAAGTCTAAATCGACGCAGCAGAACCAGACATATAATATTCTTTTATTCCTGACAGTCTCCTTCGTGGTGCCTACATTACCCATAAGTTGTCTGGCTTCCACTTCCTTCGGTTTTCGTTTAGTCGGATTTAAATCGCTCTGTTTGCTTAATATTTGCTTTTATTCAAGGGAATTTCACAAAGACAACATAAAAATTATGGAAAGGAATCGTGTCCTGGCGTTAGCAGCAGCTCTACACCTGGAAATTGTTCCCTCGAAAGACTAAAGGATTAGCTTCTCCTCCGCCATTGTTGTTGACAAAGTTAATAACGGAAGTCCCGCCCCTTATTGATTTTGATTGGTCGGTGAGGGAGAAGTGACATTGTCGAACGCAGCAGTGTTCCAAAAGTTAAACTATTTTCAACAGAAAGCGCTGTGAGAGCAACGACAAAAACCAGCTGACGCCGGCGTTTTGGCGCTGAGGACGCTGAACTGCATTGGTTTGTATAGAAAATAGGTGCAGCCAGTGCAAAAAGCGCCGTTAGTGGTCGCAGGCCCTGATGCAACTCATGCATCGACAGCTCAGTCGGAGATTCTGTTGTTTTACGCAAGAAGAAGCCTCGAAAGTCGAGCCCAAAGAAGAAATGACTAGCAGAGTTTTCCAGAAGCACTGCCTTATGTAAAAAGACTAAATAAGACAAAGTACAAACCAGGGTGTTCAGTGAAGATGAACAGATTCTGATATTTTGGTTTTATTCGTGTTTTTAAGTCACAAAGACTCAAATTTTACATTTAACATGGACGCACGCTTGTTTCAGCCTTTTGTTTTATCTGAATTAACTGCACTTTGGCATACCTCTCTGCATAAACAGTGGTGTATGTACAGTATATCAAATAAGTGATAAATACATGTTTATGTATCATGTGGGCATGTTTAAGTGTATGAGTACATATGTGTGTTATGAGAGTCCTCTTACCTACGGGCATACAGAGGATGTCAGCCTGCAGCTGCATCAGTAACCTGTTGGACGTCATGCCTCCGTCCACCTGCAGCTGAGTCAGCGGGATGCCGCTGTCCAGGTTCATCGCATCCAAGATCTGATGCACACGATGTGACAATTAATGACAAAGCAACTTACAATTTACACACCTTAACCAAACTCCAAAGCACTTAATGGAGTTGGCGAGTGCAGATAAGCTGACCCCAAAAATACTGGAATTATCCCTTCAGGAGCAGAACATCAACAAACGTGTGCTATCAGTTGTCACACATGGCTCTTTTCTTGTGCTCTTTAGGACAGCTGCTGTTGTTGTCCCATGTCTCACTCAATCACCCCCTCCCAAAAGCAAGAAGAAGAAACCCAGCAGGAAACCACAGTAGAGAGAAGAGGCAGGGAGGAAACTCTGCTCACCTCTCGGGTCTGAAAGCAGACGGCCTCCAGGGCAGCAAACGCCAAGTGGTTCCTGTTTGTGAACTGAGTGAGCCCACAGATGATGCTGCAAAACAAAGAGGAAACTAATGTAATATATAACCTGCATCCGAGGCGAAGGAAACAATCAAACAAACATCCCATTGTTACGACAGATATGTCTCATTCAGGGTCAAAGTACAGTTGAGACGTGTTTGAACAGCTGACTGTCTCACCCTCTTGCACTCGGCTCCCAGTAGGGGGCATAGAGTCCGGAGAAAGCCGGCACAAAGTAACAGCCATAAGACGAGCCTGCTGCAGCTGCTAGAGTCTCTGGAATAAGACAGGAAGGAGGGAGTTGTTACTCACACATTGCAACAGACAGAAATTGCCAGTGTGTTATTTTTGCTTATTGTGATGTCACTTTTATTTTGTCCTTGCTGCAAATATGTTTAGGTACGATGCTACAGTGTGCGTACCGATCTCCGAGGAGGACTTCACAATCCCCATGTTGTCCTTCAGCCACCGTACCACTGCCCCCGCGATGGCCACTGAACCCTGAGAGGACGAGAGAAAAAACATCAGGCCTGAATCACATCAGAGCAGCAGGCAGGTAGAAACGAAACAGCAGGAGTGGAGGTGTATTTCTTCATTTTGGAACAGAGACTGGGGTAAAATGAGGAGGACTAATGGCAGCTTTCACACACCTCCAGTGCAAAGCAGGCCGGCTCGTCTTTCCCCATTTTGTAGGCGACTGTGGTCAGCAGGCCGTGCTCCGACATCACAGGCTGATAGAAACAAAAGGAACAACGTCACATGAAGAGACAACAGAAGAGAAGAAGCGATTTAAAATGTCCCATGTTATATTTTTCTTACCTTGGTCCCTGTATTTCTGAGCAGGAAGCAACCGGTCCCATACCTTTATCAGAGGAAGGGGGAAAGAGAGCGATAGATCCCGAATCAATATAAAATGAGAGCCTTAAAACTTACGACACGCTCCATCAAAATACTTTTAAATTAGAGGTTTGTTTAGACACGTGGCAACTTGAAAATAAATATGATGCTTGTTTGAGCCACATTTTTTACTCTCAGGATTTCGTCTAGTGTAGCTCTGACTACATCTTCCCCTGTTTTAGTTCAACACTAAACTCCTTTATCATCCTTCATGAGTCTCACCTGTTTTCCAAAAGGACATTAAAACACTTCCAGATGACGTTGTGTCACAGTAGTTTTTACTATCTTTAAACTGGATGAGGGATTCATCTCCTTCTGAGCTACCAAAGAGAGTCCAGCTTTTAACACTAAACTGCTTTATTCAAGGTTTTAATTACCAGGTCTCAATGTTTTGGAAAAGAGGAGACGGATGACTAGGCTCTGGGTTAAAACCACTTGAACAATGAAAACTAAGGCCCCGTCTCCACATAGCGCCTTTTTCTGAGCGTCAGCGTCTGTTTTCAATTGTTCCCAATGAGGACAGAGCGTATGGGGCCGCCTAGAGCGCCTTGCTTGTGCGGCCGCTCCGAGCGCTTTGAGTGGAAAATCTCAGATCGTGTCCGGCAGATCGGCCGGACACCAAATGTTGCAGTAAGTGTTGTGCTTTTATCTACGTGTTGTAAGCTTGTTGTTAGCTGTGTAGTAAGTCAAACTTATTGTTGTCATAGAAACAAAACCTGTGATCCCTCACCGCACAGGCGCTTCATACCAGCGCTCTCCTGCCAGAAAAAGGCGCTAAGTGGACACGAGACCTAAGGGGTCATTTTAAGACTCGGTTCGTAAAGATGGCCGCCTGCCCTGCTGTTGCACCTCCATTGCTCCGTGTTCAATAAATGGGCGGAGTTAAACAAAAGTGCAGAAATTTAGCTTACATTAAGTTTGAGTCTTCACGACCTGATTCGATTTGTCGGCCTTAATGGGGAGGCCCTCTTTATTGTTTTAAAAGACTTGTTATAGTATACATACAAACATGCACGCAGCGTCATCTAGCGAGCCCTGAAACTCCTGCATAGCTGTAAAACTGTCTTTCATTTTATGGGATGTTTGCACCTCAGCTGGCATCTTGTTTCAGCAACACAGCTGCAGAATGCTAAAGGATGTTAGACGCAGAACTGATCCACAGCTTAAGCAGCACAGTGAGGAGCAAACACTTCTGCAGGACAGTTTTTCTTCCTCTAGTAAAAAAGAACAATAAGAAAAAGTGTGGACGGCTTACGTGTTTTTGGCCTGGCCTTCTTTTAAGCACAACTGACCAACCAGAGCTGCAGACTGGTCCCCAAGACACTGAAGGGGAAAAGGTTGCAGTTAGTTAATGTATGCATTAACACAAACATAAATATACTGAAAGAAACACAAGACTCAGAAGTAGATATTAAATGACGAGGGGTGGTTGGCATAAAATAAATTCGACTTTTGCTGTGTGCAACTGTCTAAAGATCACAACATATCTGTGATGAACTAAAACGGGCCCTCCTAAGTATCATAAGGCTCTAGTGGTAAAGCTGTCACATGTAACATACACCATGCTGTGAAGACACAGTTACATAACACACACACGTCCTTACCCCTGAGATTGGAACTCCTGCGAGAGAGGTGGACTTCTGTTCAGGAGACAGAAACACACAAACACGTGTTTAGAGTTTATATAAAGGGTCTGCAGAGTGACACCGGCTGTTTGTTGTGTCACTGCTCAATCCAAGTCTTTACAAAACACACAGCAGACGGGATGAACGCTTTTGGCCTCAGCAGTAAGTCTTAACTTCAACTCAACTTTATGTATGTAGTAACTTCCATACAGATATGCAACCCTGTGTGCGTCACATAGCAAAATAACACAAATAATAAACAATAAATACACTTCTGTAAGACCGAGAATTTAACTCTTAACGGTGTGATTCTGGCTCTTGTAGTCCTGAATCTTCTTCTAGGTGCTTAATGTCACACACCTCGACAAGATGTTTCGCTGTTGTAGAGAATCAAACCGTCTGTTGTGTAGCTGGTAAATTCCTGCCTGTAGCTCAGAATGCAATAACCCAATATAACAATAACATGTATGTCAGTATGATGCATTTATTACATTTTAATGTCCGAGTGATCTACAAATTAGGATTTTGTTTCTTAAACACAAATAATCAAATGTTGGCTCTTTGACATGACTGAGTACTGTGACTGTTATACAACCGGTGCTCATTTCAAGCTTAATGCAATAAATACTACTTGAACAGGACATGAGTCAAGGCTGAGCATTTCTATTACCTTATAAAGAGGTGATTATTATTGAAGTAATCACCTTTACAGCTTTAACATCTTTGACCTATGCCAGTTAAACACCAGCACTGCATTAAGTGTTTTAACTTGTGACTGTAGTTGACGGTATCGGACAGCTTCAATGTAAGATGAAATTAAAATGTGCCGTTGCAAACATCAGAGCTGAAACAGCCACTGAGCCGTTCTCCTTCATCCTCAGCACATCTCTCTGTCGTATAACTTTTTTTAATTGTCAGAGAGTTTGTTCGGTTTGAGAGAAATATTTCTTCCTAAATGGACGAGCTACCGTTTTAATCAACCTGAGTACTCTGATGTAAAAGCAAAACTTGACCCATTGAAAGGATGTAAACATAAAAAGCCCACATGTAGACGCCCTCTGCACTGCAGGGCAAGGTGCACGTTGCATAAAACAAGTTTAACAAGCGAGACCGTGTCATGGTTTACAGATAAGATACGAGCATGACAAACAAACATCTCAGACGCGGTGTGTTTCTGAGTATCCACAACGACACACGGGAGAGGCGTCACTGCAGGCCATGATGACTGTTTTATATCAATATTATTCAACCAGCTGTGATGTTACGAAACAACTCAGGGTCTTATCAGGCCGTTTATCACAGTGAGAAAAGGAGTTTCATTTTACTCTGAAAAGTGTCATTGAATCCAAAACGCACAAAGAGTAATACGCTCTCTAAAAATGTGAACACATACAGCAGTTATCTCTAATAAGACATTAAAAGGTCGAACCTTTCATTACGCACACGTCATGCAGCGCTTAAATGGAAGTAGAAGTCATTGTCGTTTTCTAGCTGCTAGCTGAAGCTATCTGCTGAAGCAAGTGCAAAACTGTTTGTACCAATTACCCTAAATATGTCAAATTAAGGCCCAGCTTTAAAATGACCTGAACGTCCCTTTAATGTGGCAAAAGTCAAAGAAAAATAAAGTTTGAGCTGTAAATGTTTTACGACCTCACAATCAGCTGTTCTGATGAATTTCACACACACTGGATCTCATCAGGTTTTATGGCCATTACAGTGATTATGATATGTAATGAGACCATTCACCATATTATTTTATGATTGTATAGTTTAACCTTCACCTACACAGACTGACATAATCTCTTCAGTATGTCACTCAGGTCAGGTCCTATCTGCTCGATCTCAAAACACAAACAGTATCGCTGAAACATTGAACACACTCTGTGCATTTCTGAGCTCACCATGAAGCCGTAGATTTCGGAGGAGCTTCTGACTTTGGGGAGGATTTCCATCGGGACGTCAAAGTACCTACAAGCAGCACAACAGCAATCAGTCTGGTGCAGGAATTAGCAGCTACATGACAGAACGGACAGGAAAAGGAAGTGTGTTTGAATTGATCAGTTGGATTTCTATTCAAAGTACACAACAACTTTAAGTCCCAAATGTTCCTACGGCTTATCATTTCTGCGTTTGCACAGTGGCCTAAAGACCTGTGATTAGGCAAATCGGTTCACTAAAGTATGAAACATCAGTGTTTTGCAAGACCATATGACAACAATGACGCCATATGAAGGGACGCCTCAACATTGCAGGTCGCTGTTTCCAATTCCCACCTAGATTTTGTTCCTCAACATAATTGCTCTGTAGGGCCTGGACTTAGTCGCCAGTCCATCTGTTATCTGCTTTCTTCTGCAACTATTACTTGTTAAAACAAATTGTCCAAAAAATGTCATATGTGATCGCAGCTCCAGGTTATATAGACATTATAATCAGGATTCGGACGGTGATCTGAACTACATCTGGAGAGGAAGAGGGACTCATTTGTTCAAAGTGCAGTGTGCACCCCGGGGTGTTTTCTTGTATTCCCCATGAAACCCACAGTGAAATGCTTGAGGCCTGTATGTTGTTTCCAAGCTCATCAATCCGCTTGTATGTGTTTGTTTACCTGCAGAGTTCAGGGTCCCAGTCCATGGTGTGAATGTTGAAGAGCATGGTGCGACTGGCGTTTGAGACGTCTGTACAGTGGACCCCCCCGTTCCTGCCACCTGTGAGACACTGAGGAAAAATAACACCAGACTAAGTGAGCGTGCAGTAGACATGCAGTAAATAAAGGGGGTCTTTCTCTAGATTCAGTGAACCTGTGGTATAGGAAACTTTTTCTTAACCTTTAATCTCAGCTCCATCTGACTCTTGGCCTGTGCACACTCGCAGACTTTGAGCAGCTCTTACCCAGATGATCCAGGAGTCCACCGTGCCGAACATGGCGCGCTCACTGAGCACCGCCTGTCGCACTTCTTCCACGTTGTCGAGCAGCCAACGCAGCTTCACCGCACTGAAGTAGGTGCTGATGGGAAGGCCTGTCTTGTGCTGGAGAGAGAGAGAACATATGCTTTCTCTTACAAACGAGGTTTGTGAATGAGTGTAAAATCTAAAAACAGAAGAAGGATTTCGTGTCCATGTTTCTCACCTTGAGGTGGTTCTTGTTCTTGCCCGGAGCTTTGTTGATGAGCCTCTCCACTGTGGACTGTGTTCGCAGGTCCAGCCAAACTACAGACGAAACAGGGGACAGCTAACACATAAGACCCCATTTATAACTGGTATCAACATACGTCCTGAGTGATTGGATCACAAGTGGACAGCCTTAAGTACAGGTGTGAACACACCCAGGACAGATTGGGATCTGATCACTCAGAGACGTGTATGCACGTGTCCTGGCCCGTCTGTGTGACTTGAGTCCAGTCAAAACATGATTAAATTTGGGGGGAAATTTCGTTTTAACCGAGACGAAGTGAAAAATCTGTTGTTCTTCAGGCCACCAGTGCAGCAGTCTCCACCCTCACTCATCCATCCCAAAATATGCTGCAGAGGATTTTCGGCTGAGTTTGACATTCAGCATGTACAGTCCATGAAATGCAGCAGGGTGTCTACAGAGGCTGCGTCTGCTTGCACGCAATGCATCCTTGTGCGTGTAGGGACTGTCAGTGAGGCTTTGCAAGCAGGTGAAGTCAGCTTAGCTTAGTTTAGGGTTAGACCCTGACCCTAACTGACCCTCTAACCGTTAGAAGGTCAGTAGTCAGTCAGGCACGCTCAATTGAGGAATTATTGCATCAATTGAGTAAATGTACCATCAACACTGATTGGACATCCACATAAACATGCAGGGAAAATTCCCTTGAAGGCATTCTTCACGCCATTTCAGAATTGCCTTAAAGAGCATGACAACATACATAAAGCAACTTCTACCTGCAACCTCCCGCGACATTGTGCATGGATATATCAGTTGCAAGAATTTCAGTCAAGACGAGTGACTTGATTCCTCTCAGAATGCATTATTTATACACGTTTTGTGGTTTATAGAGGGGAAATTACACTTAAAAAACAAAGAGTAGAGAAAAATCTGAAGAACTAAAACATCTTTTAGTGTAGCAGCTGTTATTCTTCATAGTTTCTATCACATTAATCATTTATTGACGCCTGAGATTTACACATTAATAATTACAACACATAAAACATGTAATTTTAGACTTAGTTTACACCTGAAGCAAATTAAATCAGCGTCTAATGAACAGTTTTCTTATAAAAGTTCTTTTTTCTCCACACTTGGTGGCTTCACACTGCAAACCCGGATATTCCCGCCTGAACTACTGCGCACACCAACGAGACGACCACCCACCCCCGACACATCACTCACATTCCATCAGAATAGCAGCCAATGGGGCAGGGAAACCCGCCTTTCACGCTCAACCTAAAGGCCTTAGCAGGGGGGTGAGAATGAAGGTCTCTCTGTGCTGGTAATATTAGCACACACATCAGGGCTGCAGTGGGCGGTGGCTGCATGTGCTCAACTCCTACACTGAATCACAGCCACATGGGATGGTGGGTGGAGGGGCAGTGACAGGAATGACATGGGACACTACTATCTGATGCAACCTAGTCATGCACTGTGCTGTTTCCAAGATGACACAATCGTCTGCTTTCTCAGTTAAAGATGTTACTAAGAAGTGTGGAACCTTATGAGTGATACTTCACATGATGTCTGAGCAAAGGGAATCATTACTAAACACTCTTAATTCTGGGATATTTAAACCTTATATTTTTATATATTTTGGGTCAAAGTGAGTAAGGGGCACATAAAATTTTCGAATTACCCCGGCCGCGAAACAGGCTGTAATGGCTGCAACATGACCATCCAGGGCAAATGTGCCTAATTCAATTAAGTCCACTAAAAGTTCTTTATTTTTGCCACTGACTTTTATTTTGTGTTTGACAACATAACAGAAAGGATCCCTACAGAAGTAGAGCTTTAAGTTAAAGAGAAAGATCCTCTGATCAAACCCCTTTTACGCTACGTCTTCTATGTTAAACGCACGGAGGCAGAATGGTGGGGCAAAGTTGTTCCGCCTCTGAGCCGGCAACGGAGGTAGCAACAGAGGCGAAACGGCGTCTGTGTAAACAGCGGATCTGGCAGGGCAGAACAGAGCCGTGTGCGTGTATTTGAAGCACCCACTGTTTGTTTACACTTCGCGCACGTTTTGCTTCTACAATGCTGGAACGCTGAAAAAACACACACTGTGGTCCAATGTAAAATGGCAAAGGCTGCATGGCGGTGAGCATCGTTACGGCGCTGAGGCAGAACCACAGTGTAAAAAGGGCTTCTCTCTTCAAAGCAACCAACCACCAAATACAACTGACAAAGCAGGAATTTTGCCTTTCAGTGGAGTTGGTGGTCTACCTCCGCCTTAATTGGTTAGTTTCTTGTGGTATTGTGTGACTGTGGTGTTTTGACTGGTTAGTTTGCACAACACAATATTTGTGTAAGATGCAGAGACCCAGAAAAACAAACCCTTCAAAGCCGTGTTTAACAAGCCTTTTTGGCTAATAGTGTATGAAGAGTGATGTAATGGTTGTTTTCGGTATTAAAATAAAGCCTTTCTGTTATGTCGTCAGACACTAAGTATCACAATCTGAGCCTGTCAGTGGAAAAACAAGCACTTTTATTGGACCCACTTTGATAGGGCACATTTGCCCCCAGGGATTATGTTGCTGCCATGAGAGGCGAAAACACCAGAATGACCCTCTAATGAGTCTTTGCTTTGAAATACTTTCATAGTCGAGCAGCGAGTCAAAGGCACAATTACGTGTAAACTATAACCTTTACTACCTCACTATCATCTGATCTGGTGAATTTCCCTCTCTGTATCTTATCAGGTTTTACAGACATTACAGTTATTAAAGTTTTTAACGAGACCATTTACCAGAACATTTTATGATTTTAGTTTAACCTTTATCTTATCTTAAAATAGATATAGGTCAGGTCCTGTCGGGTCAGTCTTAAAACACAAACTGAAACGTAGAAGAGACACGGTGCGTTTGAAAACACGAAACACACACACACACACACACATACAAGGTTAGGGTATGTATATGTGTCCAAAACTTGTATAGGTCATTTAGAACCCAGAAGTATGTAAGAAAGAGGTACTTGGTTATACTGAAGGAGGAAAGCTAATTTAGGTGCACGTCTGTTTATAAATATCAACTTTCCCCTCTTATCTGTTCTCATTTATGTTGCAGAATGTGTCTTACTTTATCAAATATTACATGTTACATATATTAAATATATATTTTTCAGTGATACTGGTTCATTCAGATGAATGAGAAACCCACCGATGGCGTTGTAGAGCGGCTCTCCGGTCTCTTTGTCCCACACCATGGTCGTCTCTCTCTGATTGGTCACTCCCACCGCTGAGAGAAAACAACACAAGTTTCAATGAAAAGCTCAAAGTATACCCGCTACTTTCTCGAGGTGTGGTTAACAGTCAGCTTTGGTTCCCTCATCCAGCTCCTGCTATAGGTGTGGTCAATACATCTCATCATCACCAGCACCCAGTGGTCAGTACCAGCGCGTAGACCCACCTTTAATGTTGGAGATGTCGATGTTGAGCGCGTGGAGTTTCTCACAGGTCCTCTCCATGCAATCGTAGACAGACTGCATTATCTCCTTGGGTTCCTCCTCCACCCATCTAAAAAGAAACACAAACACAGACATGTAAACACACAAAAACCCACAGGTGTGCACTTCTCAGAAGAGATCTAAAGGTGTGAACATAATCAACAAACGGTGTAGCTGTGTGTGGCTGCAAGGTGTGTTTGATACACCAGAGTAGTGTTGTTATGCTTTGTGACAGTGACTCAGGTCTATTGATTATTTGCAAATATACAGTGTATTGTTTTTAAACCGATACAGGCACATTTTATGATTAATACAAATTCAGATGCCACTGATCTTCTGCATGTTGTGTTTTGTGTTATTTATAGAAGTTTACCTTAATTCGATTTTAAAAAGAGCAGAGCATCTCCTTGGTGAATGCACTGCAATTATAAACCCCTGTATTCTGTTACACATCACTACATTCTTGCCAATACACTTGGGCTGAGCAACAAGTAGCTGAGTAGCTGCCGGTTTGAGTACAATAAAAGAAGGACCTTGGACTCCATCACACATCAAATGAAGTCAGAGATTAATTTTTAATGTGCAGTTACTTTTTAACCTCAGCAACCGAGGAAGTGTTCCAAGGAAAATTAAAGACTGCAGCTTTAAAGCACGAGAGATGTCAAACTATATTTTTTAAACATCTTATTATATTATTTATTTGCATATAGAATTACTTAGTGTTTCAACTTTTGGCAAGTAGCTGATGCTGAGCCTTAATCTACATCTATCCACACTGTTTGCTTTCTGCACTACTGGTTGAACCAGGAGATCACAGTTCTGCTGGCTTTATGAGTTTCTTAGTAGAGCTGCATCAAGCACAAGTGTGTTATTATTCAGCTGATTGAAAGAAAACTATAATGCCGCTATTTTGATCATCTAAATAATTGCTTTAATCAATTTAGCAAATACGGGTATTCAAGGCTCATCTTTGTCATAAATATCAGTAAAACTGAATTTCTTTAGCTGTTGGACCGTAGGAGAAGACGAGACATTTCAACAGGTTACATTGGTCTCATGGGCTATAGTGGTTTATAGGCTATAGTGCAGTTGCAGCACTCACCCCTCCTTTGGGAAGCTCTGGTTGATCTCTACTTGGTGTTGACTGATCACTTCAGCTGTTTTTGCGTTGAACACCTGTGGAGAAATTAAACTCATTAGAGACCAAGAGGATGACTTACACAAAGGATTCATGGAGGGGACTGTGGAAAGAGCAACTCAATTTGGACACAGGACACAGGAGTGAACGACTGGCGGAGTTAGAGCCTGGTGATCTCATCAAGTAGTCCAAATGTGAGGTTAGGGAGGATGAATAAGAGTGAAAAATATTTGACTCAGGAAATCAGGGTACAGAGCGTCGCCTCTTCTCTGAGCACCCTTAGTTTATTATAAAGCAAGACTTTGTTAGGATACAGGTCAAATATCAACATGGTGGCCTCAGGTAGGGCTGCGACCAAATATTGACATGGCAATATATCGTCGTCCTGACTTGTGCAAAACAATTATTGATAGGCTGGCGCAATATCAATATGAATGAGGGTAACGTGGACAGAAATTAGTTGGATGAATAAGTTAATCATATACCGTGATGATGTATCATTATATGATGTGTCTTGTAATATATCATTTATCGATCAGAATCGCTGTATCGTTGTCGTGGGCCATGTATCGCGTATCATATCCCACCGTATTGTTTTGCATCGTACAGTATCGTATCGTGAGTTACCCTGCCATTACCACCCTGCACTAGCACTAATAAAAGTTAGGAGATTGTTCCTAAAAAAGTAGTGGATATTAGGTTTATTTTAGGTTTTTCTACGGTTTATTTTTTTATTTAAGGCAGCGCATGTAATTTAATCTGGCAGAAGTACAAGAAGAACATCTCCTAAAAATCATTGGCAGCATTAAAGAAACTAAAAATCTAAATCACATGTGGTTTCAAAAATCTGAGATTTTATTTTTAGGTCACATTGCACAGCTCTAAAGGAATAGATTACTTCATTCACCTAGAGAGCAAGAAGAAGAATCTAGCATGGTCATTGCCCCAATAAAGAATGGCTCCCTCTTACAGAGGAGAAGCGATTTAGCACGAGGCTGCATATTAAACCACAGCGCCAGGCACAAGTCAGCATTTCATCTAATAAGGTAATAGGATGAAGCATTAGCCTACGCTGAGCACAGCAGCACAGGCCGATAGTTAAAATACAGACAGGCTGCCTGGTTATATGAACTACAACAACATACAACGCTCGGAAAATTATGAAACATTAACTCTGAGGATCATATGTCACAAGCAGTTTCCATGTCCCAGCCTTCAACCGCTCTTTAGGATTCTCACAGCTGCTGAGACTCTGCAGACACACAGATCCAGACTACGAGCTGAACTCTCTGACACCAAAGAGGTGACATTCAGACGAAGCCACATAGTTGGACAGCAAACAGGAACATCCTCCCCCGTTATAAAAGGACAGATCTTCTGACTGGGACAGATAACGTAAGACCTCTGATGTCAAAGCAGTCCAAAACTGAATCACAAATATTTATAGTCTGTCTACAACCTGGAAACGTCGGGTCTACAGACTACTGATGCCAACAAGTTTACGACACTGTTTCCATGACTCTGGTTGCAATGTTGTCCCAGAATACAAGTCGTGCATCCTTGTAAGCACACAATTATCAAGAAGGTTTCCATATTATCAGTGTCAATCTTTTTGCTCAGCCTTAGTTTGTGGTGCAACAACGCTTTCCCTATAGCAGAGGAACAAATCCAGCCAAAAGCTTTCCTTTTTGAGAGACCCCTACTATAGGAAAATTCATAACTTTAACATGACTACATCATTAAATGGATGGTTTTCTATCTCCCCAAGACGTAAGTAGGGCAACTGTCTCCTTAAAGTCTCGCAGACAAATAAGAACTACAGACATCACCTTAAACAATAACGTCTTTGTGTACAACATAGAACAACAATAGAACTGCTCTGCAACAAATATGACCTTGCAAATTCATGTTAGTTTTTTGTTCAGACCGCGACTGTCATTGTATTTACACATGGCTTGTAGAACAAAGGTAATGGCACAAAATCTGTGATGTAAATCATTTTCTTATGCCTGCTGTTTCCTGGTTGTGAAATCATGATGACTTGCATGTGTGGAAGTTAAATTTAGGCATGCAATCTCGGCTTATCAACGGTGCGGAAATAAACGAATGTCTGACATGCAAGTAGGCAAAAACCAAAGTCCAAAAAAGTAAGGCAAGGTTAAAGATGCAGTAAATCTGTTGCAAAATACTTTTTAGTTTAACTTCACAATGGGCTTTGTCATCATCATCTATGACTAGAGACGTGTTCTATTTATTTTATTTGTGTGGCGGGGTGATTCTCAAAAACAACCTTTCTTGTTAAAGTTTAACCTCTGGTTAAAATGAGCTGACCTCAGTGTCATCACATCAGCATTCAGCCTGCAACCTCACCGAGGGTTCAAGAAGGGCCATTCGGAAAGAACTCAGTAAACATCCAGGGCAAGGTGATGGCACCTGTTTGCTGAGGACATCCGTAACTTTGGACCACATACATGTAAGATATATGAGCTTAAGGAGAATGAAAGTGGTTGGTTATATGTGTAAAATAGACCTGTGTTTTCTCAACTGATCATGGTTCAAAACAAGCATGTTTTTTTCCTATGCATTGCTTACAATCAGCACTCAGATAAATCTTCAGCATCGTCTGAGCCATAATAGCCTGGATTTATTTGTTTTCTAAGGGGTATTTAACTTGGACCCTATTTTAGCATAGTCTAAGTGAAAGGTTTAGTAACCGCTCCAGCAGATAGCCTCAGCTAGCAGCCACGAAACAGGCTGTAATGGCTCAAATGACAAGTCAAATAATAATGTCCTCCAAAATTGCTTGTTTTCTTCACTCTCTGGCAACACAACAGAAAGGATCTTTACAGAGACAGAGCTCTTTGTAAGATAAGCAAAATACTTTTTTTAAACCAGAAAACAGCTGTTACATCACTTTACTGGAAGCAAACCAGACTCCATTGATAAAAACAGTCATTCTACTAGCAGAACACAGGAGATGCAGGTCTATCACTGCCTCCATTTGTTTTATAGTTTGACTTTCAATGTTTAAATTGGTACGTTAATTGGAGCCAACACGATACACACAATAACACTAACAAACCAACCCATTAAGGCAGTGGTTGACAAGTAACTGCCGTATTCTGCAAGGAAAAGTGCTGAATTCCCTTCAAAGACGAACAAGTTTAAGAATAAGAGGAAGTTTCAATCTTGATATTTTGGTCCAAAAGCAGCCAAACAACGACTTCCGTGGTCTCTATTAATCAAATGTAAAACGTTGGCAGATAATTCTTTTCATAAGATCTTCCCAGGCTTCAAAAGTCTCTTTCATTTATTCTTTGGCTGACCACAAGTTGAACTTTTATCTCCACAGAGCTTCACACTTTAATTTGTGCTGAGTCTGAATCTTCCAGCTGACCTACTTGAGGAAGTCCACTTTCACCACAATGGATCACTGAACAGGAAACAATTTAGCTCCACGGTGAAAACAAAGGGAAGGATTTGGACGGTTTCCACGAGGCAGAAGAATAACTTTGAAACTAAAAACAGTTTAACTAGAGAGGGAATGGGGTAGTAGTGATGGGAAGAGTCTCATTCAGGTCAACAGCATGAACTAAACAACAGAGGGGTGTGTCAAACAAAACTGGAGCACTTCACAATACAGTATTAATAAGTTTGTTTTCTTTAAAGGGGGTCATGAACTTTCTCAGCAAATATCTAATCATTCAACGTGCCACCCAAAGTAATTGATTGGATTTTTTAAAATCATTTCATTGATAATGTATGAACACTACTTAACTCCAGCTTGTAATATAAAGAACCACTGACTGTGTTTTTTTATCTTTTAAAACACTGTCCTTGCCACAGAGTGCAAAACTCCAGCTAAATCCTATTACTACAGAGATTAAGAAGTTCAACGTGTGTTTGTAAACATAACCCAGGGGACCAACATTTCATCACTTCACTGACGCAGTTCTCACTAAATGTTAACTAATACTGTGATATTCCAAGTTGCTATTTAAAAGCATAAAAACATTTTTTGCACTATTTCTTAAACAACCTTTTAAGTTATACTTTAAAATCACAACTTTGTGGTAAAAAAAAATGTTTTTGGTAAATAACTACATAACCTTAAACACACCTGTGTAGCACTACAAATATCTGTTAATATCTTTAAAGAAGGCACTATTGCAGACTCTACTGAAAAAAGCTGCTACCTCAGGAGCAAAAATGATTGTTATTGTCTGATAAATAATTCTAATGTTGTGATGCTTTTAATGTAAACCTTTGCTGACGCATACTTTAACTATCTGCATTGACTGGACACTTTGGCTTAACTTTATATAAATAAAATGACTTGACTCTTCAGACTTGAATTTTTACCAAAGAAAGCGGGATCGGGTTTGCAATTATTTTTAGGTTATTTTTAAGTTTTAACTTTCTTGAGTTAATTATTTAATTATCTCGAGAAAACAATATAATTAACCCTAATCACATCAAAGCAAACAGTAACTTTCTCTTATTACTTAAAGCCTTTTGTTTATCACAGTTCAGGAGTGTCATGCCTGCATGCAAAGGACGTCTTGACTACTAAAGCAACTGATTTAAACCCTAGACCCAAAACCCGTGATTGATCAACAATGTACATCAATCAGCCTCTTTACAGGCAGAAACGGCACTGTGTCTTTCTGTGAGAGATAACATTCACATCAGTCCTTAATCTTTGTATAAGCAAAAGAACAGACTATTAACAGACTGCTTTCATTCAATGCCCCTCATTTACCGGTAGGGGAATACAAAGGAACGTGTGGTTCTGTGTTTACAAAGTAATTCGCTCAGTATCGATACGTTATTTGTAGTTAAAGAAACAGAATGACAATACAGCATAGATAACGAGGGAGTTAGCCTCGCTGTGTGTAGCATCCATGCTAAATAAATAAGCGTAATTACATCTCCAAATGTATTTTCTACAATTGCAACACGTTGGGGGTTTTTTGGGGGGGGGGTTTTGTCAGCAGCCATGTTTTAAATAAATAAGGATTTGTCAGAGGAGATTAAAACGCAGACGTTTCACGTACAGATACATCAACGTCTCAGTACGTGACAATTCAGCCGGCTGTTCAACATCACTCACCAGAAACCTCGTTGAGCTCGTGCCCTGGTCAATCGCAGCAACCAGCGGATCCATGCTAGTTTCTTTTTTCCCTCGCTGATGTTAAAAAGCACTCAAACCCGGACGTTAGACGCTACCAGCTGCTGCCTTGAGTCTGACAGGGATCCCCGACACGAGTTTTCTATTTTTTTTCTTGAATATCAGCCACGTCTCCTCGTGAGGGGTAGGTCGACAGGGCGGGCACGGGGCGGACAGACCGTGGAGCATGAAGGAGGATGAACCGGAACCGGCCCGGCTAGTGCTGACGCCACGATTGGCTGCCGGTCAGAAGGCGTCGGCCGAGCTCAGACCAATCAGGTTTTGGGGGCACGGCGCAAGGAATGTGAAATATCCGTCCTGAAACTGAATGAGTTCTGTTTAGTGATGGAAATTCGGACTCTTTACAGTGATCCAGGCCATTTGGCTCAGCCCGTCGATTATCCCGGCTCTTACGGTTCCCAAACGGTTCTTTATTGAGTAGCATAACAATTTTATATTAAATTAATAATCACATTTAGGAAAGGCGAGTTTATTTATAGAGCACCATTCATACACAAAGCAATTCAAAGTGCTTTACACGGTTAAGCATTAAGAACATGAAAAGAAATGTGACATAAAGCAAAATATATAGGCTATATATAAGTATTAGACACGCCTTTTTAAGTTTTACCTCGTCAGTTAAACTTTGAGTCCTCTTGACTCTTTGTCAAGCACTATGACACGTCTATCAACGACCTTGTGTTTTCCATAACCTTGAATCAGTTATTTCCAACACAGTCAATGGGATTGTAACTGTTTTTCTCTGGAGTCCGTGACTCATACTAAGGTTTTTGAATTCCCAGAATTCTTTTGGGTCCCAGACTCCTATACTGTTACAATATTTGACCTTTCCCTTTGTTTTAAAATTGTATAGAAGTAATTAGTAATGTTTTTAGTGAAGTATTTATTTATGTTTTGACCCAACCTTTTAGTTTATCAAAGTTATCTTTAGTTATTATAGTAAACACCCCTTTTAGTTAAATTTAAATATGTGGATGTAGGCATTTCTGCATGCATGTATGAATGTATGTCAAAAATATATGTGTACATACATGTGTGTAAGTATGGATGAATATTTAATAATAGTTGCACAGACTTTTGATTATCAAGTAAGAGCTTTTTTAATGACTATTGAACAAATCTAATCTTGACAATCACAGTTTAGACAAGCCTCGCCCAGTGATCTTTGGTGCCCCCCTGAGGGGGGCTCGGACCCCAGGTTGGGAACCACTGTTTTAACCTATGATAGGTATGGGTGCACATATATAACTTAATATTCACAATATATACAATATGTTATTATACTAAATAGTTCAAGAATACCATTATTTAACATTTAGTTTGAAAAATCATTACAAAAAAAACACTTTAGTGTTTCAGTTTTAGGATTATATTTGACATATACGATGTTATAGAATCATCCTTTTATTATGTCTTGTATTAATTTCATAAAGAAGTTTTAAAAGAAAAAGAAAATAAATCATATCCCCTCATTTTAACTTGAAAGAGCCGCCTCTTAGATTCGATTCGTTCGTGAAAGACACATCACTAATGGGAGATGTCACAGTCGTTACAGCCAGGTCTCCCTTGTCCTTCCAAAGAACAACAGCCCACTTTTCATGCTGGTTCAGTCCCTGCAAAAACCAAACTGGTTCTTTCTGTCTGTTTTTTCTGAGCATACTCTCTATTTAACCATAGACTGTGGCCTATAAGGAGTGGAAGTAGCCATTGTTACGTCACCCATTAGAAGCCTTCAGTTTTGCAGTTTGGCTGCCACTATGAGGATTTATTGTAGCCAGAAGTGACCATATTTGGATGAGAGGGAGGGTACGCAGAGGCAGGGACACAAAGATAATTTTGGAAAGTTAAGGCTTCATATAGCCAAAACAAACACTCAAAAAGTAGACAAGGCCAAGCTTCGAATGTTTAAAACACATAAGCAAATAAAAAATGAAACAAAAAAACCAAAACAAATCTTGGCCCTAACCAAATGTAGGTAAAGCAAACTATCCTGCAGCCGAAGTCTGAACTGATTAAACCTGATCTATTAACCGTCTTAAAAAGAAGAGTAAAATTATTTGGAAGAACAGCATTGTTAACTAAACTGCTTTCTTGATGCTCCTCTTTATTCCATGTGCTGCTGTAAGGCTCTCTCTCTCTGTCTCTCTCTCACTGTCTCTCTCTCACTGTCTCTCTCTCTCTGTCTCTCTTGATCATCCATGCTTCCTTTACTTGCGTCTTTCACTTGCGTCTTAGTCCCTCCCACCAGAGATGCATGGAGAGACGCGACGAAACCAAGAGAGAAGAGAGGAAACGATGGAATAAAGAGACATGAGCTGTCCTTTCCAATGAAGCATCAAGTACAACGACGCCTGTTTGTGATGACAGCGTCAGCTGATCACAGCTGGATCAGCTGTCAGTCTGCTTTAACACACCAAACATACATGTCATACATTTCTGCACACCATACGTCCATACATCCATCCATCCATACCTGTACATCCATCCATCCATACATACTGACCTTCATGGTGGAGTGGCCTATCGTCCCAGCCAGTCCCTTACCGATTCTGCTGGCAAAGGGCGAAAGAGACAACACCAGACGTGCTGTGTTATGTGGCAGAGCACAGTCAGAGATCACAAACGCCAAAAGTGAATGTATCAATAAGAGGAGCCAGTCCTACGACTTGCAAAAGAATCTTTGCACTTCAGGTTTCAGCACATTCTATCAAAATAAAACACCCCAAATTGAAGTGCCAAATCTCTGCTCTAATTTGAGCAGGAGTACATCAATGCAGAAAAAACAGTGTTTTAAAGCCCTTTAAATACAAAAGTAATTAGACAGACACACAGTGACACAAATGAATCATACTTTCTGGAAAAGCATTTGCCGTCAGTCTCCTGAAAGTCTTGGACGCACAGATATCAGCAGTCTCTTTGTATGTTAAACTATGATGCTCTTCCAAAACTATGATGCAATTGGAATGGCTCTTAGACAAAAATAAGTAGACCGGCTGGGCCAGTGCAGTATATTCCTCCTCTGCAAATGATTTTCTGCTCTTCAGCAATACTTGTAATTCTCGGTCTGCCAGCTTGTTTGCCATTTCCTAGTTGTCTATTTTTTTCAACAAAAAATGCTTTTGGTATCTCTGATATCTTTTTGCTTTTTTTAAGCCACAGTATTAATTTTTATAAACTTTTGTGTTTCTCAGCGCTGAAGTTATTAACTGTTGTTCCTCTTGTTTGTGTTTTAGAGAGAGAGAAGAGGGAGCTGAGACGAGGCGAGAGGAGGAGACATTACACACCGTCAGACATCTTACAAAAAAAGGTAAATATACTTATATATACTGTCGCCTCATTACTGACGTTGTTTATTAACCAATGTATCACCTTGTCCGTCATTTGTCTTTTATAGAGAGGAAAGTAAACGAGGAGGAAACCAGTCCAGAGCCAAGGAGACAGCGTGCGCTGTGAAGGAGACGACCTCCCTGCCTGTAGGATGAGTTAACTTTTCTTCCGATGGAGCTGAACAAACTGATGCTCCGGCCTCAGCCTCCTCCAGTCGCACAAACAAAGAATATTTTTACTCTCTTACATGTTTTAAATAAAATGTATTAATTGTACTTAAATACAATGCCAACGACGTTCATTACTTGCTACAAAGTGAATTGAATGACTTGCTGAAGATCAACTTGACAATGCAAAGTCAAAGTTAGACAGCTAAAAAGAAATATGAAAAGCAAAATATATAGTAAATCTATTTACACAATGACCGTTAAGTTAAAAGGTATTTTAAAATACGTTTTTTTGATGTTTTATTATCTTGGACATATTTTTGAGAATTGGAAACCTGTAAACAAAATCATCACTTTAAAGAGAGATGTCTTTTTATGAACATTTGACATTTACAGACAAATAATCCACAAAAACAGAGTTATTCCACTTTTTTTATTAGTGTTTGGAGGTAAACAAAACAAATAACATGAAACATAGATAACATGGACATGTAGTAACAGAAGGTGAAATAAAGAAATAAAAAATACAAATCAAACAGAATAACTAAAATGCTGAAAAGTACAACAGATGTATCAAAAGCAGCGAATATAAAAGAATCATTCAAGTGAGACAAAAGCGTAAATAATAGATGTAATTCTAATAATAATATAAAATAATAATAAAGAATAAAAACTAAATACATCAGCATATTACAGGATGTTGACCGCTAACCTCTCCCTCTTCTCTCTGCCTGCCATGGGTGCATGTGTGAGTGTCCCTGCAGGCTGCCGTACCACAGCTTTATGAAAATAATCAGTCGCTTTAGTTTACTATTTGTATCTATTATTATAGAGCAAGGCATCACGATAAATTATTAGTTCCGTGTTATAAAAAAAAAAAGATATTGAACTACTTTTGCATTTTTGTCTACGGCCACTAGGGTGTTAAGTGAACCCCCTGAACCCCACCCCCCCACCCCAAACTATGCCTATGAGGGGGGCATGAAATATGTGTGCACTCACACATGTCCATTTTGGTCTCCACTGATGATATCTACTTTAACTACTAACATTTAATCTCATAAAGTTGTTACTTTCCTTAATGTTGAATTATTTACAAAGAAACACAAAATATAAATCGTCCATAAATGTAACCAAAAAAACACGTATCTACAAAAGTCACGCAAAAAGTACCAGCAACAGAAAATGTGCGACACTGAAATACCACAAAAGCTGCTTGTAACCTGTTGAACCCAAAGACTGTAAATATAGATTGTTTTAAGGGGATTTTTACAGTTTAAACGATGTGTTTACAGATGCATTAAGTGTCAATTTAACTTTTGCACACTCATAGTAAATAACTTAAAGTATTGTTCTCTCAAAATAAACAACTTAGCAGCATAATGTTCATGTTGTAATAGTCCCATTTGAATTGGCAATAAATCAGGATACGCTTCAGAGCGTGGCTTTTTGTGATTCAAAAGTCGGATAGAGACAATGTGAGTAACAATAGCTGTGTATCAATTCAGGGGCTCCATCCTTTGAAGGAGGCGGTCCATGGAGGATGCGTCCTGCGTAGACCATGCGTGAGACGGTCTGGTCTACGGCGGATTTCCTGTTTGCGTCAACAGCTGTTGCCCCCCTTACCCTTGTGTCACCAAACCCTGCTCCCGTTGCCTAGCAACAGGTAGTTAGCTGGCTAAGTATCATAACTAACGTCACGTAACTTAAACTATTATTTTTAAGATAATTTGCTTCAAGGCCATCTCGTTTGAATTGGCGTGCAATGAATCTCAGGATACGTTGGGCCGCGAAGGATGGATCCTCTGTGGCCCGGGAAAGGGAGGACGCATTTGTTGACTGCATCTGAAGGAGCCTTTGAAATGGGACAGCCTTCCACACACCGCTGTGACGCAAGTGGCCTGAATAGGGACACAGCTAACTTGTATCAACCCTCTCATCCAAATACAGTCACTACTGACTGCACAAAAACAAGATGGCGATTGCTAAAATGGCAAAATTGAGGCTTTAAAATGTTGGTCCTCAAACCAATGGGTGACATAACGCTGGCTAAGTCCACGTCTCATATACTGTCTTTACTTCTAAAACAGCCCAATCATTTGGTTTGAACTTAAGTTCAGCCTCTGAGTGGCTAGTTAGCTAATAATAGTTCAGGATAATTGGTTGGTAAAAATTGGTTGCAAACACTAAATCTACTTTAAACAGTACAAATGACTTGTGTTCAGCCCTGCAAATAAACAAGTTAAAGTACAGATACTTTAAATACATTGAAATCAGTTCAAAGTTGTACAATCTTTAGATAATAATGCCTTCAATAGGCCCAGCTTCTTAAGCGTGCTGTCCACATGCTTCACTGTGCGTCTGGTTTCGAGGTCTCCGGTCCAGCGTCAGTCAGGCTGTTGGCTCTGCTCTGTGAGCCCACAGCCGCCTCCTTACTCTTGTTTGCACTCTCGCTCTGAGCCCGGTTCTGCTTCTCCCTCTCCAGGGCTTTCTCCATCTCTGTGTAGTAATCCAGAGCCTTCCGTACCGGGCTGATAATGTGTTGCTGCAGAAGGAAGAAAGACTTAGAACAATGCACCTGAACCTTGTCCAACTTTACTACATTTCCCAGAGTACCTTGTCGATATTTGTGAAAATTAGCAGTAAATTACCTCGAGGCAGGGGAAGAGGTTTGCCAGCTCGATGAAGAGAGGCAAAAGGACAAATCTGATGAAGCCTGTTTGAGATGAAGGTTTGGTTACTTTGTCCCGGTCCATGAAGGGGGTGACAGGAAGACCCTCTAACTTCTCCACGTCACTCTGAGGGTAACCAAAAGGTCAGATCATGTAAGACTAAAAAGCAAACATAGATTTATAGTTGTAAGCTAATATTTAAGAGTTGTTTTGGGAGTATGAAATGTCTCAACATACAGTATGACTGAGTTACCTGGTTGTAGAATTCCTGCAGGAGACAGTCCAACCAGGGCTCAGCCACCTCCATGGGCCGCGCCTCGTTGGATATGTCGCTCACTTTGATCAGAATCATCATCAGCTGCATCGAGAGCAGGAACAAACGGATAATTGTCAGGTAACCAATACTTATAAAAGAAGGCTAGAGGTATGTTAAGCAATATCTGAGCAAGCATAAAAGTTACAGCACGAGGGGCGCAAGACAAAAAGTCTAATATCAAAATCCTTACAATGATTGAAAATTGCAGCTGCCGGACCAAAATGGCATTTTTGATACTGATAGGACACAAATTTTAGAGCTGATTATTGATGCTGCAGCCAACAAAGCTGATTTTTACAGCTGAATTACATTTCTCCTTTTCTATGTGACTTGAATATGACCGTGCAAAGATGCTCAGAAGTCTGCTTTCTTTAACAACTGACTTCATTAAAGAACATGTAACAGTTTTATAAATTGCCAACCAATTCTATTGCAGACCATTGTCCACTGAGCTGAGATGCCCTGGGAATGTTATGAAGTACAGAGTCAGAGCGCCCTCTGCTGGACAACCTGGTGACACTACAGCTCTGGAAAAAATTCAGAGACCCCTCCAAATGTTCCTTAAATCAGCTACATGTCACGGCCAGCCCAACCCAGACCCGAGCCCCACTGAAAACCTCCTGAATGTGATCAAGAGGAAGACAGATGGTCACAAGCCATCGATCAAAGCTGAGCAGCTCCAAGAGCAGCCTGACGTCACCTAACAGACTGTGACAGACTGGAGGAGAGCATGCAGAGATGCATGAACGCTGTGATTAAAAAACAGGTTATTCCACCAGATATTGATCTGTGAACTCTCCCCGAGTTTAAACATTCTGTTTAAACATGAACTTGTTTGCATTATTCAAGCTCTGAAAAACATCTTTGTTACATCTTTTCTTAACCAGTCGTCATTTTCTGCAAATAAAAGACCTCAATGAGAATATTTGATTTGGAAGTAGGAGAAATGTTGTTTACAATAAAACAAAAGTTCATTTCACTCAAACACACAACTATAAATAGAAGTTTTCCCTTAGCTGTATTTCTTAATCGTTGTTGAATTATGTGTTTTCATAGCAACACAAGGAAAAGCATACTCGCCAATATCAATATCTGTCATTGGCCAACACTGGGAGATAATATCTGGTTACTGATAAATCTGAAGGGCTCTAATATCTAGCAGGCTGAACTACAGCAGTACTTTTCCTATATAGAAAATCAGATGGAGCAGATTTTTAAAATCACATGCACTGGGTTAATCGTGGTTTACTTAATTTTTTGTCTGTCAAATCAGCACCCGATCAGTCAGGTAGTTTTCACTTTTATTAACGCAAAACAATGAATTATACATTTAAGATTCAACATCGGCTCAGTACACGTTTAAAGGTGCATTATTGTTTCTTGTTTCAGTATTTTCTGATCTTAATTCATCCCTCAAATGCGAAACAAAAAGATGACACATGAATTTCTCAGTGCATCTGCCCGTTGAACATATTGTGTCCTGCTCCCTTGTCTTACATTCTCCACTTACCACGTCTCTGTGATCCTTGTTGGTGAAGTCAAAAGCTGGCAGGATGGACTTGAACTTGTTGAGAATCTCGTTGTGCCTCGTCATGTCGGTGGCCAGAATGCATCTGCAGTTACAGCAGAATAAATCATATATGATCGGCTGCTCGGCTAACTTTAATGAGAACGTGCATGCTAACAGAAATGGAAAGATAATCTCACTTGATGATCCCTTCTCGAATCCGTTTGTACTGATCCATAGAGACATTTCTGAAGATGTTGCTCTCTGTCTACAAAACAGGAACATGTTTATTGCGTAGCTGAGAGGTTTAATCTTATTACCTTAGCCCTGGTTCTTGTGCAGGTTCAGTTCAAATCCCTAAACTAAAATGTATGTTTAATGGCAGCGTGAACAGAAAGCTTTGCACAGACAGCGAGTTGTCTTCCTTACCTTCTCCAGTATCTCGAAAGCTACAGCACAGTGGTGGTTCTCCAGTGGAGAGATGTCGTTGTAGCGCAGCGCGAGTTCAGTCCGAGCATTGATCTGAAAGAGGGTCAGATACTTGTTAGACTTTCTGATTGGGATCAAAATGAGTTGATGTTGAAGTAGTTCTGTATGCATTGATGCTCCATCCTCAGCAGATAACTACACAAACTGAACAGAAATGAGAAGGTGACATTCACACAACTGGAGGGAACAGGGAAGGCTGTCTAAAAAGCACACAGAGGGAATGTATCTATACCTGATAGGCGTTGTTGTATCCTGTGTGGTCAAGGTCGTGGCAGACTGCAGAGGTCAGCATGATCAGCAGGTCGGTGCTGTCCATCTTACTCCTCAGGTCAGTGAGCCAGATCAAACCATACATCTGCTCAGAGAGAAAGAAACAGACACATGCAGAACGGGGACCCGAGGTATTCTCTTGCAAATCATTTGGAGAAAGCAGGCGACCATCTACGGAAAGATTAAAGTCCTCCAACCATTACATCCATCATATGAGTTGATTGTACCGATCCTCCTATACAAACTACAGGAGCCTGAATGAGCCCCTCTGGTTAGGATTATGTAACAAAACTTCTTGTTTAGGTTCAGATAAAAATGGTTTCTGTTCAATAAAGTACACAAAAGTCCTTACATGAGTTACATTCTGTATGTGACACTAGTGCATACGTGAAGCTGGGATACTAATTTAATAGAAGTCAGCGTTGACTTTTATCACAAAAATCCCCAAAAGTCTCCACCAACACAAACAGGTGAAGTTAAGCTCAGTGTCTGTGTGTCTGTGTTGACGTCTAGTAGACAGCCAGCCGGATCCACCTGTCAATCAAGTGATCCGGCCCCTATGATTTAAGGCTTAATATAATTAAAACTAGTGTGTTATAAAAAAAATTCACCCCCGTACAGTTATCTTAAACAATAAAATTAATTATTTATAACAAAACCGTTTTTTGTACCAGGCTGTAAACATGTTTATTTCAGCTGTAAAAATGGGCATTTTCCCACCTGCTGTAATGTTATTTCTTGTTTTCTGGAGCCAGCCTCAAGTGGCCACTCGAGGAACTGCAGTTTTTTGCACTTCCGCATTGGCGGATCGCTTTAGCTGCTTGTTAGCCTGTTCAGTGTTCAAATTCAATTTGTTCAATCAAACATTTATTTAATCGTCGGCCAGTAAATAGGAGTCAGGAGTTGTTGGCTTTTCCCCGGAGAGATTACAGCGGACTGCAGTGATGAGAAGATCGGTTATTTTAAGTTTCCCGTTACGTGTCTGCTCGCCGCTCTCTCACCGGGCGAACTAAACACCTGCAGTCAGTCACCGACAGACTATAAATAATGAATTGAAATTTAAAATGAATGAAATCATTCATTATTTATACAGTCTATGGCTAATAACCGCTAGCTACGCTGAGGAGCTTATAGTCCTCAGCCATAGGCTTCAGCTCGGTCCCGCTCCGCCTCTTTGCCCGTCTCTGGATTAGCTGGATCTGGCATTTCCAATATGGCGACCCCCAGCGGCGGCGCAATTCAGGCTTCAAAACGCTTCTTCAGAAACCAATGGGTGACGTCACTGAGACTACGTCCATTATTTATACAGTCTATGGAAAGTCGGCACAGACACCCAGTCTGTAATACTGCAAATGCAAAGGCTTTCATCAGTGGGCCATAGGCTCAATCACCATTGTGTTACCTCATTCGGCGATAGATAGAGACTTAACATTTATTTAAATGAAAATCTTCAAGATAATAACTTTAAAGTCTGTTTTAAAGCAGCCTTTTGTCTCTGTTTCCTTCCTTTAGTAAACGTGAAAAGCATGAGCGGTCTGATTGGTCAGGTGTGTGCACAAAAAATACTTGAAAAGGCAAAATGTTTGTTATATTACATTACTTTCTGTTGGTATAAGAAAGAATGGGAAGAATCCTCAATGCAGCAGAGATACTTTATGGAATGCTGAAGATTGAGACTCAATCCATTACGTTTCCTCCATCATGGATGTATTTATAAAGCTGCCTGACCTGCAGAGCTGTCAAGTGATTGGAGTCACCTCTAATCCCTGAAGTCCTTCACCAATTAGTCGTAATTGTGTGTTTTCCCAATAAAGAGTACAATCAGTCTCTCTGATTTGGCCTGGTTAAACCTCACTCTAACACACTGGCACAAACACACACTCACCATCTGGGTAACACAGAAGCAGTGCTTGAAGTTGTGGAAAGGGATGTTGTTGTATCTTCTGTAGACCTCAAACAGGAACTGTTGCAGCACTTCAGGCTCGATGCTGAAGGTCTCCATGAAATCTAAATCTGTGTACATGACCTGCAGGAGCACCATGATCTCTGCATCCTCCCACTGCCTGCAAACACACACAGAATAACACCATGGGAGGCTTGGTGTTGACACAGGGTTAGCCTGTACATAGCTCTATCGATCCTTCGCCTTCATTGTGGATTTGCTTTAAAGGCTTTTGGACAAATTAAATGATGGCCGAGCCTCGCTGAATGCTGCGTGCACTACCTCCCCATGAAGCCCTCTTCAAACACAGTGTGTTGATTAAGCCTTTTATGAAGACCTTCTTTTGATTAGTGAGCCCTCTGCAGGCCTATTCATATTGAAATGAGCGTGTCGATCAGACGAAAAGGGTGACGGCTCCCTTCCTCTTCAGAAACGCATGCAGAGGTGCTTGTTGGGCACGACCGTCATTAGCCGAGCGTCTGTTCACCGGGGAAACAGGTGCACTGGTTGTTTATTAGTGATCACACAGGCGCAAAGACTCCCAGCGCTACAGGTGACATTAAAACACCACATTTATACTGGGCAAGCTTCAGCTTACCAGTTATCAAAGGTTGGGGTCTTTAAGTACTGCCGCACTTCCTCTGATACCTCCAGGGAGCTGCAAAGGTGACAACATGAGCATTAGAGATGACGAGATATTCAGAAACATATGATATGAATGGCACTTTTTTTCTATCAGGGAGTTTGACAGAGAACGTGCCTCATCTGAAGAATCTTTTCCCGTACATGCTCACACTCTTTCCTGGTTTTATGCAGAGTTCTCTTGTGGTAGAACGGGGAGGGTTTGTGTGTTCCCTCGGACAGGTCTTTAAACAATCCCAGCCAGCTCAGGTGCTCCACGCTCTGAAAAAGAGCGGGGATAAATATCGGTGATCAGTCATCGAGTCAAAGATCAAGCCTTCAAAATTACCCAAATATATATATATATAACTAATTACAGCTATTACAGCTGCCTTACTAATGAGAAGAAGGAGCTTTGCTGTTAGAGAGCATGACGTGTTCTTTTGTCAGACATTCCCTATGTGATTTAAACAATGCTATACAATAGCGTAGCATTACAAGTGATCAAGAGGGAAATAATGTGTGTACCAAATTTAATGTCAATCCTTCCAATAGTTTTAAAGACTTTCATTAAAAACACACAATGTCACCAAAACGGGAACAGTTCAACAGTTGTTAAGATATTTCAGTCTAAACCAGCGGCGAACCATCAACCGACAAAGATTCTGCAGACATTGGCATGTCTGGAGCCATAACAACACAAGAAACAATAAACGAACCATGAATGAAAACAAGCAGAGTTTAGAGGATCAATCAAGTCCTTGTTAAGATGGCTCAAAGGAGAACTGAAAACTTTGACCTGCTAGTAGCGTTAGAGAAAAAAGGCAGGGATCATCAGAGTCAGTAGAATAGATGCATTGGTTTTAAGATGTTGCAGTCGATACCAGAGATGAACAACCAACCTGCCAAGATACTGACTGACACATGGATCTCTAGAGCCATGCTGCAAGCTTTGCAAGAAATAACTTGACCCTTAATGTGTGTTTGCTCCTCAAGAACTGGGAACATTCGAGTTTTATGAAAACCATTTCGATGGACTAGAGAGAGTAGCATCTCTCTCCCAGCACAAGAGGTCAAGATACAAGTGTACAGTAATTGGTCGACTAAGAGTGAATGGCATATGGCAACCACCATCTTAAAATACAGGTGAATCACAGGGAAGTGAATTTGCACACCATGACAGCCTGACCACGGCTTCCTCCATCCTGTTGTTGTCATACCGTACCTCTAGTTTCTCTCTGAATGAATCCACCTGTTTCTTCATCTCATACACGACTGCAGGAGTCTCACCGGCCTCGATCAGGATCTTCTTCTCCAGGCCCTGCAGTCTGACATCACACACCACCAGTTGGTTTCTTTTCAAAGTAAAATGCCTCCAAAATGACTTTTTCACCTTTTGCATTAAATATAAATCCATCTTTTCTTTAATAATATCAGTAAGTAAATCCTGTTTCCCTTATATCCTCCCTGGCCTACCTTTTCTCCATGGCTGACAGGTCAAATCCGAGTGCACCAGCAAGCTCTGCACCTAAAAGTATCCACAAAAAAGGAGACTCTGAGCAGATATTCTATAAACCCGACAACACTGATTCTTCTCGGTAGCAACTTAAAGGTACCTAACGGCTCACTGTTGCAGTCGGCGGCCACCACCTCCAGCTTGTAGCAGGAGTTCGGGCTGTTGGGCTCGAGGTTCTGGGAGATGTTGATGATGCTGCCTCTGGGGTTGTACAGCTTCAGGATGTCGTGCGGTCCGGCCTCGGCTGCAGCGCGGAACAGATCTGGAGAAAATATTTTACGGTTTTCAAAGAGAAATTTCATTCGCTGAAGAAGACCATGAGGTTCGGAGGAAAGCTCTGGGATATGCTTGTGAGTGGCACTTGAGCGACACAGATTTAATAAAGGTTTAAGATTCCACCTTTTAATAATACAATCTTTATAAATGATTCATTAGTTATAACTAATACTTTACTTATTCTTTCTAAATAATTTTCTGTAAAGGTCAAAGGTCAAAGATATATTTATTATTCACAAAGGGCAATTTGTTGGACAGCTAGATTTAACCACAGGAATAACAGGTGTAGAATTTACTATAAATACAATTAAAGCTTTGTAGATGAAGTTGATCAACCTTTGAGTTGCCAGGTTGAGCAAAATCTCTTCACAGATGAGGCTGTTTGAAAATGCACCTTCTGGACAAATGGTTGCAGAGGATCTGGACTTGGTTGAAGTTGCCTTTTGGATTATGCTTCAAATATTGTCATGACCTGGATGACGGTGTGGACCCACTGAACACGAACTGACGCGGCTGAAAATTGGCCCCCATTTATTGTGTATTGCAAGCGGCTGATTCGCTGCTCATGCTGGGATAAAGAAAACTGTGATATACTACTTAGTAAACAAACCTTGTGGGATGTTGGTTTGACTGAAAAGACTCCTCAATTTATGCCAAAAAGTGACCAGCGAGGCTACACATGTGGGTCCACACTGTCAGAACCTTCACAGAAAGAGGGTCTGGACTAATATGCCAATGTGCCGAATTGCTAAGGGCTACTCATGGTGGATTCATGTTGGGCCTCTCTTTAAATAACTTAACAAAGAGTCGGTCTAGACCTGCTCTTTCTGTAAAGTGTCTCGAAATAACCCTGGTTATGATTTGGCGCTATACAAATAAAATTTGATTGATTGATTGATTGATAATATCTCTTTTTACCTTTACACTTATTAGTATTGGATTTCCAACATTTCTAACAGAACCAAAGGGTTTCGTCATACCTTGGCAACCAACAAATGTTGCCATAAATCTTCTAAAAGCATTTCATAATTATGATCATAAATTATTTATTGACCTTAATAAAATTAATTGTTACAACTTCACAATGAATCAGTCAGACGTTATTATAAAGCACCTTTCAAACAAAACAAAGAGCTTTACAAATATACTCATGCACACCTTAACAATGCAAAAAGGTTAATTGAATAAAACAAGAATAAAATAAGGGTAGTTAAGATATCAAGCATGCAATAACAAAACAATGCAGATAATAATAAAGTTAATGAATTGAATATGATGAAAAAGAGAAAGATTTAAATACAAAAAAATCAGTAGAGTAACACTAAAAGGTTAATTAAACAAAACAGCATAAAAGAAATGATAATGACGTGTACAACACATATATATATATATATATATATATATATAAATTATAAAAGATTTAACTACATTAGAGCCAGACTAAATCAATTAAGAACCGTTATCGAGGTTTGCAGTTTTGAAAAGTGGCACCTCGTTTAATAAGACTGCCTCAGAGTAAGCACCCTCTACTGTTAGATTTACAAAACTCAAATTAATATTCTTAAGCTTTATCTTTGAATCAGTGATCTTCAGTTAAGTGTTTACTTCTGCTCTCCTGACCTTACATGACACCAAGTCAGCGGATGTTACGAGAGTCTGAGCTGTCAGAGGCAGCTGTACCTCCGGCTGTAGCTCAGGCAACCTCCACAGCACTCACACAATTCTTACAGCTGCTTGTGTAACGACTGATGAATGCATTTGAATTATTTAATCAAGAGACACTTGAAATAATTGTCTGTACTATTTTAATGCAGCTCTAATTCAATGATAACCGTTTAGATATTTACAATATATTTACTCTTTTTCAATATGAAAAAGTGAGTATAATTTGTGCACCTACCTTTGACATCCTGAGCAGGACAGTCCACTGGGAACTCCGCCTGCTCCGGTTTCCCATTCACAGTGAAGTAGATGATTTTTGTTGCCATGTCATGAATTCAGAGCCGCTGATGGTGCTTTGTGTGTGTTCACTGCTGATCTGTGTCTACTGTCTGTCTGACCTCATCATTTTACTGGTAAACACCCCACCCCCTTGTTTTGATCCTCCCCACCTCCTCCTCTGCTCCTCCTTCGCCATTTTTGTTAATGACAGTGGGGGTAAATAATCTCTAATAATTTATCTGTGTATATATTTATGTTTCTATTCTTTATATGTATAATTTTGAGAGAGTAGGTTATCTTGCATAGAATAAAGTAAAAGTAAAGGTGTCTGTTGAGACAATAAATCATATGGAATAATAACAATAAAAATAACAGAAGACTGTAACTATTCATAAAACTTGCATAATGAAACAAAAAATAAAAAAACATTACATAAATTAAATGAAAAGGCTATATGGATTTTTTGAATTACAATACCTAAAGCAGTAAACGTGATTTGTGCATTGTGCAAAGACTATGCAAATATACGTATAGAATACAGTTTACATACTGAGAAAAATAAATCCAAACCATGAGTTTCAAAATTAGGAGATAATAAGTCATAATCGTAGAGAAATGCGTTTTAAAATTGAAAAACATTTCAGTTTGTCAGGTGGCAGAAACCACTCTCATGTTTGCTTTAGTTTCATTGATTGCGGCTGTTTAACTGCAGTTACTCCTCCTGGCCTGCAGGCGGCGCCGTGCAGAGCGCACTGCTCTTAATAACGCTCAAGTAAACCTTCCTTCCGCCCTTCTTTGGTTGTCACCCACATGTGCAACCGGAGGAAGAGATCAACGTGGTTTGTACGGAGTTGTTCGGTAGTGTTGTTTGCATCAAACCGTGTATGTTTCGTGTCATTTAATAATCGAAATGACTGAAAGTAAAGCAGAATCGGCTCCTAAGCCGGCCAAAGAGCTGCTGGCTTTGAACCCCAAACAAGAGTCCGAGTTCAAGAAGAAGGTTCAGGAGGCGAAGAAGAACAAATCGAGCAAGGTGAGATTAAATCGTGGCCCTGGAAGAAACACGATTTAACTATTGATTTTTTTAATGCAAAAATATCTTCTTACCATCCTCTTCCAAAAAGGGCAACCTTATTCTGATACCCGTCCTCGTTTGTGACCGAACATTAATCAGAAAAAGCAGTTATCGTGAATGCAGCTGCGTAGGTTTTACACATGGTCAAATACTATTAAAGCCGATGCTGTACATCTACCATTATAATTGAGTAATAATGGTACT
Organism: Semicossyphus pulcher; assembly: GCF_022749685.1. Lineage (NCBI taxonomy): Eukaryota > Metazoa > Chordata > Actinopteri > Labriformes > Labridae > Semicossyphus > Semicossyphus pulcher. Next base: position 26,418,745 of record NW_027211659.1, read on the forward strand.
GTTTATTTAAGTAGAGGCTGGTACTGCGATAATCGACATGATTTAAAACGTTAAAATGGACACATTTTATTACGTGCACATTTTTCGTCAAATACTTTGTTCTTATGTTTTACTTTGTACTCTTTATTGATACAAGCGGCATTAATGTGGAATTAAAAAATAGTTATATAAAATTAGGGATAGAGTATATCATAATAAATTATTTTAACAATAATTCTTAAAGTAGATATAATTTAAATATAAAATATAATTTAAACTGAGGTTAAACTAAAGTAGCTCAGTAGAAATCAGGCCATTATTAATTTTGTAATTTCAACCTCTGCTTTTCTTTCTGTGTTTATCTATTAAGGTAAAACCAGCTAAATAAATAAAATATCATTAGACCCCACCAATGGAGTACATATTAAAGACAGCAGAAATACAGGTGATTAAAGAGGGACACAGCCTCGACAAACAAAGTCAAAATGCTAGTCTTGCTTTGTGAATATGAAATTACCCCATCATATTACAACAATGTGAGTTCTAATCTTTTTTTTATTGTTGAAAGGTAACATTATAAAATGAATGCATAACTTGTTATTGCTTTGAGTTACAACATGTCTGTATGTTTATTTAATATCTTTTTGGCTGTATTTGTTCTTGCAGGGGATCAGTCTGAGTCCAGGAGTGATTTATGTCGGCCACCTGCCACTCGGCCTGTTTGAACCTCAGCTCAAAACTTACTTTGAACAGTTTGGGAAAGTCCAGAGGCTGCGGCTGTCCAGGAGTAAGAAGGTAGTGTGAACATGTTTGACTTATCTAACTGGAAATGTCCTCGTTCTTTGAAACAGAGACTAACATTGACTCACAACATAAAAAAATACCAACTTAAGTTTCATAAGGATCAACAAGAAACGCGTTTTTGCTGAATGTGGCTCAGACTGAAAATGGTCTCAGGTGTAACAATGGTCTGAGGTCAGATATCTGAGCCTAAAGTATCATGACGCGTTAAGCTTATCACCTGCTCACCTATTGGCAGAGCGATAAAACCCATGTGCCAACAATAACAAGATAATTACCTTTTTAAAGTTGAAGCATGAAACGTCAAGAATCTCAAAATGAAATTCAAATGTTTGTATGAATTATGTGATATTGGTCCTTTATCTGTCTGTTATTGTCTCCAATCTCTATCTTACAGACGGGTGGAAGTAAAGGCTATGCATTTGTAGAGTTTGACTGCGATGAAGTAGCCAAAATAGTCGCAGAGACTATGAACAATTACCTCATGGGAGAAAGACTCATCAAATGTGAGTATTCACGGTCATCTACATGTCAGCTAGTCACCGGCATGATTCCTGTCTGACTAAACAAGAGCATAAAGTCCCCTAACACGCATGTGGGTTGAATCATATAAAGATTAGTTGACAGGTCTCATACCAGTCCTCACACTTTTTGTTTATACTTTTGTTACATAATGATTTAAATCAATTTACTCTTATGTATATTTCTTAATGAGAGCAATGTTGCTTCTTGCCTTATCCCAGGTCATGTGATCCCACCAGAGAAGGTTCACGAGAAGATGTTTGTCGGCTCCCAAAGAGAATTTAAGAAACCCTCGTATCCGGCTGTCGATCGCTACAATAAGAAACGCACAGCAGAGCAGCTCACAAAGATGAAAGACAAACTGCTGCGGAAAGAATCGAAGCTCCGCAAGAGACTTGCAGCACACGGCATCGACTACGACTTCCCTGGATTTGTAAGTTTAACTTGCATAGCCAAATATCACAAATTAGCCTTAAAGGGAGTCTTTAAAGCACACAACACCTTCTATAGGATAGTCTTTGGAGATTTGGATGATAACGTACATTTCAGCCAACTGTGGTGTATTCATGAGAGGCAGAATCTTGGTGCTGCTGCTAATTTGTCCTAGCCTGATTATTGGGGAGGTTGCCCCCTGAGTCCTGAATAGATGCAATTTCCTGCCAGGTGACCAAAAATTGCGTCTCTCCTGAGTTTGCATTTGAGTTGGTCATTCCAAACCCCATTACAAAAATGCATTTTTTTCCCCAAATCTGTGACATGATGTAGGTCAGGGGTCTCCAACCCTGCTCCTGGAGAGGTTTCTCTGCACTCTAACACACCTGATTTGAATGGTTTGCTCGTTATCAATCCCCTGAGACGCTTCAGTTGGTTGAAAACGAGCAACTCATTCAAATCAGGTGTGTTAGAGTATGGAGAAACCTAAAACATGCAAGAAGGCAGCTCTCCAGGAGCAGGGTTGGAGACCCAGAGGAAGTTATTTCAGCCTCCTTTTGACACAATAATTCAAATTACAACATGGCATGGTTTATTTTAGTTGTAAATACAGCCCAATTTCAGCTGCCCGTTTCATGTGACAGGTTAAGAGGCCCTCTGCAGCAAACGCCATCTGAGGTGTCTAATTGATACTAGTTGATAGTGATTTGTTTGCACCGTTTTAACCTTTAATGCTGTTTTTGTTTTCCCAGGCGGCCCAGGTGCCTCCGAAAAAGAAGTCCTCTGATTCCATGAATGCGTCTACATGTAGTGTAAGTAAATCACTAGTGTTATAATAGCTTTGGCACAGACTGAAAATGACCCCAGGTGTATCGGTGATCTGGGGTCAGATAACCGTGCCCATATTACTGCGGTGCATTAAGCTTATTGCGTGTGTCTCTTCGTGGCTGCGTGATAAAACCCATGTACCAACATACTCTAACTCTAAGCTGCAAAGATTCATGGGAAAACGTGAACCAAGAAAATAAACATCTCCTCCTCCTGTGTGGCTAATGAACTCCTTTCTTCCGCTCCAGGACACCACACCGGTCTGCACGCCGTCCGTCCTGGAGAGGAGGAAGTCCATGGTCGTTGACGATGATGCAGATGATGAAATTGTCCTTAAGTTGCCGACTGCAGAGAAAGATGAAGAGAGCTCCTCAGAAGAAGAGGAGGAGGCAGACAGTGAGAAGGAGGAGGAGGATGAGTCAGAGGGCGAGGAAGCCTCTGAAGAGGACGGAGAAAAGGAGTGAAAGTCCTCTCCCTCTTTTATTGTGGACTCTGTCCGAGAGCAGAAGCATACATCAGGATCATGTTCGCTCTTTTATTTGGTCACATGATTATTTTGAACTGCGTTTAGAAATCCCATTAAGTGGAAATCACATCACATTTGAAAAAGACGCTCTTATTTAAGACTCTACCGTAATTGTGGGTATTACATTAGTTGAAGATGGTGCTTGTAAAATCATCACAGTCAGCTTGATGTAACTGTTTTGCCTGGACTGCTTTGAAAATGGCAAATGTGCTGTTCAGTCTCGGAGCAGGCTGATGTCTTTGCCATACGGGGGCAATAATGTTTTTTTCTTTTGCTTTAAAACCACAATAGTGTGGTTAGATTTGTAAAATATGGTCTTTAAAAATAAATGTCTGAACTTTCTCTTGAGCGATCCTTTTTATGCACGACGTGAGGGTAATTTTTTCAGAAAACGTCTAACAAAAATGGCGTACACACTGCCAGTGCCACAAGGCTCTTTCACAGAAGACATTCTGGCTGTGTTTGAAATGCAGCACTATATTCTACATACTACGTGCTATATACTGCATACTGCGTTCGGCGGTAGTCTGAAGTATGGAGTTTTTCAAATTCATTTCTCAGTATGCTACGCCAGGCTGAAGTAAACATTAACCGCCGCTTCTTTAGCTGTAGCGCCCCCTTCTGCTGGAATGCTGCTGCTGTACTTCATTTCAACTGCCCCTGTGATGTTCCAGCGCTTTGCATTATGGGATACAGTAGGCGAGGTAGACTGCTCCGATGCAGACTGGAGATTTTCACTGAATCAGAACAACATCCGGGTATTTTTGCCATACTGCGCATTTTGCTTTTGTTTGCGTACTGCAGACTACATGTTGGCCAAATCAGTCCGTACTGTTAGTATAGTATGGCATTTCAAACACAGCATGTGACTTTTCACAGAAGAAGCTACCGGACCAAAAAAGTTATGTAATCATTGAAATTAATTGTTTTTAAAACAAAAATATATTTTTAACCTTCAGTCCCATATACATAAAAGTGGTTATGTTTATTATTGCTTTACATTATAAATTTTTAAAAATGCGTCCTTATCACTTGAGGCTATACAATGACCGAGTTATTTACCTTAATTGTACACTACTAAAAATCGTCAAAGGAACAAACAATTTAAATATTTTACTATCTACATAGTATGGGCAAATATGTTTTGTATTTGTTTAGTGTAAGTGTAGTGTAAGATGTTTCCCATTGTTAAAATGCCTAAGACAAAATAATATTTTTATTTCATAAGCAGGTAAACCGCAGCATTGGGAGTACTGCTGTTTACTTTTTAGAATTAGAACAAAGTTTATTGCCAAATAGATTTACATATGCAAGGAATTTGACTTGGTGTTTAGGTGCAAAACAATTAACACAGAAGTAGAATACAAATAAGTACAAAAGCTAATAAACAGTGGTACTCCTGCTGTCAGGGACCCTACATCGAATTTAGATAAAAATGGACAATAAGATATAAAAAAGCAATATAATACAAAAATACAACACTGTAACTAAAGAGCTGTACGGATGTGCTGGTATGTGCAAGATGATGGTAGTGAAAATTAAATAAAATTAAAAACAGTGCAATGTAAAAACACACTATATGTAGTTCAGTGTGCGTTAATGCATAATGCATAAATCTGAATTAGAGACTTTACATTAGGATAAGAGTCTGTGTTGTGTGGGGAGGGTGGGGTTACTATTATTCTTCTTATTTATTGTTTATCAGTAGAATATTAAGTATTTCTAATAAGCTATGTGCAACCAATTTGTCCATGCATGAAGAAGAAATTGACTTGTTTTTTTTCTTTTTCATTGTATTTCCATCAAGTCAAAATATTAAGAATACAGTACATTTCTTGGACAGTGAAGTTTTCTTTTTGGATTTTGAGAATGAAGTCAAAATGTAAAAAAATATCCTGTTTGTTAAAAATGTAACCTTCCTCTGATTTATTTTTACCTTATATCTGGCAATAAAATGGAAAGTTTTACTTAATTGTCTGCATTTCCTACATTTTGCCTTCAGTCATGATAATTGGACTTCCTTTTTAACATTTAAACTTTATCCTTGCATTTTCACTTCATTCTTGAAAAAGCAAAATTAATAAATATTTTTCCCCTCATTTTTCCCCTTATGCCTGTCCCCTTTAATCTTCCACATAAGCCAGGCACTGAACCCGTAAATCCTCACGTTTATCGTTCAGTGTTTGTGTAAAAATGTAAATCCTTGTTCAGAAAAAGCCACCATTGCTCTTCCATCAAACCACAGACCCTCTGAGCCCAGTAGATGTCGCTAGACGCTGAGTTAACACGTCCATGACACACCGACAGGGTTTTTTTCTCGCATTGCCATGCGACAGTTTTCCAAGTGCCAACATCATCCCTGGATCCACTGCGCCTGCGCGAGACGATCCCATTCTTGTCCTGCAGGCAGCATTCCGGGTGGAGAGTGTGAGAGAAAGAGAAAGGCAGGAGAGATTTTCAGGCCGTACACTTTATATTTACAACAAGAAAATACTCGCTGTGTGTCCTAACCAGGTGCGGAGTTTAAGCAGGATATGGTGAGTAGAAATATGAATTGTGAAGCTTCATTGTCACATTTTCTTCTCTTTGTGCTGCCAGCCTGTCTGCCTGTCTGTGGACTGACGTTTCATTGAAAGGAAGGGCTTCGCTAGGGGCTAGCTTTAGCTTTTATTCCTCACACACCTTCTCTGCCTGGTTCAGCAGGAAGAGAAGAAAATAAACAAAGAAATGTAATGTTTCACGGCGACACAGAGGAGGCTTATGGGTAACGTTAGAAGAGTCTGGAGGCTGTCTGTGGGCTCCTCCGTTTGGTATTACTAGCAGTGATGGTCAGGCTGTGAGCTAGCTGGAGCTCAGCTAACACTGTAGAAAAGGGAGAGGGGTGTGTATTGTTTGTGTGCGTGTGTGTGTGTGTGTGTGTGTGTGTGCGTCAGACATCAAGCAAATCAATGTGACAGGTACAGTGGTCTCTCAAAGGTTAGAGTAGGTCTAGTTTAAATTAAACACAGAAAATGGCTAAAATAAAATTAATTTCTGGCTGATAACTAAATATAAAGGGTTATGTATTTTTTCTGGCATGTTTTTTGTTTTCATGGTTTAGACTGTCATAATAACAGATTAAGTAGATTATAACTAAACTGTATTAATCTCAGACCTCTGCACAAGCACTCACACATGCATGTTTACTTTACTATTCTTTGAGGTATTTACATAGACAAACCTTAACCATGACCATTACTTACCTAAACCACTACTTAACCTAACTCTAACCTTAACCACTGACCCCAAAATCTTACCAATTGAGTACATGGCTTTTGTCCTCAGTTGCACAAGCTGTCCCCAACCAACTGCTCTTAAGTCTGGTTTGTGTCACACACACTTAACAAACACACTTATGTCAATGTACTGCATACACAGGAGCAACATGGACACGCGCATTTTGTTTTATCTGCTTATTATTCATCTGTTTTAAAGGGCCAGTTCGCCGATTTTCAACCTCAGTCCTATCATGCTGTTATGGGGAGCTAATGCCATCATGGTAGACAAAAATGCAGTTTCGCTCTGTGCCTTTGGTGGACACTATCCGCTTCTCCAATGGGCCCTGGAAAACCTCCGCCAGATGATGCGTTTTACGTTCAGGGAGCTCGCTAAACTACACTTCCTCAATCTAGGACGCCCGCCTCCGGCGTCATGTGTTGTTCAAAATCATTGGGTTTGAAATGTAGCCTGCAGACCCGAAGATTTTGTAGACGATCCCCCGGTATATTCTCGTCGTATTTCGGATTCTGTACTGCTCTGAGCCGTTGTCTGCAGCGATAAATGTCCTTGACTAGAAACGGTAGTATTTCACTCCAGCATCTCTCGCTGGGCCGTTCCTTTCAGAGGGAAGGGGCGCAATGCACGCTGGGTGTTGGGCGAAACCACAAGCTGTTTGTACAACTTTCTCCAAGCATTGGCGCCAATTACAACTATTATTGCTTCTATCGATCACAGAGAACACCAGCTTTGACTGACAGTGACTTTTTCCAGGGGAGAATTGCTTCTTTAACTGACTAAGGCTGTAAATTGGCTTCAGTTAGACACCATAGTAATATGTTATCCTCCCTGATACGGATCCGACACCTGTGCAATAAAAAAATGTGTAAAAGCTGTATACTGCAAACTCTGCATGAGGAAACTGTTGCCACCCCTTCAAAATGCAGCCTGGCATGCTGTATACATTTTACATGTGGGATTTTCATCCATCCTTTATCTATAGCCTACCGCTTATCCTGTCAAGTGTTGCAGAGGTGCTGGAGCTAATCCAAACTGACATTTACACTTTCATATGTAATAAATTGCCAAATTGCTGACATTTTCCCAGCTCTCATTAACATCACACCCTCCGCGAGCATCAGGTGATAAATTACTTCTGCTCTTTTCGCCAGTTGCCAGTGACAGACATGATATATCCTTGGAGACCGCACAGCACAACTTGCTGTCTTTGTTAAAGGAGAATTGATTTGACTGTGAAAGAAGTTTACATAATTTGCGGTTTATAAACGCTAATGTATTAGCTGATACCTGAGGCTGTATCTGAGGCCTTTTCAGCGCTGGTGTCTGTGCCATAATATTTCTAATGGCAGAGATAAGATAGCAATCTTAGAGGCTAAAAATTCACCAGTTACCAATATGGCTGCCGATATATAAAGGAATTAACATTATTATCCATTTCCACCAAATTCTAGTGCAGACCAATGTGTGTTCAGTTTTGATGCTTTGCTACATGTGCTGCAGACAGTGCTGCGAGTATTGTAAACCACTGGGTCTGAGCGCTCTCTGCTGAACAAACTACGTGATGACACTAATTCTTAATCACCTCAAGCATTTTTTTCTGCATTATCCGTTACGTAAAAAAGTTTTGGTGTGCATTCAAAAATATACTTTCTGTTATCTTCAGAAGTTAAATATTGGCCAACTAATATATCTGTCGCATTGTTTTTCCCTTGGTGACAGTGTTTACCTGCATCGTCTCTGATAAATAAACTAACAAATACACCAATTTTACTGTTACAGCAGTCAACTAGTAAAAAATGGAAACTTCTACATCATGTATTGTTTTCTATTGATTGCACTAACACATAGAAAGTATCTCACACATTATGGCACCAAGAAGGTCACAGTCCAGTGAATCTTGCCCATATCTTGCTGGTTCAAGACAGGTTTGATTTTCACTTCCCAGAACAAAGGCCATCATCTGATAGAGATGTTTGAGCATTCCTTTCTGGGAGATAATCTTGTTATCACACAGAAGTCTTATATAATATGAAGGGAAAAGGCACCCTCAGACGGAGCAGTGAAAAGCTGGAACCAGTAGACACAACAGTGACGTCCATGTTTGTTTGGAGTCGCTGCTGAAGTTTAACCCCTCAGCCCCTGTGTGTCCGCGGTGATGGTGGTTTGCGCGCTGAGCATTTGAAGCTGTCAGAGAAGAGGGGTGTGGATGTTTGGGCGGGGGAATCCGTCACCAGCCATGATTCAACTGTCTTGTCCGGTTTTGTTTGATGGTTTGATTCCCAAATGTATATTTGACACCCAAACATTACACCGTATGGTTGTCTTTCATCTCATTTCAGAACCATGAGCATTACTTCTGCAGAGAGAAGTTTGAAAACCACCATCAACATCAGTACCCTTAAAGTGACACCGACACAGTGTTCACAGCTACATTGGTATTGCTTATAGGTGGTGCAGTGGTTAGCGCTGTTGACTCACAGCTTGAAGATACCTAGTTCGAAATCCCAGTTTGGAAGAAGTGGGCCTTTCTGTGTGGAGTTTGCAAGTTCTCCTCGTGGTACTTCAGTTCCTCCCACAGTCCAAAGACATTCTCATTAGGTTCATTGGTGACTCTAAAATTGCTCATAGGCGTGAATGTGAGCGTGACAGGTTGCCTGTGATTGACCGGCGATCAGTCCAGGATGTACCCCGCCTCTCGCCCAATGACAGCTTGGATTGGCTCCAGCCCTGCGCGACCCTGAACAGGTTAAGATGGAAGAAGATAATGTATGGATGATGCAGCTGACAATGATCGGAGTGATGTAGAAATGTTGGCAAAGCCATACTCTACAATACTCTCAGCATTATCTGCAGCACATGTAGCCGAGGAGACGGTGGTCCACACTGGAATTGTTGGACAACATATACAAATGTTAAATATTAAAAGTCTGTCTTTATTCCAGTTCATTAGTTGGTGATATGGGCTGCAGTAATGGTAATCGTTGATTTCTCCTCTAAAATCGGTATCTGTATCGGTCTTGAAATCCCATATCAGTTGGGCTTCTCATTTTACTACAAATAGCTACACAGCGCTCGACTTGACCACACCGTAGACCGTATAGCTTTAGCTGCTGCATTTGTTGGCCAGTTGCACGTTGCATTGAACACAAAAAGTATTGAATGCAGGAAGTCTTGAATGAAGCAGTTTGGATGCTGCTTTGCACTTGGTTATTTGACAGATAGCTTAAAGGTATTGAGCCCTGGTACTCTATTGGTCACCAGTTAATTCCAAAGGTGTTGGATGCGGTTAAGGTTGAGGGTCTACACAGGCCAGTCCAGTTTTTCCAAAGCAAACTGGGGAAACCACTTCTTGCTTTGTTCACAGGGCCGCTGTGATGAGAACAAGATGAACAGAAACTGTTGCCACAAAGTCGTAAGCTGTTGTCTGGAGCTCAGTCAGTTGATGGATGAATTGTTGAGACCGTCCACAGAAAAAATATCTATTTTGATAATCGTTCTTTATATATATTTTAAGCCATTTTTCAAGCAAGAATTCCCGTAATATGATGATCTGCTTCTTTCTTTGTATATCAGAAGTTTGACGTAACATCTTTGGGTTTGAAATGTTGGACTGCCAGAACAAACGATGTCCTACTGACCAAAAATTATAGACAAAAAACCCAAAACTCTTCATAAATGGCAAAGCAAGCAGCAATTCCACATTTATGAAGCAGCAAAAGTTTGACATTTTGGCTTCAGAAAATGACTGAAACGATTGCTTGTTTTAAATTCACACACTTTTTATGTGGTTAGCTTAGCTTAGCTTTTTACTACAAGCTCAAAAGCCTGAAATTATTTAAGACTGACTTCTTAAAAGTGTTAATTTGATTTGATCATACAAAAACTGTTGTGTTTTGTTCCTTCTGCTCCTCCAGGGCTCTCCAGGCGAGATCCCGGGACAAGACATGGAGCTCTAAGCTAGCTCTCTACATCCATCTCCATTTGCTGCCTGGCACTCTGCTCGCCGAAACCACCTCCACTACCCTTGCTATAGCGGTTTGGCTCAGACTCCTTCAAGAGAAGAAGAGGGGGAAAAAAACCCAAGTGGGAGGGAGCAGTAAACTTTCCCCAGCTGCTTTCCAGACACACACATGCTGCATTGCTGCCATTCCCAAAGCCCTGCTCCATCCATCTCTAGGGCACAGCCACTAGCTTGCTAGCGAGCTAGCACTTTGCACAAACACAAGGCCTGACCTCGGGGATAAAAATAAAGGCAGACTGTGCAATTGCCTGTTTCTTTTTGTCCCTTTTCCGGGTCACCCTGCCGCACACTCGCTAACTGGGGCTCCTTTTGTTGAGCTGTCATTCCCGCTGCTTTGAGCGGTGGAGGATTGCTACTAGCGAGTCAGCCAGTCTCTCATTCATACAGACAGGCTGAGGAAGCCAGAGGGGCTGGTTATCAGAGGCCAGGATGATGGAGCCCAGCATGGAGAACTGCCTAGCTCAGGTCCTGCAGAAGGACATGGGCCGACGGCTGCAGGTGGGGCAGGAGATCATTGATTACATTCTGGACAAAGAGAAGTCCCACGACCTGGAGCAGGATCAGACGGCGCTGGACAAGATGGTGGACGGCATCGCCAGCTCCTGGGTCAACTCTAGCAACTTCAAGGTAAACTCAAAGGGATTATGGGTCCTCAGTTTGGGGAAGATTTCCACACACCTACACCCACACTGGTTTACACCTTTACCACAACCACAAAGCTTTAGGACTCCCCATTTAAAGTCTGTTTTAGACAACAGGACATTATTGCTCTCAGGCATATCAGTGTGGCAATTTTAATGTCAATTCACAACCAGTTTTCTACCCATGGAAATAGTTGTCAACTCTCATTGTGGATCAATGTAAGAGGCAGTGATTTGATGAACCTTATGCTTGAAATTGTGTGGCACATTTAACTCAGGTTCAGAGCAACTTAAAGTGGACTTCTGTCGTTTTTAAATACAATCAAGACGTTATTTTTGCATATTTTGGTGTCTAAATGAAATAAAGTTGCTCCAGTACATTGCTCCAGCCAGCAGTCTTGAAACTGGCTGTGATGGCTGCACTTAATCTTGAGTGTCTGACAATATCATGGAAGGACCCCTAAATGGATGTTTTTCTTTTACAGAAACATCCATTTCATGACTTTTTTTAAAGCCACCAGACTTCATGTACAAAAACATCCATTTAACCTTGTAGAACACAGGAGTTGCTGCTCGTCCACTGCCTCACACAGTTTATTTGTGTGACTTTTTGTGTTTGTTTGGATCCAACACAGTGTTATAAGCAATTACACAAACAAACGACAGATAGAGTCATCGGGAGACGATCATTTCCAGTGTTCTGCCTGGTAAAATGACTGTTTTTCTCAGTGAAGTCTGGTGGCTTTGAAAAGGTGATGTAACAGCAATCTTACCCGTACAAAAAGGTTGTATTTTTTTTAACAACTAGTCATTTGGACCCTAAAATATGTAAAAAAAACAGAGGGGCCATTTTGGAAATGCTGGATTTCCCCTTTCATTAGAGCAACTGGGAAAGAAATACGCTACAGTGGAAGCTTGCTGGATTTGTGCTGCACTTCCATGTCATTGTGCAGCCACATAATGACCTTTTTCTACTTTGTTTAAGGAGGAATTTCCAGTTTTTCTCACTGTTTGCCGTGCAGAAACCGTTCTCAGGCACACAACATTATTGTCTCCATTCACCATGGAGCTGGCCCCCATTCTTCTTCTGTGATTGATTGTGCGTTGTTTTGGAGTTCAATCTAGGGCACAATTTTATCTGACCCTGAATTGTGATTACATCAGCAGTTCCCTCAGTGCGCGACCACAGGTTGCTTTGCTCTGCCATGAGTGTAAGAACACAATGTTTACCAAAGCTCTGATTTCATGTCGGGATATGCTGCTTTTGCTCTCCGTGTGTCAGAAAATGTCAGAGATATCTGCCTGAACAAAGCCGTGCCTGCCCCCAATGCCCTACATACTGTAGCCGAGACAAAGGAGAAGGCTTACGGTTGTATTTTTGCTCTTGTGCAGTCTCTGCTGTGTTGCTATAGAGTGTTGTGCCGGGATGGTAGTTTTTATGTGCTGCAAATTACAATGTGTGTTGCATTTCTGTGTTTGAGCTCTTGGAAGTCTTGTACATGCCTGAGAGAAACGGTGATGAGAGGGCAGAGAGTCTGAAATGTAAGTTTAGGACAAGTAGAGAGAGAGAGAGAGAGAGAGAGAGAGAGAGAGAGAGAGAGAGAGAGAGAGAGAGAGAGAGAGAGAGAGAGAGGGAGAGAGGGAGAGGGAGAGAGGGAGAGAGGGAGAGAGGGAGAGGGAGAGAGGGAGAGAGAGAGAGGCCTAATTGGATCTGGCCTGGTTACAGCTCTAAGTACTGGAAGTCCCCATAATCAATACTTTTGGTACAAGGCAAACATTCCTGCATTATTGCAAAGTAATAATTAGCCTTGTTTTGTGTCTTTATTGTAAATATTTACTCAGAAGAAGATTCTGTTTTGAAGCCTGGAGTTTGGCGTTTCGGCTGTAGCCATCTTGGTTTTGAAGCCAGAAGTGACCATGATTGGACAAAGTGGTGGTAGCTGAAGAGGAGCAAATGTTATCGGCAACGCTAGCGGTAGCATTGTTAGCAAGGTGCATCCATAATTCACTGTAAATATTATATTAGTTGCGTCCCAGTCCAGGGGCTGCAGCCTTCGAAGGAGGCGGTCTACGGAGGATGTGCCATGCATAACCTGTGTAGACTGTTAAAGCCGAACTGAAATGAGACGGTCTGGTCTACGGAGGATTTCCTGTTAGCCTCACCAGCTGTTGCTGCCCTTAGCCTCGTGTCACACAATGCCGCTTCTGTCACATAGCAACAGGTAGCTAGCAGGCTAACTAGCTAGCATAACTAACGTCACGTAACCTCTTGTGTGTATCTTAAGTGTATTTAAAGTGTAAGAGTCCGCCATCTTGTTTGAATTGGCGCGCAATGCATCTCGGGATACGTTGGGGCCGGGAAACGGAGGATGCATTTGTCAGCCACATCTGAAGGAGTATTTGAACTGGGACAGCCTTCGACGCACGGCTGTGACGCCATCGGCCATCAAATACAGCCTGCGAAGGGTGCAGCCCCTGGATTGGGACACAGCTATCCATTGGGATGCTAATTTTGGCTAGCAAACGACTTTAAGATCAAAGTGGACAGCCGTCTTTTCAAACAGCTCAGCACTGAACAACACATTTTTCAGGCCACCGCGGTAGCAACTTCCCAATCACTTGGTAGCAATACCCTAAAGCCTACTCTGCTTTGTCGTTTATTTTACTCCAAATGGAACAAATGAAAATCATGCTGCATTAAAGAAGACTTGAAACAAGTGATTGAGACCGTAATCTCAGAGGAAAATGTTTTCTGTGACTCATGGAAATGTACTCTATCTGGCTTTTGCAACCAGTGGTGTCGCCCCCTGCTGGCCGCTAAAGTAATGCAGGTTGAACACGCTTTGCACTGGCTTCACGTAGACACAAACTATGGCATCCTGCATCAGTCATCAGTCCTGTTGTCAGCAGTTCTTAAAAGATTTAAGGTTAGTTAAACGTGCGTGGGGCAGGGGAGTCAGTTTCTTAATGTCGAGCTGAAACGGCATTTCGAGAGTATCTATCTTCCGTATCGTGACGTATTTCCGAGTGAAACAGGACGTGCAGGCGGGACATATCATTAGAGGGATTTGATTTGATCGTTGAGAAGTGGGCGTAGACAGACGTTCTCCACAGCGCAGTAGCTAGCTAACTGACCGAGCGTTCTTGGTGCTCTGCGGCTAAATGTTGCAGATTGATCGGTTGAAATTGTTTGGTGCTAACTTACGTAAGCACGCGTGAAATTAAGTTTTACCGGAAGAAAAAATGATCAGATTTTGATATAAAAATACGAAGAAATGGATTTTCTGTATTTGTTTTGGTCTATATTGTCAAATAGATGCACAATATTACCGGGGATGTGATCTAAAAGGATTAAAATGACATTTTTCATTTCAGCCCGACTTTAAGTCTGACTGGGCTGGTAGAAACACACATCGCTACTATTCGGTTGGCACAACTCTTGTATTGTTAATTATTCCAGCAGTTTGCTCAGCACAGGCCTTGCTGATCACTTGGCAACTAATGTGGAAACTATTTAGTCTGAGAGAAAGAGAGAGAGGGCGACGGATTCATTCGCCATAAATGGAGCTTTGGGCGGAAGCCTGTAATAGCAAGCAACTGTTTAAATGAAGACCTAACAGCCTTCACTCTCTGCTAACATTGTGCACCCGCTGTGTTTCTTCTGCTGCACAAACCTTTTGTGTTTAGATAACAAACAGTAGGTCGTCTGACATCTGACAAGTCAGGTGTAAGGGAAAACCTTTCTTTTAGACTTCAGCAGAATCAATCAGTTTGCTCTTTCTTGTTTAGCCTCGAGTCTATATAAGATCTTGCCAGCTAAGCTAACAGATAGCTTAGTTTGGGACGACAGAATAAAAGACATTGAACAGTATTTTAGTTTCTGCTGAATAAAATCGTTTCTACAGCAACGCTGATATTGAAAGATAAAAAATGTTCCCCTCAAGGTTACTAACGATAACACTGTTTCTGAGCTTTTTAATATTGCATTCGGTGGACATTTGCATTTGCAGATATGAATGTTTTAATATGTTTCAGGCTGCAAACTTTTGTGAGGTTCAGTTTGCTTTAAATGGTTGCTTTAGCACGACAGGATATGTTTGCATATGTTAACTAACTGTGTACTAATAGGAGCTTGTGTTTGGCTTGTCTCAGGCTAGTCTCTGTCACATAGCCTACATGTTCCTGCACGGCTGCTGTAATGTCATTTGGAATGGAAGATAATAATATTGGATTTCATTCTTTACTTGATAGACTTGGTAACCTACAGTAGCTCTGCAACTTATACATTTACAGTGGGCTGTAATGGATCTCAGGAATGTTCCCATGAAATCAAAATGTTTTTAATCATATATTGTACTGGGGGGTATATATCCTTATTTAGCATCAAACTAAACACTTTCTTATTTTTTTTGTCCCTCCATCAAGACAACCTAGTGTGTATTGCGACGGCTCTGCCTCCCTTTGTCCCTGTGTTTTTGCAGCCATACATTTTGGTGCTTTTGGCTCCTGGAAACACCAAAATATATCTATGCCAAGTCACCCTTAGTATTTGGTTTTTACAGGATATATTTAATGATAAATTGACTCGCTTTTCTAGTCTTGCGACCACTCAAAGCATGTCGCATTCACCCATTCACACACTGACGGCAGAGGCTGCTACCTTAAGTGCCCAACTGTCAATCACTCTTCACATTCACACACCGTGGGCTGTACCACCGCGAGCAATTTGGGGTTCAGTGTCTTGCCCAAGGACACTTCGACGTGTAGACTGAGGGAGATGGGGATCGAACCACCAACTCTACCACTGAACCACAGCCGCCCGGGATGCATACGAAAAAGCACTCTGCAGGAAATTTAAGCATCATTTATCCACGGTTGGCGGCATACTTTAAAATGAAAATACAATTTTACAGGTAATTCTAAAGCTAAGAAATAGTTCCTTCAACAGTCAGGTTAATGTGTCACAGACAAGACAGGATTAAAGTCCCACAAACACCTCTAATACCTCTAATTATGTAAAATGCTATCACTGCACCACCTCCTCCCTAAAGGCCCCAGAGGCTGTGAAGTGACACTGAAATTAAGGCTTGTGCTTGTGTGCAATTTGATTACTAATGTCTTCTTAAAGGAACGGAAAGCTTTAACTAATTGCTCCTGCCAGGCTATTCTGATTGTTTCTAAATAGAGCCGTTTAGTGATTCATGCACATGCAATCTCACACGGAAAGAGTCATGTGCGCAGCAGAGGGACGCCTCTTAATGCAGTTGTCATTTTCCAGAGCGATCTCCTTCTCAGGGTGTGTCCGTGCAGCAGCCACATCCCAGCTGTGGTTCCAGCTACTAAATTACCTCGAAACAAGCGCGTACACACCTGATGGCTGGCTAAATGCAGAGGTGTGGTGCTGTTAGAGTGAGCGGATTCACTGTGAGTACTTTGTAGATCACCTGCAGTCTTTGGATGAGGTTATATTTAGGCTGTGAGTTTTCTGAGTGCGCTTCTGTTTGTATCTGCGCATGCTGTATGCACAACCCTGCTTGACATGTAAAGTGTTCCCTGTCAGCTCCATAATAATAGGTGGTTCATCCTATACTGTACTCACTCCACCTTCAAATTCACTTTTCAAAGGTCCCATGTGCACATCTTCATATTCATTTAAGTGACATTGAAAGCAATTTTATGCATTTGCACTGATTTTACTACAGACAGATGACTCGTAAGTAAGAAGGCTTTAGTATGGCGGCCGCAATTGTGCTGCAACGGCCCAAACAGAAGAAACAGGCCGCATATGCAGAAACGATTCCAATTTGAAAACACATGGAAAAGCCCAAAACAAATGCAACGCCGAAAAGGAAGGAAATGAAAAAATGTGCCGCAAAAAGCCGCAACAAATGCATTAACATCAAACGCGCGCTGCAAATACAGAAACGATGCCAATTCAATAAAACAAATGCAAAATAAACGCGCTGCAAATGAAAAACAACGTGCAGCAAAAAGCCGTAACAAATGCATCAAACGCGCTGAAAATACAGAAACGATGCAAAGTCAAAATCACACAAACACAGAAAACACATGCAAGAGAAAAAAGACAAATCCAGTCAACACAACAGAAGCGCTCCAGGTCTGATCTGTTCAGAGGAACAGTTTATTAGTGATGGAGAGAGACGGAGGGAGACGAGACAGTGAATTTATTAATTATCAGACCTTGTAATGTTAGAGTGTCTCTGTTGTTCATGCACCAGCGACTGCTGTGCAAAAACACACAACTCCATAACATGAGCAAAGAAATCACAGCTTTTGATGGCTCCTGATTGACGGATAGCTTTGCTGAAGTAACCGCTGTTACTGTGTAGCTACTGTTAGCTGTGCGGTTAGCGGTAGGCTAATTGTAGATGACTCTGGCTGTGTTCGAAATTACGTATTATACTAGCAGTACGGACTGATTGGCCAAAATGTAGTCTGGAGTATGCAAACAAAAGCAAAATGTGCAGTATGCCAAAAATAATGTTGCACTGATTCGGAAAAAAATCTCCTACTGTATCCCACAATGCAAAGCGCTGGAACGTCACAACGGCATACTACATACTACCGCCGAACACAGTATGCAGTGGCTTGTATGTAGTGTATAGTATCCGTTTTCGAACACAGCAATAGTCTGGTGTTGGACTCTGAGCACTTGCATGTGTTTTGTGTGTTTATGACTTTTCGTTTCTGTCTTTTTATACATTTGTTGCGGCTGTTTGCAGCACGTTTATTACATCTGTAGAGCGTGCATGTGTTTGTGAATTGGCATCGTTTCTGACTCTGAATCTGCAGCGTTTTTATCTAATGGACTGTTTGGGCCGTTGCAGCACGATTGCCCTTGTCGGACACCGTACTTTAGTCACCCTGCCAAATCGTTGAATGACTGCATTAGTTTACATGATAGATTTTACAACATAGTTTTATTACTTGGAGGAAGTAATCATGCAAATAATTCAGATAAAAATATAGCCTTCAGTGTAAGAGGCAGCGTCGTTGCTTCTTTTTGGATCATCCTTTCGCTTTACTCTAACCAAAACAAGCACTCGAACTCGTTCAAGGTAATGGTTTAATTAAACAACATGATTCAGATCGTTTTAATCAGCGAGTCCTAGAAAAAGCTCACCGCAAGAAAACCTGACAGTTACATTTAAAGCAGCATTCTGTGCGACAACAGCTTGGACAGTTTTGTTGACAGATTTATCTTCATGTTCGATTCACAATGCAGACGCAGCGTAAATGAGTCACGCCCAACAATTATAACAACATAATCATTGCCCTCCAGTGAATTCGTATTGTGCAATGGTTCCTCCTTGTCACTTTCGTCTGCCAGCAAACAACAGAAAAATGCCTATAAGCGGCTGTGTGGTGGAAAGAATCCAGAATTAAGTGTTTGTATGAGAATACAAACCAACAAAATGGGATTTAAGGCGATAAAATGTTCGGGATCGACAGGAAGAATGTAAATATTGTGAGATACTAGGTTAAAGCTGTCGTAGGGCTGGTTTTGATCAGTCTTAAGGTTTAGCGATGATGTTACCTGCTGATTTCACTCTTGGCCATTCAGCGGGATCTCCAAGAAAAACAAGGTGGGAAAAGGGAGACTAAGGCAGACAGACAAGAAGGATGTTGTCAGTTTAGTTATTTCTCTCCCCCTTGCATGTCGATTTCCTTTATTTCCGCCTCTCCGATGATCATAGTTTACACAGTATGACACATTGTTTTCTGTCTGCATGCTACAGGACTACAAGTCCCCAGAAAACAAACAGCAAACAATGATTTGATTAGTCCTTCACCCCCCTCGTCTCCCCCTTTTTCCCACACCTTGTCTCCCTCCAGAAGACCAGTTAGGCTCTTGTCAGTAACCATCTATCACGCCACTGCTCCCCGCCATCATTTCTGGCTCCACCTCTCCCTGTGTTGCACACGAGCCTGGAAGCTGAGCTGGTTCACTGACTAAATCGATGCAGGCTGGCAGGACTGGTTTCCGGATTGACGAGCCCTGAAGTGATCGCTCAGACAGGCTGGTGCCACCTGTAATGTTGTTGTTAGCGCTGTCTGGGCTGAGTGGCATAAGCAGGACCAAAGGAGAGGCAGGATAATTAAGGAAGCAGACCACCAATATGATAGTGACACGTTCTGTTACACTGCCTACAAGGTGTGCAGCGCTTCAGTTATCTTCCTTCAATAGTGATTATTAAACAGCTGCTGTGGGATATCTTTCAAGTTTGATCAAGCACTCAAAATAAGCTACTCCGGACTTGAATTTTGTGTATTTATCTATCTATCTATCTTACGTATTTATCTGACAACATTAGGAAAAGGATCGCTACAGAGATAGACGTTTCAGTTACACAGAAAGATGCTTTTTGATGCCAGAAACGGCCATGAAGCTGCTCTCTGCAAAGCCACCAGACTCCATTCATAAAACAGTCATTTTAACTTGCAGATAATGGGAGTTGCTTATCTGCTGCTTTCTCTACAAACAAATATTAGCTGTGTCCCAATCTAGGGGCTGCAGCCTTTGAAGGAGGCGGTCTACAGAGGATGCACCATTCATAGCCTGTGAAGACCATTTAAGCTGAACTGAAATGAGACGGTCTTGTTTACGGAGGATTTCCTGTTTGTGTCACCAGTTGTTCCCGCCCTTAACCATGCGTCACCAAACGATGCTCCAGTCGTCTTGCAACAGGTTCTAAATAGCTAGCATAACTAATGTTATGTAGCTTAAAGGTATAATAAGTAGGATTTTTCCTGTAACACCAAAGTCACACAATAACACAAACAGACTAACTGATTGAGTACCAGTGTTTTGCAATGATAAATTAGTGTTTTTTTCAGTGGGGTCTGGTGGATTTGAAGAGAGCAATGTAAAGGCTGTTACTGGTTAAAAAAAGGATCCTACATTAATGAAGAATGTGTATATCTGCAGACATTCTGTCGTCAGACACACTCAACAATCTGAGCCCGTCTTTGGCAAAAACAAAAACTTAGTGTACAAACCGTCTGGCTGCTTATCTAATTGAGCAATTCCAAAAGTTTTTATTCGTCATTCAGACTCATCCACAGATGCCTTAGGAGCTGAGCATGACCACCCTCGTCTACTCTGCATTGTGCAGGGTCTCTCCAGGGGCTTCAGTCAGATCAGCTGAAAGTGTTTGTGAAATGTGTCCCAGCTTATGTTTGTCAGATTCAGGGTAGAGGACAGGGGCGGTCTTTGGGGAGCCGTTGAGTGGTTGGTGTCTCTGCTATGAAATGGTCATTTCTTTACTGCTTATTACTGTTTGGTTCCAAAGTGGATAGTAATGACATTTCTCCTCACTTCCTTTGACCGAACAATCCCAGTTGCACCATAATGTTTGAGATGCACAGATTGCATCACCAAAACAACGTGGTTTGGTGATGCAGAGAAATAAAGCAACATAAACAAACCCCAGTCGTAAAATCGCATGCACGCGTTTCATGTGGCGCTGGGGATTTTAGAACTGAATCATGGTGGTATCGTGCGGCACGCTGCTTTTGGGGGAGGCAGTGGAGAACAGACAGGAAAGTCTCGGCCTTTTGTCTTTGTCAGGTTGTGCTCTGTGTCTGTCGGGAGGACTGACCAGCTGACATCATCAAAGACCGGACGGATGATTAGTCGTCTGGTGCTCAAACACTCGATGCTTAATGCTCCAGGGTGCAGCTGAAGGATCACTTTGAAGTTGTTCTCATAAAGGGGCTGGTTCTGTTGCCCTGCGGGGGAATATCGCGTCTCAACAGGATGTTTTACAGCAAATAATGTGGCCTATTAAGGCACCTGTTTCCTTCTGGTGACATTGTAAAGACTCACCTCGGCTGGCTGGAGTCTCAGCACACTGCTAAGTGTCAGTCTGCTACCTGAGACAAACAGAATTAATGTGGCCACATTCCAATATAAATAGAAGAATGTTTATCATTGAAAACAATGCGTCACTGTGGTTAATGGGTCGCTTTAGACTTTCCCTCCTCTCTGAATCTTTCTCATGTCATCTTTTTTTGTCTCTTATGTGCAAAACATGATGAAATAAATGTACGGATGTCCAAAGATTTCTGGCATCTATTCCTGATCATAAATAATGGATATTTGGTGATAAACAGTTAAATCTGATACTTTTCTTTAATTAAAGTATTAAATAAAGTATCTAAGTTCTCAGTCCTATCATGCTATTATGGGGAGCTAATGCCATTATTGTAGAAAAAAGAAATTCACTGCCTTTGGAGGACGCTATTCGCTCCTCCAGTGGGCCCTGGAAAACTAAACTACGCTTCCTCAATCTAGCACGCCCGCCTCCGATGTCACGTCTCGTTCAAGACCGTCAGGTTTGAAATGCAGCCTGCGGACCCGAAGATTTTTTAGAATTCTCGTCGTATTTCAGATTCTGTCCCGCTCTGAGCCGTTGCCTGCAGCGATCAATGTCCTCGACTGGAGAGCGGTAGTATTTCACTCCTGGGCCGTTCCTTTCAGAGGGAGGGGTGCAATGCACGCTGGGTGTTGTAGGAATGTAGAATAGGCGAAACCACGAGCTGTTTGTACAACTTTCTCCACAGCTATGGCGCCAATTTCAAATATTATTGCCTCTATCCATTTCAGAGAACACCAGCTGTGACTGACAGCGGCGAATTTCTCCCTCCGTCCTGTGTTTCTTACAGTTTTTTCATAGCACACTTAAAACCATTCAGGCAAAGAAGCGCAAGTATTCTTTCACTTTTTACTTTTTATTCACGGTTTCACGTGTAATTCTTTTTTTAATTTCAGTGTTTATGGTAGGAAAGTGACGTCAGACGCACTGGTGGTTTAAAACCTACACAGACAAGAGATATTGATTGCAAGATCTAACAAGAGTTAGAAAGTTGTCTGAAAAAACATCGTAGATATAAGATATTTTGCTTGTTAAAAATTGGTTCAATACTTACCTCGGTGAATATTGGGTGAAAGAATCGATCTGTGCTCAGATCCAGCTCTCTCACTTCAGCTAACAGACTCAGGTCCTTCTGCGTGTCTCTTAAAGGGGCGGTGGAGAAACACCTGACACAGATACACAGTGCTCCGTCTCTGCCTGTTACTCTTGCAGCAGCATGTCACACGGACAATTAATGAGCAGCCAGGATGAACACAGCGCAATTACAAGTGTTTTTTTTCCTGCACTTTGCTATCCAACCTCTGAGCAAAATAATGCAGATAACAAATAACCCGTGGAGCTCTGTAGGTTAGCATTCAGTCTGTCTCTGTTTGTGTATCCCTCATGGGCTTACTGAATCAACAGTGTTTATCTCTTATTTACTGCATCAGGACTTTGTAGAGTTAATAGACAGCCTGGAAAGTTTGGTAACATTTTTGGAGGTATATATTTCCAACATTATCTGTTTGTGTTCACAGTTACAGCCCATGTGCAGTGAGTGTGCTTGTACAGCAGGTAAACCTCATGGTCCGTATCCTGAGTCATTCTCTCTTGAAGGGGGACTTTGGAGCCTCGGCGTAACCTCTTGCTAAACGTTAATACCAAAACTTTGTGAACTCTGGCAGAGCGCAGGTTTGTGCAGAGCTCGGGGGGAAAAGCTGCAACACACGGCGCTCTGCTGCAGCGATGAAGGGAAGCCTTCAACATGACGCAGAGCCAGAGCGTGCTCGGCCCCTGTTATGATTTTAGATGATTTACAAAACACAAAAGACCAGTGTGTGTGTGTGTGTGTGTGTGTGTGTGTGTGTGTGTGTGTGTGTGTGTGTGTGTGTGTGTGTGTGTGTGTGTGAGAGAGAGAGGGAGAGTGTGTGCGAGTGGGGGTGGTTGCGTGAGGATTTATGGTTTTAGTTAAGTCAGGGTTTCTGTGTGTGTGTTATGAATGAAATGAAACAGCTGCCACCACACGTTTTGTTGGGGATTTGCTGTTTTGATTGTTGTGTAGAGCTTTGTGAGACTCTGATATGATCTGAAAATATTTTGCAAAATGAAAGTAGGTCGTCTGTGATTTTTGTTGCTCGGGTTTGGAACTCATAACAGGTTTTATGTGTGATCTGGTTGTAAGTTAGTAAAAACACGTTGTTAAACCAGTAAAACGTATCGATTGTATGAACAGAGAGCAAACATTAAAGTTGGATTCTTACCTATTAGCAAATATATAAACATAGTTCTTCTATCAGAGTCAGTTTAAGCTCTTAAATGTCAAACTTAGTATATTACTTCTAAGATCTTGACGTGTATTTAGCCATTTTCACACAGGGTAGTGTTACCTGGGGACTTCATGTGGCGCATTCTCATTGGATAAGCAAAGTTGACTTGACGTTATCCCCAGATATAATATCAAATCTCCAAATAATACTCCTTTCCTAACATTACTATAAAAAGGCTACCATATAATCAGATTGAGCCTGATGAAACGTTCTCCGCTGCATGCTGCTTTGCATGTCATCCATCATTTTGAGATTTATTTCAATGACCTGGTTAGCCAGAGATTGTCCTAAATTCTTATGTGACAAATACAGAGGCAGACAAAAGCAAACGCTCGTAGAGTTCACACACCGGGCAGAGCTTTAAGGACCGCTAGCATCACGTTTAACCCAGAAACGTAGCTAACAGGAGCTACACTTAGCATTTACTTTAGCAGTTATCTGTCATCATAAAGCATTTCTCGCATGATCCAGCTTCACCAAAGTCAGAGGCAGAAGATGTAGAGGGAGATGCAGAAAAGTTCAAGCAACTATCGTCTCATCTTAAAAAAAGATATTGCATTGTTTTTACGGGCGCCTGGTTGTAATGCGGTACTACCGCCAGACGGTGACTGTTTCGCATCTGAAAGCTGTTTGCTAACCACCATTAGATAACAAGAGAAGAAGAAAGCATTAGCGCCAGGTGCCGGTAAAGCTGGTGCGGCGCTGTGAGATTCGGAACCAGAGGAAAATGCAGACTTCTGCAGCCGTTAAAGAATTAATTGTGGGACTCCTTTAAAGAAAAAAAGATAATGAGATAAGTGCAAACTTTGAAAGGTAAAACTAGCATATCATCTTACAGTATGGCTGATTCTCACCGTAACAGAAACGATCCATGTCTGTTTGTTATATAGGGACGATGCAGTTTATTATGGTGCGTTCTATTTACCTCGGAAATTGGAATTTGGAACTGGGAATGACGTTACACCCGAGTTGACCGCGTTCCAGCACAGTCTGTGGTTCCCGTTCAAAAAGTCAACTACAGAACAAACATGAGGTCCACAACACATCCACAGATAGAATGTGGACAGTGCTGTGCGTACGGCTGATTTCATGAGACACAAATAAGACAGAAGTGATAATAAACAGTTCATACTACAGCTTTCATTTACTGTCGATGCACGGACATATGAGGTCAGGGTTGGTGAGGTTCCTCCGACTTTCCGAGTCAGAAATCCGACCTCAGGGGGGCGTTCCGGTTAAAATTTCTGACTGGGAACTCAGGAAATTCTGTCTTGTGAGTACAAACAGAACGCACCATTATACCCCGTATTTTTGTGGTTCACATTTTGTGAGTTGTGAAAAAGTAATTGGCGTCTCTCTCGTTATGTCGAATAGTTCCCAGTAAATATGGAATTGTATTTTAGCTTGATCTGTTAATCAGTACATTTCTTTTTGACCTGACATCATGTTTGTATTTGCAGCATGTTTGATGTGATTGTATTTGTTCAGGGTTTCTGCAGCATGTTGCCATTGTTGCATTTGTTTTTTGCTTTTGAATGTGTTTTTTATTTTGCATCATTTCTGAACTTGCAGCCTGTTTCTCCTAATAGAAATCTTTTGTTGCAGCACGTTTGCTTTTGTCAGCCACCGTAGAAAACGGCTTTAAACTGTTGTCATAGACGTACGGTTTGATCGACACTTTGGGGGCTGCCCTAATAAAATTCTACACTGTTCAGTTTGGTTGGAATCCCCTTTTTAATGATGTGATAGCTGTGTGCTGTGTGAGGTGGTGTTTGCTGTGCAGGGCTGCAGGAGAAGAGGTGCAGAGTGTAACTGTACATGTTTGTGTGTGTCTGTGAAGCATCAGCACAGCCAGCTTGGGAAAAGGGCTGCGCCATGATGTAAGTGACGCAGCAATTGGTAGAGAGGGAGGAGCAGAGACGAAGAGGAGGAGGAGGAGGAGGAGGAGTGCAGACAGAGTGTGGCGGACCTCCTGCTGATGCTCAGAGAGGCCGTTTTAAAGCACCAAACTCCTGGATCCAAACCAACAGGCCCTTTTTCTGTTTTCTGTTCTGCATCAATCCTTCCTCCTCTGTCTCCCTGCTCCTTTTTCTCCTTCTTCTCCTCTTTGTCTGTACAGTTCTCCTTCACATCCCGCCCTGTTTCTAACCCTGTGAAACCTCCCCTCTCCTTTGTTGTCTCTCATTGAGTGCAATCTGTGGCCTATTTAGAGATTGTGCTGTGTAAGAGATGATGCCTTTGTGTGTCACCACCAGCAGCGGCAGCAGCTGTAAATCCCCATGTCGTGATGACCCCCACCATCACTACCAGTTGATAGTGGTGGGACCCTTTGCTGCGCTGACCCAATGGTCATAATCTGCTCCCTTATTTAATCTGCTCAACTCGAGGATTTTTTTCCTTTTTTCTGAGATAAGCTCGCATATCTGCGTGTGTGGCAATCCCCGATTTCACCAGGTCGCTGTTTGCCATGTGATGCAGGAGAGATGTAGTCTGATTTCCTCTTCACCGGGGTACTCCTTCTCTGTCGGCCTCCGTAAACACTCTGGACGTAAATTGAAATTCCCCTCAGCAACAGTAAATCGGCAATTAATGAGCACAACTGTGCGCCGGCACACAGAGAGCGGAGATAGACCGCTGGGTGTGTTCATGCTGCGATTGTCTGCCTCTGTTAGTCGTACCCTTCATGACGGCACGCTGAGAGATGAATGAAGGGTCTTATCAGCACTACGCGCTGCCAATAACAGCTGTATCGTACTCTGAGGGGCCTGATGAATCTGTTTGTGCAGATACAATTATGATATAGATATCGTAAAGATGCTTAAACGCTCGGATGAGGCAGGATGACTGACGGTATTCCCGTGTCCTTCACTGCTCTCTTTTATTGTACAAAGGCAGCATTAATTACTAGAGGTTGTGTTCTTTAATTTAAAGCACAAAGATTAGTGACTCAACCAAGGTCAGAGAATGTGTTTCCTGTATCTTATTCAGTGCGTCATATTTTCGTCATTTAAAAAGGGTGTTCCCAAAAAGGTTTCTCTTCTTGATGCACTGAAAAAAAAACAAAAGGACAAAAGAGAAACTACAAAAAGGTGTGGTTATAATAAATGTGTGAGGTTAATTAATTAGAACAGAAATGCACATTGATTTTGTTCTTGCTACCGCCCTGCAAAACGTGTAAAACATGGCAGGTTGGTCGGTGGCCCTACACTTCAAATTATGATGCTGTAAACGTCAAGATAGGGTTGCTTTAAACTCTTATAAAGGCAGAGGTGCAACATTACAAACTCTAACAAACTTTCACACCTCATCTTCCCTCTGTTGTTGCATCTGTTGGAATTAAAGCAATAAAATCTCCATGAAAGGAAACAGAGAGTTAAATGTACTAATCTGGGAGAGGGGTAGTTTATTTGTGCTGGCCTGTCTTTGCCAAAAAAAGCAAAGCATTGTGGGTAACAGGAGATGGGGGTGGACAACTGATAGCAGGGAGCTACTGTGTTTTCCATCCTTGCATTATATAAAGAACAGAGAGAACACCGCAGTCTAGACGGATGCTCATGTTAATGTGTAGTGGTTGTTAATGGCATGGATGGTCTTTCTCCCCAGCTGATGAAATATCTGATATGATAGATACATTAACAGCTGTCCATTATGAGAGCTAGTTGTGTGTGAATGTTTAGAGATGGCAGGTTTTTGCTTTTTGCTCTTACCTCCCAAAAGAGGACAAATGAGGTTAAAATGCAGCAGCGAACAGTCGTACGCCGGGCGACAGACCACAAGAGTTTCTGGGTGATTGATCGCAGATTGAACCCTCCCGACAATCGAGCGAGAAACCTGGTGTTCAGCCCGGGTTATCTGTTAACGTGAAGGGTTTACAGATCAAGACCAACACCTCTCCAGCTGCTCATACACGCCTCGATGCTGCTTCAATAATTTCAAACAGCTTTGATATTTAGGATTTAAAAAATGGATGATTGCGCCTGTGGCTGCTCGAAATTGGAAAAACTGACATTGTGGCATCTTTTATTTATCTGCAAGATGTGTCAAAATGTGAAAAAAATAAGGACATTTTGCTGCCCTGTAAAACTGAACACCTGCCCTGACCATCCAGGTAACTGGAGCTGCATTGCGTGCATGTTTACAGGCAGGTGATGCACTGACATTAGTTCGCTATGTACTTTGGTAGATGTCTTGCAAGTTTTCCTTTCATATCAATCCAAAAAGTTGCAGCCGGATGCGTTTGTTTGCCGTACTTTACATTGCAAAACCTGTAATGTAAGAACATGTGCATATCACAACATTGATTCTGAAACAATGCAAACAGGCTCTACCTTTCTCCCAGAGATTAATGCTCATTATCATCAGGTTGTAAGGGCGTAATCAAATCTGAAGCCGTGCATACTGATCTATTTCACAGAGTCATGTTATACAAGTTGTTCCTCCTGAGGCGGACCACCTCTCTCCCTGCAGGAGGAAGTCACAGCACATTACAGCTGAGAGAAGAGAGGCCTTTAAACTCGTCTCAGCTCTTTTTGGTGCATTTGTGTGTGGCTGTGAAAACAACCTGCAGGCACCGATCAGCTGAGTGTCAGTGTGTTTGAGTTCTTGCCAGAGTGCTGGTCCCAGTTATGTGTGTGTGTATGTGAAGTTTACAATGAGTATTGAAAGCACCACTTTCTACATGTCAGAGTTAACATAGTTTTATGCATCCTGTTACTATGTTCCTCGGTGATCACAGCATGTATTCAGGCAGGTGCTGACTCTTCTGAACAACGTAAACACGCACGCTGTCTTCGTCTTTTGCTCTCTGTCTGTCTGTCTGTCTGTCTTATTATTGAACTCTGTCACCCCTCATCTCTTATTCTGCCTCAGCAGTGCTGCGTCATCCCGTCTAGATTGTAAAAGCCTCTCATTTGAAGTATGAGTTATCCAACATTCGACACACAGCTCTTTTTTGTCAGTTTTCTCAGAGTCATAGGTTAACCAGAGGCGTTTTCCACCACAGGAGCTCTTACCAGGAGCTAGGAACCTTTTGGAGGAACTCAGTGCAAACAGGATGTAACAGTTGTAGTTATATGATTTTAAACTCCTTTTAAAACTTGATTTTATGCTTCATTATTGGATTGATGTATCAGTGATCAACAGTATATCATCGTTGCAAAGGGACAACATTGATCCACATCAGTAGCTTTAAGATAAATCTTCCAAAGGCACGTCCATGTCACCATGTCTGCACAAACTAACTCATTGCAAGGATAAAGGAGCAGTTCGCCCCTGGAAAAAGTGACTGTCAGTCAAAGCTGGTGTTCTCTGTAATCAATAGAAACAATAATATTTGAAATAGGCGCCATAGCTGAAAGTGGTTTCGCCCATTCTACATGCGTGCATTGCGCCCCTCCCTCTGAAAGAAACGGCCCAACGAGAGACGCTACAGAGGAGAAGAGCCGGTACAGAATCTGAAATACGACGAGAATATACCGGTGGATTGTCTAAAAAATCTTCAGGTCTGCAGTCTACATTTCACACCTGACGATTTTGAACGAGACAAGACATCAGAGGCGGGCGTCCAAGATTGAGGAAGTGTAGTTTAGGAAGCTCCCTCCGCCAGACGACGTAAAATGCGTCATCTGGCAGAGGTTTTCCAGGGCCCATTGGAGAAGCGGATAGCGTACCATAATGGCATTAGCTCCCCGTAATAGCATAATAGGACTGAGGTTTTTTTTCTTGGCAGACTTTTTGTTTGTGTTTGTGTCTGTATCTGCAATTGTGGTGTTGTTGTCTGAGGAATTGATATAAGATAAGATCATGATGAAACTTGTGATTTACACCCCTCGTACTCCTGCATTATATGTCATCCACAATTTTTAAAAATCAGCAGCAGCCTGGTTTGAATCTCTGGTAAACTTAGACATGCTACTCTGAAATAATGATGCATTTTGGGTGCTTTACATAGTGTCATCAGTGGTGTATAATCTCTTGCAAAATTCACATGTAAAAACAATTTTTTCTCTGCCTCAGTGGACATCTCACCCGGTACATTTTGTGCCAACTTGACTATAGTGCTCTTAACAGCTCCTCCTCTGTGCTGACTTCTTTTTCAGCATGAAATACAACCTGCATTAGATTAAAATACGGCTTAACCTTGCCAAACACATCAACTTGAGTGTGATAAAGGTCTGTATCCTTCTAGCTTTCTGTATCCCTGTCTCAAGATCGCCTCCCTCTCATACCGTGCTTGATGAGTCGTTTCAGCAGCCTGTCAGTCAGCCCAGACTCTGATGTTTTCATTGCAGCTTCCTTTCTCTTGGTGTACAGCGTAACACAGTTACTCCCTTGTCTGGCAGCTCGGCACGTGGCTTTGATGTCTTTTGTGGCAGCCTCTCCTTAAGAAACTGGATTACATCATGAGTAGTGCAGCAGACACTCCTGTTTTTGCAGAGGTGACAGCGGCTCGTCCCCTCCCTGAACAGTCAACTCTTAAAACGCCAAAGACTTGTGCACCTTTAGGATCAGATTTTTACCTGCCTTTACACTTAAGGACAAGAATACAAAAGATCAATTCAAACCTCAACAAACAGACTAGTTTTAAGTAAAGCCAGAAACATGGTAGTTTGTGCTCTGATTGTTGTGGAGTCTTAAAACAAAACGCCTGAGTGTTCAGACTCTGAATTCAAAAGGATAAGCTGACGGGGCTTGCAGACTGCTTGTTGGGGGGCGTGTTGCTTCAGGAGCCAGTGAAACAATAGAATTGTGTTTTATTTGTAGGCTTATGTTTGTGCATGTTTTCTTGAGTGACGTTTGCCCCAGGATGCTGCGTCCTGCTGTGCACGTGCACCTCTTGCACCCTCAGAGGAACGTGTGAAGAGGCAACAACCCTGTAAAACTTGCGTATAATCCCGGGATTGTGTTCTTAAAATTCTAAGGAGTGTTTTTGTCCAGTCAGTTCTCCTCCATGTCATTTTCCATGTCAGCCTCCTGCAGCTCTAACACCCGTATCATGTTATCAATTTGGCCATTGGTTCTGCAGAGTCAGCAGAGGAAGGAAACCACTGAGTGGAGCGTACAGCTAATGTGCTCTGTCATGGTCCAGCGTTAGCGGTGTGGAAGAGTGCTGTGTCATGGACAAAAGAGTGTGTTGTACGATACAGAAATGTCCTTGTTGCCTTCATATTACAGGGAAATGTGCTGTGAGGCAGATAAAAGACTTTTTTATACTCGATAAGTACAGAGTCAGGGAAGAGCAGGGGGAGCAATACAGCTGAGACATGCTTTGTCAAACACTCACAGAAGTTCGCTAGCATGGCAGATAGTCAAAATGATTGTTATGATTGCAATATTAAAAAGAATAAGTTCTGTATGATGCACCTCTGAAATCCACATAAGGGAAACTGGCATTGAATTGGTATTCTGGTATTTTTACATATATTCAGTCATGGGTTCATTTTTTCTCTTTTCAAAGACGCCAAACTCTACAGACAAAAACAGCAATCTGATGGGAGTTGGTCGACTCCCGCTGCCTCGTTCGATTAATTGGTTTTCTTTGGTGTTTTGATTGATCAGCTTGGATCCGACACAATCCTTGTGCGACACAGAAAAAGACACTAACCTATTGAGGCAGCGGGAGACCAACAGCTCCCGTGTTCTGCAAGGTAAAATTGCTGTTTTTATCAATGGAGTCTGGTTGCTTTGAGGAGAGCAATGTAACGTCTGTTTTTGTTAAGAAAAAGGCATCGTACTCTTTAACAAAAAGGTTTATCTGTGTATGGATCCTATCCACGATACTTTTAGACACTTTGGGTAACAGTCTGAGCCTATTGGAAGCAGATTTAAGCACTTTTAGTGGCAATACTTTGCATTTTTCGCCAGGATTAAGGTGCATCCATAACAGCCTGATTTTACAGATATTGGCTTATAGATCAACTGGCGACATTTCAAAACTTTATGTACCTATGAGACATTTAGATCCCGACTGGAGCAGGGGCGGCTGTGGCTCAGTGGTAGAGTCACTCAATCGGAAGGTTGGGGGTTCGATCCCTGACAAATATAGAGAGGATATTTCATTATTTGAATCCCAAATTAGTTCCACAACAATTGATCAACACAGATCTTTTTGTTTGACCTGGATCGTCTCCTTCGTATATTCAGTCTTTGACCCAATGCTTCGTTTAATGGGTACATAACAGGACAGGACACCCTTCAGGTATCCTGTACATGCTCGTCCTGGATGCCCTCAGACACGAGTGAAAGTGGTCTGATGGATGATTTGGGGAAATAGAGAGAGACAGTTTTGACCTGTTATTTGTAATGAGTCTTTAGAACCTCATGTTTAATTTCCCTTTTCTTTATAATGCTTTTTATCTCCAAACAACAGCAGCTTCAAACACACTGCAGGGCTGCTCTAAGACAGGAACAACTTTATGCATGGATGGAAACTTGCTTAGCACAAATAGTTTGTCATTTACTAAAACTCATCCTAAGTGTGATTTTTAACAAACTTGTGAGAAGTACATCGGCTGCCTAAAGTGACTTGGCCACATCTCACCTCATTCTCAACACAATGCACGATTGTCAGTCAACACAGCATAACCTCTTCATAGGTAGAGTATTTCCTCCCAGCCATGCCCGAGGGTTTCCCCTGGAGACTGTCCACAGGCCTCCTGCAGGCTGTCAAACCACTGTCACAACAAGTCTTTACAGTAGGCTCTGACTGTGTTCAGGCTCAGTTTGGATTTGTTTTAATCACAATGGGCTCCACATTATCACTGTCCCTTTTACATCCAGCAGAGCCGGGCTTCTGTGCAATCTGAGCAACCAAATTAATATTCACAATTCATTGTTTTTAGGAATTGATACAGTATCGCAAAACACATCCCACTACTCACTTGTCATATAATAAGCATTGCTGGTGTAGCACTGCTTTGTAGTTCCTTTGTGTTATTGAGTGAATTGCTTAGTTCAGATCCAGAACAACATTTGTGTAGCTCACATTAACACAACACAAAGTTGCATATCCAGGCAGCAGTAGACAAGCAATGCTTATGTTATGCAACATAAAATGACTGTTTTTGTCAATGGAGTCTGGTGGCTTTGAAGAGACATATGCACCGGCTGTTTCTGATATCAAACAGCATCTTACTCCTTAAAATAAAGGTCTTTATCTGTAGGGATCCGTTGCATAATGCTGTCAGGGACCAAGAGCAACAATCTGAGCCTATTAGTGATTAAAACAAGCACTTCTGTCGGTGGGTGTACTTTGCTCGGGCGCACTTTAGCCCCCCGGGGTTATGTTGCAGCCTTAACAGCCCGTTTCTCAGGGAGAGGTAAAAGAATCTACAGGAGAAAATAAGATAAGTCATTTAGACCCCAAAATATGTAAAAATAGTACCTTTTAGTACCCTTTAATCCCCTTTCAATGTGAACGTGCTACCCTATTGCTATTTAACGTATCAGTTGCGACCTGTCCCAGGCTTGATTTGCAGAAATATCATCTCTATATGTCCTTGTCAATAGCTCCTCTCACACATGCACTGCACAAACAGCCGAATATTTCACCCTAACTTTATGCAGACTTTTACCTGTCAGCGTCCTGCTAAAATGTCTGCAAGAAGTCGGGCTGAGCCGATGTGTGAACGCAGCAGGTGATAGTCAGGAACATTCCAGGCGAGGGGTGATGATGTTTATATCATGCAACCGAAAGAGCGGCACGTTACAGGATGAATAAAAACATCGAGGTTGAAGAAGAAGAAGAAGACATACTTTATTAATCCCCAAAGGGAAATTAGATTTTTTCACTCGGTTTTGACAAACATGCTACACACACATGGACCCGAAATACACATGCACAAACAGACGTGCATTAATTGAGAGATGCATGAAACGGTGAGGTGGCTGCACATGGACATGCGCCCCAAGCAGTTGGAGGATTCGGTGCCCAGGAACAGACACCGCTCCAGCTACCAGCCCCAAGTTGGTCCATACCCGGACACCCTCTGGTTCCCAAGCCAGGTCCCTACAGCCTGAGCTACCGTCGGCCCCAAAAGGAGCATCACCAAGACGACATTAGCAAAGATGTCTGCAAACTGGAGAGATGAAAAGATTCGGGCTGAAGCCGAAATCATTCCTTACATGCATGGACTGCTGTGTACTTTTTTAGTCATGTACTGCACCATGCGACCCTCCCTCTGACAGGGAAAATCCCCCGGTGTGAGGGACATGTGTGAAAGGGCAACTCTGGAAAACTTCAGGGGCAGACTGTCTTGAAATTATCCTGCTCCAATCTAACCTGTGTCTTTCTTCTCTATGACCTTTATAAGTTCCAAACAAACAAACTTACCACCCTCAACTTCTGTGTTTATGTGTGTGAGCAGTCTCACCGCAACATCCTGAGTCAGCTTTCTCCGCCTTCATGTCCAGTCGTATTTAGTAGCTGCATTAGTTTGCTGCCACTTTCATTAAGACTGTTGTCTGCCAGCAGATTGATCTCCCCCTTTATTCTGTCTGACACGTGTCGTAGCAGTGTTTGTACGGCGCCCTCAGACACTGACTTTGTGTTAGTAGCTTCAATTTTGTGACTCGTGTCAAAAAAGCTGAAAATAAAATCAGTTCAGGTACGTGAGGTTCCTGCTGCAAGGTGTTTATTTTATTATCTGTGATTAATGAATTTCACCCTGTTAGGCTTTTATTTTTGGATATTCTATTCATCAATAACTTTCATCAGTGCTGGCTTGTACACTTGGGTAAGCATGTGTTTCTTTCACCTTTAATAGCTGATAAAGTGTTTCTTGTTTCAGTCGATGTGTGGTCGGCCCCTGTTGCTGTTTTTAGTAAAATGCTGGTGGCAAGTGGGACTCATGAGCACCTCAGCTAACGTCACTATCTGTCCCGTGGTTACCGTCTGATAAGCCACATCTCTACCTCTAGGACAGAGTTTGGGTGTTTCAAAATAAACAAGACATTTAAATCCAGTGATGGAAGCAGTTTTAAAGACCCCCTCCAGTGAAATCCAGCGTTTAACCGTGTAAACATCTCCATGTGGTGTTCTACGTGTGCTACAAGACATATCAGGGACAACATGAGCATCATCTCCATGGCTGGGCCTGTCTGCTGTTAAACTGCAGTGTACCAAGGACAGGCTGAACAACACGTTTTCAGATTGGCAGGTTAATGGACGGGGCGACACTATACATATCATTATGTGTAACCTATGGCGATGCACGAGCCAGCTGTAACCGTCATCGTAATTCTACTGACTTCTAACATTCATGTTACTACTACTAGTTATTAAATTTCAAGCTAGCTAAATTTCAAGGAGGATTTTTACAAGGTAATTAAACCTATTTTGCTGAAAAAAACATATCAGACACAATTTCAAGCAGAGGATTTGTTATGTCTTAAAACACGACTTGAGCTTGTCTTTAATACAAGTTTATCCTTCCTGATAGGGATGGGGATGAATATTGAAATACTCGAGTACTCGTTGACATCATTATTTGAGTAATGTTACACTACTCACGCACCTGTGCGTGCGTTGTTTTCAGCTAAAGTAGTTTAACTCAGTAACATGCACCAGGTCAGCCGTGACCAGCAAAAGTAATGTCTGGAAGTACTTTGACAAAAAAGAGGACGATAACGTGCTGTGCAAGATATGTGGTGTTAAACTTGTATCTCATAGAAATACTAGTTCGATGTTTAGGATTTTTACAAGGTAATTAAACGTATTTTGCAGAAAAAACACATCACACAATTTATTGTTCAAATTTTATGTCTTAAAACATGACTGGAGCTGGTCTTTAAGATATTTAATTGATGTAAAAGTTGTAATATCACCATGCAAAAACACGCTATTAAAATTGAAGGTCCTGCATTCAAAATACACAAAAAGTAGAAGATGCACAAAAGTATTTAAGGTAAAAAAAACCAAAACACTTACAGAACAGAAATGTAAAATTATTCATCATGCAATGACCCAATTCAGAATGAAATATCTAATCAATGGATTGTTCTATTGATGCATGAATGTGTAGGGTTGTGATCATACCGTATATTGAGACACTAAAACGAAGGACATGCAAACAATAAAGAAGCCAATAAAGAAAAGTAACTCAGCTTTTATTCACAAGAGAAAAGAGGATAACAATGTTGGCTTTCATTAAGTTGAATTACATTTGGAAGCATCTGATTGGTCCATTTTCATAATTAACAACTAATGGTGAGTGCAACGTAATTAATGTTTTAAGACTTGGTGTATTTAAATGTATAGCCTCAACTGTACGTCACTTTAATGTTAATGTTAATGCAGCAGTTGGTGAAGATGGAGCTGATTTTAACTACGTTTTATACTGCTGGTGTGCACAATCCATAATGACACAACATAATTTATTCGTTTGTTTTATTTTGAATAAATAATCTGACTCTGCAAAGTAGCTGAAGTTGACAGGATAAATGTAGTTTATGGAAAAGTGCAACAATTGCCTCCATAATATCGTGGAGTAGACGTTTAAAGTGATATCAAATAGAAAAAGTTGAATAAGCAAATAAATTTCCCACTGCTTGAATCAGATGTTCAGTTTTGTCCTTAGTTACAGAACATTTTGTTGACTTTCTCTCTTGTTTACATGTTCTAATGGATTTAACCGGTTTTCCATTTTTAGCAGCCTGAAAGATCACATTTTTAATAGAATAGGACCCTCAATGTTCGGTTGCTTGACAAGTAAACAGGCGCGCCGCAGGCTAAATGTTGCTAGAACCTGACTGGGGTCTGGTGGCTTTTTATGCAAGTCACAACTATTTGAAATACAAGATCTCTCTGTGATGCATTCAGGCTGGTTCTGTGGAGAAATGTCACCATGTCTATGGGAGTGGGTGAGCACTGGGACGTCATCGTCTTCAAGTGGGCGTCCATTAGTGAATTAGTCTCTTAATGTGTCTGTGTGGGTTTCTCAGCAAGGACTCTGGTCTGACAGTGTGAAAAGTGTTACTACACAGAGCTTCTGTCAGCCCAATCCTGAACACTTATGGCATTTCTACGAGTCTGTCTAATTACCGCCGTGTCCCACACTGTGTTCTGTTTGATGTTTACTTCATGTGCCGCCTTCAGTTTTTGCGTCTTTTAACCGTTATTGCTTTCTTTCCTCTGTGTCGTCTCTTTTCTTTTTTTCCAATGACGTCTAATTTACCGGACTTTTTTCTGCAGGTTGATATGATAACACTGTGTCCCCATTAGAGCCCTATCCCTAGCAACAGTCTGTTCTGCATAGCAACGGTCTGTTATTGAGAAATAGCAGACCTTAGAATGCCGTAATTAACCAATCAGAATCAAGTATTTAACACAGCCGTGAAATAAGTGTTTTATAATGTTTAAAAAACGTGCAAGCTTGTAATTATCATCTGTCAAAATGCAGTGCAAAGTTAACCATTTGAATTACCTGAAAGAAATGTATGCTAGCATGTTAGCTCACTTGCCACCTGCCCTTTCCTGCCATCTTTTGTCAGATTACTGTAGTCCTCCTCGTCTAAGTCTATCCACATCCTCGTTTCGCCTGCAGAGGAACCGATTGATGCCAAAGGCTGACATATTTGTTTATCACTCAGTTGGAGCTAATTACAGGGCTGTTATTGAATTTGGTGTGTGTGTGTGTGTGTGTGTGTGTGTGTGTGTGTGTGTGTGTGTGTGTGTGTGTGTGTGTGTGTGTTGAACTGTGTGCACATGCATCCACGTGTTCCTTCTCTCCAACCCATTTCCAACCATGTTCAATTTATTTTTTTGAGTATTTGTGAGTTATAAACCTGTAAAGGCCTTTTTAGGAGCTTAAAATCACTTTCACAGGAGTATAGCTGAAAAAGAAATCTGCATATTTAGACTTCTGGACATTTTAGAACACAGTTTTGTCAAAACAATATTAAAAAGTCCATATATAAGTTTGTCTCATCCACTTTAGCCACTGTTATCCAACATCTCTCCCCGTCACCACATAGGCAGATGCTGTGTTCCTGGATATGTGTTTACAAGATGGCTGATATTTACGGATGACAAATTAAAGGAGGACCCTCAAATATGGACTGCAGATGCACATGCAGAGATGGAGGGATCATAGCATGTTTTAAAAAGCTGAAAGATGATTGGAGTCATGTGCTGTGGCCTTCACACTCACCAGATGTAAACCAAATGGATCTTTTGCTTAGCCCCACGCCCTTCAGTTTCTGTTGATACACATGTTTAGCTTTCACTGCATGCATTCGTCCTCTAGGCCGACTGTAGCTGCAGCTGGTTAAGAAGGTCCCTGTTAGGGAGCCCTGGTGGCACAGGTTAGTGCACTGACCATAAAACACCACATCCCTAGTTTGTGTTTGCCCGGGGATCTTTTCTCTCTCCCCTGATTTCCTGTCGTCTCTCTCTGCTGTCGGCTGTCTCATTAACGCACAAACGCCCCCCAAAAAATAATGATATAAAAACAAACAACAAAAAGCCCTCGGACATTTGTGAGTTAATATAAACTCTGTTTTTTGAGTCATGGCTTCGATCATATTTTGGATCAGCAAGAAAAAAATAAAAGATATTTATAACTTAAACACTGTTATGTCTGTCACGCTTCATCTAAACTGAGTTAAGTTTCTAGATGCAGCTTCATGTAAAAAATCGGACTACAACAGTATTAATTATAAAAGCTGCATCTTTTAATATAGAGTATTAGTGGCACCCACCATAAGTAGGCTAAACATTACAAACAGGTGTGTTATAATCTACAAAAACAAGGTTTTAACGTAGCAGCAGTGGCAGCATCTAACATGCTCAGTGTCACAGCGGATGTGCATGTTTTTTTTTCTTACTGGCTACACCTGCACTACATTTGCTGCTTAAGTCACAGGCAGTAAAACGAAGTGTGAGCGTTATGAATCTAACTTTGTGTAAGAGGGGTACAAGTAAGTTAATATCCACACAGTAGGCTACAGCAGGCTGTGGGACGAAGTTACGTGCCTTGATAGTTCCTTTGAAATAAATACTGACGCGGTGAGAGTGAAAGGAGAAGAGCGGATGTCCCGCGCCTCTCGTTAAAAATATAACGCATAAACGCACCAGTTTGTTTATATTATAAATTCAATTTAAAGGGAGCCAGTGTTGGAATATGTGCACTCCAAAGGGCTTGATGAGGCAGGGGTGCAAAGCAAGCATCTGTTTCCAGTTGCAAGCTGTAGATTTTGGTTTTAGATGGTATGGTTGGATGGATAGTATAATGTTTTTTTTGGCGGCCATTTTGCCTTAATTAAATAGGACAGCTGAAGAGAGACATGAAATTTGGGGAGAAGAGAGTGGGCGGTGACATGCAGCAAAGGGCCGAGGGCAGGAGTCGAATCTGCACCCACTGTAGCCCCTGATATGTGGCACCTGCTCTACCAACTGAGCAAAACCAGCGCCCCTACTATATCAGTAAAGTAAAGTTAGCCATCAATATCCTAAAACAATATGGTCGACTTCCTTCCATTCCTACACTCGTGCTGTGGTATTTCTGGTTTTCTAAAAGTGAAAAGAAACTCAGCCTCCTCTAAAGTCTTTGTGTACTTAGCGTCACTCTTCCGACAGGCATGTGCACACTGCTTCGGCATGTAGAAATCCAAAGGATGACAGGCCTGTTGCTTCGCTAAGCTGTTACACGATGTGAGGTTTAAGGCGTAAGGATAGAGGGTGTCAAATTCTGTGCAGATTGTGAAGCAAATGATTATTTTCTGGAAGTTTTTCTCCATGAATTTGTCGCCACTTTCATTTTAATAAAGCTTTAAAAAGTGTAAATAAAATGTGTTTTAAAATTGGACCATAGAGGCTGTGAGGCATACTCGCAGAGACATGTATTAGTATCAGTAACCATATGTCTGGAGGAGGATGCTCTCGTCTCAGTGTTTTCACTGCAGGAAGTCGAGCATGAAGTAACATCTCTGGAGGAAGTGAACTGGAAACGGCCGTGTGTATTTGTGTGTAACTGCTCTGTGTGTGTGTGCTACGTTCACTCTTCTCCCTGTCTGACTCTTTATGTGTGGTCTGTGTTCGCAGCCCTGCCGGCTGTTTGACATAATGAATGTTTACTGTACATCTCGTCTCTCTGCCACCATGCCCGGAGCGCTGCTGCATGCAGCTGAGTCACTGTGTGGTCACTGCTGGCTCATCACACTGCAGGAATATGATAACTCTGCTGCTGCTGCTGCTGCTGCCGCCTCTGAAAGCTGGCATCGTATCAGAGCTACCCATCCCATGCACATAGAAATGATTAAGTCATTAGACATTTAGAGTATGTTGGCTTGTGTTGGAACATGCCAAGACTTTTTCCTCTTGCAACAGTGTGTGTTTCTTCAGCCAAACCTCCAGAAGAGTATTAAAGGGCCATTCTGGTATTTTTAAACCTCAAAACGGGCTCTAATGGCTGCAACAAATTCCTCGGGGGCAAATTCGCCCAATCACATTAAGTCCACTTGAGGTGCTTGTTGTGCCATTGACAGGATTAGATTGTTTTATGAGTGTCTGACAAGATTACTGGAAGGATCCCTAAAGAGAAAGACATTTTTATTTTCATAAGTTGTTTACTAGAAAATCACCAGAAAAACACTCTCTTGAAGTGACCAGACTCCATTGACAAAAACAGTAATTTAAACTCACAGAACAGGGGAGTTGCAGTTCTGTAGCTGCCCCTGCATTTAGGGTTGTTTGTGTGACTCTCTGACTTTGGTCTTTCAAATTGTTACTTTGGATCCAACATAATTTACATATAAGACACATTAACATTAAAACCTAACTGATCAAGGCAGAGATAGACAAGCAACTTCTACTCATGTTCTGCAAGGTAAAATGAATGCTTTTGTCAATGGAGTCTGGTGTTGTTGGACGAAGCGATCTAACAGCTGTTATAGTGTCAGAAAAGGGAACTAACTCTTTAACAAAAGTGTAGCGACCCTTTCTGTAATGTTGTCAGACATTTAGAATAACAATCTGATCCTGTCTGAACTTTCAGTGGACTAACTTTGATCGGTCACATTTGCCCCCGAGGATTACATTGCAACTATTACAACCTGTTTGGCGGCTGCAGCCTGAAGCAACTTCCTGGAGTCATTTGAAAACCTTCTGTAGCCACTTAGAGCAAGAAATATGTAAACATGAGACTTGAAGAGGTTTAAAAATACCCAGAATGATCTTTAACTTTTTTGTCAAATAGTCGATAGGCGGGGCAGTTTAGCTCAGTTGGCAGAGCAGGCGCCCCATCAGCTGTGGGTTCGACTCCGACTCACAGCCCTTTGGTACGTATCATCCCCACTCTCTCTTCTCTATTTCCTGTCAATCGTCAGCTGTCCGATCCAATAAAGGAAACAATACCACATAAAATAATCTTAAAAAGAGAGTTGATGGGTAAACAGAATAAGTTGTGTTGCAGTTTTTGCTCTGGGATGTAAATAAGAGTAACTGAAATGTGCAGTATATCTGTGCTGTAACATGCATTCCCTAACTACAGAGAAAAGATTTGCATACAGGCAATCACAACATTTCATTTGAGCTGTGTTTGCATAAGGCAGTAATGGTCACCGCTCAGTCTTTGGCGTGACCGTGATAAGGTCCGACAGCAGCCTGTAATCTGCAGATACACATATTTGCTTTCTAGCTCGCGTCTCTTTATCTGCAAACATATGCACATGTCCTGTGTTGTGCCTTGGCTTAGTGAACAAGCTGCGAGCAAACATCCATCAGGAAACGGTGCACTTCATCTGCCAGTTCACGAGCTATAAAGCTGATAGTGATTAGCAGAAGTCAGTTTATATACTGAAGGATTTATTTCTGGCATACAAATAGCGGGCTTGTGAAATACAGCAACAGTGTAATTTCAACTGGACTTTAAAGTAGACCTGGATAAGACAACGCTCTAGCTTTACGGCCTTGTCTGAGACAGAAATTAGTCAGCATTATGTAGCAGGAGGCAGGAGGGAGGGCCAGGTATGCTGCATAATCATAAAGCACTCTGCAATAAACTACAGCCTTCTGATGAAGAGGAAGGGTTAGCTTACACTGTTTTAATGCGTCTACGTGTTTCTTTTAAATATCAGAAGGTTTATTTTTGGTAACTTGCATTTTTCTGTATCAGAGATGAAGATAACAGTCTGTGTTTGGGTTCTCCTCCTGCACACAAGTCTGGCTGATTTAGAGGAAATCACAGCCAAGATGGCGACATGTTTGTGTATGTGTGTTTGCCTTTCCCTCTCTTTGTCTCTGTGTGCGGTGTCTCCGGCAGTAATGAGATGACAGGCTTGGTAGTGAGCGAGAGAGAAATCCTTGATTTAATTTAAAGGCTCCTCCACATCAGAGGCAGATGGAGGAAGAGGCCGCAGTCTTCTCCAGCAGTTTTCAGGATGAGCAGGAACATGTGTTTGAGTGGCATGTTGTTGATGTTCGGGGGTTAGTCTGATCCGTGGTTGGTGCCTGATTCGACGATACTTTTGGACTTTCTCCTGTCGAGCTTGAATTAAAAATACCCAGAAAATTAAAGAAAGAAATATCATTCAAGTGTTTCTTAAAACCAAATGGTACGGCCTGAATAACATGGTTGTGTTTGTTTAATGTAAAACATGAGTGAGAGAAAACTTCATCTTAAGTGTGTGTTCCTTTAATTACCTTAGAGTAGTATATTTAACCATCCTGCATAAACACAGCATCCCAAGTAGAACGTGCAAAGTATAATGACTGGCTATCAAACACATTACCTACTTTCAACATCTTATTTTTATGGTTGATGGTTTGTTCAGACAGGTAGCTATAAAACTGGAGCCTGAGCAGTATGTGAATTTTGGGATCTGAACATCTTTAATGGCGGCCGATAAATGTCATAGAATATTAATCCCGATCGTGAATTTGGCTTCCCATGATTAAATAATTGACTGACTGTGATGTTGACGTTTAAAGTGTTCCGCCCTTAGAAAACCCCCAGGGGGCGATGGAGAGGTTTTGGCTTCACGTTTGGGGGAGCTAGCGTTGTCATGTTATGAGCGCCTACCTTGCAGCGGCAGTTCAAAGCAGAAGGGTGAACAACAGAGAGCGGAGTTTTGGGTTCAACGAGTGACGCATCTGTGGTTGTCATAGTTACAGCAGCTGTTGAAAACTGGAAGATAATACGTAGCTGTCCTCGATCATGGGCCCTCAGCTGTTGTTTGGAGGTATTTCAGTTTAGGGCAGGTGATGTTTGGCAAGAAAGAAATGATATGCAAAGAGTGCATGAAACCACAGAGACTGATAGACAAACTATATGGTTGTTTTCTGCATTATTGTTCTGTAAAAAAAAGTGTTGCAGATTGGAAACAATGAACACTGTTATAGATATATCTGGGAAGGAGGCATATTGGCCAGAAATATTGGCTGACTGATATATCGGTCGGGCTCTATCCAGAACATAAACAGAACCTCCCTAGTATCAGTTGTCAGCCACATAAGTGTTCCTCCAGCATCTTTGTTTTGATGATGTCAGGTGTGTTCAGACATGCAGCTACGACCACGAAAGTACAAAAAGTTTCAAAGGTGTGAAGATGCAACCGTAGCGAGAGGCAGCATGAACACGGGGAGCTGGGGAAGGTTAAGAAGTTAAAACAGATTCTTACACAACTCAGACACAAGCGGAAGAAGCTGCCCGACGGCAGCTGGTTATGTAAATGAAGTGCTCAGTGCATACATACCCAACAGCTACTGCCTGAGTCAAAGGCAGGAGACAACCTGCCTCTTTGTATAAAACTGACTGAACTCACGCTGAAGTCTGAAGACCCAAACTTTTTTTATTGGTCAGTCTGTGATTGGAGGAGAGTGTGATGACGTGTTATTCTGCCTGGCAAAGACCTTCACCGTTCAACACCATTCAAACTATGTGCTCAGCTCTTACTGATACAAGGTCATACCTCTCATGATGTTACATTTGTCCACTTGTACATGTTCAGATTTTAAGTCGAGAAAGATTTTATTTATACACTTATTTTAACCGTACAAAGCAAAGAGATTTCCTTTGATTCATGTGACTTTTAGACTAAATTTGTTGCATTTATAATAGTTTTATGATCAAGTTT
This sequence comes from Semicossyphus pulcher, assembly GCF_022749685.1. Classification (NCBI taxonomy): domain Eukaryota; kingdom Metazoa; phylum Chordata; class Actinopteri; order Labriformes; family Labridae; genus Semicossyphus; species Semicossyphus pulcher. Next base: position 26,462,046 of record NW_027211659.1, read on the forward strand.
GCACAATAAAATGTTATTTTTACAATTCCTTATAATAGAAGCACTGCTGGTTGTTCCAAATCACTAAAGATTAAGGGCCAGTTTATGCCACTAAACAAGGATGTCGCACAACTTGTTGTCCGACTAAGTCAGATTTCACAGAACAAACTCTTCATAGTTGTTCTTAGGTGTCTCATTCGGGAGGAAAAGCAGGAATAATTCACCTTTTATGACAGTTTCATGACAGATGCATGAGATGAAATGATAATTATTATTTTCCAACTAGATTTCGTTGACAATAAGATCACGAAAATCCCAAAATATTGCTTTATAACCCTTAAATCGGCACTCAAACTAATTTAAATGACTGAGATAAGACAAATATATTTTTTATGAACAGAATTTTAGTGAGAACAATAAATGATAAGGCATAAATAAAGGATACATTGATTCATTCAAAATGACCAATCTTAGACCTGCTGTGCATTATCTAGCTGGACAGCTTTTTGTCCCCACAGTAATCTCTATTTACAGATTCTGTAGGTGCCTGACAAGATTGAAGTACTGGAAATGTTCTGGTTTCGATTTGCAGTACGTTTGTAGTCCAAGTAGTATTGACCAATCACGCATCAGCAGGCTGTGGTGGAGAGCACGATCTGCTCCCTTCAGCTTGACGCGTGCTTGAAGCGGCCTCCGTCAAAAATAGACTCGTCACGTATCTTTAGCAGAGCGGAGAGACGCTTCTGGGACGCGCCGGAGACTGAGGGGAGTCTTGAATGGGCGCGATCAACTTCAGAGGTCGCGGCGCACTCTGAACGCGCCAGAGACGGATCGTGTAGAATTTACCAGTAATCTGCATCATGATGTTGTTGTGTCAGCAAACTTAAGAGCCGTTAATTAAAGTCAGTCACAAGAAAATCTGTTTCTTTTTAGGCTTCATCCCGCTGAAGTAAGCCAGAGTGCAGCCTCTGTGTGACTTACTGCTTACAGTGAAACTGAGACTCAGCACAGACAGATGAACGGGCGCTCCTCCGGGGGGTTTGTCCCATCCCAGGACAGTCAAGACAATCAATGAAATTGTCCGTACTTTTCTCCTCACTTCCTGTCTCTTAAAGGCTTGTCTACCTCGCATAATTTTCAGCACATATAAAATGTGAAGTTTGTCCTGCTGTTGCCTTTTTCTGATGTTTTTTCGTTGTTTGTAGGAAAGGCTTAAAACACTTGATGCCACAGACTCGCATGTTTTTCAAAGGTCAGGTTGTTGAAAGCCTGAGGCCGTGAGGCATGTAAAGACAGACTGCAAACAGGAAAAGAACATGGACCTGAAAACATCTGTTAGTCTTTATATTTAACCATCCTGGGCTTCTGCAGAGTGTCACAAATTTGTCATACGGCTTTTGCTGATTCAGAGACATGACCGGTGCTGCAGCAAACACAAACCCTGTGCATTAGAGGAGATGAAATGGGGAATTTTGGGTCGGAGGATTTGGGAGGGGATGATGAGGGAGAGATTTAAGTGTAGATCCTTTGGGGGGGGGGGGGTTTACAGGGTGGATGTATTTTTATTTTGGGGAGTCCGGATGTGGATGACAGCAACAGGGAGTTGGCCATCTGTCTGCAAAGAGGAGGAGCCTGCCAGACCCGCACTGGACTGTTTAACTCGCAAAGGGTGCAGCCGTTGCCATGCACCCTTTGTGACTGGGCTTTACCCAAGTTTAGAAAAAGAAGAAAAAAAGTGTGTTTACTTGAGATGTCACAGTAAGAAAAGGTTAGACAGACCTCCTGCGTCGGCCTCAAACGGGAGGAGCTGAACCTCAATGTGAGATTACCATTTCAAACTGACTTTCTGTGGAGGTTTTAACCCATCGTTACACTCTGCCGATCCCCCTCAGAGCGCTCAGCGAGTCTTTGTTTGGGCCCTGTCATCAGTCTAATTACTGTAATTCCCCTTCAGTCGGAGAACAAAGGGACTGATCTGAGGATTAAACCCACAGACAGCCGACCTCCTGCCTCGGATGCTCACTACCTGCTCCTCCAGTCTGCAGTCATAAAAAAGATTAAATCTGTTAAAGAAATGAGGGACTATAAAGAGGACTAAATAAAATATGTAGAAATATGAAGAGGAATGAGGAATAAGTGAACAAACAATAGGTTGAAGATATAATCTTGAAGATTTTCATGTAAATAAATGTCTGTTAAGTGTCTATCTATCGCTGAATGAGGTAACACAATGGTGATTGATCCTATGGCCCACTGAAAGCCTTTGCATGTGCAGTATTACAGACTGGGTGTCTGGTGAATCAAGCAGCGCCCAGTAAGTGACGCGTTTTCCATCAGCCAGCAGTGGTTGGTCTGCCAGAGAGGGTAGGCGGAGCTAAGCGGCTGCTTTTCTGCTCTCTGCAAGTGTTGCGAGTAAACAGTAATCTACTATGGCTGAACAAACAAAGAAAAGATGGATGACTACAGATACAACTTCAACAAGAAGTGAAAATCCAAAGAAGAAGAAACAAACTCGACGCTCAGATGAAGCAAACAGTCTGAAAAGGAAAGCGACCGTCAGCCAGGAAAATCAAGAGTTACAACCATGACAAAGGGAGCCAACCGTAGACGTCTGGTTATCTCTGATGTATGTGACCGCAATTGCCCTTTATCGCCATTAGATGGCGCCAAAGAGAACGAAACTGAGAGCTTCGCGATGCTAATTTTAAAATTAGGTCTTAAGCTCTTAAAGAAATAAATCAGTATTTATTTTAAATAGAGGAAATATAAAAGAGATATTCAATCAAATAAATAACAAGTTAAAATAACGTAGATAAAGTAAATAATTTAAACAATTATTGTATTTTTTTAAGCATATAATTGTATGATTATTCTGTTTTTAGCATATTAACAAAAATGTTATGTTGTTAATGTTAATTGCTTTGTTTTTCTTCCGATTCCCCTCTGATAGCATTAATAAAAAGTAAATAATTAAAAGTTAAATACATTTAATATGAACAGAAAAAATAGACTATAGGCATTGAATACATACATTTAGATTTTTAAAAAATGTTTATCATAAACAGATAAAAGTGTAAATAAAAATGCTTCTAAATATTGTTTTACATTTTCATTTGATTCTTTCATTTATTTCTCTTACTCTTACTTACTTTTATGAGTTAATCTCAGAATTATTTATCTTTATATTTCCAGATTTATTTTCTCACAAGTTGACTGAAAAGTTATTTTCTATATCACTGCCTCGAGATTTGAAAAAGAGAAAGACCCTACATCAGTAAAATAAAGTTAAGAATTGCTGGAAATCGTTTTGTGTTTAACTGAGGAAGAATGTTTCTGTCACCAGTAAGTAAAAGCTCAAAGTTTAATATACTGTGAATGTACTGACGTGTCGATATAACGCCACCAGATGGCAGCATTGTTATCACTATGCTGGATAGTTACCTCTGCCGCTGCGTCACAGTCTCCTTTACTTTCATTTTACAAGTTGAGGGTTTCCAAAAATTGCACCATTTCCCGGACCGAAGTCCAGGTGATGCGTTAGTGTTGTTATGGTTGTCAGCAGGGCTACTCTCACTATGCGTTCATTGAGCAGCTCTCTCACCCCATGACAAGGAAAGATGAAATGGGAGGGGCTTGTGCTTTTATATGAAGGTTTGGTGACAGAGTGTACAGTCATGGTGCAGAAGTAAAACTGTGTTTAATTTGTATTTGATTCCTAAATGTGTTTTAATTTAATGGTGTGAGGGCTGCATAAAGTCAGTGTCAATCATAGGCAGTGCAAAGCCTAAAAAGCATGATAATGTTCTGTTTACCCACAATCCCCTGCAACAGGAAATTTGAATACAGCCCCTTGGCCTTTCCAGGCTTGCTGTAAGGCCAATACAATTCATTTGTGCTTATAAGAAATATATAATTTGATAAGACTTATTTTGATGGAAATACATTTTAAACTGCATTATGATTTATTTTTTATGTTTTTTTATCTCCACCAGGTGGCTCTGCTGGGTTTGGACCTCTTATCTGCCTTAGTGACACGGTTACAGGAGAGATTCAGGGCCCAGGTGGGAACAGGTAAGATTCAGGTTTTTATTTAATGAGTGGATTCTGTGTTGTGTCAAATAATTAACCTTATAACCACTTTCTTAAGCTAAAAGTCTCTCGTATTTCTAAAAATTAAGACCTAAAGAGTTTGTCTTTTCAGCACCTTTTTTCATCTCTTTCTCTCTATCCTCCTGTATAGCCCCAAGATTCAACTATTAGATAAATAAATGAAATAAAATAAGACGTTTTAAGGTTATGTTTTGTGAAGTTTATATCTTTTTTACCTCTCTTTCTTTTGTGAACACTCCTACAAAATTTGAATAACAGGACAAAGAGGTCCTATTTCCTGTGTGTGTCTCCCCTCGTTTCACCTTGATTGTTGGCAGCCCTCAGCTCCTCTCGCTTTCTGCACTTAGTTTAAATATGAAAGGGTGACTTTGCAATTCTGATTCCTCCTTTGTGTGAATTTCTGAAAGTTTTACCACAGCTTTAATCCAGAAATAAAATGTGTTTTAGAAGTTTTAATCAGTTAAATAAAGCCTGGTTAAACAAAGTCTGGGCAATTTGTTCCAAAGGTGCAGTCATTGTTTTTGAGTGTCCGACAACATCATGGAAAGGATTCTTATAGAGAAAAAGCTTTTTGTTAAATAGTAAGATGTTTTTTTTAAAACCAAAGAGCAGCAGTTACAGCGCTCTCTTTAAAGCCACCAGACTCCATTGACAAAAGTTGAAGAGAGCGATGTAAAGGATGTTTCTGCTTCTTACTCTTGAGCATTTGTTTACTATATTACAAAACTATTAGAGTCTAATTACCTGTTATTTATTTAGACCCCAAAATAAGTACAAATACGACCCAGATACCAGAATTACCCTTTAACTACCCAACACTTCATAGACTCCTGCTAACCAGTTATGTTGCAGTAAATCAGATTTTCTTTCCTTGATTTAACTCTTTTGAAGGGATAATTGTATCATGTTTCCTCCTGATCTCTCTCCTCCAGTTCTGCCCAGCCTTATCGATCGATTGGGAGATGCAAAAGACCAGGTGCGAGACCAAGACCAAACAGTGCTGCTAAAGATCATGGAACAAGCTGCCAGCCCGCAGGTACCAACACGCATACTCGCCTAGAAACACACAAACCTGCAGCTGAATTCTTTCTCATGTTTAATGTAGATTTGCTGCCAAGATTACTTTCCTTTTTGACTTGCTTTTCATCTGAATAACAATGTGTGCACGGTCTTTGTCGGTCAGTTTCCTTTGTTAAATCTTAGCTTGTTCAAAGTTATAGTTAGATCTGAGGTGATGCAATTAATCTGATCCTCAACCTTTGATGTTTTTATCCAACACAACTCAATCCTGTTAGCTGATACCCTACTTTTAATATGAACAATACAGATGGGAATAACCAGAGGTTGTTGCTGCTGATAGGATACAATCAGCCCGTTGTTATAGGAAGATTTGGCTCCATGAGTGCTCCGATGGAGGCTCCGTTAAAGAAGTAAAGGAAATGCCATGTGTGCCTAAGATAATTTATATCTAAATGCTCTTTGTTTTATGGCAGTATTGATGCATCAGACAGAAGATATGCTGCTCTCCTGGAAGAGTGGCGTCTCTGTTTGCTGGTTTATCGCCCTCTTCCTGCTTCATTATTTCATGAGCCATTAATAATCCACCATCAGTCCTTATCTAGGTATAAATAAAGCCGTCAAACACCTGGCTGAAATCCACAATAGCTGCACAAAGATTGATTTACTCTGCAGATTGAAACTTTTGTCAGGCTTTGTAACATACTGGAAAGCACAGCCTGCTACCAAGCTAGTTAGCTAAACATTCTGTCGTTGGTGGTAACATAAGGTAGGCGCGCTGTTGTCCATTTCCTGTCCTATAAAGATATTAGTAGAGTTATCCTTTGCTAAAAACACAATAAAGCACATTAACATTTTGTTTTGTTTCAGTACGTGTGGGACAGAATGCTCGGAGGCTTCAAACACAAGAACAACAGGACCAGAGAAGGAGTGTGCCTTTGTCTCATCGCCACGCTGAGCACGTGAGTCAGATGCCTCCAACCTGCTTCACTTACACTGGTCATAGCTGTAAGAATAGTCGTAAATCCTCCTTTAGATACTTCCTGATATAATTTCATCTTACCAGGTGTTTGTTTCCAGAGCAATTTCCCATGTGTATGATATTCACAATTTAATTCTGTTAAAATATGAAGGATTCCTTTGTAAACATCTTTTTATATCATCAATAAAGACACAAAGAAGCATTTTATTTCATTTGATTATAGTGGTATTTTGCAGGTATTTTACCACCCTGTCCCGATACAGCGTGTGTGTGTCTCCTTGTTTATCTCTTCCTGTGGGTGTGTTTAATTTAATTCTTGTCTTACAGATATGGAGCTCAAGGCCTGACCCTTAGTAAAATTGTTCCTCACATATGTAACCTTTTGGCAGACCCCACAAGTCAGGTATGCCCCGTTGATGCCTCTTCATGCTTTTGTGCTGTCAGAAACCCTTTGGGGAAATAATATTGTGCAGAACAGACATCAATCATAATCATTTTAGACAGTTACTAAAAAAAATACTGGTTATAGCCTCTCAAATGCAAGGATTAGCTTGCTGTCTTATTGCTGTAAATTACATATTTTGAGTGTTAAACTGTTAGTCAAATGAAAAGCCAATTTTGAGATATTCTCAGTTTTTCCTTCCTTGTGTTCGCAAGAATATGATACTTTATTTGACACCAGAGAAAGCTGTTACATTTCTCTCTTCAAAGCCACCAGACTCCATTGAGAAAACAGTGATTTTTACCTCGTAGAACACTGGAGTAGTTTGTCTAACACGGCCCAGACTGGTTACGATCTGAACGAAATCACACACTAACACGTCAAGGCAAAAAATGAGCACAGAAGAGATTTCATGAAAGCTCAATGTGCATTGAAGGTGTTAATGATTAAATGTTTTTGTTTTCAGGTACGTGACGGGGCAATGAGCAGCTTGGTGGAGATCTACCGACATGTGGGTGAGAGGGTGAGGATGGATCTCAGCAAAAAAGGCCTTCCACAGTCACGGTACGACCACAGGAAGCTACAAACCCGTCGCTGTCCGTCGTATTACTTCTGCCCCCTCCTTTCATCCTTATTTATTTTTTTCTTAAATCATTTCTCACTTAGTTTCTCATAGAAATAATCACAAATCCACACAGGATCTGTTGGACATGTGCTGTAGTGAGGAGAAGATTTTCTCCCTCATGCAGACACAAAGAGGTAGTAGGCGACAACATCACTGTTCTCCCCCTTGTGGCAGAATCGAACATTACACCTTTAGAACACAGATCTACTACAACAGATTTACAATCACTTTCTATTTTTGGTTCTCCCTAATGCAGTCAAAATGAAAGGTCCTGCAATAAACCAATGAAGGTTATTATGGTCTGTTTTTCTTTGGACCAGTTTCTCCTTTCATGCTTTTTGTTATCTTGACCAGTCGTCATTTTCTGCAAATAAAAGACCTAAATGAGAATATTTTATTTTTGTTTGTGTGGACAATGTTGAGCTCGGACAGCCATGTAGATATATTGGTGTACACTGTCTCGTTGCGGGTCGACATTTCCAATTCCCGTTGAATGTCGTATGCCGCATAAATGCTCAGCAAGGCCTGCACCTCGTCGTCGGTCCATCTGTCGTAGACTTTCTTCTCTGACTCCATCTCAAAGCACGAAACCATATTGAAGCACGATGATAACTGTGAGCTTGCAGCTGCAGTCTTTAAACATGGCAGGTGAAATAAGCGCTGCGAGTACAATCAGAAGAGATCAGCACTGCAGGCCCCGCCCTGACAGTTCCTGGACAATTGGAAAGTAGTGGCCCCTCGAGCAGGGACCTTTCAGATGCAGAGAGTTCCTCAAAAGGTTCCTAGTTCATGGGGAAAGTTCCTGCTGTCGAAAAGCACCTAATAAAACAAAAGTTCATTTTACACAAACACAAACCCCTAAATAGAAGAAGCAGAGAAAAACAGACTTTTGCAGTCGTCTGTGCAACAGTTGGGCTGAGCTGAATGGCTCTCAGGAGGCGAGGTGTTTATTCCCACCTCAGACTGACTTCATGCTTCTATTAAATATGCCTTCATGTATTAGCTCCTGACAGAACACCCCTGCTGATTTTTCTAGATCTGGTTTATTGTTATTGGCTTTATAATCAGGCCCTGAAACAGTTTCCAACACACACTTTGACAGTCTGTCCTTTTTACATCACGCGTCAGCGAACATGTTACGACACTTTCTGCTACTCTTTGGTCTCTTCCTTCGATGTAGTGGCCTCTGCACACCACCATGGCCCCTCTCCTGCTGTCTCTCTCTCTCTCTCTCTCTCTCTCTCTCTCTCTCTCTCTGGGCCTTAGTGCCAGTTTGTCATCGGCGTGGCAGATTTTGATGCCGTCTATTTTGGTCTTGGCCGTCCATGCTGCAAAAGGCAGAGGGAGACTTTCTCACCCAGGAAGTGATGGATGGTGCAGTCAACAACACCGTCATTCTGTCTGCTTTAACGTCCTTCCACTTTGTTTTAATCCCTGTATTTTCTACACATGTATCACCACCTGTTAGCAGATCCTTGATTCTTTCTTTCTGGTGGTTGTCTTCTTTTACAGGTTGAATGTAATCTTCAGCAAATTTGATGAAGTCCAAAGATCCGGGAACATGATCCCCTCCTCTGGCTCAGGTGAGTGTTCGTCCCGTGTGTTTATCAAAGCTCGCTGTCCTAGCTTCTGTTTTTTATTGACTTGCAGTTTTCAGATGGCGCTGCTGATGTGCACATGTGCTTTTTAAAGCTTTTTTAAAGCTCAAGCATTGAGGAAATAGTTGGAAGGAGTACTTCTCTTCTCTTTGCGTGCGTCTTTGTTTTGGTTGCTTTGCTCCCCGCTAACATCCAGCACAGTGGGAAATGAGGACAGATGTGCGGTGAATATCAGGGCGGTTGTTGTCTCAGTGTAATGTGGTAGAAATTGAGGGCAGCTTGTGGATCTGGAGCAGCTCTGTGATTGTTTTATTTGGTGCCTTGAAATATTTGTGAGAGTAGAGCTTTTTAATCATGGGTAAAGTAGCAGGCTTCTCCGTTTTCTCTACTGTTTCTCTGCTGTATCAACAACTCTCCATTCAGTCACATTTCTTCCGCGTGTGCCAGCTTCTTTAAGATTTTTTGTTCCGTTTTGAGGCTGTGTGTTGTTTTGTCTGTGGAGGAAGGAAGGGGGAGGGGGGATGCAGTCCAGACGGACAGCCTGGGGTTAGCCGGGATGAGATATCTCCACAGGAGGTGGGCATCCACTGGAGCTTTCAGATGTCCCTACATTTAGCCAAAGACCAAAAACAGACTTTAAGAGGCCTCCCTTTGATGCTGACCTGACACTAAGCAACATATCAGGCGATTTCACTGTCGCAGAAAATTTTCCAATGTAGAAACAGAACTATGAGAGTTTTGCTGGAGTTGTGGTGCACTCCCAACACCTCGATCGTTTGGTGTAAGGTCGTCATAAATCTCAGTCCAAGCTGCCTTATGTCAGTTCTTTTCTCTTCTTGACTTCCAGATAATATTTAAAGGTGCAGTTCGCCCCTGGAAAAAGCTGCTGTCAGTCAAAGCTGGTGTTCTCTGTAATCGATAGAAGCAATAATATTTGAAATTGGCTCCATAGCTGTGCAGAAAGTTGTACAAACAGCTTGTGGTTTCGCCCATTCTACATTCCTACAACACCCAGCGTGCATTGCGCCCCTCCCTCTGAAAGGAACGGCCCAGCGAGAGACGCTAGAGTGAAATACTACCGTTTTCGCTGCAGGCTGGATCGTCTAAAATATCTTCAGGTCTGCAGTCTACATTTCAAACCTGACGATTTTGAACGCAACATGACATCGGAGGCGGGCGTCCTAGATTGAGGAAGTGTAGTTTAGCGAGCTCCCTGGCCTTTTCCAGGGCCCATTGGAGAAGCGGATAGCGTCCTCCAAAGGCACAGAGCGAAATTGCATTTTGTTGTACCATAATGGCATTAGCTCCCCATAATAGCATGATAGGACTGAGGTTGAAAATCTGTGAAGTGGCCCTTTAACAGGAAGCAGCTATCCAGGTAGATAGTAAACATGGAGGGGTCTCCAAGACTATCATGATGTCCTTAATGAATGTGATGTGATAGTTGGAGGGAGGCTGTCTTGCTGTTTGGACACACTGTTATTGCAGCAGCAATGAGCTCCTGTGAACTGAGATGTTTGATAAAGGGAGGAAAAAAAGGCTTTGCTAGCGACCTACTAGCTCATTATGCTAACCCAGTTAAGAAGAAGAAACAGCCTTATTCAAAGTAGACAACACAAACCACTGCACACAAAAAAAAAGCTGATTCTGTTCCTGCTTATTTTCTCTTGTAAATTTCCACCAGAAGCATGATGGGAAATAATCTCACCAGGAGTCTAATTGTTGTCTTGTGAATATTAACCCTGCACGATGCCAAGTGCTTTCTAGAAGTGGTAGCTTGAGGTAATCAGACTTAAGTCTTTTAAAAGTCTTTTCTTGTCTTGTCTTGTTTTTATAAAAGTAGACAGATTCACAATAACAACACAAAGGCTGTTTGCTCCTGGTTTTGTCCACTACGAGTGTTTTGCTTTGTAGTCCAGTTGTGACCTCAGTGTAGGTGAAATCTCCCCGACACCCTCACTGCTGACTCCATCCCGTTACAGCTGACTTCATCCACAGAGTATAAACAGTTCAGGGACAACAGCTGAGTCAAGGAGAAACACTCAGAGCACTCGGCTCAGCGTTTCAAAACAGTCTGCAGCATCTCCCTCCAGCTACCGCTCCCAAACATTTCACATGTGGAGTTCAGCTGACAGAACAGCTTAATCCATCATAATATTCACGCACGCTACGCTCACCCTGTAGTGTTGATATAAGATGATCGCTTCTCTGACTTACTGTAGGGATTTTAAACGTCCCAAACAAACTTAAAATGACTTCAGTTATTTGTGAATGGGACTTTTCTGCAGATTCACACTGAGGAAAACTATCATGCAGCTGTTTACTTCAATTATCTGTAGCTTCTTTTAGGAGCATATTTTGATCAGACAATACACCTCTGGGAAAAGGAAAGAAGTAGTTTGATGTCCCATGAGGTAGAGTGGCATTGTGGAATTTGTCTTGTTGTTAGACTTTCATCTGCAATTATGGTTGTTTATCTATCGGACTAAGGAAGTAGTTAAGTCACTTTTATTCACACGGTCATTTTATTTAATGATAAAAACGTAAACAATAAACACTTTGCTGACTTCCTTCCTCACTCACTCATTTTTGGATATTGACGTATCTGAAAGGCTAAACTTCAGGGTACATCAGCCTCTGCTGGACCTCAAACTTAATGGACGTTCACAAGTAGATAACTTGAATACGCCCTTTAATATAATCATATAACTGTCATTCATTGTCTTAAAACTTAATCAGAGAATGCAAGTGTGTTATAATACAAACACATTGTTTAATATTTCCTTTTAGTTTATAACACAAGTCAAAGCAGCCATCAAATCCTACAGGCTGTTGCAATCTGCTTCTATATACCACACTGACTATTGAAACATTGTTTAGTGTGCAGATGATATGAAATATTTCACTTTAAGAACAAACAATAATATTGCTGGTTGTGAAGGAAAAAGAGAGAGTTGCAATCCTTCCCGATCAACGTTTAGCAGATTTGTCGAAGGTTAATTTGGGAAAGTAAGAGGAAAATGCAACAAAACATGACTCACTGTAGCAGTTATTAGATACCCGAGCGTCAGATTCATCATGATCGGCAGCTCGGCGCCTCACAGGCTGGACTCCGCTCTTTCACAGCTGCACTGAAATTGACTCTGTGACTCGATGAAGCTTTCATTTCACACTATTTGTCTCAGAGCTGTGAAGAATGTCTGGTGTTTGTGTGGTCAGAGAATGAACTGCCAGGAAAGTGTTGAAATAAACTGAGATATGTTGTAAAGTAAAGATAAATATATGGGACAATGTATGCAGAGATTTATAAGTGAAAAGTCAACGTTCAAAAACAAGCACAAAAAAAAGCAATAAGATGTAGGAAATATACCTTAAAATAAGCAAAACTGTAAGTGTGCCTGCTTTTACAATAGGATCATGACTTTACAACAACACTGTAAAACAAGAAAATATAAAAAATATAAAGAAAAACCTTTTTCAAAAGAAAATAAGAATATACTGCCTTGATTAAACATATTTTTTCTTGATTAGATCCCACTAGTTTGCAGTGTATCCCTCCACTGAAAACCTTTTTAATGTGCAGGACTTTTATTGTGAAGGTTTTGACCTTCCTTGCCAGGGGATGTAGTTGTTAAGGTTCTGGCCCTCTTTTGCAAGGGACTTTTATTGTGAAGGTTTCAAAGAAGACACCTGTTTCCTTTCTCATTACGTCTTCATTTGAATTGAATTTATTTTATTTGAATAGGGACGATGCAATTTAACATAGTTCCAGTACATAGCATGAGACAGATGTGTTGCGCAGAGAGTTTATGGCTTTCGCTAATTTTCAACTCTTGTCCCTAGTTCATGCTCGTCACAAGTTCATGCTTGTAGCGATAGAGAGGTGAAGACAGAGGCTGCGGCTTGCCGTCACACAGGTTACCAACAGATTTGAAATCAAGTAAAATATGTCAAAATGTAAAGAGACACCTGTATTTATGCACAGGACTTTTATTGTGAAGGTTTTGACCTTCCTTGCCAGGGGATGTAGTTGTTAAGGTTCTGGCCCTCTTTTGCAAGGGACTTTTATTGTGAAGGTTTCAAAGAGCACACAAGTTTTCTGTCTCATCATGTCTTCATGCTTGTAGAGATCTACGTAAGAGAGAAGACAGAGGGGGCGGCTTTCAAACACAGGCGAGGAGGAAAGATGAAGGGAGGAGGGAAGAGAGTGAGAGTTAAAGGAAGAGATAGAGGAGAGGAGAGGGAGGGATGGAGAGCAAAACAAAGCAGCCATTTCTGTAGCTGCGCTGGGATGTAAACAGTGGGAGAGAGTAGTGCAGACACTATAGAGAGAGAGAGAGAGAGAAAGCTGAGCCATCAGCTGTGCAGCAGTATTCCTCTCTGGCTTCAGTGCTGAGGGCGGCTCTGCACCATGACAGCTGGAGAAGGTAAGACGTGGTTTTCTCACATGAATCCTGCAGATTTAAACGGCACAGAGATTATCCATCAGCCTGGTAGCGATGTCTGTTTGTGCACGTGGCGGTGTAATGGTCTATTAGGAAGACATAGCGGTTTTTACGCTGTTATGTAATCTTATTTTTTACTGCTGTAGTCTGTATTCTCTTTGATATCTCCGTTCTGTGTCTCTGCTAAGTGTTGCAGCTGCAGTGTTCCCAGTGCAGGACTGTCACCTCTTGTTTATCTGCAATGTGCAAACAGTCTTGCCTTGGGATGCACTGATCCCAGGCTGTGGTTATCACACAGAGTATCGATCTTCAGGGAAGATTTCTTAACACACCTCTCCTTTTTGTTGCTGCCGTAGAGTCGCAGAGGGACACTGATTTTAAACCTGAAACTGCTTTATTAGCTGTTTTGTTTGTTATGTAGAGAAGGTGACCTCCAGATGATTGTTTGTTTCCTGTTAAAAACCTTGAAAATGATAAACGACTGATGTTATCCTGACCTAAAGGGGAAAACAAACACAAGCTGAGCTGATGTTAGCGGCAGCTCAGGGGCTTCTAAATACCTGATTGCGCATTTAAGCCTCTAACAACTCTACAAACTAATACAAAGTTTGGCCTGATGCTGTTATATATCACAGTGCTACCTCCACACCTATTGCAAGCAGCGGTAGAACAAAAACATCCAAAACAAAGCTCATGACCTAAACAGACGCCCAATACGCTGCTGATGCATGACGTAGGACGCGCATATTTATGTAACACAGGATGGAATTGAACATTTGGTGCTGAAGCTTACATCTCTTTTCTTTGATCTGCTTTTGTAACTGACTCGAGGTCCCCCCAAAATAATCTCTGAGTTATAAATAAAGGTTGAATGATTGATTGGATGTGTTCTAGCTTCGCCTCAGGTCTCTTCTCAGCGTGTTAAAGACAATGGGAGCTGTTACTGTCAGTCTGAACACTGTTACAAAGGCTGTTTATTATTTCTGTGATGTTTTATGCAATCAGTTCAGCCCCCCTGATTCATGTCATCTGGTTCATTTTAGATGACTTGTTCTTTTCTCAGTCCCTCTATGATTTTGTGGGCGTTTTCTGGCCAGAAAGGCCTGATTTCACGATGTTTTGAGGCTTTTTTTTCTTCGTCTAACACATCACACATCCGCTGTGAGCGACTGAGACAGATGCTGTAATAAAGCGTCTATTAGCTGAGCGAGCGGTTTGTCCTCTGACGTCACCTTCGGTCGATTTCTGTGTCAAGATGCCAAATAAAATGTGTAAAAACTGAACACTAAAGTCAATAGCCATGAAATGCTCATTTCTCACAGTGCACGCACATTCAATGCTATCCATATGTGCAAAGGAGTATCCACACATTATTTGTTAAACAGTTCTACAGTCCTTCCCCAGCGAGCATTTTGAAAATAGGTTTAAATGACGACCATGGCCCCCGTTGAAAAGACGTTCAAAACTGGTTCAAAGGTTTTTTCACAGACTGCTTGAAGACGATTAAACGTTTATGTTTAGACCAGATTTCACCTGATTCTGTCAGAAGATTCTTCACACATTCACACATATATTAACGGCAAATTTAAAGTCTCATAGTGGCTAAAATGGTTGTGTAAGTGAGCAGTGCATCACTGTCACCAACGAAAAAAACAAAAGAATAAATAGATGAAGCTGGATTAGATCCAACAATCGCTGCACTCGGGTCAAGCGTTAATAACCATTGCCCCACCAGCATCTTCTTACACATGCCTGTCCGTCAGGTATTAATCACCTATGACAGCATCCAGGGCTCGTTCTGCCTTCACAGTCAGACCTGCACAGCTGAAGTACCTGCTCATGCGCAGTCTTTTTTTTTCTTCTTCTGCTGAGAATGTTCAAAACCTCTCCCTTCACGATGTCTCTGAACCTTCTTCTTAACATCACACGGCCCATAAGGCGCCGTGTTTATGACTTCTGTATGAAAAATAAAATGGGTAAGAAAATGTGTTTCTGACACGTTGATGTTGAATTGTATTTTAGCTGGTGAAAAAAAAAAGGTTGAATTTGGTCTTAGACGTTCAGCCCTGATTTCACCGTGTTCTTCAGCGTTGAAATCCCGGTTGGTGCTCACTGGGACAGTAAAGATGTACGCTGATGTTTAAAACATTGCAGACCCCAGGGGATCAATGTTGTGATTGACTGACTTCAGGCTTGTGGGGAAATAGGATGATTGGTCAGAATTGTGTAAATGCTGTGGCAATTGGTTGCATTTGTGTAAATTCACAGGAACACAACTTTGCAACTTTCTGGAGGAACTATTTTATGATTTTTCCTTCTGTTTCCTTTAAAATTACCCTATAAAATGTAAAGAAAATATTCATATCACTGCTGTTTTATGACATTATTTACTGTTGGCTACAGGCATGTGGCACAATATAATATAACAGTGTAATACTTCTCCACAAAAATAGTCAGATTCAGTAAATTACCATTATCTGTGTATCCACAGGCTTTTGTGCACGCGGTCCTGATTGAGTGAGGTCGGACTGTTACAAGACAAATGTCAGAAACTCTTCTGTCCTTCCTGGACTCTTTATGAAAGAGCATGAGGACTTTTACAAAACTTTGTGTCTTCTGTCCCCCAAAAAAGTAAAAACAAAGAGGTATGAGATTTAAAAACCCCGGTCTTCTCCTTTAAATAACAGATACCTGATTCCAGTAACGGACTTCTGTAGGCCTTTCAGTGTCGTCAGGATTTCTCTGAGCTGTGTGGCTCTATATGGGCCTATATATAGCAGATTAATGCATAATGCAAACTGAAGCTTCAAATAGAGGCAGTCATATAACCACAGAGAACACTCCCAGCCAGCAGTCACGTCTTAGAAAGAGGGGAAACTGTGGGTTTATTGTCCTATCTGCAGCACATGAGCCAACGGGTTCTCAGTTTCCTCAACACAATTACAGAACGCCTTTGTAGTTGGCTAAAACCCGAGGTGTGTTTTTCTGAGAGTGTGAGTGTGGCTGTTTTGTTTAATTATCACTGCGGACACTGCACGTCCCCGTGTTTAGCTGTGAGGAGCTGCAAGCAGAGAACATGCCATCATGATTGTGGCGACGTTCTTGCAGATAGTTATGTAATTTGAATTCTTTACATCCCCTCTTATACACACATGACAGAAACACTTCCTCACATTTGGATCCCCCTATGAAAGCAGAAATAACGTGCTTTTAGAGCTGTGAAGGTGAAAATTAGTTCCCGGGATTATTAGACTGTAGAGACCCAGTTCATACGTTAGCTACGCCGGCTATTCTCATGGATTTGGGATGAAACTAGTTCCCTTTTGGTCAGTGTGCTTGCGAATGTGCGTGTGTTGTATGAAAGGGTTAATACCACAGAAGAGGGGTGAATTGCTAAAAGAAAGAACTCTTATTCTTTGATCACCGCACACACACACACATAGAGAGGGAATGCACGGCTTTGGGAAGAGCTTAACGTGTTTTCTTAAGCGTGTATAGATTGTGTGTGTGTGTGTGTGGGTGTGTGCTTGCTCGTGCCTGTGCATGTGCATCTGCAGCTATTGGCTGCTGACAGTGTGGAGGAGGCTCCGGATTTAAAGCTCTAAAGAAAGACCCTCATTTTTTAATCTGTATCTATTTAACTGATTTTATTTCTAAGCGTGACGAAGTAGAAGGTTTATTTTTCATTGTTGCCACATTATCTGTGGATGATATCTGTACATAAATCATCAAAGGGCATTTTCTAGTATCCTAAAACCTATTTTTACAAAATCTTTTTACATACTCCAAGCAACTGATGACACAAAGTTTTGATTTGCTCCAGATAGCTTCAGCAGGCAGCCATGAAACCAGAAACAGGCGTTAAATCGTTTCCTTTAAAGCCTCTGGACTTCATTGATAGAAATATTTTACCTCGCAGAACACAGGAGCTGCAGTTAGTTTGTGGTATTGTGTAAAGTTGGGGCTTTAAAACCAGCTCCTGTCATGTTTTAAGACGTATAAAATGCTCTGCTTGAAATAATAAATTGTGTCTGATTTGTTTTTCTTCAAAATATGTTTAATAACCTTGTAAAAATTCTCCCAGGGCATCTCCTCCTTCTCCCTCCCCTCCCTTAAAAATTCCTGAATCTGCCAACTGCCCCCTCCATCACGAAAACAAAACACTCTGCCACTCTGCAACTTGTTGAAACTTATAGTGAGCTTCAAATGTAGTAATTAGTAGTAGTAATCTTAACGTTAGTAGTCAGTAGTGAGTTTGCAAACATTATGATGATGGTTACAGCTAGCTCATGCATCGCCGAAGTGGTTGCCATAGGTTACACATAATGATATGCATAGCGTATCCAGTCCATCACCCCGTCCATTAACAGGATTGGCTCCTTAGGTTTATGATGTCTCAAACCTGCCAATCTGAACACGTGTTGTTCAGCCTGTCCTTGGTACACTGCAGTTTAAAAGCAGACAGGCCCAGCCATGGAGATGATGCTGATGTTGTCCCTGATGTGTCTTGTAGCAAATGAAGAACACCACATGGAGATGTTTACACGGTTACACACTTGATGTTCACTGGAGGGGGGCTTTAAAATTGTTGGTTCGTATTCGCACAGAATTTATTTTGCACAAAACAACAAACAACAGAAAGTGGCAGCTGTAGAAACTCCTGTGTTGTGTGGGGTAAAATTACAGTTTTTTCAATGGAGTCTGGTTGTATCCTTACCTTAGCAAACTATCATTACTTGCATTAAAACTCCTTTGGAAGATCTTGTTTGCCTTCATTTTAAAGCTAACACACGGTGGAGAGACGGTGAGATTGTGTATGTGTGACTGTGTGTGCAGATTGAAGATTAACGTGCTACAAAGAGAAATGAAGAGACAAAACAAGAGTACAAACTGTGCTCAGCCGACTGAATGATGTGTTTGTCTTCCTCTTGCTGTCGGCCGAGTGAAAGGGCCAGCAGCCCCTCTGCCCGTGTGACTCTGAGGATTAAAGGGGGTCTTTGAGGGGCACAAGAACAGATCGCTGTGGCAGTGGCCCCTCTGCCAGCACACACAGGCGAGGGCTATCTGTGCCAACTGCACCGAATATCTCTTACAGGCTGCAAAAACACAGCCGCAGTTACTGACAGCCAGGCCTTCATGCACATTTGTTTATGCACTCAATCTGTTGTGCTTCATCAAGACATTTTGAAGCCTTTAAACTACCATAATGACATGGTGTGAATAAGTGTCAGTGAGTATTGAAGCATCTAGACACCAGGAAGAAAATGGAAAGAGTGCTGAGTGACGGTGCTGCTGCTGTGGATGGATATGTCTAAGATGTAGCCGTGCAATTAAACATTTGGTTCTCAAAGATAATCTTATTTTGAACCACAGTTGTTGTTACATATGTGAATAAGAGACTGTGTTGGTCACTGGGAAGTCAACAAGTGACTTCTCTGCTTCTGTTCCTCCTTTCTTCAGTCGATTATAAAGTCTGACTCGGACAGCCAGCTCATTGTCTTTAGGACAGGCCGACAACAATAACGTGTTTCTGTTCTGTCAGAGCGCTGTGACAACATCTCTCCCACACTCAATGGCCTTTCTTTTCACTTGTGTGTGTAAAACTTTGCATTTTGCACATGCAGGATCACGTTGCATGATAAAGCCGCTGGGAAAAGGATGCTGGTATTTTCACATGGTTGCTGGAAACAATGGAACAGCTGAGGTTTTATGCAGAAACTACTGACTGCATATTAGAAGAAGGACTTGTTTTGAAGCCTTCAGTTCGGTATTTGTCCGTTGCCATCTTGGTTTTTCTGAGCCAGAATAATATTTGGACAAGAGGGTGAAGCTGAAGAGGAGTGAGGGGTTAGCAAATGCCAAGTCCTTAAACTTTATACAGTCGAAGTCTAAGAGAATTCTGTTACATAAAAGCTGCTTAGGAAGAAGAAATATCTTGTCTGACAATTGATAAGCTTAATGTACCCTGATTTAAGACACTGCATCTCACTTTAATCTAAGTTTTTGCAGTGCAGTAGAAGCCAAACTTCACAGAGGCTTGTTTGATTTTAACTTGTAGCCAGAAGGTGACATTTCTGCCCCACCAGCAGCAGCCTCTCTGGTTCGTCAGCAAAACAAGACATCTTTGTTATGACATAACGCCGATCACCAGTCAGCTGTCTCTTATGTAACCCCACAGGCTGCTGGGTAAACCACAGCCTGGGTGAAGGACAAGGCCACAGGGAGAACCTCATCTGTTTCCCCTTGAACTCCAGAGAGAGAACCAGAAAGAGACGGAGAGACTGCGACGGAGCGAAAGAACAGAAAATGAGACAGAGGGAGAGAAACATGAGGGGAGCAGGGAAAGAAGAGGTCAAAAGAGGAGCAGGAAGTGTTAAAACAGTGATGTTGTTTGGGAGACCCCCTCTCGCCCTCACTGTCAGCAGTACAGAACATTTTTAGTCGTCTAAGAACTTTACTTTCTAGAACTTTCCTCTAAATCCCTCGTGCCTTTGGGTTTGGGGGGAGAAAATCCTCCCATTATGTAAAGCTGCGCTTCAGAGACAGATTACTGGTGACTCTGCTGATGCTAAATGCAGCTTCAGCAACTTTGAGTCCTTCGCTGTGTTGCAGTTCACAGTGTGTACTGACACCTGGTGGACGTGTAAGGTAGCGCAGCATTAATCCCTGAAGCAGGCTTTACTGAATACTTTTAATAAGGGTTGAATCACACTAACATAGGATCATTATTTAAGATTATATTCCCCCCAAAAGTAACATTTTCACAATAAGGGCTGCAGTTAAAGATTATTTTCATTATTCAATACTTTTTTATAATAAATCAATAACTCATATGTGAGAAAGCTGTAAAAAACGTACATCAAGGCACAATCAAAAGGATTATTTTTCAAACCTTCAGTTGAAATCTTAAAGCTTTACATCTACAAAATGCACATCTTAACATTTAAGAAGCTGGAACGAGATAAATTTAATTATCAAATATCTGTTCATCAATTATCAAAATCTCAGCCGATTAATCGCTGCAGCTCAAATTACAATAAAAAGTTTTATATAAAACTTGTTTTTTCTATTGGTTTTCTGTTTCTCCGTTGTCTTGGTTGACATATTAGTTGGCATTATTTTAGACAACATTATGTCAGAAGAGGCCGACAGTTTTCTGCAGATATTGCCTTAAAAAGCAACAGTTGTTTTTACCTGCACAATAGCAATAATCCACCCTTAGACACTTTGACACTGTTATATATCATTCATTTATGCACGCTCCTTCATGTTGACCAATTATCAGGACGGCCTGTGGCATCACTGCTGCTGTCACCGCTCACCTTACCTCCAGACAGGACTAATGACCTGCTGTGTGTACATCAGTGTTTGAAACGCTCTTTGCTTGTTGCATGCAGCTCTCATTGCTCCCCCGACGCTCTGATAAATCACCTCGACATTTGTGTCAGCATCGGTAAGAACAGCCCCTCCGACAGCTGTAATCAATACCTCCTAAGTGTGGCAGGGTGCTGTTCCTTCTCTTAAGGTGCTCAAGCTCTTCGTGCAGAGGAGGTGATGGTGCAGGATGAGCTCATGTATCTTGTTTGAAGGAAGCATTAAGGTCTCTCCTCTTCATCAAACGGTCTTTACTGAACTAAATGTTGTTATTTATGTTGTTATCTATGTGTAACTCTGGACTTCAGAGAAAACTCGATGTTCAGCAATCAATACATCTAAATTAATGACAGAATGACTGAAACGCTTACGATACAAAAGACACGATATATATGGCCTTTTTTTTTTCATCACATCTGACTATCTAGTATTTACCAATAACGCACACCCATCCATCTATACCGTTTATCATGTTCAGGGTCCTGTCGGCTGGAGCCTATCCCAGCTGTCATAGGGCGAGAGGCGGGGTTACACCGGGACAGGTCGCCAGTCAATCACAGGACTGACACATAGGCTGTATTCGAAATGCTGTACTACATACTACATGCTATATACTGCATACTGCGTTCGGCGGTAGTCTGTAGTATGGAGGAGCTTTTCAAATTCATTTTGCAGTATGCTACGCCAGGCTGAAGTAAACAATAACCACCGCTTCTGTAGCTATAGCGCCCCCTTCTGCTGGAATGCTGCTGCTGTCTGTGATTTCAGCTGCCGCTGTGACGTTTCAGCGCTTTGCATTGTGGGATACAGTAGGAGAGGTAGACTGGTCCGATGCATACTGGAGATTTTCTCCGAATCAGTACGACATCCGGGTATTTTTGGCGTACTGCACATTTTGCTTTTGTTTGCATACTGCAGACTACATGTTGGCCACATCAGTACGTACTGCCAGTATAGAATGGCATTTCGAACACAGCAATAGAGACAGACCATGATTCACGCTCACATTAACACCTAAAGGCAATTTAGAGTCACCTGTGAACCTAACGAGCACGCCCCCAATCAGGCATTCTTAAAGCTGCTGTGAGGAACTTTCAGTCTGTGTTGATTTTGGCGCCCCCTGTGGACAAAGCCGTACCTCTTATCTCTTTGCTGTTTTTGTCCTGTACGTGCTTAATGGTTGTTTTTAACAAAATATCTCATCCTGCTTTCTTTAACAGTCACATGTATCCCTCACGGTGAGTCTTTGCCCTGGAAAGGCAGCGTGCAGTTAATCACTTCGTCTGACACCTTCCCCCCCGTCAGCGGTTTCAGGCGTTAAAAATAACCATATAGAAATAATCAATCTCGTCCCTGATGGTCTGGTTTGCTTTTCTAGGTCATATAGAATAATCAGAATTAATTTCACTCTGTTTCATAACCAGTGAAAAACTCCTCACAGGAGCTTTAACATAATTAATCGAGCTTGGTGCCGGTTTAGCGCAGCGGTAAAATCATGCGTCCCCCATGCAGAGGCGACAGTCCTTGATGCGGCGTCTGCGGGTTCGACTCCCACCCTCGGTCCTTTGCTGCGTGTCATCCCAATTTTATCTTCCCCTGTTTCCGACACTATCCACTGTCCTCTCTCTCTCAATAAAGGCACTGATTGCAAACAGTTATACAGTTTAAGATCATCCGCTGCCTGGTAACGTCCATGCTTTGATGTTCCTTTAAAAGCAGAACTAGCAGATGCAGATGTGATGAATTCAAGGCGGCATTTACAGAGCAAGAAAAACAACTCTAACCAGACTCCTACTCGCTAGATTTTATGGCCTATTGTTCATTCTACGCCTCTTATACTTTGTCACCTTCTGAGATAAAGTATGGGTTCTTGTTTAAACGCAGTAGTATTCTGTTTTGCTGGTAGTGTAGAGTACTGGTGTGTGATCTGACTGCATCAGACCCCTCCCTCTTTTCACCACGAGTGTCTCTACGGTCCATCAGCATCACCGGTGATGCTACTGTGAGACATACACACCCGTATATCAACACACACACACACCCCACTGAACTCCAGGAGGAGGGCTGAAGGGTTGGTTAGTCTGGCACTTTGTTAGAGCTCAGCGTGCTACAGAGGCACACACAGATCACACACACACACACATCCAGTCGACAGAGATGTGAGAAGGAGAGAGCGTGTTAGAGGGTGCAGCAGAGACATGCTGAGGAAGCTGATGTGCAAGAAAATCTGCGATCGTAAGAATGACGCCTTTTATCTCTCCCTTTCTCCCTCTCCGTTCTCCTCCTGCTCCGTTTCCCTTTAAATATTCGTTATGTTTTGTCTTTCTCATCTTTCCGTCATTGATCTGCTCTCTCTGGCTGTACGTCTCGATCTTTTCGGCTCTCAACCTGTTGCCTTTTGTCCCCGTCTTCCACTTTCTGTCTGTCTCCGTGTCTGTGATGGGTGCAGCGTCATGTTCGTGAAGGAGCTGGTCTTCATGTATTTGCTTGATCGTTGTTTTATTCTTATGTCAATAACTATGTCAAGGCTCTGCTGAGGAAAACAGTCTTAATGTGCAGATAAGAGGCGAGGCTTCGCTCCTTAACAATGGGTTATTGCAAGTCAAGTCACGTCTTGGAACACTTCTTTAATTTAGGGCTTTCAAAACACGTGCAAGTGCTTCAAAATAACGGAAAATATTTACATATACAGGAAACAAATCATGCATGACAAAAAAAATCAGATAAGTATTGCATATATTGAAATCTAAAAGATAAGACAAAACACATAAGATAAGAAGTAATTACAGTTACAAGGGCGTAAAGAGACAGTGACCTATAAGCTGCAAACATTCACATTATAGCTGTGCCTCAGCTGACTGCAGCCACCCAGCACCATCATATCTGCCCCCGGCTAATCCCTCGTGTGAGTGGTCACGTTGGGCAGGTGACGGGGGGTTCACACATCCCTGCATGGCTGCCAAACCAGATTAAAGTCAGATGGATGGATAGATTAAGTTTGAATGGATACATACACACAACCTGACAGATTGACCGGGTTGCACTCTGCATTAGAGGTCGTACGGTGCCGAGATGAGTCAGGGGCTACTGTTGGGAGATTAATGAGAAGAGAATGATGATGCGTTTCACCTCTGAGGGGAGCCATGTTTCTCTGAATGATGACCAAACAGTGACTTATTGATCCTGATGGGAAATATCTCTCACACAGTCATCCAGCCGTCATTGAATAACACTTACTTGTCACAGGAAACGGATATTTCCTGCAACAATAACATCATATATTTTCCTTTTTCTTCCTGATGTCGCTGCAGATAAGAATTTTGAGGATGAGGACTCTGTGGATGGAGGCCGGTCCTCCTCCTCCTCTTCATCCAAAGCGCCCCCCGGTGGCAGGAGGACTGTAGTGAGCTCTGTTAGAAGACCCAGCTCGGCCACCACAGCTAAGGCCACAGGTGAGGGACAAACTCTATCCCTAAAGATGCGCCAAGTTATGATATGTGTATCTTTCAGTATTCGGGTCGTTATGGTAAAAGTGCTGTTTAATCTGAGGAACACTATTTTCCCGTTCTTTTCCACAGCTAAGGAAGCAGCTGCGGGTGCTGTTGATGAAGAGGATTTCATCAAAGCCTTTGAAGACGTTCCCTCGATCCAGGTATGCTGAGAGAAGTATCGTTTGGTTTCGTTAGAGGGTGTAAAGTGCAGCACAAGAAGGAAGATTAGAGGGGAAGGTTTTCAACAAAGATAATAGTATGGATTTAAAAACACAATGGGCACTGAGGAAGAACCGTCACGCAAGAAACAGCTTTGTTATTACGTGGAAAAATGTGTTTTTTAATATTTCTTTGGCTTTCTTCTTTTTTTTGCACATATTTTGGGGTCTTAAAGGACATTGTTTTAAAGGGAAAGCTCAAATCTGACACAACATAATACCACCAAAAAACTAACTTTTCAGACCTGATTTGGGACACTTTCATACGTGCTCCTAAATCAGATTCAGGTCTGACTTTTTCCAATGTGACCTGAGTCTGAACTGTTACTTTTACGTCACTCTCGATCAACATCACAATTCTGCGCTGGCGGGAGTCAAACTGTAAATATAAACATGGAAGACTGCTGCGATGGAGTCAGTGGAGGGATAGTGAATCTGCACACACACTCCCGTGCTGAAGTAGCAGCCATTGCTCCACAAAGAGCCATGATTCAAAATTTGGCTCTCTTTTTCCTCGTCCTCATTATTATCTGCTGTCGAATTCGCTGGCTTCCATGACGCATCAATTTACACATGAAACCGGAAACCTAACTTCCATGGCACATGTTTGTTTAAGTACGGTGGCGTGCTGCATGTGTCTTTGTTATTGTTCTTTTGCACACGCGAGTCAGTTCAGGACCGTGACCAGTTCACACTGGCTTTACTGCCACCAGCTGTAATCTTCTGCAGCAACTCCCAAAACTTTCCAGAAGTTTAAATGACTGGAATTGCGTTTTTAATGTGGGGCACGTATTCTACAGATATTTGTCTGGTTCGCAGACCAGCTAAGGGGAGACATGTGTGGCGTAAAGCATCTGCTGCTCCCATCGGACTCCACTTGTTCTTGAAAAAGAAAACCTTTGTCTCTTCTCGTTGGTCGACAGACATTTTTTATTGTCGCACTTTATTTCAAACCATTTCTTCTTCATTTCCGTCACAGAAGGTTTCTACAAGGACACAGCTGAAGTAAAATCTCTAACATCTTAGATTTTATAACACACCCAACTCTACTTTAATCGTAGATTTTATTCGGCTAATTTCAAACCACAGGACTTTTTAGCTTTAGGCTTCGACAGCTTGATTTTATGCTCATGGCTGAATTTCATTAACATGCACGGATGCCATCTATCAAGTTAATGCGAGGAAATTGACATTATATTTGTGCAGTTAAGACTGGGGATACTCCCGCTCATATGGTGTATAATTGTCTTTTGCCTCTGATACTATAACTGATTCTGACTGTAGTTATATTGACAACATCCTCTGTTTTGTCTCTCCGTCTCCAGATCTACTCTAACAGAGAGTTTGAGGACCAGCTGACCAAAATCAGAGAAGTGCTGTCTGATGACAAACATGACTGGGAGCACCGAGTTGTGGCGGTAAGACCCAAACCCAAACACACACATACAAACACACACAGGTGATGATATACTGATGCATCGTTGTCTCTTCTGTCCTGCTCCTCTCCAGCTGAAGAAGGTGCGTTCTGTCATGTTGGCCGGAGCAGCAGAGTATGATGGTTTCCCTCAGCAGCTGCGTCTCATGGAGGCTCCGCTTAAACTGTCAGCTAAAGACCTGCGCTCGCAGGTGGTGCGAGAGGCCTGCATCACACTGGGGTAAGAACTTAAGTCAAGGTCAAGGGAAACATTCTTACCCACAGGGAGCATTCGTTTTACAGCCAGCAGTGACTACAAACAGACCACAGAAGCATTGCCAAATAAGTATTTAAGTCCTAAATCTTCATCTTCAGGTCCTCACCTTTTACAAGTGCCTAAACTTTTACTTCAATCGTTGTCATGGTAATCGACGGCAAAAATCAGTTTTATCTTTTCTTCTTAACCCCTCCAAAATAAGGATTAGCTTATTGAAATAATAACCCAACATTAATCATTATAGTAACTTTTAAACAAACCAATAACCTACATGAGCCACTGATGTGTGGCTGGATGAACACGGACACGTGTTCTGGGATGAAAATAAATCAATGTCCATGCACGTCTTCCGATCCTGCGCTCCATTTATTCAGGTTTCTTTGTCGTCATTCAGTTCATCAAGGCAGATTTCAATGTCCGTTATATTGCAGTGATGTTTCCATTCATCAACTATAAAGCAAGTTGAACTGATGGGGCACGACACACTGATGGTAACAGACAGTTGTCTGCGCATGCCCCCTCATCACCGGGGGATTACCTATATGCACTCCTATACATGTTGCTCCCCTTGGTGTTCGATATCGGAGCAGCGTGATGATACACATTGACCGTGTTAAACATAAAACAAACAAAAAACCTACATTATGGCTCCAGCAAAAGGAGAGTTAAAGTGACCAAGACACTGACAAAAATCAGAGTCCAGTCCTCTTGAGTGGTGGAGACGAAATGCAGATCGTTAACCGCAGCTGTAACCGAGCGCCGGAGAAAAATTTAGAAATTGAGAAAATGCTCACACCCACACCTCCGGGTAATTTAGAGTCACCAGTGAACCTGACGAGCATGTCTTTGGACTGTGGGAGGAAGCCAAAGTACCCAGAGGGAGCCCACTACGTATGAACAGGGGTTCGAACTTGGAACCTTCTAGCTGTGAGGCAACAGCGCTAACCACTACACCACCCCAAATCGAATTACTTTTATTATGAGCTACAATCTAACTTTTGCTGCCGAAGCTTCGACACTCCAAAAAAGGTATTCGGGACAGCCTGAGTGGAAACAAGAAACAGGACAAAACTTCCAGTAACTTCCAACTGAGAGCGTCATGCAACACAACACTGATTCACATTTTAATGCTCCTAATAAAAACAGATCATTTAAAATAATTTCAGTTTAAAGTGGAGCGTCGTTCAGTTTTCATTCATGGATCAGCATCAGCTTTGACTGGCAGCTGTGACATTAACTTTGCAGGGAAAACCGCCTGCTACGATATTTTCTTTCCACATGCTTAAGCTAATGAACATGAGCCGTGCTCGGGTATGAAACGAGCAGCATGCTCTTCACCTAAAAACATCCGTCATCCAAATATTAATGCCACCCTGATGGGGTGGAACAGAGCAGAGATGCACTGAAAGAGCAGCAGGTTGATGAATCGATGGGAGCTACAGGATCCTGTCACTACTGCAGTTTGCCTCTCAACCCAGCACAAAGTTTTAGAGCTGAGGTTGAACATGTCGGCTCTTTCCTCAGTTTAAACTTTAACTAGATGTACAATTTTTGTACTTTATTCTGTCGGCCTCTTAATTCCTCACCATTGAAGGGTTTATTGTGGGATTGAAAGTTGTTCTAACACCATGACTTCTCCTCTTTCTCCCTGCCAGACATCTGTCTTCACTGCTGGGCAACAAGTTTGACCACGGAGCGGAGAGCATCATGCCCACGCTGCTGAACCTTGTGCCCAACAGTGCCAAAGTCATGGCCACGTCTGGCATGGCTGCCATCCGCCTCATCCTCAGGGTACGACACCTAGAGGGGAGAGTGGACGAAGTTCCTCGGGCTCCTAAAAGATATCATTTATCAGTGACGTTCTGAGATTAACAGTGGGGTGTTTGTTTTGTCTTTCTCTTCCAGCACACACACTACCCACGTCTCATCCCCATCATCACCAGTAACTGCACCTCCAAATCCGTAGCAGTCAGACGGTAAGAGGACATTAATGCTGCCACTAGATTAATATCACTCATCTGTACATATAGTTTTTGTTTGATTAAAAATCTTAATCCATATATGCTGCACCCAACATGGTAGTTTGGTTCTATTTTTTTTTAACCTGGGCCCTGTTTTTATGTGTTTTTGGGCCTAATTGACTAATAAGTACAAATATTTTTGAGTTGCTTAAGTAGATTGTTTCAGCCAGCAGCCATGAAACACGCTGTAATGACTGCAACATAATCTTTCAGGGCTGTGCGCCTGAAGTAGGTCCACTAAAGGTGCTTGTGTTTTTTACTCATAGGCTCAGTGTCTGACAACATTACAGAAAGGTTCCTACAGAGATAGACCTGTTTCTTAAAGAGTAAGGTGTTCTTTTTGAAACTGCAAACCGCTGTAGTATCACTCTCTCCACCAGACTCCACTGACAAAAACAGTAATTTTACCTTGCGGACCACAGAAGTAGTTTGTCTATCAGTGCCTTGATCATGTTGTTTGTTTGTGTTATTGTGTAATTGCACAGATATAATTTTGGATTCTCATTAACCATTTAAAACACCAAAATCACACAATAACTAATTATTGAAATACTAATAATCAACTGATCAGGGAGCAGTCGTCCAGCATGTCCCGTGTTCTGTGATGTAAAATTACTGCTTTTGTCAATGGAGTCTGGTGACTTTGAACAGCTTTTTAGGTTAAGTAAAAGATCTTACCTTAACAAAAGTGTTGGGATCTTTCCGTAATGTTGTTAGACAATAAGAATAACAATCTGAGCCTGCAGGTGGCAAAAAAAATGCCCTTTCAGTGGAGGTACTTTGATATGCACATTTGTCAGGGTTTACGTTTCTCGGCCGCGAACTGAAGCAATCTCCTGGAGCTATTCCAAAACTTTTTGTTCCCTTTCAGTCATTTAAAAACTGTGAAACTAGAGGGCCATGGTGGTATGCCCTTTGTCATGGTGTTGCCTCCTTAACAAGTGTTAAACTTCCTTTGCAGACGCTGTTATGAGTTCTTGGATCTCATGTTACAAGAGTGGCACACTAATACACTGGAGAGGTAAGTTAAATATCTTGCTATCTGCTCGTTCCTTCAAACCTCACCAAAGCACTTAGGAAGTTTACATGTGGTGTGTGTCAAATGGATAATGTGGTATAACATATGTGCATGGCATTTGAGCTCGCTAACATTTGAGTTAGCCAAGTGTTGGCTGGGTGCACCGCTGATGAGGCCCAGTAAATTGATGAGTCCTGCGAGAGCCGTCATCATCAAGATCCCCAAGCGATGAGCCGACTTTCCTCCGTCTCTGTAACCATGAGAACAGCAGCAGGGACTTTAAAAAGTGCGCGATAAATCCTGTGGGCGGCCACATTTCATTTGGACCACGAGAGGAATAAAACTGGAAGAGAAGGAGAAAGATCTTCTCCCTTTTTGTGATGTAGCATTTGATCTCTAAGCTTACAGGAGTCGTCCGCCTGTGCTTCCTGTTTTATTTTGATCGTGTGTTAAGTACTCATTCTTTCCTGAGCATGTTTCCTTACTATCCCAGACATGTGGCTGTTCTGACTGAGACCATCAAGAAAGGCATACACGATGCGGACTCTGAGGCCAGATCCATCGCAAGAAAGTAAGTGTCGTTTAAGGGTTTTGAACCTCAACTTTGTGGTCAAAGGAAAATGATCAAATCAAGTGCTCTGCTTGAATCTATGGTACTAAAATCTACATTTCAAGCTAGAAATCTTGTTTTTTATGAACTCTGACCTTAGTTTTAACGACAACTTAAAGACAATTTAAAATCAGCATACTACGACCTTAAAAGCAATTAAGAATTAAAGGATTTCTGACCAAACAAGATGCAGAAAATTTGCTCATGCGTTTATTTTTTTTAGCAGGCTACACTATTAGTAAGAAATCAATCAGATGCTGCAGCTTGTCCTGAATGCTAAAGCTTAGAGTCCTCACTAACAGAGAAAGGGGGGCACATTACAATGTTACTGAAATCACTGCACTGGCTTCTTGTGCATCAAAGAATAAATGTTAACATCCTGTTAATTTTGAATAATGCACCCGAGTGCGTGCCCATCATCTGGGAAAGGTTTACTCCTTGTTTCCAAGATTAAAACAAAGCTAAGTGAAGCAGCGTTAAGTTCTTGTGCTCTCCACCTGTGGAAGAAGCTTCCTGAGTACCTGAAGTCTGCTGAAACTCACTTCAGAATCCTTTACAATTATTTACTTTATTCTTAGCTCTAACTTTTGTTTTATGTTATTATTGTCGTTTTATTGTCTTGTAACTGCAATTTTAATCTTTTCTTACTGCCATGTTTTTAATGTATTTCCCTGCCCCTTTAAATCTCTTTCAATTGCTGTGTGTCTAAAAGGTAGATTTGCATTTCACCAGTTCAACAATGTTTACCCTGGCTGAGTTTAAATCTATCCTCGTCTTCTTTTCCTTGCCCTCACCTACAGGTGCTATTGGGGTTTCCATGGTCACTACAGCCGCGAGGCAGAGCATCTGTTTCAGGCGCTGGAGTCTACCTATCAGAAGGCGCTCCAGTCTCACCTGAAGAGCTCTGACAGCATCGTGTCTCTTCCCCAGTCTGACCGCTCCTCCTCGTCTTCCCAGGAGAGCCTTAAGTAAGAACCTTGATGCCTTTCTTGTGTTTCCTCCTCCTGTTTTACATCTTTATCTCCAGCTTTGCATGTACTCTAATCCTCGGTTACACGTTGTTCTCTTCTTCTCCTCTCTCACACCGTCCTCTCTCACACCGTCCTCTCTCTGTATACACTCAAAGCTTTTGCACGTCTATTTGCTGTAATTGATTGGAGGAAACCACTAATGCATCTGTCTTATTGAATATGGTTGTAAAAACATTGGTAATTATTATCAGATGTGCATCAGACCAGTGAGCGCTCTCACACACAGCTACATGCACACACACGCACACACACTTGGATCGATTGCCATCATTTGCCAAGTTTATACATTCCCAGTGGAGCGTGATGGCTAATGACCTCATACCCGATCCATCAGTAGTGCAGCTGTTGTGGTCATCAGTGTGTGTGTGTGTGTGTGTGTGTGTGTGTGTGTGTGTGTGTGTGTGTGTGTGTGTATGTGTGGGGTGTGGTGGGGGCTGTTTCTGTGTAAGGGGGTGAGCTCATATTTCTTTTGAGCTAACGTTCACATTATTAGTTTTAAGTCTGAGATACAAATAGATCTGTTGTTTTCAGATGCTAATTTAAAGGAGGCACTGAAAGGCAAGTTAGAGATAAATAAGTTGTTTTTCTCTCACATGTTTATGACTAGTTGTTTGCTAACATAATCTTTATTAGTTTCTTAAATTATTCAAATCTGAAAACATGTGAAAAAAGTTTTAATAGGTGGAAAAAAAGGTCACCAGGTACATTGTTCTAAGTCTTTGTTGTAATACTCATTTTGGCCACAAGAGGCTGTAAAGCACCTTTATTGAAATAGAGCTGAAACCATCATTCTTGTCTTTATAGGGAGTTGTAATAAGATACAACTTACTTTCACATCTTTCTTTTGCCCAGGAATGTATTTCTTTGCAGGTAGAAATTAAAACTCACCTGGAAGGAAACATAAATTCATTTCGCCCTATTTGGTTACAAGGTCGCCTCGCAGCTAGAAGGTTTCGAGTTCAAACCCCAGTTCGGAAGTCACAGGTCTTTCTGTGTGGAGTTTGCATGTTCTCCCTGCGCATGCGTCCTCCCGTAGTCCAAAGACATGCTCGTCAGGTTTATTGGTGACTCTAAATTACCCGCAGGTGTGGATGTGAGTGTGAAAGGTTGTCTGTGTCAGCCCTGTTATTGACTGGCAACCTGTCCAGTGTGTAATCCCGTCTCTCGCCCAATGACGGCTAGGATAGGCTTCAGCCTGCGTGACCTTCAAGAGGATAAGCCGTGTAGATAATGGATGGATGGATTGAACGTGGGTGGATTGTGGTGAAATTTAGCCTCATGTGGTCAAAATGAGGATTACAACAACAAACTTGATAAGCCTGATTTATTTTTTTCACAAGCTAAAACTTCACCTGGTTTTACAAACCAAATAAAAAGAAGAATAAAATAATCCCGACAAATATTTTTTCACCTGCTTAACCTTTGTTCACCTGTTTTCAGAAACAAAAATAAGTATCTCAGAAAAATTATACATTTTTTTCCACCCATTTCCTGGATGAAAAATATAAGTATCTTACCTTAAATATTATTAATATTAAAATATATCATATGTATTTTAATCATAAAAAACGAGAGAGACTTCGAGACTTGAAAAATGGATCCCCGGTAGTTTCACACTTGCCTCTCAGAGTTTCTGCGTCTGTCTGAAGGACTGTGGCGTACATAAAGTCTGGGAAGCATCTAATTGGTGTTTCTACTTTTTTCCAGCCGGCCATTGTCTGTGAAGAGTGTCATTGGAGGGAGCATAACAAGAAGTAAGCCACGTCCTCATTCATTCATCTTCTATCCCCTGGTTTATCATGACAAGTATATAAAGTTTGTTAAATAGTGTGGGGGAGTTTCTGTAACTGCCTGGTTCCTTCCTTATTTCTGTGCATTTGTAGGTAAGCTTGTGAGCACCAGGGTGCCTTCCACGTCTGGTTCTCTGCAGCGTTCACGTAGCGACATCGATGTAAACGCCGCCTCCAGCGCCAAGTCCCGTCTGTCCACCGTCCCTGCCTCCTCACCGTTCGGCTCGGCGGCTGCACTTCCTCCGGGATCCTACGCCTCATTAGGTAAACCATCAGTCATCTCCCGTCAACTTATTGTCCAAAAGCAGAAAATAAGAAGTCTCTGCATGGCAAGAAAGATCTCTCGCTGTCATTCAGCTTAAAATGCTCATGAGACTGGCACAGTTTAAAACTAATGCTGTGTAAACTCTAAGCAGGATAAAAGGCTTGGTTAAAATGACAAGTAATTAAGCTATCGTTTTGACCTTGACCTTATTTCAGTCGAATTCCAGTGTTTGTACACCTCTGTCCTATTTTTTTTTTAAACATATTTTAGGCTTTAAATGACTCATAGGCACAAAAAAAAAAACTTTGGAAAAGCTCCAGTAGACTGCTTCTGAAATGGTCTGTAATGGCTTTAACATACTCTTTTAGAGCAAATGCCTCAAAGTACATCCACTAAAAGACAAATAAGATTGTTATAAAGCTGTCTGACAACATTACAGTGATAGAAATTTATGTTTATTGCAATGTCCTTTGTTTAAACCAGAAACAGCCGTTACCCTCCCTTAAAAGCTACCAGACTCCATTAACAAAAATGGCGATTTTACTGTGTGAAACTTTGGACTCGCTGATCCACCACTGGCTCTATTTGTTAGTGTGTCTGTGTTACTGTGTAACTAAAACGTTGTTTGGGATCCAACACAATATTTGTGTAACACACGATAACACAGAAAAACTAAATAATTGACACAGTTGTGGAATATTAACTCCTGTGTTCAGCGAGGTAAAATGACAATGGAGTCTGGTGGAGAGACATATTATTATTATATGATATTACGGCTGTTTGTGGTTTCAAAGAGAGCATCTTACTCTTTAACTCTTTATCTCTTTATACCTGTAATTTTCAATTCAATTGTATTTGTTTATTTGACAGGGACAATGCACATCTTCTTAGCTGCACCAGAGTTAGCTATCAGCTAATTTGCATCAGTAGTCCCTGGGCAGGAAACAGAGAATAACAAAAAAATTACAAGTAAAAAAAAAAGAATTACCAGACAGAACATATTCACATTTACAACAACAACATTTCAAGACATTAAAACACAACAGCTGTTTGTGTTTAGGTGTGATGGGTACATGATTGGGTTGATTTTAGCCATGATTTCATTTACAAACATTAAAGCTGCAGCACTCTCTTATATAACTTAGAGTTCCTAAACTTTGTAGCTCTGACAGAGAAAGCTGATCTGCCACACTCAGCAGGTCACCTCTGTAGGTGTTCCTAGTTGTCCTCCCATTGTTTGAGCGCAGTGATAAATTCTTTCAGTGGGAGAGGAGCCGGATTATTGATTTTCCTGGACGTATTGTGATGTGGCACATTTTCCCGGTAAGATTGCACTGCAGCCGTTACAGCCCGTTTCTCACCTGCTGGTAGAAGCAATTTACTGGATCTTTTTTTTTACTTTCACCCAGGTTTAAAAAATACTTTAATTCCTCCTCAAGGAACGACATGAACCCTGAGAATAAACACTGGAGTTTAGCATTAGAACGAGGTTCAGACTGAGCAGCTATTTACAGACATTTTTCAGAGGCCCGTTGAAGCAGTCACTCTCCCATGATGATGGAGTATTAAAACATTTTCTCCTGTACTCACTGGCTTTTATGGGCCTGACTGGGGTTATTAACGGCTGCTGATGTTGTCATTAGGCTGCTCCATCAGCAGGAACTGTTTAAATCCAACATTGACTTTTTGAAAATATAATTTGATGAGGCTAAGCATCCCTGAAATGCCCGTGACTGATGCCAACTCTCTGAAATTCTGTGATCTTTTTGCCATGCAGAAACCTTTGCGTCTCTTCTCCAATGAGTCCCCAAAGCTCGTTAATGTCCGTTACTAATGATGATGAGGCCCCTTGCTTACCCACTCACTCACTCTTCTCCTGCTTCAATTGCTACTAATGTCTCACTCTACACCTCTCCTCCCACTCGCTGCTGCACCGCCTTTCTTTAATGCCCAAAAGATGGCACTCCGGGTAAAAGTGATGGTAAGACTTGTGTGTCTGTCTGTGTGCCTGTACGTGTGTATTTGTGCAACTGGCACAAGAGAGTGAAGGTGTGTGAGTGTGTCTTTCTGTCAGATGTCCCGGGCTACACATTAACATCCTTTGTCTCTCCATCCGTGCACTCTTTTCCTCTCTTGATCCCCCAGTGGTCGTCACTTATGTGGAACTCTGCATGGACTGTCTGCATGGATTTCCCGACTTTAATCCTAACAGTTGTTTCCATCAACTCTGTTACTTACACAGCAATCAAGTCTGAACTCATTGTCTCACACTGTTCTATGTCACACAGTCCTAGTTTCTGTTTAGTTGGTAGAAACAGTTTCTTCTTCTTTCACAGAAATTGAGGCGCTGTTGAAGCAGTCGGTGCCCTGCAGCCTTTTATAAACTAAAAACAAGTGCCAAATTTAACCTCCGACCAGAGCTTTAACATCCCTTTGTCAGGAGGAGTGTCCTCTGGGTTGGACCGTTCTGCTGTGTGTACGATATGGCATGAATTTGAATGAGACTTGTCTCATCAATTTTTTCATGTCAGTCATGAACAAGTCAAAGCAGGGTTAACAATCCAAACAAATAAAGCCTGTCTTCAGCTTACCGGAAGTTATCGAGTGAGTTATAATGAGGAAAGTACGTTTTTACTGACTGTTCTCACCTTAAAGATGGGTTTGTGATTCTAGTCCAACATGCTGCACCATGATAGTGATGAAAATGGCTTTCTTTGTGGCTAACTTTCCCTCAGGCAGCAGACACTCTGGATTTAACTATATTTCTTGTTATTAATTATATTCGCAATATAAAATCAGGCGTGGAGCGTCTGGAGGACTGAAGGGAGGGTTTATTTGTTTGGTTTTTGATTTTATCTTTCTCTAAAATCACAAACTCCATCTTTCTTATATGAATAATATTTCTTAATAATAGAAAACCTGTCATGGTCGCAAGCGACCTACATTTCTGACAGCAATAGCCAACATTTAGCCCGTATTTGGCCAGTTGAAATCGCTCATTTCATTCCAGAATTTTAATGCAAATGAACTTAGGCTTATTTTTTTGTCACAATACCGTTGATCCTTAACTGAAGGAGGCTGTTGCGCACAGTGTGATCCTAGACTGACACTTCCACTCTACCTCAAGGAAACTTTTACTTTTTAAAAGAGCAATCCTTTCCTCCTTCCTGGTGCTTTTACAGGATATGCGTTTGTGTTTTACTCGCTCAAAACTTTTCCTTTTAATTTTTGCTTCTTTATTGAGATCCACAACTCAAACAAAAGGATCGGCCTTACCGGAGCGGAGGACGAGGCCGGTGCGTCACCGCGCAAACAGACTTCAGTAACAATAAGCTGTTGGTGCTTTAGCAGCGGTCTAAAACTGTGTAGCTGCATACCTGAGAGCACCGCCGGCTCAAATGGCTCACCTAATACATTTTAAATTTTAAATACATTTTCCAGGCACTATTCGTAGCTTGTTGTGCAACCGGATGCTCTAGATGTCTTAGGTGAGATAGGTTTTGCCCCCATCTTATCATGAAGTTTTTTAATGGACTCGCTCTGGTTAGAGCAGCCCGCATTTTTATCACACCTCACATTTTTAATGGTGCTGTGGAAGTGAGAGTGGGAAGAGGAAGTAGTTTTGGATAGCAAATGTGTAACTACAGTCTGACCAAACTCAAACACTCTCAAATCGGATTTACTTATGTTGACATTTAAAACATGACATTAGATAGAAAGATATTTTAGTGTTCCTTGGGGTAAGGTTATCATGTATGTCTTTGGGTTGACCTTGTGTAGGCAGCTTTAAATGATGTTTAATGTTTGTTTGTCTTCTTCATGACCTGGGTCAGAGAGTTTGCTAAGATTTCTCACCTTAGGGGGATGTGGTACAAGTGCCTAAAAGTCACTTAAAGCCGTGGCAGGCAATTTATTTGAGATGCATTTTCTCTTGAATTTGTGGAAATTTTCTTAACGGAGAAACTCACCGCTGGAAAAAGTGCTCTCTGTAATCGATAGAAGCGGTAATATTTGAAATTGGCGCCATAGCTGTGGAGAAAGTTGTACAAACAGCTTGTGGTTTCGCCCATTCTGCATTCCTACAACACCCAGCATGCATTGCGCCCCTCCATCTGAAAGGAACGGCCCAGCGAGAGACGCTGGAGTGAAATACTACTGTTTTCGCTGCAGGCAACGGCTCAGAGCGGGACAGAATCAGAAATACGACGAAAATATACCAGTGGAAAAAAAAACTGTACATTTCAAACCTGATGATTGACATCAGAGGCTGGCGTCCTAGATTGGGGAAGTGTAGTTTAGCAAGCTCCCTGGCCTCCGCCAGATGATGCAGTTTACGGCAGCACTCAGTAGTACCAATGCTCTTGCATACAAAGTCGCCTGCCAAAGTTTTAACTTGTGCTTTTCTGTGGTTTAAGTCTAAGCTAACACTAGCACAGCTCTGCTTTTAGGGCACACTTCAAGGTTGTGGATTACAAGCATTGTGGGGATTTTTTGCAAATTCGAATGGACCCAGGTTTGTCTGTTTCCCTCCTGTGTGTTTCCAGGGGGGGTTTCTATCCCGTCATCCAGGTCTTCGTCATTCTGTCTCCCCAGAGTTTCCTATCCAGGGTTGGGGTTAACTCATAGAGTAATTTAAGTGGATTTAACTCTTGCTGCCTCTGTTGTGGCTTCCTTTCAGGTCGTGTTCGTACCCGGAGACAAAGCTCGGGCAGCGTGGGCGGGGCCAGCACCTCCGTGGTGGACAGTAGAGGTCGCAGCCGAGCCAAAGTCGTCTCACAGTCCCAGCGTATGTACACACACCCCCCACACATGCTCTCGACGGGGCACGTTGATTTAAATCAGAATAGCAATCTAATCATTCAGCTGTAAATGTGCATACATGCCATTCTGTGTCTCTCATATTTCAGTATGATCTCTGTCGGCTTTGAGATCATACGAGACGCTTTGTTGTTTATGTATGTGTGCGATGTTTCTCATGCGCTACGTCTCCTTAAAAAACTCTCACAAATCTTGTGTATTTGTGCAGCTGTGCCGACATGCATGCACAGTATGTGTGCTTGTGTTTTAGATTTATAAGTGTGTGTTGAGCTGTATATTCTGGAGATATGTCAGTGATCAGTACACAGCTTCAGCCATCCAGAGAGCATGCTGGGTAAAATCAGTAACCCCTTCTGTCTCATTTTGACCGTTCTTGATCTTCACCCTGTCCTGCCTATTGCTTCCATCACCCAGGATCCAGATCAGCCAATCCCATCAGTGGTAAGGCCTCAGCTTCATCCAATCACAAGCCAGACGCCTCCTCCCCTTAGCCCCGCCCCCTCTCATGCACAGATGTCTGCACGCGTCCCATCCTCTAAGCTTCATTATTTGTTTCACCACGTACAGTCGCAGCATGCTCATCTCTTTGTTTCTGTTCCCTCCACAGTTTGACAAACCGTTTGGATTGGAAATATGTGCCGTCAGCCATTTTGTTGTGTTGTCTTTTTTTCACTGTTGTTTTCATGGTGTTGAATGTTCCCATTGGTGACTCCAGTTAATGTTTCCCCACAGTTAGAACGTTAATCCAACCCTTCCCCACCCCGTGTGTGTTACATCTGTGTTAGTTCATTCCTCCTTTTTAAAGAGGTGTTCAGGTCCTTTTAAACCTGGCCTCTATTGTTTTATATTCTGGGGTCTAAAAGACTAATAGGTACACAGTAAGTAAGTGTGCATCACTGTTGCTCTAGTAGGTAGCTTCAGCTGGCAGGTGTGAAACAGGCTATAATCTTTAAGAGCAGTGGTTTTCACCTGGCCTCGCCTCAGCACCCACCACCACATCCTTAATGACAAGTCGCCACCCAAACTTCTCACTCACTCAAATTTATTTAATAAAAAATGTTGCAGTTTGGAGATGGAACAAAACATCACAGCATCATAGTCAACCAAAATTTTTCCAACAGAAATAAATTTAAAAAGTGCAACATAAATGCAGCTACTGTCGACTCATCAAGTAAATGTATGCACCTGTGTCCTTCAAAATAAAAGTGCAGACTTTTTGCCACAATTAGTTTTTTTTCAAGCACACATCTGCGTCCCCTAAAAGTGCTTGTTTTTGTCACTGAAGTGTTTTACAGCCTCATAGAAAGGATCCCGACAGAGATGGACCTTTGTTTTAGAGAGTTAGACAGACACTACATCGCGCTCTCTTTTCAAAGCCACCAGACTTCACTGACAAAAACCATGCAGAGCATTGGAGTTGCTGGGCTTCTGCTTCAAACTAGTCACTGTGTTTGTGTTAACACAAATATCGTGTTGGATCCAAACCAACTATTTAAAACACCAATGACTATCAAGAATAAAAACTAAGAGACTGAGGCCGTGGTAGATCAATAACTCCCATCTTCGGTGAGGAAATCTTACTGTTACAGGAGCTTAAGAGCCTAGAAGAGAGCTTTGCAACAGCTGTATCTGTATCATCACTTTAACAAAAGGCTCTATGTCTTTATTATTATATATTATTAGTATTTTAAATCTGAGTCTGTAAATGTCAAAAACAAGCATTTTTGTTGGACGCAGTGATTTTATTGCAGCCAGTTATGCAACTACCCACTGATGCTATCTACTGGAGCAAACCGTGTTTCATGTTGTCATGTAAACCCAAACGTGCAGAAAGTAGGAACCTGGTTCAAGAATACAAGAATTCCTTTTTAATCTGTCTTTGCCTCTGACTTCTGTGTTGCCGCTTAAAGAGTATTCAACTTCAAATAAAACTGAATAAAACAGCATTGGGTCTTTGAGATTCGACTCAGTCTAAGCATGTTAGTAAAAGTTGCACCACTCCCTGCAGTATCCCAGACAGTTTCTAAGCCTCTCTGAGTGTTGTCTAAGTGTGTTGCATGTTTTTGTGTTTGTCTTCCCTCTCCCGACAGCCGGCAGTCGCTCCAGCTCCCCGGGCAAGCTCCTTGGCCACAGCAGCGGCTACGGCCGGGTCACTCGAGCCACGGTGTCGGCGTCCAGCACGCCAGCGGACA
Organism: Semicossyphus pulcher; assembly: GCF_022749685.1. Lineage (NCBI taxonomy): Eukaryota > Metazoa > Chordata > Actinopteri > Labriformes > Labridae > Semicossyphus > Semicossyphus pulcher. Next base: position 26,501,763 of record NW_027211659.1, read on the forward strand.
AGCGCAGCAGGATCCCTCGCAGCCAGGGCTGCAGCCGCGAGACGAGCCCCAGCCGCATGGGCCTCGGTAAGAACAGGACTCCAGCACACACTAGTCACACTACAGGACTACTGATTATTGTTATATAATTTCTGAGTCACAGCTTACCTATGATGTACACTTCTTTAGACAGATACTTCTCTTATGCAGTTTTAAATTATTCAGTCTGCACACTTGATCCATGCGGAAAAGTTTTATTATGACAAACTTATGATCCTGTTTGGATCACTGTCACGTCAGAATGTTGTTTTTGTTGCCAATTTTTACATGAAAATACCCTTTCTTGTTATTCTCCTCTATTTTAAACATTTTTGAATATAGGTGTTAAAATATGAGTTGATTAATTTTATATTCCTAAATATGAATCTACATTTATATCATACATAAGTTTTATGCTCGATATCTTAATTTATGGCTTATTGACGCCACTTTTGTTGTGTTTTTGTCTCCGTTGTTGAATTGTTTTTCCGTTTTTCAAACATCCTCACTTGACTAAGAGTTACAAATAGGACTGAAAACTCTGTCGACGTTATATACGGCTACAGACATCACCGTTTTCTTTCATGATGCAGGAAAAACAGTGTTCTTTTATTAATCAGTTTCTTGTCAAATCCACCCTTCTCAAATGTGGACGCTCCACATCACTGAATAATAATAATAACTTCGACTTCTAAAGCGCCTTTCATGTGACCCAAGGCCGCTCTACAGAGTGAATAACGAACAGACAACAGAACAAAACAAGCAAACAAATAAGGCAGAAAGAGGTAAATAAACTCAGCACTGAAAAGAGGGGAAGGTGGTGACTTCTAGTCCAAAGGCCGTGGTGAACAGATGGGCTTTGAGGGTGTAAATTGACAACACATGTGTGCTCATAACCATAACGAACATGAGCATATGTACTGATAAGTGACGTGTGATATGTCCACACACATTCTGTCGAAAACAAGTGAAACTGGACTTTCCTATCTGAACTGAAGATAAACTTTGGAAACAGATTTTCATTGTCCATCTCAAAGAGCTGTTGCTTATTCAAGCTCTGATACTGACATCACAAAGATAACCGTGTCCAATTTTAACTTTTCATCATGATAAAACCGTCACACGTCAAGCATCGTTCAGACCTATTCTTACCTGTGATTGGTTGAGAGGGAGTGGTGGCTGTGTGTGTCCTGGTAGTTTGAGTATCTTCCTCTAAACATCTTTATTCTGTCTTGAAAATGAGGCTAAAACTATGAGGACTGTGAAATCATGTCGAGTATAAAGAAGATGGATTGTTACTCTTTTGTAATCAACAGCATCAGGATGGTGTAGCGTGCGTGGCTAATTTTGCACAGGTGTGTGATGATCTGACCCTATGAGTATCTAGAGAGATCCACGCATTCATGCAGAGTCAAACCTCTGCTGACAGATAATCTTTTCCTCGTCTTCCTGTCTTCTTTAATAGACTGGCTGCTTTTTGTGTCTTTAAGTGACGTTCAAAAGTTGTTTCAGTAAGAGACAATATAAGACTTTCTGTTGATTTGCAGATCCATCATTTTCATTCACTTCGTCTGTAGCTTAGACTGTATACAGGAAGTCAGCCACCAGTTTGTCGATTACTGCTTTGAAGCCCAGAGTTAGGCATCATGGCGTCGCCATCTTTGTTTTTTGAAGCCAGAAGTGACTACGCTTGGAAAATATCTTTGATGTGCATTGCCACGCCTCTTTTCTGGTAACAACTGGTCAGTTATTCTAGCCACACCCTAAAAAGCATACTCTGTTTTATCTTTTCTTTTAGCCCAAAAGGGACCATCATTTACAAAATAAACATCATGATGTATTGTAATAGACTTGAAACTAGAGATTGAGACCATAAACTCATTAGTAGGTTTTTTACTGAGGTGATAAATCAGATGAAAAGTTGGGTGAAGTCAGACTTCATTTTGCAACCAGTGGAGTCGCCCCCTGCAGGCCGTTAGACAAAATGCAGCCACTTTTGCATTAGCCTCTATTTGAACAGAGTCTATGGTCTGTTAGCGAGTATGTTGTATGATTACAGGTTTGTTTTGATAATAAGGGGACATCTGTAGCTCATGCTCCTCTGTTACTGCTGCTTTGAACACATTTCGATGTGTGTCTTTCTTAGTATCTAAGTTTCAAACCCTGTAATCCTTGTTTTATGAGTCTAACCTTTGTAACACATTTACAGAAGCTTGAGTTGCTCTATCTAACTAATGCTGTTTTACCAACTCACTCACTCACCCAGCATTTTGATACTGCTTCTTCTCTGTTTTACTGTGACCCTGTTTCTGCTCCTCTTCATCTTCTTATTTCTCCAGTCAGTCTTTATCTCCCTTTATGTTTTGGCAACAGCTGCAGTCACTATATTATCTGTACGTCACTTAGGCATATGCATTTGCAAGAAATATTGTGAGCACATTCATAATCTTATCTCTGCCTTTATTTTACTATCAACGTAAGCAGGGAACAAAGTTAACTGTTTGTAATGAAAGTAGCATCCTGGAGATGCAGTACATTCTGCAGAGCTTTACACTTTCAGTCTTCTTCTTCCTCTCTTCCCTTTTTCTTTTCCTAATTTCTGACCCACGTTCCCCCATGAATGCACACTGACATTCCCACCTAACTTGTTGTCCTGACAGCCAGCCTGTGTGGTAAAGCTCTTCTTCCTGCTGCTCTTCCCTACCGCACGCTAGCCCGGAGCCGCATTCCCCGTCCCAGCATGAGTCAGGGCTGCAGTCGCGACACAAGTCGTGAGAGCAGCCGCGACACCAGCCCCGCTCGGGGCTTCACTCCTCTGGGTGAGTATCGCTGTGTTGTGTCACAGGAAGTGTCCGAAACCAGAAACATAGGCCGTCCTTGTAGTGTCTTCTTGCTATTCTACTTCTGGCTGTGCATGCACTAACTGTGTCTTTCTGGTTTTAGGGGAGATTTTAGGTCTTTGTGGGGATACAATATATTTTTTTCTTTAGGCTACCATCTTGAAATGTACCTTCTTCATTTTGGACTGTTTTAATCTGTGTACAAATGTTGTGATTCTAGGTCTGAGTGCCTTGTCTTATAGGTTTATTATTAAATATTACACAAGACGTGTGACCACTTATGTCACCTATTATGGGGTTTAAAAAAGTTGGTAGCTATAAAAAGTGTTTTAATTCATCCAGGAGATTTCTTCGGTTGGAAGCCATTCTCAGTTTTTGATATACTCTTTGCACGGTTTGTTAGTTTTGTGACTTTAGTGTTTTAAAGAGGAAGGAGAGGTAGACCAGCAGCGCCCGTGTTGTTTTTAATCAACAGAGTTTGGTAGCTTTGAAGACGCTGATTTAAGGGCTTCTTTTGGTCTCAAGAAGAAAAATCAACCTTAGCTAAAAGGTGTATCTCTGAAGCAGTGATTTTTCTTTGCGTACGAATTCTGTGTGGTCATTGAAGTAGTATTTATTCTGTTTTAAATATAACTAAATCCATTCCATATTTGACATAGATTCCTTCCCCACACATAGATTAATGAAAGAATCATAACCTCAATCATGTTTTGTGGTATTTTGATTTAAAACACCAATTATATAACGTACGTATTGAACAGCAGCAGACAGATGACTGCTCATTCATTGTTGAATTATTAGTATTAAGTATTAAATTGTTGTATCTTATTTATTCTACATTTATTCAAAGCAGTGACACGTTTTTTCCCCTTAACATATTTCTTGATTTCCTATTTGTCATGAGGGACGAAGTGGTGGAATTTATTGTGAGTTTAGGTCCAGTGTAAACGTTCCTGAAGATTTTGACAAATTAAAAACATGACAAAATCAGAAGAATTGATGAAATAACAAATTAATTAAGTTATTAATTGTAGGACGCTAGGTGCAGCCGTTTTAAATGGCTCCTGAGTCTTACCTCAGAGGTCGCTGTTAGACATGTAGTGTGTGTCACTAACCCTCACGGTCCCGATGTCGCCCACCTCTCCTGTCCCCTGCAGCCTCCCGACGTCACTCCCGTTCAACCAGCGCTCTCTCCACAGCCGACCCCCACGGCCAGTCAGGTGACCTGCATGCTCAGAAACCACCCAACTCGCCCAGTCGCTCATTGATAAAAACTCCCTGTCGTAGAGGCAGCCTTGCCTTTTGAATCAGCATGCTTCTGTCATTGCGTTAAGTGATGTGACCGCAGGCCGCTTCCATTACGTTATGTTTCAGTTGTATTCAGTGTTTTAGAAAACAGGAACGGTAAGAGGAAGTTGTGTTTGTTAAATGAAACATTTAGTTGTCATCTGTTTGTCCATTAATCACCATTTTGCTTCTTAAGTGCCTTATCATACTTTTTCATCGTAGCTGTGTATTCTGTGGAATCATGATCTGAAGCCTTTTTTTATTGGTCCAGTGTTTCAGCTTTAATCGTTATTATTTGCCACTTTTCATATTTTGAACTTTGTGAATTTTGGGTTTAATTTGGTGAATATTTTTATAGTCTTCATCTCTGCCTGCGCCTGGTCCTGATCATCCTCTATTTGTTTTCTGTTGTGACATGTATCCTTTATTCATTAAGCTTTTGGTGGTTGGAGACTTGAGGCTATATTCCTCTCTTGGTGTCTTTTCAGCGTATTCATTTCCATTTTATTTCTTAATATTCAAATGTGTCCGAAGGAAACTTTGTAGTGTGGCTGCCACAATAAAAATCTTCCTTTCCTTTTGTCTTTTCAGGTAAGTGACAGTGGCCACACTGACTTTCTTTCCAAGCGTCACTCATCATCTTCTTTTGCCTTTTTGTTTCCCCACTTCCTCTCTAGACCGATACGGTTTGATTCACCAAGCAAGAATCTCTGCGTCAGTCAACGCCATGAGGGTCCTTAACACCGGCACTGAGGTGGAGGCAGCTGTTGCTGACGCTCTGGTAAGTAGCTTCACTTCAGTCTCTTCAGAGGAGACGGCTCTTAACAAGAGGGGATTGTGGATAAATCAGGCTCTAGCCAAAATATTCAGATATGCAGATATTGTGATGGAATTAGTTGACTTACCGTAAAATCTGGAACATAAATCACACCAGATTCTAAGACGCAGTCTGTTTTTGGGCGTAACCTAGAGGGAAAAAAGGTTTTCTATAGCTTTTTATTAATAAAAATGTTATGTCAACTCTTTTTCAATTTATTTTCATTTGAAAAACATTCAAAACACAAATTATAGCCGACCATCTCTTTTCACCATGTTGAGTTTGCAATCCTGCTAGCTACCGGTGCTGTAGTTGAGCTCAGCTACAGCTGATTCTTGTGAGGGAGGCGGCTGCACTGACAGATCATGACGGGGCATGTCTGTGACAAAGCGTTAGCTAGATTATAGCGCCATCGTCTGGGTAAAATACCGTAACACAATAAAATGGTACATTGGTCGCACCAGTGTGGAGGACGCAGTCCACTTTTCAGATGAAAAAAATAGTATTATAAGTCTTATACACCGAGTTTTACGATAATTGCAAAGTGGCCTCATTACTAAAGTGCCCTATACCTGCTAACTGAAGCAGAGAAGTTGCAGATCTTAGTCTTAAAAAGCCTTGTTTTTTCTGCCCTCATAAAGAGTCTTGACTTTAAAGGAGAAACATATTCAAATTGTCCTCTTGCCTGCTTTGTTTTCACAGTAAACATTTCAGTCAGCACTGTTAGATATGTAGCAAACAGTGTTACTAAAACTAGCTGAAGAACATACTTTACTGAACATAAATCATGGATGTAGCCAAACCCATTTGTTTTTGTTTTAAAGCCTTGAGGCATTATTTGCGTGAGAAAGTGGAGCTGGAGGGGAGCAAGGGGTTAGCAAACACGAAGTTATCAGCAAGTGTTAGCATTTACTTGGTTCTTAAGGGGTATCTTTAATTCACATTTACTGGGGTGCTATTTTGGGTTAGTTAAAAACAGGTTAATACTTTATATTAAGGTTCACATATTCACTATTAATTAGTTGCTTATTAGAGTGCATTTAGTAGCATACTGGCTCTAAACCCTTAGTTAATGCCTTAGTAGTTGTAGAATATGCTCCTGCAGAATAAGGTGTTAATAAGTGCTTTATAATGACTAATAAATAGCCAATATGCTACTCAAATGCATGCTAATAACAGCTAATTAATAGAGAATATGTGCACTTTAGTATAAAGTATACCAAAAACAGGATTTACACAAAATGTTCTTACAAAAAAAAACAACAACTTGTCAGTCGCAAGGTAATCGCCCTAAAGCATACCCTGCTTTTTTTGTCTATTATACTTTAAATGGAACCATAACCTAAAAAAACAACATCATTCTGTTTTGAAGAAGACTTGAAACTAGCATTTGAGACCATGAACTCATCAGAAAATCCAATACAATATGACAACCAGTTGAGTCGCCCCCTGCTGGCCATTAACAGAATGCAGAATTCAACCAGTCGCTCTTCTCCCGCTCCAGCCTCCCGACCGAATATGGTCACTTCTGGCTCCAAAAAACAAGGACATGGACACGGTCAAAATCTCAAGGCTTCAAAACAGTTGTCTACAGACCAATGAGTGACATCGAGGTGGCAAACAATCTAGTCAACAATCTTAATTTCTTTTATATGCTAGTTTAAGATACTTAAAAAAGTCACAGAGGCATGCAGGTGTCATTTAACCTGTTTGTATTGTTGTTCTGATACCTGAGGACGCATGTATGTTCACAGATAAAAATGGCTTCATGCCTAAGGGTCATATCCAAATGTCTATGTGTTCTTTCTTCTGACCTTTTAGTTAGAGCATCTTAACCTTTCCCAAAAACTAGTTGAAATGTTTATTGTCTTGTTTTGTCCTCTTTGACACACGCAGAAGGACTGTGCTTGTTCTTTGTCCCCCTTTAAACCTGCCCTCTCTCCTCTTTCCCTCTCGGTTGTTTGTTACCATTTCAGCTGTTAGGAGACTCCAGGAATAAGGTAGTTGGTCATTTTCCCTTCTGTCCGTATATCCATGCCATCACGCACTAATCAAGTCCGGAAATCAATGATGCAGCTTGACTCATTATATTGGCTCATGACACCCCCCCACCCCTCTTTTTATTCTTTTTATTCTTTTTATTTTAACGTGAATGTTTGTCCATCGCATCCCAGTTGTTGGCATTTATGGTACCCAGCAAAGTCCTCTTTTCTCATTGTGATAATGTGTTGAATGTCATCATCTTGGTACATTATTCACATGTTTCTTTATCTTTTCCATGAGAGTTAGTATGCTCTACATGTTTGAAGTGTCCCCCACTGCATTGCATTTGTAGTCAAGACCTTTGCTTACCTGTGGCACTGCTTGACTGGCTTTTGATGACAAAAAGAAAGTTTTGTTATTTCTTTTTTACGGAGGAGAAGCATACTACAGCGGATTATCTATCAATTTTACCTTTAAACCTGAAGAGGAATTCTTGTATTTTTAACCTGTGCCCTAATTTTACATAGTTCAAGGTCTTAATAGCCAAACGCCAATCTCCACACTCACAGACTTTGAGGCTCGTAAGTGTGTGAGTGCTTATTGCTGTCCCACCGTCAAATCACCAAGTGCGCGAGGGCTCTGATGCAGACTTTCCAACATCAAATTGTACACTTTCCACGAGTCCGCATATCTGCAGACTTTCCTGCGGGACTTACCCAGACTTTGTTGTGAGCTTGGTGATGTGAAGAACTTGATTGTCCGGCCCCCCACTAAATGTAAACAAATGTTCGTATACTGAAGAAGTATTCAATAAAGTTTGAACAAAAAAACAAACGTAAACAAAGCGAGCATGGACGATGACGGGGACAACCATAAATAAGTTTATCTAGATGTTTGTTTTTCTGTTAAATATTGGCAAAGGATTAACATTAACACCTTTCTGACTTTTGACAGTTTGCTAAAATATTCAAACACTATAATGCAAGAGCCACAATTACATACTGGAGATCAGCTCTTTTAGAATTATTTAATGGCGCATCTTGTTTCCAAGCAACGTGCAATGCCATGATAGCGTGTCCCATTCCCCGTTTTTATGCAGTTCCCAAACCCTCACAGACTCACGCACTAATGCACTGCACACATTTGCCTGCGAGGGTTACATTGGGGCCAGATTTTCTGGTGCCTGCTAAAGCGATCTACATTAGTACTTCCAAAACGTGTTGTACCTGTTTGTCATTTAGTCCTTAATATGCTAAATTAGTGCCCAGGCTTAAAAATACTGTAATTCCTCTGTAAAAGTCTTCAGAACAAAACAGGAAGTGTTCGTTTCACATGATAGTACAGAAAGCTGCATGGCTTCCTGATGCTACTGGCGACCTTTAAGCTGTCAAAGACTGTTACTCATGGCTGACTTTATTTGCCCTATTAGCACATTACCTGCAGAGCTTGGTTAACGTTCAGGTGTCAAACTGTGTGTCTCTCATTTCCTTCACATTTTCTTTCTCCAACAGAGGAAGCCGATGAGGAGGAGGTACGAATCACCCGGGATGTACTCTGATGACGATGCCAACAGCGATGCGTCCAGTGCCTGCTCAGAGCGCTCATATGGCTCGAGGAACGGAGGCATTCCCCATTACCTGCGCCAGACGGAGGACGTGGCGGAGATCCTGAACCACTGCGCCAGCTCCAACTGGTCAGAGAGGAAGGAAGGCCTGCTGGGCCTGCAGAACCTCCTCAAGAGCCAAAGAATACTGAGGTGGGATTTGGTCCTGAATTTTAATGCCTGTTACTGTGTGCATAACAGAAAAAAGGAGATGTCAAAGTGTACATTTATACTAGCTGCTCTTTGCAGGAGTAGAGGCCCAAGAATATAAAAGCACACATGCTTGAATTTCTCTGTACGAAAATACAAAATTTGGGTCAAAAGAAAAATATCTCTTGACTGCAATCTTCATCCGAGGGAGTCTTGAGCATCACGTCCTTCCATCCCTAAAGACATAAGAACAGCATGAACATGCTGTGCACTGGACAATGTTTGTGTTGGAAAAATGTTTTAAGTTAACTCCATGCTGAAAAACCCTTTAATTTGTCCGTCCAATTACCCACACTTGCAGTATTTGCGAGTAGTCATGTGCCTACTTGTTAAAGGTATTTTCAGTAATTGCCCCAGTGCCCATTTAACAGGTTTTGGAGTAGAAAGACAGCCTGACACTTGGATCTCTTTATGTCTGACCACTGTTTATTCTGACATATGGGGAAACATCTATGTTTCTCCCACTGCCAACTCCAACTCAAATAAAATAAAATATAAAACGTCGGCTTAGTTTGCAGCAACTTAAAGCTAGCAGCCATCACTCTTAAAGGAGCAATTTGCCAATTTTCAAACTCAGTCTTATCATGCTAAAGATGTCTCCGCTTCTCCAGTGGGCCCTAGAAAACCTCCAGGGAGGCCAGGGAGCTCGCTAAACAACACTTCCTCAATCTAGGACGCCCGCCTCCGATGCCATGTCTCGTTTAAAATCGTCAGGTTTGAAATATAGACTGCAGACCTGAAGATTTTTTGGACAATCCACCGGTATATTCTCGTCCTATTTCGGATTCTGTCCAGCTGCAGCAATGAGCCATTGCCTGCAGTAAAAAAGGATAGTATAACAACTGTAGACCCCTGGTTCCCCTCCCACCCTCGGCCCTCTACTACGTGCCGTCCCCACTCTCTCTTCCCATGTTTCGGACACTATCCACTGTCCTGTGTCTTTCAATAAAGGAATAAAAAGGCCAGAAAGAAAGAGTTTGAAGCATTTTGCCGACCGCAGCTCTGCTTTACTCACTTCCTGTGTGTTTTCTGTTCACTGCAGCCGAGTGGAGCTGAAGAGACTGTGTGAAATCTTCACAAGGATGTTTGCAGATCCACATAGCAAGGTAAAATAAGTGCACGAACTAAAGTGTAACAAGTAACTGTGACGTAGGCATGGTATGCAAAGAATATAAACAATGTATCTGTGACTTAACTGAAACTAACAGCGTGTCTCTTGTTGCATGGTCTGCCTTGCTGTGGATTTAACAACAGAGAGTAAGTGTGTTTTTATCATTACTATCACAGGCATGAAGCTAAAACTGACTGAACAAGAGCAGTTTAATCACAGAGCAGTCAAATCAAGCAGGGTTTTGTAATACATGTTTGAATTGTACACAGGTGTTCAGCATGTTTCTGGAGACTCTGGTGGACTTCGTCACGGTCCACAGGGAGGACCTGCAGGACTGGCTTTTTGTCCTGCTCACTCAGCTGCTGAAGAAGATGGGGGCAGACCTGCTGGGCTCAGTCCAGGCCAAAGTCCAGAAGGCTCTGGATATCACAAGGTCTGCAATGACCGGCATGGCTGTAAAGGTCACAGGGAGGGGTTAGCCAAGATTAGGGGCTGTTGTGCATTTCCAGTAGATAAGGGGACATTTCACACTATTGGAAATTACTTTTGTATTTATCGAGCAGCTCCAGACCATTAATTCACCAGTCTGTGCATGTTACAGAGTAGTAGTCTCTCCTTGTGTGTAAGAAGTTTTTCCAGGGAGTTAAAGGTCCTTTAGTCTGAGCGTAAAACCAAGTTCACTTCTCTTTCTTTATCTTTGTCAGGGACTCCTTCCCGTTCGACCAACAGTTCAACATCCTGATGAGGTTTATCGTGGATCAGACTCAGACTCCTAATCTCAAGGTAAGGTCCAAAGAGAGAGGGTGATTATATTTGTAAGGCAGGTGATTGATGGTTGACTGATGTGACTTTATTAGACATGTGATTATACGTTTCTTCTCTCTTTAGGTCAAAGTGGCCATTTTGAAGTACATCGAGTGTCTGGCTCGGCAGATGGACCCGACGGACTTTGTGAACTCCAGTGAGACCCGCCTGGCCGTGTCTCGCATCATCACCTGGACCACAGAACCAAAGAGTTCTGATGTCAGGAAGGTGGGCCATCAACTGTTCGTTCTGTTGTTTAGCACGGACAGTGGGAGTGTGTTTGACAAGACGAAACTTTAAACACTCCAAACCTGAACTTATGTTAGTTCTTACTTTAAGTAGGGTACATTTATTCAGTTTATGTTTTTAACACTCCCTTTAAAATCGTTATAATTGGACTGATTGGAGGATATTAAAGACTGGCCCCACTTTCATATTTTAAGTCCTTAAATGACTAATGGTTATACATTGATTTTTGCTTTCTTTAATCAGAACTAGCCTAACTTTACTCTCTTCAAAGCCACCAGACTCCATTGACAGAAACAGTAATGTTACCTTGCAGAACACAGAAGTTGCCGGTCTACCGCTGACTCGATTGGTTACTTCAATAGTGATATGGTGTTGTGTTTGATTCGAGGTTCATCATTTCATTTAAAACACCAAAGTAACAAAACAATACAAACGATCAAGGGAAGGGTGGACCAGCAACTCTCAATGTCGACGGAGTCTGTGGCAGCAGGAGTGATAGCTAACAGCTGTTTCTGCTTAATCTAAATTTAGCTAAAAGCCTATTTCAGAAGCGATCACTCAAATGTTATAAAACTCTGAACCTGTCAGTGGTAAAAACAAGTACTGTAAGTGGATGCACTTTGATCAGGCTGATTTGTCCTGGAAGATGACTTTGCAACCATTACTGCCAGTTTCTTGGCTGCCAGCTCAAGCAGTCTACTGCAGCGGTTCCACGTCTTTTTGGATCTAAAAGTCATTAATACCCAATTATTTGTTAAAAAAAATAGGGCCTGGATTAAAGAATACTTCTCTAAAGCAAAAGAGGACATATTAGTTTTAAATTAAAGCCTTTGTTTTTGTTTCTTTTATTGCTTCAATACCGAGTAGTGTAGATATAATCTTCACTGGAAATAGTGCCATAATAAACTGTCATCATAACATAACATGTTAGCTAGCTTATTGGAGACTTTCAAGTGTGAAGTTACACAAAGTATTGGGATTTGAGATGTTCATTTTGAATGATTGTAGAATATCTACTGCATATAATATACAGTCTGTTTCATTATTAAGATGGAATTTATCTTAACAGTTAGTCAGAAGACAAACATACAGCTGGCAGCATCTTGTTTACCTGCACACTTTTTTATCACTTGAATTCTTCAGCTGTTGTTGTTTGTTTAGTAACTGTTGTAAACTTTGATAATAGGCACTCTCCGCGTCGATGGCCTTGGGTCAACGGCCCATTATCTTCCCCTTGTCTGATACACGTCATATGTTCTCTCCTCTGTGTCCCCTTCTGTTTGACTTTCAACTGCTGTTCCTCAAAATGAACGATGAATCAAATCCTCACCTAGTTTCAGATCACAGGCGTTTACCTCCAGGCAGCTGGAAATAGATCTACAACTATAAATATGTGTCTGCTGCTGAGAGCTCACTTGAGTTTGTTTTCATGAGTAAAGACATTATCCAGACATTATCCTTAAATTATCCCGGCATTATCCAGACATTATCCTGGCATTATCCCGACATTATCCAGACATTATCCTGGCATTCGCCAGACATTATCCCGACATTATCCAGACATTATCTAAACATTATCCCGACATTATCCCGGCATTATCCAGATATTAACCTGCCATTATCCTGCCATTATTCATACATTATCCCGCCATTATCAAGACATTATCCTGCCATTATTCAGACATTATCAAGACTTTATCCTGCCATTATTCAGACATTATCCCGCCATTATCCAGTCATTATCCAGACAATATCCCAACATTATCCTGGCATTATCCCGACATTATCCTTGCATTATCCCTACATTATCCAGACATTATCCCAACATTATCCAGACATTATCCTGGCATTAGCCTGACATTATCCAGACACTATCCAGATATTAACCTGCCTTTATCCTGCCATTATTCATACATTATCCCGCCATTATCAAGACATTATCTTGCCATTATTCAGACATTATCCCGCCATTATAAAGACATTATCCTGCCATTATCCAGACATTATTCCGACATTATTCAGCTATTATTCCAACATTATCCCAAAATTATCCCAAGAATATCCATGGATTAGAAGGAGGTCATTTTGAATTTGTTTCGTATAGGACTGGAACTTGTGATTATTTTTATTATGTTCTATTTTTTCACAAATATTCATTTTTAGGATTTGAAAAAAGCTCTAAAAGAATATAAAAATACAGTTGTGTAGTTATAGGTTGGGAATGGTCCTGGAAATTTTACTTTTAATCCTTGAATAGTCACCAAAAAGTGTATTTGCCTCCATATGTGACGGTAAAGGACCTGTAACTTGCTATAATGCCCATTCTACCCTGCCACTGTGCCCCAGACCCTTCAAAACTGGGTGAGCGAGGAGCTAGCTGGCAGGTCCAGTACTGCAGCCTTACTGTCCGCTGAGGGCAACCAGGAAGACAGGTGTAAGCAGGTATAGAGCCCGCTCCGACAGCTGAAAACTACACGATAAGCACGCAACGCCCCGCCTGCCTGGAGCCTAACCAACACCTTTAAGATAGAGAAACCTCGAGTGTGGCATCTTTCACTCACCTCTACATCTACGCTGTAGCTGTTATGCTGTAACAACCTTAAATCAGTCCCTGCCTTGCACTCACTCACCAAACAGATTGAGCTTGTTTTGCAACTAGGAAAGACTTAGTTTAACCTTTGTGTTTTCCAAATTACTGGATTTGCTTGTTGCTCTGTATGAATGGATTTTTAAGCCGTTTTTATTGATAGGAATGCTGTTTTGTTACTACTGTGTGCCTAACACATTTTGTTTGTCTGACTCACATTAACAGCCTCTCATCCACCTGCATGTTAACAACTTATTTTTGCATAAGAAGAGTTATTCAACTTTCACACTTATACGTTATATGTTTATGTAAAGCTCCAGGTAACAGTATTCTAAACTGGGAGTATGATTCCGTTACATAATGTTTCCTTTTTTCCAAAGCAACTAAGACTAAATGAAACATCTATACACTTGAGCACAGCAATTTTATGTTTTGTGGTAATGAATTAATCCTCCGAAACACTAAACTTATTTGTTCTTGATATACAAAAAGATTTTGTTTTTAACTGATATAGGCAGTGACAGTTCCTTTGGTCAAACTGCACAAAGAGTAGCATTATGATGTTGGATGTCACAGGGACTGTGATAAACACAGCAGAAAAGCAGAAAACAACGATAACAACACCCTTTTTTATTTTTACATCAGCTGGTAAATATACTGTAGATTAAAAACAAAACAACAAACCAGAATAAAACAATGTGTTTCATAAAAATATGGTTGTTTTTCCTCAAATACAAACCAGAGTCAAACATTGATGCCAGTTTTAGCTTCTGTCACGGTACAGTATGATGCCCTCTGATGAACCAAACCACCACCTTGGTACCCAACAGCACTCTTAATGACCTTTCTTTAGACCTCCTTAAGTTTGATCTTCACTCACCTGCATGTAGAAACATTGACACAGCAACAATGAACACTTACTGTAAATACTTCATTAGTTTTTCACTGAATGCGGCTTTGAAGACTCACCTTTTAACGTTTCTTTCTACAGGCTAATGCATTCATTTGTCTGCAAAGGATTGCGCTGTGCAGTTGGTGTCCATGGTTTCAGAATAGTTTTGCCCTGTTATAACCTTTGCATCTAGAAAATTTGCATCTTTAAAATTGTCACATAATTAATAATTTGCTCATCTTTGCTTCTTTGATGTCCAGAAAATGTCAGCACAGCTCCTCTGCCTCACTGTGGTGATAATGTTGTTAAAGACACCAGGTCATGGCACTTCTGGAACCAAGGACACCATCTGAGCTTTTTCTATGCTGTTGATGTCCTCCATCCTAACCCGCTGTTTTACGCCTCCTCCAGGCGGCTCAGGTGGTGCTGATCTCTTTGTTCGAGCTCAACACCCCAGAGTTCACCATGCTGCTGGGAGCTCTGCCCAAGACCTTCCAGGACGGCGCCACCAAACTGCTGCACAACCACCTGAAGAACTCCAGCAACACCAGCAGCAGCGTGGTGAGTCAAAGCAAACAGGAGTAGAACCGGATCAGACAGCAGGGTCGCCACCTTCAGGTTTCATTGTTGTTTCCTTTGCCTTTCCAGGGGTCTCCGAGCAATACCATTGGTCGGACGCCGTCACGCCACACCCCCAGCAGAACCAGCCCCCTCACCTCTCCGACAAACTGTTCCCACGGAGGATTATCTCCAAGGTAATGAATCAGTCATCTGTTATTTAACTATTCTAACACACAGCTTTCTTTTGTATTTTCTGCTGTGATGTTTTTGTTGTCTAACTAACACACAACCTAACAGGCGGGTTTGTAAGGGCATGATACTGAGTGAGCTGCTCAGAGAGGTTAAAACTTTTCTACAAACAATGAGGGTGAAATAATTTTCCTCTGGTTGAAAAGTAACTGTTTTTAAATGCATATTTACATTCGCCAGAACTATAGTGAGGTGCCAAGCGTCTAATCTGTGCTGAGAGCTGCATGTTTGGAAATATTTTCTGGTCTCCAAGGGCTTAAAAAATGTTAAGCTCAGGTTAAAAGTTCAGATGGTTCAGGGGTGGGACAGACACCACAAACACCAGGCGGTGCTGAAGAGCTGGACAATAACCTTGGGCCTTAACTGTTAAAGTGATAATCTCGAAGACTTTTCATGTAAATAAATGTCTGTTAAGTCACTATCTGTCGCCGAATGAGGTAACACAATGGTGATTGAGCCTATGGCCCACTGATGAAAGCCTTTGCAAATGCAGAATTATGGACTGGGTGTCCGTGGCGACTCAAGCAGCGCCCAGTTAGTGACGCGTTTTCCATCAGCCAGCAGTGGTTGGTCTGCCAGAGAGGGTAGGCGGAGCTAAGCGGCTCCTTTTCCGCTCTCTGCAAGTGTTGCGAGTAAACAGTAATCTACTATGGCTGAACAAACAAAGAAAAGATGGATGACTACAGATACAACTTCAACAAGAAGTGAAAATCCAAAGAAGAAGAAACAAACTCGACGCTCAGATGAAGCGAACAGTCTGAAAAGGAAAGCGACCGTCAGCCAGGAAAATCAAGAGTTACAACCGGAGCCGAAGAGAATGAAACTGAGATCTTCGAGATTACCACTTTAAAGTAACTAGACACAAATGTCTCTATGTGCCTTAAAGAGAGCGACAGTGTGTGTTTTCAGTCATCAGCTGGTAAATACACCTTGGTGGACACATCACCTGTATGTCCAGGCTCATATACGAGGCTGTTTGCTGATAATGTGACTGATATCGGGTCCCTAAAATACAACTTAATACAGTTTCTCTGTGTATATAACAGTGGACTCTCTCTTACTGAGCAGCTCATTCACCTGAGTCACTGTGCATGCCTTTTACCTGCAAGCAGAAACCCACAAACATGGATAATGGTGCTTTTGTCTTCTGGTTGTAATAACCCTCATTACACTTCATGCTGTCTGGCTAAAACAGTTACAAACCTCTCCTCACTCATGATGGGGGAGGAGTGTAACTAATGCACAGCTGACTTTGTGGGATTCTGCTTCTCTCTGATGCTCTCCTCTGAGTTAACACTTTCCCTTAACCTTAAAGCTCAGACTAGTTTCTTTTTCTCTTTCTCTTTCTGCACACTTGTTTTTCTTTTCCTCCTCCCTCCTCTTGTCTCGTCTTGTGCTCTCCACTGGTTGTTGTTTTCCACCCACCTCCCCCCCTCCCCTCCCTCTCTCACTCCTGTCTGTCCATCCTTCGCTCCTCCCGGCTGCGCTGTGGCAACAGTCGGTTATGGGGTTGGGGTGTCGACGGACTTTCAAAGCACCCCCCTGCCCCTCCTCCTCCTCCTCCTCAGCCCCACTCCACCCCTGCTGCCCCCTCGCTAAGGGTCCTGCGCAGAGCATATTCACCCAGGTAATGAGGCGGGATGAGACACAAAGGACATTTTTCCTCAAGGAAGCCAGACCCCGATCTTTTCCCTGATCCAAATTCCCTTTTTCAAATCCAATTGAGAGATCTTTCAGTTTCATTGTACGTCAATTTCTCACTAAAAGCTTGTCTTTGTGGTTAATGCTGTGGTCTGCATCTACTTAAAAACATGCACTTTAACACATCTTAAGGTTTACTTACACCTGACCATTCCCCTTCTGAAAACTAACCCGTGTGTGGCTAAAGCGCTCAGCATGGTGACCAAACAAATTCATGATTGTATAAGATAAACTTTTAATGTAAATCTTGTGTGTCTATCTGTCTGTGTTTGTGTGTCTAGCAGCATGATGGAGTATGACACCGAGAACATGAACTCTGAGGAGATCTACAGCTCGCTGCGCGGTGTCACAGAGGCCATCCAGAGCTACAGCTACCGGAGCCAGGAGGACCTGAACGAGCCGATCAGACAGGAGGGCAAGAGGGACGACGCAGTGAGTCACAACATTTCACCTCCCGGAAGATTCCTGCTCATAGAGAGTTTTAAGCCACGATCTGACATTACAGTTGTGCAGCCTTGTAGTCAGTACAAATCTGGATTTTAGATTTTTTTGCACAAAAGTCGAGCAATTGTCTTTTCATAACAGAGAAATTCTGGTATTTGTAAAGCTTGTTTTGACATGTTTTTCGGCACAAAGATTTATATCAGTACAGTCCATTTGCCCCCAAGGATTACGTTGCAGCCGTTACAGTGTGCTGCCAGCTGAAGCAAACTACAGGTGCAATTCCAAAAGTTTTTACCTATTGTCATTTAGACCAGTGGTTCCCAACCTGGGGTCCGGGCCCCCCTCAGGGGGGCGCCAAAGATCACTTGGAGTGCGCGAGGCTTTGTCTGCACTGAGACAAGATTACATTTGCACATGTTAAATGAAATCATGAAAAACACTCTTACTTGATAATCAAAAGTCTGTTCAAATAGAAATATATTTTACTTACACACATGTATGCACACAGATATATTTTTTGACATACATCCATACACGCGTGCAGAAATGCACACATTTATATTTAAAGAGTAACTGCAGACTTAAACATGTTTCTTTAGCTTTAATCTGAATTATATTGCCGTACTGTGATGAACACATCATTGCTGGTGTTAATATGACAATTCTTACCAAATTTATAAAAATCAGCATTTCATGGGTTGGAAATGGGTTTTAAATCAGCCCTGGACCTTTCCAGCCGATGGTGACGTAGGTCGATCGTTTGGGACAAAGCTAGGTAATGAAATGTATTTTAACCTCCTGAGACCCGAGCTTTTGTTTGGTATGCATTTTTAATTTCTCCTACCTTTTGGGGATTAATAGGACCTAATGAGTATGAAACCTAAGAATTGTCTTTGTGTGACATTGAAAAAGTCCCAATGTCCTCACGTGAGAACCTTGTCATAACGGTGTTGTAGCTTGTTGCTATTGATAAAATTAGTCAAATGTGTCAGCCATATCGAGCTACAACTGTTAATACGCATTAAATAAACAAGTTTCAATCATAAAATGTGAAGAGGTTTTGTACCTGGTTGAGTTTTCTGTAGAAACCGACTGTAACACATTTTGGTCGGGATCACGGCCATCTTGAATGTACACTGATCAGTGTAATTTGTTCCATGAATGAGACCAGCGGGTCTAAGTTTCGCAGAATTAAATATAGTGGTGCTTTGAAGCCAAATGTAATGTCCCCGTATGAGGACGCAGGGTCTCAGGAGGTCAAAAAAAGAATGGTAACGCCTGTCAATCAGAGGTGGGTGGTACACCCCCCGGCCCCGTCTTTGAGAGGGAGTCTGTGAAACGGCGCTCATTTTCAAATATATCCTGATCGAGACACGCCAGTCACTAGAGTTTACACTATTTTTGCTAGCGCACTGTACATTAGCCTTCTAGCTATATGTACTTGCATTGCCTTGACTCAAAAAGCTCCGGCTTCAGGCATTAGAGGGGTTGGAGCCAACGGCTCGAACTGATAGGGCTCGGGACCACCACGGTCCTCCACCACACTAAAGTGCTCTTCGGGGGACTCTGGAGGGGAGAAGTCCTCCACCTGAAAAGAGCCCTCTGCGGCAGATGTGCCTTGTGCCTCTGTGTCGCTCTCCATTTTTCTCTGGCCAGACGTCACTGAGCTGCCAGACACGTCCACCCCCCTCTCAGCCCCTTAATTACATTTGCATTGCATCACATAGACTTTATACAGAACCATGATGACTACAAACTCTAAATGTGACGGAACAATAGTTAGAGAAAGCATATGTTATAAGACCAATAAGAAATTGCTATAGATAATAATATATCTCTCATATTCTCCCTCATCCCTCCCTCTTCTGTCCTACAGGCAGGAAGAGAAGGCGTCGCGTCCTCTCCCGGCTCCGACGCCCGCCTCGGCTTAGACGTAGTGGAAGGTGGTCGCACCGCCTTAGACAACAAGACGTCCCTCCTCAACACGCCTTCACCTCGCTCGTTCTCTGGGCCACGAGGTCGTGAATTCGCTCCGTACGGCTACGGTGAAACCATCTGCACGTATGACAAGAGCGCCCTGAAGGAGGCCGTGTTTGACGACGATGTGGAGCAGTTCAGAGACTGTGAGTTCATGGTGGTGTTGTTTTTTGATGTGGTTTTGGTAGCAGACATAAATATTACATCATCAAAATGTACTACACAAAGCAGAAACATCACCCTACCAAGCTTTAGAGTGATGTCAACACTTAAACAAGACCTCAACAACAAGTGTGACAGTATCTATTTGTATTCAGCTTCTCCTCAGTTGGCTAAACATTGCACTGATACAAGGTGACACGTTTACACGAGCTACAGAACAAAGAGGACACACTTTCTCTGCTGTTTACACAAACACAGGTGTGAGCCTCATGTGTGTCAGTTGTTGTTGTTGTCATCACATCCTCTGCTCTGCAACCTTTTGTCTCCCCTCTGTCCCTCACCTCATCCCCCCACCTCCACCTTCATCCCTCCTCCACCCCCTCCTCCTCCTCTCCAGGCCGACGTCAGGAAAGTGGTGAAAACAAGATGACGCTCCCCAAGGTCTTTGGTCCCGCTAAAGGTGCCTCCCCTGCTGGACTAACTGTCTCTCTGATTGTCTCACTCACAGACTTTATGACTGATTTACTGACTGAACCTTTGCTCCACTCACCTGTTGTGTGTTTGCATTATTCACTTGCATCTCTGAATACCCATTACCATTCTTTCAAGGTCTTCTAACTCCACCCAGTACCTGTTTTTCACTAAGTCCAATCTATCCTGCTTCTAATGCAAAACTAGCTGGCAGGAGCTTTTACTAACAGTTATAACATTCTCTAAACTTAAAGTGCTAATCTCGAAGATCTCAGTTTTGTTCTCTTTGGCGGCACCTCTGGTGATAAACAGTAACTGCGGGAGCACACTTCCCAGATATCCAGACAGTGCTGCATGTGTGACGTCCACGGTTGGCTCCGGTTGTAACTCTTGATTTTCCTGGCTGACGGTCGCTTTCCTTTTCAGACTGTTTGCTTCATCTGAGCGTCGAGTTTGTTTCTTCTTCTTTGGATTTTCACTTCTTGTTGAAGTTGTATCTGTAGTCATCCATCTTTTCTTTGTTTGTTCAGCCATAGTAGATTACTGTTTACTCGCAACACTTGCAGAGAGCGGAAAAGCAGCCGCTTAGCTCTGCCTACCCTCTCTGGCAGACCAACCACTGCTGGCTGATGGAAAACGCGTCACTAACTGGGCGCCGCTTGAGTCGCCACAGACACTCAGTCTGTAATACTGCAAATGTTTCCTCAATCGGCGACTTAACAGACATTTAATTAACTGAAAATCTTCGAGATTATCACTTTAACTTAGTTAAAAGTGGGTGGTTGTTTAGTTTGTCTGTCTTGTCTTTTTAGTTTATGGCGTAATGAATAATCTCCTCAATCAAATATCTAGACCCTTCCAACTCCAGAGCACAATATGTGAAATTAGCTTAATTATGTTAACACCTATAGCACAGTGGCAAGGGGCCTACATTTAAAAGATAAAGCTACATTAGAACATCAATAGAATCACAGAAGAAGTGTTGGTTATTGCCACTGACAGGCTCATGTTGTTATTCGAGGTGTCCCTGCAGAGATTCACCAGACTCCATTAACAAAAACATTTACCTTGTCGATCAGGCGAGTGGCTGGCGAGCTGTGTTTATGTGTGACTGTGGTGTTTTATATACAATAACACATACACACTCACTGATCAAGGCAGAAAGAATCCTGTTTCTGTCAATGAAGTCTGGTGGATTTGAAGAAAGCAATATAACTGCTTCTGTAGGGATCCTTTCTGTAATGTTGATAGACATTATAATAGTAATAATCTGAGCCTGGTACATGTATATGTACGAGTACATGTAAAACTTTAAGCTATATAGAATTTTTAGCCCTTAAATGGCAAAATGAATTTAAATTGTTAAACATTTTTCACTGCCAGAGTCATTCTTTTACTTAACCCCCACATACCCAACACTGCATATGTAGCTCCTAGTTTAGGCGTGCATTTACAGATGTATTTCTCAAACAAAACGCACTCTTGTGTTCATTTGTGGCATGTCCTGTCACTTTATATTCTTGTCAAAGATGCAATTTTTACTAAATCATACTTAAGATTGTAATTGAGACTGCTTTTACAGTCCATGATTGTAGAGATAACCCTGCAGGTAACTCATTAGCATGGCATTGTATTATAGTGTTTTTACTAGTCCTGCAAACATTAAAGACTGAGGCTAAGAGTGGATTATTTCTGGGCCATGACGAGGTTTCAGTAGCTGTATTTGTGATGTGTAACATTTCCTCTCATCCTGTCTTGGCGAGCAGTCGGTCAGGACCACTCAGACATGGTAGCCGACCTGCTCAAGGAACTGTCCAATCACAACGAGCGCTCTGAGGAGCGTAAAGGCGCCCTGGTGGAGCTGCTGAAGATCACACGAGAAGACAGCATGGCTGTGTGGGATGAACACTTTAAAACCATCCTCCTCCTCCTGCTGGAGACACTGGGTGATAAAGATGTACGTTGTGTGACGGCCGTGAGTGGTGCTAATTACTGTGCCACAAAGTCGTGTAAACATTTGTGTGCAATAACTGCGTATTCCTCTGTTTCCTGCAGCACACGATCCGAGCCTTGGCCCTGCGAGTGCTGAAAGAAATTCTGAGGAACCAGCCGGCCCGCTTCAAAAACTATGCCGAGCTAACCATCATGAAGACGCTGGAGGCTCACAAAGACTCTCACAAGGAGGTACACAGCCACCACGTAAAACCACATGACAGTATTTTGAAGCTGAGGACACTACACTGACATTTTTTGCATACTGTGCTGGCAAACTGCCTGGTTATATGTCATGCTAATGCAAAGCAACATTAGCTAACATGTTTGCCTTCTCCAATAGCAGCTCTCTTTTTACCTCTGTTTTGGTCTCCACCAACTCCTGAGGAAAATATGTGATTCTTTATCTGCTAAGGGCTTCACAATGTTCACCTGCTATTTGCTAACTGTGTCTGTCTGCCAATTTGTGCCAGGCAGGGAGGATGCAATGGGTCTATCAAGTTTTCACTGTCTGTGTGCATATAACTGAAGAGAGAGATGCTGATTATTACAAAAAGTAAACTTTATTGCTCGCAAAATGTCCAAATACGACAAAAGTTATCGTTATAGTTTTGATTCTTGGTGTGGACCACCTTTTTACCTCCAGGTGATGGAGCGCTACCGTTAGCTGTTACCATAAGAGCTAATGTTAGCTGTCAAGAAGGAACGGGGACACCTCTGCATCGCTCTTCAACCCTTTACACTCCCACTCG
The DNA here is from genome assembly GCF_022749685.1 of Semicossyphus pulcher. Lineage (NCBI taxonomy): Eukaryota > Metazoa > Chordata > Actinopteri > Labriformes > Labridae > Semicossyphus > Semicossyphus pulcher. Next base: position 26,524,473 of record NW_027211659.1, read on the forward strand.
TCTGATCCCTCTTTTCATTCAGGGCTCTCTTTATACCTTTTTTCTCCTCCAAGCTCGTCCTTCTTTTTGCTTCTTTAGCAGTGTATGCCGTTGTCGGAAAAGGAGGTACAGGAAATTTACCGTTGCCGTAGCTCCTGACTGACACAACCTCTGCGTGCGCGCTGCTGACACAAGTCACATTGAAGCCGAATGACGCTAGTTTGTACAGAGTTGCTGTGATTGGCTAGTTACGTGGAAAGCTAATTCTGATTGGTTGTTTGATCGGATGAATTTTAAAACAAACTAAATATTTTGGGATATACATAATGGGTCCAAAATGTTTTGGAATTCGCAGGCAGCCCTGAAACAGGGTGGCAAAAGCACCCGATCAAAGTATGTCCACTAAAAGTGCTTATTTTTGTCAGGGACAGGCTTTGATTTGTATTCTAAGTGATTGACACATAACAGAAATGATCCTTACAAAAAAGACCTTTTTATTAAAGAGAAAGTTTCTTATTTAAAATCAGTAACAGCTGTTACATCACTTTATTCAAAGCAACCAGACTACATAAACAAAAACAGTTATTTAACCTCACAGCACACATGAGTTTCTTGTCTACTGCTGCCTCAGTCAGTTTTATTGTATTATTGTGCGTAACATAAGTATCGTGTTGGATCTGAAACCAACCATATTAAACATCAGAGTCAAACAATAAAGCAAACAGACGATCATATCAAGCAAAGGTACACCAGAGGTAAGCAAAGGGAAATTTACTGTTTTTCTATATGGAGTCTGGTGGCGCTGAAGAGAGTGATATAACTGCTGTTTCTTGTTAAAACAAAGGATCATACCTTAACGAACATGATCCATCTCTTCAGGGTTGTTATCAGTAGTGTTATCAGACAATTAGAATAACAATCTGAGTCTGTCAGTGGTAAAGAGAAGCACTCTGATTGGTTGCAGGACATTGCTGTTTCCCTTATGAGGCTTTCACAATGAAACATTGAGATTAAAGCTGCACATTTCTCCAGAGGGCGCCAGTTGACACTCTCTGATTGGTTCTCCAACTCACACATGCAATGCTTCATGCTTTATTTCCGTGTAATATCACTGATATTAATGTGTTCATGTGCTTTAAGGTGGTTCGTGCAGCAGAGGAGGCAGCGTCCACCCTGGCCGGCTCCATCCACCCGGAGCAGTGCATCAAGGTGTTGTGTCCTATTGTGCAGACAGCCGACTACCCCATCAACCTGGCTGCTATCAAGATGCAAACCAAAGTCATTGAACGCATCGCCAAGGACTCCTTACTGCAGCTGCTGCCCGACATCATCCCTGGACTCCTGCAGGTCTGTGTCTGAGGCTCAAATGTAACACGCTGTCTGAGTTTTCAAAGTTATATAGATTTTAGATGGATTTATCGTATCTTCATATTTAATAGATCAAAAGTGGCTCCTGGAATACTCTCTTTCTTTAGTTCTGACAGGTCACTCTGCAACTTTTTTAGGAGTAAGAACGGACAGTTTTAGATGGATGATTAAATAACAGAAGCAGGGGTTGTTGGGGACATACAGAGCAGTGTTGGCTCCAAAAGGCTTATTTGGGCAATGTGCATATTTGGACACTGGTAATTATTTGCCTTATTTGTCCCTGGAAAAGCAACGTGACAGAAAAAAAGCGTTCTGTAAGAGCATTTTAAGTTAATGTTTTAAGTTTATTGATCGGTATCATGGCTCCAGGAGCCCCTGCAATGGACGGGGTCTTTTTTTAATGCTAGTTTGAAATGAAGAGTTAAATGTTTTAGGTAGAAAGTTGCTAAACCTAACTTTCAATCCTTCAATTTGGGTGCAGATCCTTCTTTCAAGGTCAAAAGGTCAAAATATCTGTTAAGCTGTTAGAATTTGTCTAGACACCCACAATCTGCAGACGCTAGAAATTTAGCATAATGAAGTCTAGCCTATGTTTTCACATTGAAAATACTTTCTGCATTAAAGGGCCAGTTCGCAGATGTTCAACCTCAGTCCTATCATGCAATCATGGGGAGCTAATGCCATTATGATGAAAAATGTAATTTCGCTCCGTGCCTTTGGAGGGCGCTATCCGCTTCTCCGATGGGCCCTGGAAAACCTCCCTGGTCTCCGCCAGGTGACGCGTTTACGTAGTCTGGCGGAGGCCACAGAGCTCGCTAAACTACACTACACCTCAATGTAGGACGTCGCCTCCGATGTCACGTCTCGTTCAGAATCGTCAGGTTTGAAATATAGATTGCAGACCTGAAGATTTTTTAGACGATCCACCTATATTCTCGTCGTATTCCAGATTCTGTCCCACTCTGAGCCGTTGCCTGCAGTGAAACGGTCGTATTTCACTCCAGCGTCTCTCACTGAGCCGTTCCTTTCAGATAGGGGGCGCAATGCATGCTGGGTGTTGTAGGAATGTAGAATGGGCGAAACACAAGCTGTTTGTACAACTTTCTCCACAGCTATGGCGTCAATTTTAAATATTATTGCTTCTATTGATTACAGAGAACACCAGCTTTGACTGACAGCGGCTTCTTCCAGGGGAGAACTGCTCCTTCAAGATTTAAAACAGTTTTTGTTTAAAATGCTTGCATGTTGTTTTTTTGAGTTTGTGGCATCTTAACCTGTAAATACTGCATATTTTTCCCAACCTGGACTTATGAGAGAGAAGCAATCCATGTTACAGGCTGTTCATTCAAACACAGCATGGCTTGTTGTGTATGTTGTGTATAAAGTATATTTTACATGCACTTGTTATATTTAGACGTTTTACAAATTAAATTCAAGCTGGTTTAATTCTATTAGTGGTTCAAAAAATATGTTATTCTTTAGTTGTGAATGGGCACCCACACAGCCTCACAATTTGATGAAACTCATAAAAATAATTAGCAACAAAAACACAGTGTTAAGTATATGAAACATGTTTTAAAAGTCATAATCATCAGTGTGAAATGGAAGGACTCAATAACAGTAGAGCAGTTTTTTTTGTGCACAAACAGAGTAAAATCTTCTGAGTCTTCAGCTCCAAACTGCTTATTTGGATAATGTGCATATTTGGACACTGGCAACTATTTGCCTTATTTGTCCCTGGAAATGTTTGCGTGTACTCTGCCCTCTCTGCGACTCCTCCCACGTTCCCGCTGACCCCTTGTGTGTGTGTATGTGTGTGCGCGTGCGGTGCCTGATGCTGCCTCGTCTCTCCGCAGGGCTATGACAACACAGAGAGCAGCGTTCGCAAGGCCAGCGTGTTCTGTCTGGTGGCTATCTACTCTGTGATTGGCGAGGATCTCAAACCCCACCTGGCACAGCTCACGGGCAGCAAGGTACCGACTGCACCGCGTCTTTGCATGTACACACACACACACACACACACACACACACACACACGGTTACCAGAAGCTCTTCAACAGACGCAGAGCCTTATCATCTTCCCATGTTGTTATTTCTGAGCAGGTTTCAACTGGTTGGACAATTATTAAAAGTACAGGGTCATATTTGCCCTACTTCCCCGACATGTGTCCTTGGATTATGTAAGTGTTGACTACTGAGGGCAGAATGAGGGACCCTCCGTTACCTAGCCACCCCTGCTTTCCCCCTTGTCAGAGAAGAGTCTGATACATGAGGAAGCACCGTCACATTGTTAACTCATACTCTGAGAATGTCGTGTCTTGGTGCAAACAGAAACTTTGACACAATTGATCGTTAAAAAAAACTTTCCTTTCATGACCACTGATGTTGTGGAGTCCGGAAAGAACATTTAAAAGGACAATATTGAAGAGTGTCAACTGAAGATTAGCTTAATTTAAAAGCATGTTTTAAAACAAAAACAACCTCTCTCCTGATTAGAGCTTTAGCCTGTTTCAGAACCAATCTTTGCCTGAAAACATGGGCATGTATGTGCCGGGTAAACAGCCACACACAAACTGGACTCAGGAATCACTCCATTAAGAGCTTGCCTCCTGCATGCTGGCAGTAGTAGCTTCATAAAATAGATGATTTAGCTTCACAACAATAATTAGCATAGACAACAAGGTCAGCAGCACCTGTGATTAGCTAATACTTCTGAATTAACCCTTTGTGTTATTGTGTTACCATGGTGATTCAAACCAATGACTGTATATAGATGGACGACGCATCTCCATCTACTCTCATTGTATGGAATTGAAGCTAATATATCCCTCGTGACAGGCGCTGCCATCTTGCGATGGTGACGTCATTTGGAAAAATGTATTTGGCGTGTATTTTGATTTTATAGTTTGACTCATGTCCCATCTGTTAACATGGAGGAGGCGGGCTTTATGAGCTATACTGCAGCCAGTCAGCAGGGGGCGACAGAGAGGGTTGGGCTTCACTTTCAGGGAGCTGTCATGTCGTCCATCTTTTTATGCAGTCAATGATTTAAACAGTTTGTTAGAGCCGACAACATACTAACCAGTAGAGGCCGAGGTAGACCAGCAACTCCCATGCAAGGTGAAATTACTGTTTCTGTGAATGAAGTCTGGTGGCCTTTGAGGGATTTAAAGGCTGTTTCTAATTAAAAAAGGATCTCAATGTTTAGCAAAAAGGTTTATGTCTGTAGAGATGCTGCTAATATTCAGAACAACAAGACTTGCTTTTAATAGACGTGCTTTAAGCGCCCTGGAAGTTTACCTTACAGTGAGTTTTGCTGCTGCAGGCTAAAGTGATCTACTGGAGAAATTCAAAACATTTTGTACCCATGTTTAATTTAAACCCCAAAACATGTGAAAATAATGCCCCGGTTCTATAACAATTCAACATACATAGAAGGGCAGCTCTGAGGAAATGACTTATAACTCTTGTCTTTGTTTCTTTGCAGATGAAGTTACTGAATCTGTACATCAAGCGCGCCCAGACCACCAACAGCAATAGCAGCAGTTCCTCGGACGTCTCCTCTCACAGTTAATAGAGGGAAGCGACGTTCTGAAACCCCGAGGACAGACGGCGATGGAGGATTTCCAGTCGCGCTTCTTCAACACTTCTCTGTCTCTGAGCTTCCCCTTCTCCTCATCGTAACTCGAGCTCCACTGCGCTTTCCTTCAGTTTCGAGGACGTCCTGTCTGCAGCCTGTTTGTCTTTCAGTTCTTTCTCCCCGCCTTTGCTCTAGAAACGTTTGAATGTAACTGTGGATCGGCTTCAGACAACACATTTGGAGTTTTTGGGGGTATAGGAAATGCAGTTTTTTTTGTCCTCCACAAGCTCCACATCGGTTCTTGTCAATGAAAGCCTGCTCCTCCTTCTGCCCTCAGATTTGGCAGTATGAGGAGGACGTACATAATGCCCTGAAATGTTCATCACCTGAGTGGGATGAAATGTCATTTGGCTGGCCCAGTGATGGTAATAAGCCCATATTGATTGGGAGGAATTCTGGTTTGGGGAGATAAAAACCAAATATTGTAAAAAATAATCATAAAAGTAATGTGTAAGGGAAAGAAAGAGTTCTGTGTGAGCATTTTTAGTTTGTGTTTTAAGCTTATTGATCAGCATCATGGCTCTTAGAAGCCTGTACATCGATTGTAGTCTTTTTTTTAAAGCTAATTTGTAATTAAGAGTAGCTTAATCAGTTGATTCCCCCTTTGATGAAATTGTTGTTACACACAAGTTGCCAAAATGTAACTTTTCAGCTACAGAATTGACAATCCTTCAAATTGAGTGCAGATCTCGCTGTCGAGCTGCACGACTAAAACAGAAAGCAGAAATTGAGCTGACGAAATGTTGCCTGTATTTTCACGCTGAAAATACTTTCTGTACTGAGTTTAAAAAACAGTGCTTTTTTGTTCGAAATGGTTTCACAAACTGTTGCCTGTCGGTTGCCAGTTTTTGGCATCTTATCCTGTAAATCTCTGAGGCTGCTGCTCAAGTCGAGTGACTCTGTTTGAAGAGGAAGTCTTTTGTAAATACTGCAGACGTGGATTTGGTAGAGAGACCGACGACGGAGACAGTGGAAAAGACATTGCCAGGCCTTACTCACTTCACACACACACACTCATGTTTGTTGACTGGGACTGCAGAGAGTGACCGGGACGTGCAGCACTGAAACTCTCGAAAACTGTGAATCTGCAGGAAACGGACCCCGGCAGCGTTCTGGACCTGTGATGATGCAAATACAGTATTAGTTGTTCCCTCTGGTTTCCCCACACGTAACCACAGCTTCTGCAATAAACTCACAAGCAAAAGTCTTTTGTACATACACTTTTGGACCACTGCTTCGCAAAATTTTACAAAACATCAACGGGAAAAAAAAGGAAGTGAACAGTTTGACTTTCTCACTTTTTTGCACGTTAGCTCAATAGCTTGCATGTAAACCTGCAGCACATGTCAACTCCGTGCTGTTCTGAAAGGCCCCTGGTTTTTGGCTGTTAAAGTGCACTTGTTACATCATCAGATTACTCATCTCTGATTTAATGTTTCAGCAGAGGAGTGCGGTTGTCACATTAGCCACGCTCATGTGTAAAAGGTACAAATGGAGCAAGAACTGTGACCAAAACCATGTGTTCGGTGTTTTGACAGGAACACCTCTGGGTACGGCTTTTATTTTTGATTTCAGTATTAAAGGGGAGTTCTGTTATTATCTAACCTGGACCTAGTTTTAAATATATTTGGGTCTAAATGACTAAGAAGTACAAAACGTTTTGGAATAGCTGCAGTAGATTTCTTCAGACGGCGGCCATGACACAGACTGCAACGGCTGCAACATCATCCCTGCAGGCATCTGCGCCCGGTCAAAGTAGTAGTAGTTATTCTAAGTGTCTGACAAAGATATGCAAAGGATGCCATCACACATAGACCTCTTTCTCAAGGAGTAAAATCCTTTTTTTATGCCAGAAAATGTTTTTTCTCTTCCGAGCTGCCAGACTCCATTGACAAAAACATTCTGCTTGGCAGTACGCAGGGCAGGAGTCGCTGGTCTACTGCTGCCTTGATCAGTTAGCCATCGGTTTGGTTTGGCTTTAGTGTTTTAAATGGTTAACACAATATTTGTCTAACACAAATCAAGCAGTAGTAGACACGATTCCCCTGATCTTCATACATCCATTATCTTCCGCTTATCCGAGGTCGGGTCGCGCTGGCAGCAGGCTAAGCAAGGTGACCCAGGCGTCCCTCTCCCCAGCAACGTTGGAGTCGCGGCTCTACTGTGAGCTCCGTCTGGATGTAAGTGCTCCTCACCCTCTCTCTAAGGCTGAGCCCAGACACCCTGCAGAGGAAGCTCATTTCCTCCGCTTGTATGCGCGATCTCATTCTTTTGGTCACTACCCACAGCTCACGACCACATGTGAGGGTTGGAGATCGACTGGGAAATCGAAGGCTTTGCCTTCAGGCTCAGCTCCCTCTGACCTGCGAGCTGAATCACTTGTTTGTCAGTGGAGTCTGGTGGCTTTGTCGAGAGGGACTCACAGGCTGTTAACTGAAGAATGGTCCATCTGTGAAGGGATGTAGGGACACTTCAAATGACAGTCTAACAATGTCAGTGGATGTACTTCCATCGGGTGCAATTGGCACCAATGATTACTTGTAATGCAGCCATTACAGTCTGTCTCACGGCTGCCAACTGAAGCAATCGACTGGTCACATGACCCTTTAACCCATAAATAATTTAGACCTCAAAAACAAGGAAAAACAGAGTCCAGGTTTATAAATACCAGAGCTCCCCTTTACGTTTGAGGTACCAAGAAGCTTTAAAATGTTGGATTCCTGCAACACGACCTCTCCAGAGACCCTTAAAAGAAACGAGTCCAGTCACGGACCCCTGATTTGTTTGGTGTTATCGGTTCGTGGTTCAGTTAATCTACTGTAGGAAGGGATTATTATTCCTTTGCAATGATGTTATTTTATTTGCTAACTTCTACTAAATTAATTCTAATGATAATAAGGAAATATTCCTGACTTTGCCTGGACACGCTTTGAGTCCTTGGAGAGGAAATGTGGGACTCAGTTTGAGGTTAGATGTTTTTGTTGAATTCACCAAGAATGGGCCGACTGGAGTTATTTAATTACATGAATGTACAGACTTTACATGTGTTATAATTTTAGGTATAGGTACTGAAAATGATTTGAGTATCACGCGGCTCGACCCTGCGTTTCTTTCTCCTGAACACAAACCATAAGCCGGCCTTGTGTTCTTTTAATCAGGGCTTCTCCATATTTAAGTACATCCGCACACGGCTTCAAACAGCAAATTCAGCAGACTACTGGTCGCGAGCGTCACATTACTGGTCCTGGAAACAGAAAAGATGGAATCCCTTGCAAACTGTTCACTATGCATGTTCTACAGTCTTTCTTTTTTCGTCTCAATCGGTCATGTAATATTCAAACCTGTATTTATATATTTTATTTTGTTCTCTCATGATAAACTGTACAGAAGGTTTGTTTTGTTTACTTCCACCTGTGATAGATTTGCAACAATGTAAAAAAATTGTTTGCTCTAGAAATAAACGGACAAAGAATTCATTTCAGGTTTTTTTTTGGTTCATCCTTTATTTCACAACACAAGTTGATTTATTTTGAAGCAAAACTGTCTGTATTGGCTGCATCCCATCGGCTACAGTCTGACGACGATACAACCTCTGGGGACGACGGTGAACATGTCGGGCGACATTTCAACATCATGATGCAGATTAGTAAGAAGTCAACATGAAGCTGTGTCAGGTCTGTCCTCAAGAGGAGAAGAAAACAACTTTAAAATGAGAAGCTTGTTGAGTGGAGGTCGGATCAATTCTGATGCATTCGAGGAAGTCGGGAAATCTAAACGCTGAACGGCTTTCGTGACACAGTGTCAAGGGAATTAATCTCAAGTTTAATTTTAGATGTAGAACAGATAGTTAGCTGTTAGCATGCAGATGTCTGTTTATAGAGATTAATCAGAAGCTAATCATCAGTTAGCCGCTGATGGGAGCCGGGATGTCATTACTGCGCATTACGCTCCGCCTGCTTTTGCTCTCCACACGGACTGTTTTTCCTGTGTACGCCGCAGCCCGCTGATACATGATTGGTCAATATTATTCGGACTACAAGCGTAGTTCAAACGGACACCAGCACATTTGCTGCCCCTAAAATCCACGTCCCTGCAAATAGAGATTATCTTTCAGGTAAAATCGTCAAAGTACATGAAAGACAGAACGTAACAGAGGCGTAATAATCCCGCCTTGAACTGGCAGTGTGAAAGGGGCTTCTGACAGCAGTCATCGCTCCCTTCAAAGCCACCAGACCCCATTAGCAATACAAGTAATTTTACCTCTTAGAACATGGGAGTTGCTGGTCTACGTGTGCCTCACTCGGTTGTGTCACAGTGTTGTTTCTGATCGCAGCTCACCGTTTAAAACACGAAAAAGTACAAAACAAATCTAATAAAGAAAAACTTCTTGAGGCAGCAGTAGACCAACAACTCCTGTGTGCTACAATGTAAAATTACCTTTTTATCAATGGAGTCTGGTTGCTTTGAAGAGAGCGATCTAACAGCCGTATGTGGTTTGTCTCTGTAGGGATTGTTTCTGTTTTGTTGTCAGACACGAAGAAGAACAATCTTAGTCTGTCAGATGCAAAAACAAAAGCTTTTAGTGGACGTGCTTTGAGAGGGAGCATTCGCCCTGAAAGATGCCGTTGCAGTCGTGCACAGCTTCCGGCTGAAGCAATCTATCAGAGCGTACTACTGTTTGAAGCCATCAGTCATTTAGATTCCAAAATATGAGGATCAGGTTTACAAATACCAAAAGTCCCCTTTAAAGAGTCACTCAAAGCTCGTATGTCTTCCCAGCTTTCTTTCCCCTGCAGGTTGAACCTTGTTCTGTGACCTCTGCAGCCGTACTGGCAACAGTATTTCCCAGTTGTCCATCCATTTACGAGCACATGCATCCGAGCGCTGAGGTGTGCTTAGCTGCTCTGTATAAACATTAACCTGAACAGACTTTCTGAGACTCGCTCCTGATATCTCTCGTCCTTTTGAGGAGCTCTGAAGAGGCGGGACAGCAGCTGCAGCGGTTTGTACTCGACCTTGTTGTCCTAAATCAGCTTATTAGCAAATGAAATTAAACACACATGTTGGGATTTAACTGTTTCTGTAGTGCTCTTGATTCACTATCAACTCAATTTCTGTTACTTATATTATAATTAATGCTGTTTGTAAGGGTGACTTTAGCTTTAGATATCAGCTCTCGTGAGGCTCTTCCATTTCTTTTTTTTGGAACACAAAAAACAGAAGATAACTATTTTTACTCCATTCATTTAACAGCTACTCGCTCTTCTCCGTGTCCCCCCAAACCTGTGTCTGTTCTCATGTTTGTTTTGCAGAGTTTACCCACAAACATCATTACCCTAAGTGAGCTTGAAGTCTCTTTAGGGCCAGACTGTTGCCAGTGTCAACAAGTGGTCAAGAGGAGCTGCTATTAATGCATCAACCCTGCTAGACATTGGTAGTGGGAGGTGTGCCTGCGCGCTCCGCCTCTCAAAGGTCATCCAAGGTATGCTAATGACAGTCCTGGTGACATCACAGCGGCGATATAAGAGGGAGGCAGCGAGGTTTGGCTGCAAACCTCTCTGAGCTGAAGCAAGCGGGCGCAAACGTAGCTCCGTCTGTCTCCACGTCCTCTTCTTCCCTGTGGTCCCGGGATACAAGAAGACATCGCACTGGAAAATATGCTGTTCTGCCATTCCCAGCCTGAGTCCTACCACCAGCACTCTGCTAGTTACATTAGGTAAAGCACAAGTCATGCTGAGAAGCTCCAGACATTGCAGGCGTTAAAGTTAATCTACAACGGGTTAAATCAAAGTGTCAGTGCCAAGCAGTGATGTTTAGTTGCACAAGAATATATGGAGAGAAGTAGGAGTGTCTTTGTTTTTGTTTTAAATGTGCAGAATTGCAGCAACTCTGAGCACATTAAACTATTCGATAATTCACATGAAACTGCCGTGTAAGCTTGAGATTTAAAAATGCATCTCCATGGCTTTAGGCATTCAAACTCCACATTTAGACAACAAACAGACTTTTTTCTCAAGATGAAATGAAGTGAGCTAAACAGTGACACTGTGTTTTGTAACCTCAACCTTTTGCACCTTTGTTCATATGATTAAATGATTAGATAAAAGAACAATCACCTTCATTGTCCTCCATACTCAGCCCCAGGTCTGTCTCTCTGGACTCTTGCAGGGAGGCCTTGGCTCCTTTCCTGAAAAACGAAGAAGCAAAGCTTATGGCTGAAAATGGAGCCAAGAGGAGCCCGTTCCAGTACATTCTGTGTGCAGCCACCTCACCGGCTGTGAAGCAGCAGGAGGAGAGTCTCACTTATCTCAACCAAGGTAGCTATCTGAATGTGAATGTCCACTTTGACTAAATGGACTGGAGCTCATTTTGTCACATGTAATCCAAGCAGCCTCAGGGTTAGATCAGCGCTAATGCAGGATTAAACATGCATTTAATCTCTGGACAAGGCTACACTGTGGTGAATAAGATCATGTCAGCGATGGGGCTCTGCACCTCTGCACCCCCAGTGTGTCAAAGCATGAAGCAGCTGGGATAGACTTGTTTGCAAAGTTATGATGAGTAATCCACAAGAAAGTTTAACTGCTAAAAACTGTTCAATTCGACAACAGAATTATCAGTGAACCCGATTTAAACAGACTGCAGAGATTCCGCTCTTACCTCTCTTGTGTTGTGTTGATCAGAATCTCAAATTTCAGTTGTCTGAATCTACGGATGCAAAGAAAGGCCACAAAATTCACATTTTTCTCTACAAGGGACAGTGTATATTATTGTGAAGTTTCACAATACTAATTTCAAAATTTCATAATTTCTTATCACAAATTTATTCTGAAAGATATAGATATATATATATATATATATGTATATATATAAGTATCTTAAAAAGTTCTATTTTTTGTTGACTTTGGCGCCCCCTGTGGAGAAAAGTGGTGTTTCAAAGATCTGCCTGGTGCTCGTTTGTTTTGAAAGCCGATGAAAAGAAAGAGGCGACTTCTTTTTTTTATTTGAACACAACAAAATGCATCTATATGTGTAGTCTATAGTAATAATAATTTCATTAATAAACTTAAAGATATTTAAATTCCCTGGTCATGTCTTGCGATGTACTTCATAGATAACATATAAATATTATATTTTATATATACATATACATACTATAACTATTGAAATATAATTTCTCTCTTATGATCTCGTGCGCTTTTGTAGGTCATATAAAGGGATTAGTTTTAAACTGAGACCAAAAACTCCAGTAGGGGTTGATTTTTTTTATTTTTTTAATGTTACTATTGTGGCCATTTTTTGCCTCCGTAGGCCTCGATAATAAGACAACTGCTACACAGTCTTATACAGTATAGACAAGGCTGCCCCGACTTTACTGTATAGATGATAATGTCGCTAAAAAAGTGTTTCAAAATATTAATTTATGATCAGTTATATCAGTGGGACTTGAAAGGAGTTATAGTGATAAAATGAAGTATTTATCACTATGCATGTGTGCAACATGAGCTCCTACACGTCAATGTGTCTTATATTTTCTGATCTCATTCACCTCCTTTCTCCTTTAAAAGTTGTTCTTTCTGTCTTTGACATCTTTCTGATGTTTCTGTCTCTCTTGTTGAACACACTGACATGTTTTATCTGTGCTTTGTTCACCTTTATTTATCTACAAGTTTGCCCTGCTTATCTGCTCTGCAGTAATTTTGTTGGAGTAAAAAGGGAATTAAAGTAAGCTTGCAATAAAATGCTACATTTGGGCTACAATGACACTGCCATGTAAACACAGCTTACATCTATTACTTTGATGATAAAGCACTGAGGGTCACGGAAGAGCTTCAGGGCCACATGTGAAAAATGTATTTGAGTTTAAACTCAGAATTCTGATTCTTGGTTTAATTAGATTTTTTTACTTCTGCAAATAAATGCAACATTCTGGCAGTAATTTAATCTGAATTTATTCTCAGACTTTTTTTTACTGACTTTAAAGTCGGAAACTTCTTTGAATATTATTTTTTTCTTCTACAAATGAAGGTGAATTCTGACTTCAGTCTTTTATTTATTTTCTCATTTACATTTATTGTTTTTTCTTGTTCTGCAAATAAAAAAAAAATTGAGATCACAATTCTGAGTTTAAACTTTTTACTAAGAATCTTCATTATTGTCTTCTGCAAATAAACTCAGAAGTCTACGACGCGAATAAGGGCCATTGCGGAAAAAAAGAAAGAAAGGATGGAGCCGGAGAAGAAGAGAAATATTCTGGGAAAAAAACGTGAAAATTCCGAGATTAAAGTCGGAAATTTGTCAAAAAAAATAGCAAATTTGTGGTTATTTTTGAAAAAAAATAAATGCCAAATTTATAAGATTATAAAGTCATACATTTGCAAGGAACAAAAACTAGTAAAATAGTGTTTTTAGGAACCTTTTAGAGCTGTGACCCCCCCAAAAAGTAGGTTGGGGTTCACAGACCCCTGCCTCTCCTTTCACCTGTGTCTCTTCTCTGCCCTGTTGGCTCTGCTGCTCACACAGCTCGGAGCATATTTAGTCTGTTTTCTCTGCACACAAGAAGCAGACTTCATAGAGGAGAAAGACTGAGCGACTGTGCTCCCCGTTTGCCCCAGGGGTTATTATCACACGTGAAAGTTACCCTACAACCTCATGACGGATACTGAAAGGAAACAAACCTGCATTACAGACAAAAAATATATAAAACTACTTCTGATAAACACTATTTTACAAGGTTTTGTTTTTCGCAAATGTATGACTTTGTAATCTCATAAATACGCCATTTTTTTCTGGCAAATTTACGACTTTAATCTCTGAATTTTAGGAAAGTTTTCTTTTTCTATTTTCTTTTTACAATGGCCCTAATACGCCGTCGTAGATTTTTCTTCATTTCTGAATTCTGACTTTCTTTTAGTCAACATTTTTATCTTTTTGTTCGTGCAAATAAAATCAGAATTCTGCGATTTCGTTAAAGTGAGGATTCTGAAACTCTGACTCTATTTGCAGAAGAAATAAAACACATTTCTATGTAAAGCATAAATTAAAAGTCAGAATTCTGAACATACATTTTTCACATTTGTCCCTCGTCATCTTCCATAGGACGTCTTAAAGTGCCCCTCACGGCTGTTTTAATGACATTCATTGTGATTTTAAACGTCATGTATCTGATCAGGATGGAGACATGTTTCCTCTGGCTGGCTATAATTTGATCTAATTTCTATCTCCACTGCCCCTTCTTTTGTGATTGACTGATTTCCCATTTTACAATTTTAATCAGGTTTTTTTTTAATGTTTTAAAATGTAGGTCAGTCCTACGAAATCCGTATGCTAAACAGAAAACTAGTGGAGTATACAGATATAAGCAGCAAATATGTAAAGGTAGGTGTAAGGTATTGTGTTTGTCTCTTTCATGTGACCTCTACTTCTTTCTTCTCTTATCAGTTTTTATGTTTCCACTCTGCTGGTTCGTCACAGGTCCCTCAACCCTCCCTTCCACTTCAGGGGTGGGGAGTCGACCTGGGAGAGCTTGGTACTATCACCCAAACTTTCCTCTCCTGTTTCCTAGATTTCACATAAATGCTTAGCAAACACACAACTTATCTCACCTTCACATTTTCACCACAAACACACACATTTCTATATCCCTTTGCTTTGTGAATACGACCCTTTAGCAGCCCATTGTAGTCAAAAGTTACTCCACACATTGCAAAGTTATTTAATCTCTGTGTGAGTGCATCCACTCGCCATGTCTCCGTTGTCAGGCTGCCATCGCCATCACTGAGACGCTAATGTTAGCAGTAGCATCCTAGAAACACAAGAATGGGACAGGTGGCATCTATGCAAACACATGACGTGCTGGATGCAGGGCTTCTTTTTTAGCTCACTGCTCAGTCATGCGTGAGCCTCCCTCCATAAATATGCCAATGGTACATGTTTTCACAGGCTGTTAATCTAACTGGATGATTTATTTCATGCCCTGGCAGGATTTATAAAGGTTGGCTTTAAAGGGGTCCTCCATTTTAATATTCATTTAAAAGTTAATATTGCAAAGCATCAGGGGAGGCATGAGAGACAGTTAGAAAGGAAAGGAAATAAAGAAAAAGAGGCAAAGATATCCTGACCAAAGCCCCGACAATGGGTCGCCCAAACTGTGTAATTTAACTCGCAACTTAAAGTTTAATTCTGGTGTTTTTTAAACTGGGAGCTACTTCTGAAATATTTCGTTTAAATAACTAACAGATACAAAAGTTTTCTGAATTGCCCGAGTAGATTACTTCAACCGGCAGCCCCAAAACAGGCTGTAAGGGCTGCTACCTTTCAGGCAAATGCACCCCATCAAGTGTCTGACATCATTATAGAGAAGAGACGGACCTTTTCTGTCACCAAAGTCACACATTAACACAAACGAACACAGTTTGAGGCAGCTGTAGACCAGCAACTTCCGTGCTGAAAGCTTAAATGACTAATTTTGTCAATGGAGTCTGGTTGAGGAGAGCAAGCCATAACAGCCTGTGTGGTGACTGCTGGCTGCAGCAATCTGCTCGAGCAATTCCAAAGCTTATGGTCATTTAGACCACTATATATGTAAAAAAAAAAAATAAAAAATAGGGCCCAGGTTTAAAAATACTTGACACCTTCTTTATGAAATCTTCTCCAAAGTCACGACTGGTAAACTGAACTTCACGTGTAAAGGTAGACTGTCCCTTTAATGAAATGCTGATCTTTGAGCTGCATATTTAACTTTTGTTTGATATGGTGACAAGAGGAATACTAGCTAACACAAGGGTGGGTCAATAAGGTAGCAACGACAGCTACTGGCTCTACGATAGATGCAGTAAATTACTCTGTGGACGGCCTTTGTTCAGGGCTCACACATGGATTGAATATTACCTGAAACTTGTGACCTTGCTGGAAATATAAGTAAATTCTATGAGGTCCGGCAAAGTGAGTGAGTGATTTCTTTGTCCCACCACCTAATTCCATACTTTAGTATCACTGAATGAGACTTTGTAGAGTCCTAAAGGTCCCATTAGATGGCACCAAAACTCCTGGAGTGTGGGAGCTGTGACTTTAGAAGTCACTGTTGGTGCTGCTGCTCATTTTCCCTCATGGGTATGTGCAGTATGACTTATGCATAATGGATGGAGATGAAATTCACTCTGAATTTCCTTTGTCTGATGAATGTACCTCTGTATGTTTTGATGGATTAAAGAGGGGAGCCTTTTTCGCACTTTGCCCAACAGTCCAGCTGTTCGGCTGTGTGCGAGCTGCCCCGCTCAAACTGAGCTGCGCTGTTGCCTAAACTCCTGATCCTGCCTGTTCACAGAGCATTGTGCGCGTGGTGTTTCATGACCGTCGCCTGCAGTATATGGAGCACCAGCAGATGGAGGGATGGAGGTGGAACAGGCCCGGGGACCGAATCTTAGATATAGGTGAGATGACCTGAATCACTGAAGATCACTGATATGACAAAGATCAAATATCACTGATATCCAAAGTGTTGATGATATTAAGTTAAAAATATGAAGACGTAACAGAAAAAGGTCCTTGAGCAAGAAATGTATCTGCACACGCTGCCATTGCAGCACAAACTAAAGTAGAAGGCTAATGCCGTTCTAAATATGAACCACAATTAAGGCAAACGTTTGCTAGTTTTATCCTTAAAATAACAGCTTCAAAAAAACTTTGATATAGTGACATGTAATAAGGAAAATAGTGCCTCTTATATTGCGGCACTGACTGGCTGTTTTTGCACAATGAAACTTGGGTCACAGGAGACGTGCGTAACACATTATTGCATGGAAAACCTTTGTAAACTTCCCCTTATCCAGTCTCAATTCAGTATTTTCAGTACAAACATTGAGTCAGAGACAAATAGACCAAAGATGATGTTGACATCTGAAACTTAGAAGAGAAGAAATAAGAGAGTGACCAAGCAAGAGGCAGAACAAGAGTAAATCTCAGGCTGGCTGTTGGCAAGAGAGTGAATTGCACTAATGAAACTGTAGCGGTGCCAAATCTATAAAAATACTTCCATAATGTTGCTTTAGGCCAATTTAATTGCCTCCTTACATTTCCAGTTAAATTCGTAGACTTAATATAAGAAGTGGACACAGCGTCTAGTTTAAAAAAGGAAGCAGAAGTCCCACAAACCTGCAAAAAATCTACATAATCAAAGTGTTTTCTCCTCAGTTGATTACGTCAGTAAACATGTTTCTAATAGTTTATGTTCTCAATCTCTACTTTCAAGTCTTCTTCAACACAGCATGATGTTCATTT
This sequence comes from Semicossyphus pulcher, assembly GCF_022749685.1. Lineage (NCBI taxonomy): Eukaryota > Metazoa > Chordata > Actinopteri > Labriformes > Labridae > Semicossyphus > Semicossyphus pulcher. The sequence continues at coordinate 26,541,739 of NW_027211659.1, forward strand.
TGTAATTTATGGTTCCATTTAGAGTAAAACAGACAATAAAGCAGAGTATGCTTTAGGTTGTGACTACCTGTGAGTTGTCACTAAGGATAGAGATGTAGCAATCAGTATCCACCACAGACTGTATAAAAAGATGGATGACGTGACAGCTCCCTAAAAGTGAAGCCAAACCCTCTCTATCGCCCCCTGCTGACTGGCTGCAGTATAGCTCATAAAGCCCGCCTCCTCCATGTTAACAGATGGGACATGAGTCAACTATAAAATACACGTCAAATTTTCTCAAACATGGTTTCTGTCATTATAGTTAATTCTTATCATGCTGATTTATGTCAAAGTGTTCATTTTTCTGACAAGTGTACTTTTAATTAGTTATTTGATGCTATAAAAAGGGGGCTGACCTCATGATTGACAGCTCTATTGACAAATATCTGTTCTGGATTGGCAGAGTAGAGGACAGTGTTGCCAACTTGGCAACTTTCTCGCTAAATCTGGCGACTTTCCAAATCGTCCAGGCGACTTTTTCTGTCAAAAGCGACTAGCGACAAATCAAGCAACTTTTTCTGGTGTTTTGGAGACTCTGACGTGAACCCACGTATCGTTCTGCAATTACTGTCCTCAACCAACAGCAGGTGCTGCCGTGAGCCCCTCCCCCGTCCCAAAGCACTTTTAGGAGAGCCAACTTCTGGCTCCAAAAGAACAAGATGGCGACGACCAAAATGCTGAACTGGACGCTTCAAAACAATAGTCCACAAACCAATGGTTGATGTCGCGGTGGCTACGTCCACTTCTTACACATGTTTGGGTCGCATTATGAATGTTTGTACCAAATTTAATGGCAATCCATCTGAGCGTTGAGATATTTTAGTCTGGACCAAAGTAGTGCACCTACCAATTATGTTTTTATAGCTAATGTGGACTGACTGATTATTTGCAGACATCCCGCTGTCAGTGGGTATAATGGAGCCGCGTTCCCACCCTCTGCACCTCAACACCATCGAGTTCCTCTGGGATCCTGTGAAGAGCGGTTCTGTTTTCATCCAGGTACAGACAGACTCTGGTCACCTTTCTTGAGAGGTAAACATATATGACAAATTGACACGAGACAAACCCTCTCTTGCATTGTCTTCTCAGGTCAATTGCATCAGCACCGAGTTCACCCCCAGGAAGCACGGTGGCGAGAAAGGAGTCCCCTTTCGTATCCAGGTGGACACTTTCACCACCAACGAGCACGGGGAATACATGGAACACGTCCACTCCTCCAGCTGTCAGGTCAAAGTCTTCAAGGTAAGAAACTTTCCGACATTGTTTCATGCTGCCTGCCCACTTTCAGAACATTAATGTACAAGTATATCTTTATTTATCTATGACAGGTTAACTTCTAATGACTCTTTCTCTTTTGGAAGCCTAAAGGAGCTGATCGTAAACTGAAGACAGACAGGGAAAAGGTGGATAAGAAGACCCCTCAAGACAGAGAAAAGTACCAACTGTCCCATGAAACCAGCGTGCTGAAAGAGGTGAGGCACACTGATCAGATCTGAGAGGAGCGTTTGTTTGCTTTCATTTTCTCTCAAGTGTTGAACTCTCATTGTTCTTTATTTTTATGAGCTATCCCCTATGAGAGTTTTTTCTCGCCTAGTTGTGCCCACAGTACAAGTTAAGCCAGTTCTACATCACTGTGTGTTAATATGTTGCTTTGCTTGTTTTGAGTCTTCCTTTCTGTCAATGATTGAGACTCTTTTAACTTGCGTGTCTTTGAATGTCAAGTGACACAGCAGTTCCTGTTGTTGTGTTAATCCGGTTTGTCATTCATCAGGATTAAAATCAAACATACACTGCAAGTCACAAAAGCCAGCGGATATTTGACACGAAAAGGAAGGGACAGGTTGGCACATGCACTGTACTGCACTGAAAAAAGAGAATAGCCCGTAGACGTACGTACTTCCACACCAAGTGCTCAAGCTGTTAGGACTGCACCTTGAGGTGGACGGCCAGACCTCGCCTTTACTTGAATTTTGTTCTGTAAACGGTGGGGGGGAAAAGGAAAGAGCTAAAAAGGCTTCAATGTAATATTTTTTAATTGTTTCGTTGTTTGTTTTTAATAGTCAGGAAACATCTTTCTGTTTCTCTCTCTCAAGTGTTCCCCATGGCCAGATGCCCTAAACCTCGCCAGCCACAGCAGCAGCAACACTCCATCTCCAGTTTACCACAGCTCCCCCACTTCCTGTAGCTTCACTGATGGGTGAGTCAGCCTTCACGCCAAGTGTTACCATTTTTAGATGCAGCAACCTAATCCATTTAGTTTTGAATTGTACCGTGGAGCTGGAGTTTGACTGTAGGTGAAAGTTTTCCCAAAGGTCTGTTTTAAAGGAGAACCTGGGCCCTACAAATTTGAGTGTCGAATGACAATGAGAAGCAACTCTCGTGTTCTGTGAGGTAAAATTTAATTTTTTCAGTGGAGTCTGGTGGTAATTTAGAACCCATAATGTGAAACCAGAGAGCCCTGGTTTACAAATACCAGAATTCCTCCTTAACCACCCCAACAGAAGCAACAGCTCCCTCGATGGGTGCTCACTTGTAAGACTGTGCAGGAGAATGGACTCAACCTGTGCTCTATAAACACAGTTAAAGACACTTTGGCCCAATCCCAAATCAGCCCCTATCCCCTCACCCTATCCACTCCCCCTCTGTTTGCGCGTTCTCGTGGAGGTTCGCCATATTAAGGTCCGTCCCAAACCACTCGGTGCGGAGTATGAGGGACTGTTAAGCCTTTAAATAGCGACTCTGCACAGGTGCAGGCTTACGACCGCCCTAGCAGGAAGTACGCGTGCAAGAGGAGAACGGAGGAAACAACGTATACATGTAAAAGTTCCGTCTTTCTACTTTGTCAAACATTTTAGATCCAGCACTCGCACCTTTGTTTTCCTCACGCTGACTTCACATCCTGACAGAATGTGTGTTGTTGGAAAGTAAAAATATAAAAGATAAAACAAAAAAGAGGAGAATAATTTAGTCTCTTAGGTCACTTGATTTGACTCACATAGGTCATATTTACCAAATATCTCATTCTCGTGGCTTTAGATGTCGTGTGTTTACAGGGACAGCTATCCTCACCTCTCGCAAAGAACAGCATAAAAGCCGTGCAAACAGGCCGCCTGTCCGTTGCCATGGTGACGGCTGCTTCCCTTTTCCGGTAGAGTGGGGAGGGCGTCCCATATTCAGGCTATCCATATATGCCCTCCCCCCTCATTAGAAGTGCCCTCCACAGCTGTGAGTGTAACTTCATGTGGAGTGACACTTGGTAGTGAAGTGGTCGTGAGCAGGGACTGTTTTGGGATTGGGCCATTGTTTTGTTGCACACCCAACCAATCACCTGATCTGTTCTTTCCTCCCCATGTGCACGTTTCTGTAGCAACTGTTCTCCAAACCAGCAGGGGGAGCTGCTCATGCCCGGCTGCTCTGATGTAAGTAACAGAGGGCAGAGCAGCGTGAAAGTGTTAATGTTGCTCTCTTATTCCTTTTAGGCCATTATTTGGAGACAGTGGATGCTGTGCTGCTTTACTCATTTCAAGGACTCTTCTTCTTTTTGCCATGTAGCACCTTCTGCCATCGTCCTCGCTGCAGGACACTCAGCAGTGGCTGCTCCATCACAGGTTCTCACCTTTCTCAAGGCTCTTCTCCTGCTTCTCAGGTAACGGGGTGGGGGGAACACAAGCTATTATACAGTCAGAGAGTGCAGGCACACAGCTGAGTGACACAATCAAAGCAAAAAGACGGAGGAAAGAGAATACATTTTCTGCTGTCGCTGCAGGTGCAGATCTGTTGAGGATGAGCAAGGAGGATTTGATCCAGATTTGCGGCCCTGCAGACGGGATTCGCCTCTTTAACACCATGAAAGGAAGGTGAGACATTTCTTTATTCTCAGTCACATCAGAAGTGGGCCCTGAAGTAGTTTGAGGTGGTTCTGGAAGTTAATTTCCCTTCATGCAACCCTTAAATGATCGTGTCTCCGTTCCCCTCACTTTCATATATATAGAGTATATTTATACAGTCTAAATGACCTATGAATATATATAAGCCTTCATGGGTTGTAGTAACTACTTCTTTCAAATTATTTCAATGTAAACAGTATATGTTTAACAGAACTCGGTCAGGACAGTCCTAACACACCTGCATTAAGTGATATGCAGTGTTTACAACAGGGGAAAGGAAGAACCGTCATGTCATGTTGTCATGTTGCTGCTTCATGTTGGACCTTGTGCTCTGCCCACATCTCTCAGGTGTATACAGCCCCGTCTTACCATCTACGTGAGTCAGCAGCAGGCCAGGAATCAGCCTCCCATCAAGCCAGGCAGTGGAGACAGTAAGTGCACATACTGTATGTAACCATATAGTTGTTACTATTTGTGCATACTATTTTGGGGTAGACAGTAGCACAGTCTGTCGGGACTTGGCTTGGGACAGGAGGGTGGCTGTTACAAGTCCCGATACAGACCAAGCACAGAATTAGGGCTGGTAGCTGGAGAGGTGTCAGTTCCTTTCCTTGGCACTGAATCCCCCCAACTGCTCGGGGTGCACGTCCATGTGCAGCTCCCTCACTCTGACATCTTTCCATTAGTGCGTCCTGTTTGTCAGTATTTCGGGCCTTTGTGTGCGTAGCATGTACATCCTCTTCTTGTTCTCATCACAAATGTTTATTAGTGTCATCCATGAGATCTATCCTTATGCAGCCTTAACGTTACTAATGTATAATTTAAATGACACATTTATCATTGAGATCAATCAGTTAAAACATATTCAATCATTAATCATTTAAAAAGCACCTCTGTAAACTAAACCTGAACATTTCACCGTAATAAAAATAGATCTCAGTAGTTTAACTGGAATGTATTAGCTCGTACAGATGTACCTGAATTTATTTCCACACATTTAATCATGTATTTTGGGATATCTGGAATATTAATACTAAGAAGAAGTGCTTTCCAGACATTAATTACACATTAGTCAACATATAAGAAAATATTTAATTTGTTTTGGCAGCAAAACCAATAAAACTCACTTTTTTAAAGTATGACTCTACTCTAATGTAGTTATGGAATTGCACATGAAGCTGATCCATGCGTCCCCTCTGTCTCTGTTGCGTTCCCTGCAGTCTACCACGCTCTGTACCTGGAGGAGCTCACACTGCTGGACCTGTCGGAGAAGATCGCCATGCTGTACAGCATCACTCCACAGCAAATTACACACATCTACAGACAAAAACCCACCGGGATCCACGTCTTAGTCTCTGACGAGGTAACTTTACATCTCCTCTATCAGTCACTGACTCTTTATATGACCTTTGAACTGTTTACAAATGATTATAAATGCCTTATGTTGCAATGAACTGCAATAGGAAGTAAGTTTCGTGACTGCACCAGCAAAGCCTTAATGAAGTTAGGTGATGTATAGAGCCAGAATGTCTGCTGGGATGGTGGTCAGGACCAATGAAGGGGTCCAACAAACACAGGACTTGCACCTTGGAGACCAGTATTTCAGTCCTGTATGAGTCTTGTTTTCAGGTTAGGTCACGTCACTTGTGTCCCCTTACAGGTAAACTCAAGTGTGTAACCTTGTAAACATCTCCATGTGGTGTTCTTCATGTGCTACAAGACATATCAGGGACAACATCAGCAGCCATCTCCATGGCTGGGCCTGTCTGCTTTTAAACTGCAGTGTACCAAGGACAGGCTGAACGTCACGTTTTCAGATTGGCAGGTTTGAGACGTCACAAACCTAAGGAGCCAATCCCGTTAATGGACAGGGTGACGCTATGCATATCATTATGTGTAACCTATGGCAACCATGTAAGCGATACGCGAGCCAGCTGCAACCGTCATCGTAATTTTTGCAAACTCACTACTGACTACTAATGTTAACGTTACTACTACTAACTACTACATTTCAAGCTGCTAAGTTTCAACAAGTTGCAACTGAGCGACGGCAGAGACGTGTTTTGTTTTTGCGAGGCGGTTGGAAATGTGCATTGTGGGCGGGGCCTATGCAGATTCAGGAATTTTTAATGAGGGAGAAGGAGGAGATGCCTTGGGAGGATTTTTTCAAGGTTATTAAACATGTTTTTAATTTATTATTTCATTTTATATGTCTTAAAACATGAGTGGAGCCGGTCTTTAAGCATTTCTTGAAAACTATGATCTTTTTCTAAACCTTCAGAACTAGTTTTGGTGCCTAAACAAACCAAACTGCAAACATCTTTGTTAGGTTAAGGCACCAAAATAACGTGGCAAAGTTCAGAGAACGTATTTTGGGCTAAAATAATTCACAAAGTTAACTTTTGGATTCAGTGATTGTGTGAAAGTTCCCTGAAGGCTGCAGGGACATTTTGTGCTACCACTATGAAATTTAGTCGTGCTGACTGACATGAAAAGTCTTTCTTGTTGCACGTCCGAAATAGACTTTCTATGGAAATACATAAGTTTGAAATGACTGCTACACAAATGTTTGTTTATGTACACAAATCTGTGTACGATACTATATTTTCATGGCTGTCTCAACAACTGCCATTCATGTGGGTTGTAGGAGTGCTGCTTACCTGGATGTATACGTCACACAAGAGGTTAATACTCTGTCCTATATAAGACTGGAGTTACATCCATCTGACTGTCTCTTAAAAACCTGTAAGAGAAATCACCAGCAGCCACATCAGACCAAACGCAGTTCTTACTAACATGAAAACGGTGGTGATGTTTTTTACTATGAAGTGCAGCCCTTTGGAATTGGAAATAATCACCGTTAACATTGATCCATCTGTTCATTTCAGATGGTGCAGAACTTCAAGGAGGAAACAAGCTTCGTCCTGAGCACTATAAGAGGTGATCACTTTTGTTCTCCTCCTCTTAATCATTCAGCATTTATCGTGTCTGTTTTTACTGACCTTTTGCTTTTTTGGTTTCTAGATGAAAACACAGATGGCTACCATGTTGTGCTGAAATAACCAACAGGTGCTCTGCAGGTTCAACGTTGCAGGTTCTGCAGGTTCAATGTTTCATCAATGGAATTGTACAGACTATATTTAAGTCATTCTTGCCTACAATATGTGACCTACCAAGATTTCTAGTAAAGTCAAATGGTGTAAAGGGGAATTTCAGCATTTCTAAACCTGAGACCTGTTTTCTTACATTTTGGAAACAGGCTGAGACGTAATCCCTGAGGGTAAATGAAGCTGATCAAAGTGTGTCCATTAAAAGTTCTTGTTTGTGCCACTGAGAGGCTCAGTTTGATACTCCCAACACTACTGAATGGTTCCCTACAGAGATAGACCTTTTTTTAAATAGTAAGTTGTTTTTCCTACGACTAAACAGCCGTTATACCGCTCATCTTCAATGCCACCAGACTCCATTGACAAAAACAGTTCTTTTATCTTGCAGAACAGAAGTTGCTGGTATACTGCTGCCTCCATCTGTTACTTTGTGTTATTGTGTAACTTTTGGGTTATTAATGGTTAGTTTGAATACAACACAATATTTGTGTAACTCACAATAACACCAAAAACTAACAGATCAAAGCAGTGGTAGACCAGCAACTTAAATCACTTATTTTACCAATGGAGTCTGGTTGCTTAAGGAGTGTGATGTATGAGCTGTTTCTGGTTTAAAAAGTTTAAAAGCCCTTCTTCTCTGAGGGATCATTCCTGTAAGGACAATCTGAGCCTGTCAGTTGTAAAAATAAGCACTTTACTGGACATACTTCGATCTGGTTCATTGGCGAGTGCGTTACAGGCAGGCTCACGGCCGGCTGCTGGCTTTTCTGATTCTGTGGTTTTGTTCATGTTGTCTTTAATTTTCCTGTTTTTTTATATTTGCATTTTTTGTTACTGATTAATGTTTGAAATGCCTTGGAATTAGTGGTAAACATAGTGTTACTCCTTCATATTTGCCTACACTTATTAGATACCTGTGAATACTTGTGAATGGCTTATGATAAGAGAGCTAAATAAATGTCGCAAATCATCATGCAGACAATTAGAAAAACCAAATGAACAAAACTGTATTATGTTATTTTAATGTAAAGCAATGTCCATGTCATGCTTGTCCCACATATGAAATGCTGTGATGAGACTTTGGAGGATGATTTGACCACCATGGCTCTATCATAAGTTTATTTAAAATATAAATAAAGTATTTTTCACTGTTTTCTTTGGGTCCAGAAAGTTAATTTAGGTGTATGAAAAGGTCTGCTGAGACACAGAGTCAAACTTCAAATACATATTTATGTGTTAAAAGAGGGGGCAATGCACATGAGGAGCATGTGCAGGGATCATGTAAAGTGTTATAAAGTCATAAAGGTTTTTTATCGTCTGCAGTCCCTGCAAGTCGTAAAGTCATCATTTGTTTTATGTAAATCTTCAGAGACAAACTCGTATACAGTTCAACAGGCATCTCTGACACTTCGTCCCAGGTTCTTTAAATCATATTCAAGGTACGATCAGAGAACAAGAGAGAGGCTCCAAATCCAAAAACTAACCTTCCCTCATGAAACTGAGCATGTGCTTGCATTTGCTGATATCTGTAATTTTCAATATTTATGGCAACAATTCAACTTTATTCACAAAATGCAAAGTAGATCTTTCTCCTCTTATTGTTTTACCTTCTACCTGGCACCAATAACCTCGAGTATCGAAGACACACCTGGAAAAGTTACAGGTGAGTCATTATCACTCCCAGCCAAACGTGGTCGGGGGTCACACTTATGGAAGCCAATTTCTGCTAATGTGATTTAAAAAAGATCTTGTAATTCCCTTTGATGTTTTATAATCTCAAAATAAAGAGAAACATTTTTCAGAAGAATGACCAAGCATCTCAAATGAATGTTTGTATCTCAAAACGAGGAGAAATGTTTTCAAAAGAATGACTTATCTCAAACCAATCTCTTAGTATCTTAAAACATGAGAAACTTTGTCAAATTGCTGAGAAACTTTATGAAATTAATAATTACGTCGCCCAGAAATTAATACTTAATTACCTGAAATAATCTTTTTTTTTTAATAATTACTTACCTTCTTCCAACTTCCAAATAGCAACTAAATGATCTCAAAAATGACTAAATGATCACACAGATATACATACATTACATAATCTCAAAATAATCATATGCTTACTCATCACTTTGAGATAGTCATTATTTTAAGAACGTTTGTCATTGTTTTTATCACAGTGGCAATATTGGACTCTACGGAGCCCCCGAGGGTTCATGACCATAGACTGTATAAAGAGAAAATTAAATTTTTTTGAGGGATACTTTTGCATTCCCTCACAATACTTCTGTATTCCCTCGCAACACTTCTGTTTTCCCTCGCAACACTTTTGTGTTCCCTCGCAACACTTCTGTTTTCCCTCGCAACACTTTTGTGTTCCCTCGCAACACTTCTGTGTTCCCTAGCAAGACTTCTGTGTTCCCTCGCAACACTTTTGTGTTCCCTCGCAACACTTCTGTGTTCCCTTGCAACACTTCTGTGTTCCCTAGCAAGACTTCTGTGTTCCCTCGCAACACTTTTGTGTTCCCTAGCAAGACTTCCGTGTTCCCTCGCAACACTTTTGTGTTCCCTCGCCATAATGTTCGTCTTCTTCTCCCTCTCCTTCTGAGCAATATATTTATTTCCACCCAGCTGCTCCCATTGATTGATCTTTACTTTGAACTAGGCATTAAGTATACTGATATAGTAAGACTGCTTGATAGGTTTGGTTATGTAATAAATGAAAGTAAACTCAAACGGATTCATAGATCCCGACGTCTCTCCAGAAGAAAGCAGCATGGATGCAGGTGACAGACCAAACCACAGCAGACCTGAATCTCCGTGGCATCATACGTTTGTTTGTGTATCTACTGTTACTGTTTATCTCCATATTATAGCCTCCTGCACTATATTATAATCAGTATTATAACTGCTACTTTTATTATTATATAGTATATTATATCATATCATATTATTGTATACATATAGTCGTATTATCATTATTATATTATTACTGATAACACATACTGTATATCATATTATACATCATACTCATGCTCTTATAATGTTGCGTTTTGCAGATGTTTATACAGTTTCAGTTTGATGATTTAGGTAAACTGACATGACTGGGTTATACTGAACTAAGAGTAAGATTTTTGAGTCTACAGTCAGTGACTTGTTATCAATTTAATTGTAGTAGTGCCAATATTAATACAAACTGGGAAAATGTTTTCATCTTTTTATTTCATTTCATATTTCATGTGCATTTTTTCTGATACAGTGCTGCAGTGCTGCTTAAGGGTCCCGTTTTGTTAAATATGTCTGTCTTTGCACTTTGAACTTACCTTGATTTTAATGATGTGATGTCAGTTTGCCTACTTGTGCAGAAATCCACAGGAATATTATGTATTTCTGCAAGCTGCACCAAATGATGTAAATTCCATAATTCTGACATCTCTCAGTGTAAATGGTGTGAACGATAAAAAATATATTGGACATGTCTTCTGTCAAAAAGGTTCCTAATCTCTACACCGATATTTACTGATGTTCACTACATTATTAAGATAAGATAAGGTAAGATAATCCTTTATTGATACACAGAGGGGAAATTCAGTTGTTGCAGCAACACAAAAACTACTTGCTAAGTAGTAAATACAAATAAACAAAATAAGTGGTCTATATAACTGTGAGTGAGGGTGACAGTTATGGGATAAAGTGACCTGGTATGATAGCAGCAACATTTTACAGTATGAAATTAGGTATGTGCTCAATTCACATCATTACTCATAATTCCCTCACATCTTTTTAAATTAATTTTTCAAATGTGAGGTATGTGAGTTATGATGTAATATGAGCTGACTTTCCCTTTAATATTCTAATAAACAGTACAGTAAAAACACATGAAATATGTCATGGATATAGTCAGGGTCATCCTAAACAAGAATCCATTCAAAGCTTCATGTAACCTATTGAGAATCTTTTTAAATTAATTTTCAAATATGAGGAAATTATGAGTTATGATCTCACTTGAGCTGACTTTCCAACTGTACAGTACACATGGAATTTGTATCGTTAGTTTTATTATATAGAATGTCACATAAGGTGCAATATAACGTCGGGGTTTAAAAAGGGGTACTTTGTCCTTTTTGGCCTTTCGAACACCCGTACCGTAACTCCACGAATAGACAAGCATCAAAATCCAGAAGAGAAGAAGAACATTATTGCGATGTATGAATTGCATGGTGACGCAAAAGTATAGCCTACCTTTAAAAAAAATCTCGCCATGGCCCCTCCATACTGGTATCTTCGGTAACACACAGACTCATACACGCCAAGTACCGCTAAGTTTCGTTTCTTCCTAAGTGACCGCCCACATCAGGACTGGCTGATTTCCGTGTTGGTCTCCATCGTTGTCCTCTCTCCTCTCTGCAAACACACCAAAGATGTCTCTTATTTGCTTTTCTCGAAACGTCTGTCGCATCGCCCATGCTCCAAGACGCAACAGCGGAGTCTAGATACGCTTTGAGGGGGGTAAGTGCTTTTTATACGAGCATTGACAGAAGTATTCGAGTCAGTATGGCACAATCTAAATTATTTAACACAAGACGTCAGTGATATGGTGTTAACCCAGTCTATCATTACTTCCTGTCCCTGACGTGCAAGTTTGGGATTTGTTTTTTGTGTTTAAAATCTATTGAGAATTTACCTTCTTGCTTTCCACTTTGACATTGCTTTGATTACAAACAATTATATCTTGATAGCTATGTTTGCTAGTGCCTAGGTACTGTATATTTAGTAACAGTTGAAAAAAAATCCAGCTTCTTCCTGGTTTTAATTTAACTACAGTGAAAGCACACTGTTGAAAACAGAAGTCTCTGTTAGAGGAACCAACCGCACAATACGGCATTAGACAGATTTTATAGAGAAAACAGTTTGACAGGGACTTGAACATTTTGCAGTGTGGGAAACAATGTTGCTGTTAAGCATTCAGTTATTCATTTTTGTAGTCTAACTGATGCATTCACCGGCACTTAAATGTAGGCTAGTAAATTCAGTTTGTTAATCTTATACATGAGTGCTGATATTAATCGTAGAAAACCTACCCTACCCAACCACTCCCTTCATCATTATCATTTTACATTTCGATTGGTAATCTAATACCTGTTTAGGGTTTGTTTTCATCAGTTTTATTAGGGCCCAGCACGAACTGTGTTAGACCCTCTTGAAATGCAACTATTATTTATTTTTCCTTTAATCAAATGAATCACATTTTTTACAGTCCTAGACTAGATTAAAGATTCAAGTTTGATGGGTCTTGCACATGGGTGTGGCAAATAGCTCCATACCAGGCCTTACCTGAAAACAAAGTGAACTCCACTCCTTTGCCATGTTGGTTCCTGCCAGGTTTTGCAATCCCCATCACTCCCCCAGCATCTGCCCTCAGGCTTTTGAAACTTCCTCTATTAAATAGAGCCTTCACAATTGTCAGGCACATCAAACATTACAGACAATGGTTATACATCAATATTTTAATATTAACATTTTCTCTTGCAGCATTAGGGGTCAAGATGTATAAGAAGTGTGCCAGTTAACATGAATGATCAGGAAAAATGAAGGTAAGGCTTTAATCTATCCCTTTTTGTGTTGTGTGCAAGCAGTATAGTAATTAGTCCTCTAACGTTAATTGCTACTTAAATTATTTTTGTAGTATTAGTGATCTACGTTTGTGAAGAAGGAGCCAGTGCTGACATGGCGGACCAAGGCGAAATTAAGGTAAATAACAGTTGAATAATTTAAAGTCCTTTACGATAATCCAATAAACCTGCAACTACAGTGAAGGAGGTTTCACATTGAATTCATGCACTTAAAGATTAAAGGTACAATCTCGAATATTTCATTTTTTGGCCTCTTGAGCACCACTCACTGGCAGTAATCGGTATTATGGGAGCATACTTCTCAATTTAACCAGACGTCTACGGCTGGCTCTCTTTGTCATGGTTCTAACTCTTAATTTTCCTTATTGTTGAAGTTGTATCTGTAGTCATCCATCTTTTCTTTGTTTGTTCAGCCATAGTAGATTAGTGTTCCCTCGCAATGCTTATAGAAACCGGAAGTGCAGCCACTTAGCTCCGCCTACCCTCTCTGGCAGACCAACCACTGCTGGGTGATGGAAAATGCGTCACTAACTGGGCGCCGCTTGTGATTTTTTCCGCGAATGTCGCCACTGTCACCCAGTCTGTAATACTGCAGATGCAAAGGCTTTCATCAGCCATAGGCTCAATCACCATTGTGTTACCTCATTCGGCGATAGATAATGACTTAACAGACATTTATTTACATGAAAAAGTTCGAGATTGTATCTTTGAGTTAACTGACTAACACAACTTTGTCAAATGTCTTTACTTCCTACATGTTAAAACACTTAAAGTCATTGTCCATGTCGAGTATGCAGTCATTTTAATTGTAAATGTGGAAAATAATAGCACCTTGTTTCATTTAGAGTCAGGACGAGGATGGGTCACCTGACATCAAGGATTGGAGTGAACAGCAAGTGAGAGAATGGGCTCTCAAGTTGGATGGTGTGGATAACAGTGTTGCAGAAATACTGTTTAAGGAGAACATTAATGGACACAGTCTTTTGCTGTTAGATACAACAGACTTAAAGACAATGGGTGTGAATTTTGGACCAGCAAAACTTATCATTCATGCCAGAGATGAGGTGGTGAAATTAATGAAAGAGTACCCAACTTGCTCTACAAACCAGCCTGAAAGGCCATGCAAGCCTTATCCATTTTGTCGGTACCATGATACATACAGATACATGGAGAACAGCATTCTTGATATTACAGAGTCTGGTGCCTCAGACTTAATTGAACCCTGCCATGAGTATAAAGCCTTTATCAATACAACAGATGAAACTAAAATGAGCAAGTTCACAGCTGAGGTTATTCGCTTTGGTTCTGCCTGTATGAATAGCCGCACAAATGGCACCATACATTTTGGCATAGGGGACAAGCCAGACTTCATCCATGGGCAAGTGTTGGGAGTGGTTGTTGAGGACAAAGAGGCTTATGCTAATGAACTTAAAACTGCCATTGAAGGGTATTTTGAGTTTAAACACAAACGGGCTGCTCAAACTTGTATCAGACCTCCCCGATTTGTTGGGGTTCTCAATAAGAATATGACATCATCTGACAAATGTGTGATAGAAGTGGACATTGTTCCTGAATCCACGATCTGTGAAGAAAACATCTACCACACTTACATGGACATAAAAAAAATGAAGAAAAAGGGTAAAGAAACAGCCAAAACTGAAACGCAATCGAAGCGATTCTTTGTCCGAGATGGTGGCAGCAGCAGGGATCTTCTTGCAACAACGACTTTCGCCAAACCTATGGAAGAGTACAACCAGTTTGTCCACAAGATGGCGCAACTATCCCAACTCAGAAAACAAGCAGAAGAGAAGCACCTTAATGTGATAAAGAGCAGTACCCAGGGCTCTAAATTAAGTCATATGATAACCGGTGGATCCCTCTCCTTAGATAAGTCACACTTTGAACAGTATGTGATAGTAACTAACAAATCACATTCAACCCAGTTTGAATCTCTAGGATTTCTTGTGGAACTTAACCCAACGGCTGTTTTAGACTTTGATCCAGAATCAGCTAAATGTGGATTACAGCGGAACTTTGAACAGAAAAGTACTGTAAATGTTCACTTACCAGTAAGGTATAAAATCACAGAAGGAGTTGAGGACATTGCTAACAAGTTGAAATTAACTCGTAACACCAGCTGGGTATTCTGCAATGGAGGTATTGAAAATGAGGATCCCTCAGACATAGACCAGTGGTTGATGAAAAAGGGAGCGTCCGTCCGAGATGTGATTTCTTTCTTGTGTCGGAAAGACGTGCTTCCAAACCAGAGATTCCTTGTCGTTTTCTTGCTTTTGTCGACAGTGAGTGAGAAGATGGACCCCCTTGTCGAGACTTTCAGTACATTCTGCCAAGAGCTCAAAGGCACCGCGCAAATCCTTTGTTTATGTGAAAATGAAAAAGCATTTACCTCCTGGAGAGACTTAATTGAGGCTCGGTGCGGAATCAACATCTCTGGTAGATGCATATATGAGCTTAGTTTTGCTGAGGTCAATGGCACTGTCCTTAGTCTCCTGTCCAAAAACCGTAAATCAAGTCGTTTCCTACCCTGTGGTGGGGGAAGCAAAGTGCTTCTTGAGAAGAAAGTGGAGCGTAGCCTGAACACCTTGGAGGTCTTGTGCGTGAACCAGTGTGAAGGAGGAAACCAGGACAAACTTATCAAAGAGGAGAACTTCTACAAAGGGGGAAAAGTATCATGGTGGAATTTCTTTTTCTCAGAAGAAGCTGGATCCACACCATTTATCAAACGCGACAAGTTTGACTTCATCATGAACACAGTCTTACCAGATTTGTGCACCCTCAGAAAAGCCTGCGTGCTGTTCAACCTCATGCATGTACCCGGATGTGGCGGGACAACTTTGGCCATGCATACTTTATGGGCTTTACGGGACAAATTCCGTTGTGCCGTCCTCAGAGATGGCAAGGCTGACTTTGCTGAAGTAGCTGATCAAGTGGTCAAACTTTTAATGTATGGCGATGAGGAGCAGTTACCACGGGTGCCTGTTTTGCTGATGATTGATGACTTTGATGATAAGGAAAAAGTATTTGACTTGCGGCAGCTCATTGAAAAAGAATGTGCGAAGAAAGACATTCGGTCCAAGACCGCACAGGTAATTCTCCTGAACTGCATGAGGTCAGAGTCCTCTGAACCAACTGAACCAACTGGAGACACAGTGTTCATCGGCAATAATCTCTCTGATAAGGAGCAGAGACTCTTTGAGGAAAAACTTGTAGAAATAGAGAAAACACACAAGAATGCCGAAACATTTTATGGATTCATGATCATGAAGAAGAACTTTAAGTCCGAGTATGTTCAAGGTGTGGCCCGCAACACTCTGAAGAGCTTCAACATAAATCAGAAACATGCACAACTCCTCGCTGTTTTAGTTTTGCTGCATGTTTACTGCAAGGGTGCCTCTCTCTCCATCTCTCTCTGTGAGGAATTTCTTTGTCTTCAACCAAAACCAATTTGCGGTACTGTCAAGGTCGAAGAAGGATTTGGGAAATTTTCCCCTTTAATTGCCAGGTGCTCAGTTGAGGATAAGGTGGTATTCGAAGCTGTCAAAATGATCCACTCAAGTATTGCTTGGCACTGTCTGCAGGAACTTACAACAACACACAATGTTAGCAAAGCTGATATAACCGACCTTCTGCTGACCACAAACAAGCTTTTTGAGAGCACACAAGGCAAAGACAAACTCCTGCAAGACGTTCACCACATTTTGGTGAAGAGATACCATTCTGTGGAGGAGGAGTCTCAGTTCTCTCCACTTATTCAAGACATTGCAAGCGAAACCGCAGGACAGGAAGAGATGGTGCTACAAAATGCATCAAAAAAATTTGAGAAAGATGCCATTGTCTCTCAGTTACTTGCCAGGTACTATTACCTAAAAAAGAAGGATTTCTTAGAGGCAAAAAAATGGGCACAGGGAGCAAGAGAGCTTGCCAAAGACAACTCATATATTGCCGACACATCAGCACAAGTGATCAAGCATGAGCTGAAGAATGCCATTGCAAACTACAAGGAAGAGCCTATTACTCCAGAAAAATTGGAGACATTAATCAAAATGGCTCAGTCAGCAATAGAAGCATTCAAGGCAGCACAGAACCTTGCAAAAAAGGAGTCAATTCAGCGATTACAAGTAAAAAGAGACAACAGTCCTTTTAATGTATCAGGCTGCCTGGGAGAAATTCAGGTTGGAGTACTTGTCATTGAAGTTCTGGAAAAGACCCCAATATTTTCTGCTGACAATGTCCGCCATGATATAATGAGTGGGCTTCTCTGTGGAGAGGTAAAGCTTCAGGATGTAGAGAGACATGACCAACGGCAGAACAAACACAGACGCTACTACTTCATTCTCAAAGAATTTGAGGATGTACTTTGCAACCTCAAATACAGGATGAAGTTAAACTTTGACCTTCTTGAGAATTTTTATGTGAACTTGGGCACCAGATTCGGAATGAAAGACAGTCGTGAACAGCGAATCCTAAATGAGCTGTTCAGATGTTTCAAACAGTATGCAAAGCTGTTCTGCAAGACAGATTCTGCGGCTCTTTTGAAGAAAAAGAACATGCCGATCCTGCTGAAACTACTCCAGGCACGACAGTTCCTGGAGATGCACAAAGCTGATACCTATTCTGGGATTCTGAACAGTCTCTCAAATGACACCGCACCTGAATCAGTGGAGTATATCGCCAAACTTTATGGTTTTGTTTGTTTACCTAACCATAGCCCGACTGTGAAGGAGAGAATCAACAGCATCTACGTCAATGTTGTGTTGAGTCGTGTCAAACTCGAATCCAAACACATCCAGCCATACCAGACACTAATTCCTCTCCTTTGCCAAATTCTACGTGAGCAAATCCCATTAGGTGATAATTTGCCACTGTACTTCATTGCAGTTGTGCTGTTGTGGCCACAACAGTTCCAGTCCGCTTCAGAATGTATGGGTCTGGGGAAGTACATCTCACTGATGAGGACCGCTTATCACTCAGTGATGAAGGAAGTGATGAATGGAAAGAGGCCAGTCATCCATTTCTTCCTGGGGAAGAGGCTGGGTTATGAGCGACTGGTACTCTTGGGGGACATCAAAAGGTGTGTCAGGGTTGGACAGGATCAGTTTGCCTCCATTTGGGAAAATGGCAAAATATGGAAAGAGAAAAAGGTGGAAGAGCTCCTTTGCAGGGTCACTGGTGAGGTGAAGGGTGACTTCATACTGGCAGATACTCACATCTCCACTCTGAAGGTGGAAATCCCTCCAGTGTTTGGAAGTGAGCTTAGAGGGCATTCCCAGGGGTCAAGAGTGTCCTTCTTTATTGGTTTCTCAATGAAAGGTCCTCTTGCACTCGACATTACCTAAACTAAGAGAGTGGCTGGTTCCAACACACTGTACTATAGGCTAATCATTGTGGATCCATCTTCTTAATAACCCTATGTATAGGCTTTAACTGAAAAAAGATGGAGTTACCTGGAATTATTTTTGATGCTATGTTACATTTTTCTGTGTATATTTTGCCTTGTATGTTACATAATGGATCTCATGGTTTGGTAAAGTAACATTTGTCAAGTAAAACCTTTTACAATGTCTTAAATATGTCTTATATCAAAATGTGCACTGTAACTCACAAGTCATTGTAAATGTGAAACAAGTGATTTTTAATCACTGAAAATCTAAATGTTTTTTTCCATAATGATTTAATCCGATATTAAAAACTGTTTAATTTTGTAGTGTTCTTTATTAACTGAACAAATATGTTGTGACTCAATTTAATTATGTTGAAAATGAAATATTGTACAATACATTTGCTTTTGGATAAAAATGTGTGATTTTCAAAGTGTCTTTAATCCTGCATGTTCCATAATTCATACAACTTATTTGCTCTAAATCATTTTTAAATCATGCTCGACTTGCCTCTCTTGTATTTAATGTGCCATTTGATTTTTGATACTGAATATTGAATTGTTGATTCTTCAACTTTTTATGTTTTTATATTTTGTCATTACTTTAGAGACTGTTCAGAAAGTTGTTTTTTACATTCCATTAAAAACAATAATGAAGAAAACGCTGTCTTATATGATATGTAAGAATTTGCAGCATCAGACGTGTTTGATATCGATATGACTTATTTCCATTCAGTAACCCTTGAATAATGTTTTGTTGGGCTCTGTTGTATTTAACCGAGTTATTTAGTTGTCGATAGTGAATATGAAATTGTGGAGTTTGGGTATTTTTTAATGTTGTTTATGCTGATCCTGACTCTCGGTTTATACTGAAATGATTTTTTGCCTTACTTTGCCGACTTTCTTTAAAGAGCTTTTTTTTTTCATATTTGATGAAAGTCTAAAATAAATGCACTGTCAAAAATGTGTACTTTAAAAGATGTGTAAGAATTGGCAGCATTTTACATGAAGTATCTTTGATTCTGCTTGTTCCTCTCTCTTGTATTTAACCGACTCATTTACTTTTTGTTACTGCTTATTGAATGTACTTTTATTTTTTTTATGTTAATGCTGATCCAGATTTTTAGTGATACTATGTTTAAAATGAAAAAGATTTTTTGTCATCATGTGTAACATCCCTCAGTGATTCTGAAAAAAAACATTTTTTTGCATTCCATGAAAAACAACGAGCTTTGAAAAAGCTGTCTAATAAAAATGCACTGTAACATTACTGTTTAAGAATTTATTAAAATTCAATCTGTTTAATTCAACACTTATAAAACGTTAAAATCCCAGGACTGTCCCCAGTGTCGTCTGTTTCTTCTCTGTTTTTTTGGGGGGGGGGCATAATTACTACTATTATTAAAAGAACATAAAGTTAAACAGATTTAATATGTACATATTTGAAGTACAGTACTTTGTGTAAAGTATGAGTGTCCAGTTCAGGGTGTTGTTACCTACATCACACACTGGAGGGCCTCACAACCTCAGAGTTTATAAAACCCTACAGTATTTAGTTATGTTTTTGCTAAAAGTGATTGTTTTTGCCACTGACAGGTTCATTGTCATTCTAAGTGTGTTAATACACATCAGGTAAAGGATCCTAACAGAGATCTCCCTTTTTGGTTCATAGTAAGACGCTTTTTTGACACCAGAAAAACACTTTATAAATTGCTGTCTTCAAAGCCACCAGACTCCTATGACAAGAACAGTCATTTTACATTGCATAGCTCACATTTTGCTGGTCTGTTGCTAACCTTGATCAGTTAGTACTACTGTGCGTAATGGGTGGTTAGTTCAGATCTAACACAATACACACAGTAGCACAAAATAACTCACCTGGCATGGCAGCAGTCGACGAGCAACTCCCATGTTCTGTAAGGTAAAATTGATGTTGACAAATGGAGTCTGGTGGCTTTGAAGAAAGCGATGACATTTCTGGTCTTTCCCCTAAACAAAAAGGTCTATGTCTGATGTTGGCAGACACGTACAACAACAATCTGAGCCTGTCAGTGGCAAAAAAAAGCACTTTTAAGGGTTTGAAGGTTTTTTTTACAATGCAGACATACAGACTTAATCTGCGATCTGAAGGTAGAATTTCCTCTGAGATTGAAGGTGTCATTTAGCCTTACTTTGGTAGGTTTTCCTAATGGCAATAAAAAGCTAATTTGGTCATTCGTATGCTGTGTTGCTGTATTTCTACCTTGTCAGTCAAGATGGATTGAGTCAGGTGTTAGTTCTAAGTATATGTGCAACTACAACACATGGCAGAAGGCATTCTTCAGAGGGTCATTATTGGAGGTCAAAGGTCATAAGTGTGCCCTCCTTTTTGTACATACTGTAGTGAAAGGAAGCTTTTGATACCAGACATAGGGGTAGATTCAGGAGGAGAAAGGGTCAACAAGGCCCAAGTGATGATCCTTCTTATCCCTGTTAGGAAAGGTGATACTACATGTTCATAATATACACACTGTAAAGTAAAAGCAAACTATTCATTGTGTCAACCTGCTTTTTACATCTTATAAGGTACATTTTCATTAAAGCAAAAAACTTTTTGTGGGATTTGAAATCATTTAGCAAATTATTTTTAAATTAAAAGTGTAATCCACAAATTTAGCTTTGATCTCCTACAACTTTGTCAGACTGATAATGGACAATACAAGGACCAGAATAAATGCAGCAGCCAGAAATATATTAAATAACAAATTTATCAGCAGTAATTAAAAGTCATTATTTTTCTTTGTGACAACAATAAAACAAGCAGCAACAAAGAACTGCTCCTGCTTACATGAAGCCAAAGCTTAATACATCTTGGAAGGATACATGCACATTACTTCCTCCCCTGTAGAGGGCGCATTAGAGCTGTGCGACACTGCTCTCAGCTCAAAGTCTGACTAAGCCCTTTGTTGCAGTAAAGAAATCAAAATTCTCCTCATCCTCTCTCTCTCTCTCTCTCTCTCTCTCTCTCTCTCTCTCTGTCTTTGGCAGCCTGATGAAGTTTTTTATTTTAGACAAACCAAAAAGCACTTGTGCTCCTTCAGTGGTCAGTGGGGATGAAAATGATCCTGATCGTCTTGCACCATTCTGCCATAAAGTGCAGCTGTCCGCCCTACATTAACACATCTGTGAAAAGCTGAGCCGGCTGAAAATTGGAAGGAAAACTCCTGGTCAGCTAAGGCATCAGAGATTTTGCCCTCACAAATGTTGTTCCCACTGTAATAATGCGTCCCATTCTTTATATTTGTTGTAGTTGTGAACTGGATTTACCACATATTTGTGTTCTAACAAATGGCATAAATAAGCGTACAACAGCAGGCTACAGATAGCATTTGCTTTTATGGATAATGTCAGCTAAGTCATAGTAATCAATTATTTTAATATATAGATCTCTAGGACAGTTTCCCACAACCCCCTGGGCAGCAGTTCCCATCGAGCCTAAAATACTCGACCCTTTTGACCTTCCTCCCAAATGTCCACCACCACCCACACCAACCTACCAACTCTGTCCGCTGGCTCTGAATTATAACGTTTGCACACTGGCAGGAGCACAATGTGACGATTGTGATTGTATTTTAATTCTGATGGCAAGTGAAAAAAGATAGCTTCCTCTGAGAATGGGCGAGATTTATGGGCCCTGTCCTGGCCACCGGCCCCACATCCTCTCTGATCTGCTTTTACTCCGACGACCCTTCGACCCTCGGGGGTCATTAGGGAGCCCCCGAATGGTCCGGTTGGCTGCCAGCCCATCTCACACTGCTTGTTTTCCAATCAAATCACTATATTTAACGGGGACACGAGCCCAGGGCCAAGTCCAAACAGACATCTGTTTGAAATTGTTCCTCGCAATTATTTCACACAGAAGTTCTCCCTCCTCTGCTCGCCCCACTTTGCTCTTTTGTTTGTTGTTGTTTGTTTTCAGCGAAAATCCTCCCCCTCTGGATTGCTAATGGACAGAAATGAGAGGGGTAAGTGGGGGGTTTTGGGGTTGGGAAGTGGGGTGGTAGTGAGGGTCTGGCTCCTGGAACCGCTGTCGCAGAGATATGCAGCCAGAGGAGAAAAAGAAAACCAGCGAGGGCTTTTTGAATCAGCACAAAGCAGGTTTTTCACTCGGAACACAGGGAACAGCTTTTACACTCAGAGGCCCTGAGCTGCTGCCAGCTCACATGACGTCTCCATCAACACTGTCAGTCAGAGGCTTTTATATCCTGTGGGCAACGTGCATTTAAAAACAAGGCTTCGCCAAGAGAGAGAAATGCTGGTTATTGGTGCTAGTTTTTGGTAAAGAATAAGATTCGCTTAACACTGCAGGAAATTATTGGCAGCCTTACAACAGAAGAGCTGTGGCTTCTCAGTCATGAGGTCAGTCTAGATTTTCAGATTCAGTCAAACATGTTTGATATTTATGTGAGTTTTGAATCTTGGCCAATTAAAACAGTGAAGTCCAATGAGCTGAACGTCGTCAAAACCAGTATGTGCGCTAACAACAAACCAAGGAGAAATGAAACATGGAGGAACTCAGTGAGCAAGCCACTACACACACAAGGGCTGCTAACTAAATATGACAACACAGTTAGACACGGTGAAAGTGGCACGACAGATGGCTCCAGTGAAATGGTGAAAGTTTAAAGTAGGGAAATGCCTAATTAGCTGGCTTCTACGTAACATAAGGTAGCTGTGTATCTAGCTGTAGTCCTGTAAAGAGTGACACTGCAATAAACCCTTTAAAAGTTTAGTCTTGTTATGGTAGGCCTTAGAAATCTGGTACACCATACATTACTCCTGAAATGACATTAGTTGTTGTAGAAAATGAATGTCCTTACATACATACATATCGTGGGTTGTGTGTTTGTTTAACTTATGCACTTATCATCCTTATTCAGCCCCGGCCTCTTTTTTATCCGGGGTAACTGGCTTAGAACCAAAAAACCTTCCTTCCTTTTGAGACTTTATCCAAACAGTGGAAAAGGTCGGGCCAAGATCTGTCATCAACTCATACGACTTCTATAGAGCTATATTCGTATTATTTATAAAGACTAAAGATTTATTCAGACCAAAAGTAAAGAGAAGATAAAAGCGTATTTGCACCGGGCCACATAAATCAAGCTAAATAAAGAAATTCTTGGGATACGCTTCAGAAATGTTCGAAAGCCATTCAGACAACAAGCTGAGCCGGACCTAGCTAACAGGTCATCAAACAGGCCACTGATGAACCTCAAGTAGCTGGAAGCGGCAGAAGAGTTCATCTAGACACAGTTCTTGGAAAAGTGATGAAATTAACCAAGCTGTTTGCTCCTCTGGGTGATGTTAGAGCTCAGACACGGCGGCTGTTGGTGCTACAAGATGTCCAGAAGGGAGAATATTGTCGGGTTGTGTTCAACAAATCGCAATAAACACAAATGATCCTGCAGTCAAACTTCTGCAAGTGAGTAAAGCAAGCACCGTTTGTTCTGATCATGGCTTTAGAATATACAAACACGTCCAGCGTGTGTTAGCATGCTAACATCGATAATTATCATAACATGTACAGTGGTGGCTGAAGGGAAAGCCAGTTTTGCAGGTATTTGGTCAAACAAATCGGGACAAACTTTGACATTATGGTGACACAGACTGAAAAGTTACTGAGAAGTCAACTAGGGGAGACATACAGGTCTGCTCAGGCTTTCATGGCAATGCATCGAATAATTGTCAGGACATTTCAATCTCTGCATGAATGCCTGGACAAAGTATCACAATCCATCCAAAGGTTGAGGAAATATTTCAGTCTGGACCGAGCTGGATGGACCAATCATGCATCAGACACACCCTGGCATATACAGAGACCGACTTCTGGCATGGTTAAAACAGAAAACTGATGGAACTAAATATGGAAACTAAAGTCTCATGATTCAGTCTGATTCAGCATTTTGAACAAAAGTTAAAGCTTCTTTCCGGCCGGCAAGATGTGAAAGCATCATGTGTGATGACTTAAATAGCAACAAGAACTTGTACTTGTTTTGTGTGTGATTCTGTGGGAACACTTTCTCATGCGTACTGCTACATGATCCAAAAAGGATGAGAACCTCTGGTTGAGATGTTCAGGAGAAGTCTTCTTTAAATCAAGTGTAGTACAGTATATGATGGCTGGTTTCCTGGAAATATAACAAGTAATTTGAATGAGATGCATACTGATGATGCATACTTTTACTCATACTTGTATCACTGTTCTCTGGTGCACATTCAAGCCTGCCAAGGTTGGGGGTGGTCTCAGGATAGCTGTGCTGCTGTGGGGCATGTTGGATATGTGAGCGTTTAGCAGGAGCATCCTGTTGTCTGTCAAACTGAACGATGCTCTTAGTCACCCCCACCCGTGTAGCTGGACATTAGATGTGTGATAATGCTTTGTCACCTAAAATGGGACATTTTGACACTTTGGAGTGCTAAAAGCAGGATATCAGCGAGGACTTTAGCACTGTACCTGAGTCACACTAAAAGCCAAGTAGTGAGCGTTTTTCCACTTTCTGTCATTGGGGAGAAAGTAAGAACAAAAAAATATATAAAGTACTAATTGATGAAGGATTAAAGGATAGATTTTGGATTCTAATTTGATTTAATGTTTATTTAAACCTTTAATTTCTTAAATTGGTCCCCTCACTGTATCTACAGAGATGAGGCTCCAAATGAATACTGAGTTCCACTGCTGAATACCCTGAGCTAAAAGCAAGCACACACACACACACACACACACACACACACACACACACACACACACACTTTGTCAAACATTCATGCTTAGCTTTGCCTAATGATTTAGAACATTATCATGTTTGTTGCCAGAAAAAGTCAGTGAAATTGAGATTTGTCAACTTTGACCTGAAGTTGTGTGTGTAAGTTACCTTTTACCTTTGGGTGTTCAAAGGTGTATATACAGTAAATGACTTTCACCCCTGGAAAAAGCCACTGTCAGTCAAAGCTGCATTGCTCCCCTCCCTCTGAAAGGAACGGCCCAGTGAGAGAAGCTGGAGTGAAATACTACCGTTTTTGCTGGGGTCAGAGCGGTACAGAATTTGAAATAAGACGAGAATATACCTATAGTATAGTCTACATTTCAAACCTGAGAAAGGAAGTGTTGTTAAGCGAGCTCCCTGGCTCCCTCCTCCGCCAGATTAATGCCGATAGATTAATTTAAAATCATCTATCAGGCAATAGTTTAAGACCTTTTAAGAAATTAAAGTGTTGAGCAATTTTACACACATCTTTAGAAGCAGTCTAACCAAACTCCAGTGGTTTGAACGGATACAAGCAGATAAGAAAGAGGGAAGCAGTAAATCCTCAAACTAGCCCACGTTAAGACCAGGATATATGCAACACTTGTTCCTTCCTCCTGACGGCACTACAGTGGTTCACTATCCTACACAGACCTGCTGTGTGTGCTAAAAAGAAGAACTTTATTTGGCAAGTGAACCATTGTGCATTGTATGGGAGGAAACAATCTGTGTTTTGTCCTGGCTGATTTTTTTGCATCAGACCCCCCTTTCCTGCCTCCAGCCCTCCAGGGGAAAAGAAGGGCGAATATATGATACTTGTGAGATGGTCAGGCCTCATGTTAAAACTCAAGTCACCAGCTGGAACTTTAAAGGTAACCGACCCCCGAGCCTCTCGTGCTGTGGTTGGTTTCTCTGAACACGCTCTTCTTTCCATTGATTTATGAATGTAGGAATTATCTCAGTGGTTTTTGAGGCTTTCCAGGCTTTCCATATGTGATTAAGGACAACAAACACAAAAATATCTGTCAGTGCATGTTCTGGCAGAAGGCCCTTTTTTTAGAGCCCAGTCATTCCACTGTCTCTCAGCTGTGCTCAGCCATTCAAACTGTAGTTGTAGTTGGCATTTCCACTACAAAATTACAGTGTTGTAGAAGTGAAATACTAGTCCATCCATGACAGCTTTTATGTAGCAACATCTCGCTACAGCCAAGGTCTCTCCGCCCCTCAACAAGGTCAAGGGTTCAGGTTTAAAGGGGAAATCCGGTATATTTAAACCTGGACTCTATTTTGTAAATTTTTAAATGATTACTGGCACAAAAAGTTTTGCTCCAGGTGCTTCAACTGGCAGCTGAAAAAAGCAAAGCTTTCATGGCTGCAACACAATCTTTCAGGGCAAATGCACCAAACTATCAAACGTCAGGCTTGGGGAGTAACGGAATACAAGTGATGGCGTTAGGTAACAAAAAAGGCAACTGTATTCCGTTACGGGAAAAAAAAGAGGTCATTAGATTACAGATACATTCATTCAGATATTAGCAGGATAACAATTTTAAAATACATTCTAAAATGAAGACGATATAATACCAAAGATGCTCTGTAACATCTGCCGTCTCATTTCTAAACCGCCCGTCTGACCGTCTCTGATAACACCATGCACCTGCACGCACACGTTACATCACTTAAGGACACACAAGTCTCACAGCACCGCTCCTCAAAGTTGCCATCAACAGTCTATGGTTACCATGGCCTGTGCTGAAAAAATGCTTTCACTGGGTGGACATGTATCCATCATTTTGTCTTCAAAGGAGAAAATGGGAGCAACATCGCAGCACAGTGCACGTTCTGTCTGTGAAGATGCTGACATTATCCAAGGACTCGACATCTAATTTAAAGAAACATTTACAGGTAAGACCAACCGCTAACGTTAGCTGCGCAGAATTCCAGTTAAAAATGTTAGCTAACCTGTCGTCGTCTTCTTCTTCTACTGAAAAATAGTTTGTGACTCTGGTGACGATCCGCGGCCGGGATGGTGTGGGTAAAAACACAAGCTCCAGACTGGAACAAGTTTATAGCAGTTTACTTGAAGTTTGAGTGTGAAGTAGTGAGATCAGCAAACTTAACAAAGCACATTTAAATGTGCATAATTAGCATTTTCATTTCAAA
Source organism: Semicossyphus pulcher (assembly GCF_022749685.1). Lineage (NCBI taxonomy): Eukaryota > Metazoa > Chordata > Actinopteri > Labriformes > Labridae > Semicossyphus > Semicossyphus pulcher. The sequence goes on from NW_027211659.1 coordinate 26,568,742, forward strand.
GGCATCTGGCATTACAAAAGGATTGACATTCTTTCCTCTTGTCTTTATTTGCAGATTTAGTATTAAATTAATCAGTTACTTTAAAATTGTGACACTTGGATTAGGCTACTGAATAGACTTTTACCAGGTAATTAGTAACTGTATTGGAACACATTTTTAGGTGCTTGTTTTTGCCACTGACATCTCTTCAAAGAACCAGACCCCATTTTTGGTTGCAGAACAGGGGAGTTGCTTGTGTTCCACTGCCTCAATCATTTAGTTTGTGTGTTTTGTTTTGTTGTGTTGGATCTGAGCTAAGGCTTAAATGCCAAAGTCTCTCAACAATAAAAACTATCTAAAGCAACAATGCAGTTTAAAAGAAAAGCATCTTACCTGAAAAACATCCGTCTCTGTCGGGATCCTTTGAGTAAAGTTTTCAGATGCTTTTAAGCAATCTGAGTGACGGGCAAAAACAAGAACTTTTAGTGGACGTACTTTGATTTCGCACATTTGCCCTGAAAGATTACTTGTGGTGGGCAGAAGCCATCTACTGGATTCCAAAAGTTTTTCACCTATTAGTTATTTAGACCCCAATATATATTAAAAAAAAATAGGGCCCAGATTTAAAAATGACCAGATTCCCCTTTAAGGTGAGAAACTTTTTTTGGCCTATTAGTTTTTTTCTTGGCTTTAAAAGAAGCAAAAATGCTGCAATTGGTTTCACAGTGTTGGGGAGGTGCCTGGGTTAATGTGGCCCAAAGAAAATGTGAGTAAGCCAAACCAAAGGAACATTAGGAAAAACGGAACTGCCCAAACTCCCTGTGGTCTTTAACCAGCCCATTTTTCTTTGCCACAATAACAGATCTATCTTTAGCTTTTAATGCAGTCAGGAATATACTCATCTTTTTTAATGTTCTATTCCGATGCATGGGTTGCAGCAGACGGATCAAAAGTAAAACCACATTTATGCTTCAGTGATCAGAATGACATTTGGGTACTGTTACATCATTCATTTCAAAGGGAAAGTGCAGTGGGAGAGGGAGATGAGTGGGCGTACATTCTTTGTGCCAGTTACAACAGGAAGCGGGGTAAGGAAGCATAAAAGAGGAGCTCAAAACGTTGCTGACCAAGAGCTAAGACGAGGTCATCCACTCCTTACACTCACTCTTCCTCACATGAGCCTTTAATCAGAAGATCCCCCTGACTTCAATCAAACGATGGCATTCCTCAGCGGCCTACTCATGACGATGCTCTGACCTCCATTCCGGCTGGCAACCTAGGAGAGGTCATGATCTGGGTTTGGGGCTGACCCTGGACTCTTACACCCCGGAGGAAGGCCACAATGCTGGCCTTCATCACAGACATCCCCTCGGCTCTGTGCGAGTTGATCATAATTCTTGCACATCCAGAGTTTAGCAGGGCACGTTCTGCCCTCGGGCCAGCAGCAGCAGGATGGGCCAAAGCTCTATAGGAGCAGTAGGTAACCCTGAGTCAGACACGGGTCACGTTCCTCTGATCCCAGTCGGCACAGAGCTCAATGCAGGAAGCCTTTGATGAGAAACTGAGCCAAAGCCCGGGGAGAAAGGCACAAGAGCCCCAGCCAGTGAATTGCTTTATTATGATGACCCGACCTCAAAGGCCAAAGAGCAAAATGTGACACACTTCGATCCCTCTTCAAAAAGCTCAAAATACATTCAGGATATAAACTGAAGTATAGCCCATTTTATTACAGTTTGACCAAAACAATTTAATGTAATTAAATCCATGATCATCATCATCATCATCCATGATCCTTTTCTTAAAAAAACAAACCACATCGGCCCCGCAGTTTTTTCAACATAGTATAATAGTAACTAATTACAGACATTGCGGGCCTTGTTGTTCAAGCTAGTTGCTGTTGTGCAGTTAAATTTGGCATTTCAAAATGCTACGACGGCCTACATGTGCAGGAGGCAAGCTGTTATGCGAGCCCTTCCCCTGTTCAGCAGCCTTTATCAGCCCTAAATGGATTAGCACTGTTTTGGGTGAGAGAACCAGTTTAGCGTTTGCCCAGTGTACGAGAATAGTCACCAGTTCAGATCAATGATTCGCAACGAGACTGGATGCTTCTGCCAAAAGAATCCCTGACTGTAGGCTGAGCCGTTCACATCAAAGCAACGGAACGCACACAGACACAGCTGACCGTCTCCATAACGACGTACCGACATACCCCACTATATCTGTGTTAATACTATAACGTTGGTATTAGGCCTCGGACAAGTGTATGACAGTGACAGTGACATGCTCGCAATGTTAGCTGTAACTGATTAATAAACGGCGAAGACAGAGAGTTTGGAAAGAGAGGATCTGGAGCCGTTTTTGGCAACTTCAGCGCCAGAGACAGGGTGCCTACGCCCATTGATGCTGTTTCCTGATTGGCTGAAGTGAAAGAGCTACATCACACCGCTGCACACCGCTGCAATTTTCTCTGCAACATTCTAAAACTGTTTTGTCGCGTTGCGAATCATTGATCTGAACTGGCCCTAAGGCATTGCATTGCATTAGTCCTGAAACAGTCCTCAAATTCTCCGTATGGAAAACTATTGTTCAGGCTTTAAAATTAAAAGGTAGCTGTGTGGATGCAGCCTATATAGGATTATAAAAGTAAAGCCAGGATGTGTCACTGATACCAAAAAGTTAAAGTCAGCGTGCAGTTAATCACAAATAAGCAAGCACATGACTGACAGACAGTGTTACAAGTCAGGGGATCATCAAAGCTGATGTCATTTGGCCTTGGGAACATTACTGTCTGCACTTAATTACATGGAAATCCACCAAGAAGATATTAAGATAGGGATCAGGGAAAACTTTGATGTGATGATGCCGCTACTTAAGAAGTCAGAAGACCCGTAAAGTAATACGGATTCATCCTCAAGAGACCTCAACAATCTGTATTACATTTCATGGCAACCCGAAGTGTCACACAAATGTTCGTGCCACAGGAAATGTAAGAGTAGTCAAAGGCTTTCTTGTTGGCTTTTTTATGAACTTTACTTTATTGCAGACCTCTAAATTTAATACAAGCTGTCTGAGGAATTGTTACACTTAAAACCTACTTCACTTTATGAATCTATGTTCAAACTCTGTGTTTGTTGGACTGTGGGTCAGCTGAGGAGAGCAGTCTTTCATCCACTTGTCCCTCTGCTTCTCTGACACGTGTTGTTTTGTCTGGTTGTGGCCACTGTGCAGGGTGCGAATGTCCTCAACCAACAGCTGACTTCCTTTGAATACATTTCACTTAACAGGAAGCAGTTCTTTAGAGCCCCTCAGGACGAGGTGTTGGCCAACATAGGGACAGCTGAGCTAGTAGGAAGGGGATTCCACAGATGGATTTGGATGCTGCCTCTCCCCTGCCTCCTCTTGGATAACAAAATGAGACTAAGTATGTCCATAACATGTTGACTAATTTTGAGCGAAAATGTGGGTCCTTTCTGTGTGGAGTTTGCATGTTCTCCCCGCGCATGCATGTGTCCTCTCTGGGCTTCCTCCCACTGTTCAAAGACATGCTCGTTAGGTTCATTGGTGGCCCTAACTTGCCCGTAGTGTGTTTGTGAGCATGAATGTGTGCCTGTATGTGACAGCCCTGTGACTGACTCTCCTGCCTCCTTCCCAATGACAGCTGTGATCGGCTCTAACCCCTCCCCCCCACGACCCTTAACAGGATAAGCGGTAGATAATGGATGGATGTTTAATGCAACTAAAAAGTAGACATTGTTAACATCTTAAAGGAGCAGTTCGCCCCTGGAAAAAGCCACTGTTAGTCAAAGCTGGTGTTCTCTGTAATTGATAGAAGCAGTAATATTTGAAATTGGCGCCATAGCTGTGGAGAAATTTGTACAAAGAGCTTGTGGTTTTGCGCCTTCTACATTCCTACAACACCCAGCGTGCATTGCGCCCCTCCCTCTGAAAGGAACGGCCCAGCGAGAGACGCTGTAGTGAAATACTACCTTTTTGCTGCAGGCAACGGCTCAGAGCGGGATAGAATCTGAAATACGACCAGAATATACCGGTGGATCGTCTAAAAAATCTGCAGTCTACATTTCAAACCTGAGGATTTTGAACGAGACATGACATCGGAGGCGTGCGTCCTAGATTGAGGAAGTGTAGTTAAGTAAGCTCCCTAACTCAGACTACATAAAACACATCATCTGGCGGAGGTTTTCCAGGGCCCGTTGGAGAAGAGGATAGCGTCCTCCAAAGGCACGGAGCCAAATCGTGAAAATCGGCTAAATCAGGCTCTGTCTAAAATTTAGTGCCAACATATTTGCGAACTATTTCCAGTGAAACAGGTTGCTTCATTTCCTTTTTCACACTGTACTGTATGTCAGCGTCCTGTTTACAGTATGAACTGCCTGCTTCACCCTGCTCCACCCTCTCTCCTCATCTGTGTGCTTTGTCTAATCATCCATTTCTGCCTCACTAACCTCTTGTTCTCTCTGGTGAGACTCCTTACCCTGGGGCTATTTTTCTCCCATCCTCTCTCTCTGAGAGAATAAGGAATTCAAGTGGCAGAAGCAATCAGTGGGCTTTACTTCGAACCAGATCCCCGCTGAATGTGCTGTCAAATTAAAAGTGATTTGTTCTCTTTCTTTTAGCACGTTTGCATCTTTTACCCCTTCCCTTGTCTCTCCTGCTTCTCACCTCTTATAAGCTGTGCTCTTTTCAACTCTACACAAGCTCTCTCTGTCTCCCCTGATTCTTCTTCTCTCTTGTTCCACCCTGCATGCCCTCTCTCTTCTTCCCTATTTTATGCTGCTTTCAGACCCTTTTCTTCAGGACTGAACTGCCACTGTTCATTTTAGACAACATGTCATCTCTCTTCAGAAGCAGCTCTGCATGCTTTTGTATGTATGAAGTTGGGTTTTTTTCCAACAAGGTTTTCTCTTATTCTTTTGCTCTAATATAGGGAATGAGGAACCACTGAATAAAAAGCACAACTACTAAACGTAACACATGATCTTGGCAGATAGAGCTTCAAGAAAGATATGACAATGCAGTTTCAGGGCATAACAAAGGATTCTCTTCTATACCAGACTCAGAAGACAAGATAGAAGTTAAAGAAAATAAATAAAGTAATAATCTCGAAGGTTTTCATTTAAATAAATTAAGCACAAGCAGCGCCCTGTTAGTGACACGTTTTCCATCAGCCAGCAGTGGTTGGTCTGCCAGAGAGGGTAGGCGGAGCTAAGCGGCTGCTTTTCCGCTCTCTGCAAGTGTTGCGAGTAAACAGTAATCTACTATGGCTGAACAAACAAAGAAAAGATGGATGACTACAGATACAACTTCAACAAGAAGTGAAAATCCAAAGAAAAAGAAACAAACTCGACGCTCAGATGAAGGCAAACAGTCTGAAAAGGAAAGCGACCGTCAGCCAGGAAAATCAAGAGTCACAACCGGAGCCAACCGTGGACGTCACACATGCAGCACTGTCTGGATATCTGGGAAGTGTGCTCCTGCAATCACCGTTTATCGCTGTTAGTGCTGCCAAAGAGAACAAAACTGAGATCTTCGAGATTAGATTAGAAAAGAAAAACACATTCTTCTAACACATAGTTTCTGCATAAATTGTTTTATCATTTTTTGTTATTTATTCTTTTACACGTTTATTTCCTATTCCTCTTCATGTGTGTGCAACCTTTTAGATATATAGCTACTGGAGTTTCAGAGAGTAAACTTAGATCTGTAGGCTACTCGACAGCAGTCTGAGATCATGCCAAATGTGATTTCACTTGTAGCATACTCGCGCCGCTTTCATGTGACCTCCAGGGACCACAGACCATGTTATATTAAAGACACACGGCGCAGGGATTTAAACAGAAAAAAAGGAGATAGTTTATTTGAAATGTACAAAAGCTATATACACACGCTCACACAGACCCACACACACACTGAGCATAGTAAAAGTGAATGGTAGCATACACACAAACATTTTAAAGGCTACTTAGAAATTCAGCAAACATAATAAAACTGAGGACTTGGCAGGGCTAGTTTGCTAATCTGGTCTGAAACAGAAGTTCTTATAATCAAAGTCTGTGTCCCTTCCTGGTCTCTCTGCAGTTCATCCAGAGCCCAGGGGAAGCATGGGGTGCAGCGAAGGGGGGTTGGCATGAATTTGTTAATTAGGACTGGATCTCTACTGAGAACACACAGAGGTACTTGTATATTCTTTTAGAGAATGCTCCTCATCAGACACAGGGGTTCATGTGAGCTGATAAACTAACACAGAGGCATATCCTTGTCCGTTTCAATCATTTACCCTTGTGAGATTGGACCATGGAGAGTTATGCCTCTGATGCAGGGGGCAAGGAAGGAAATCTGAATTTTCTGTACCATCCCCACGAGCTCAAACCATGATCAAAGAGTACTTAATATCTGTGGATCATAACATTGTACAACCAGGTATTTAAACTAGGGCTGTCAAATCCTTACTTTAGTATCAAACCGTGTTAATTGCATAATGAATGTAATTATCTTTTTTACTAGGTGTAATGTTTAAAGTTTGCTCAGAATCACATATAACCTTTATTCTAAAATATATGTGTAAATAAACTGAGCAATATGGAAAAATTGTTTACAAAGCCGGGTTGCTGCAATAACACTTCCTTAATTCTTTGTCATTCTGCAAGAAAGTTGAATTAAGTGCAAATATAAACTTTGATAACAGTTTATAGGCATTTAGTAATTTCTACATGCATTTTTTATTTTGAGGTTATGAATTTTTTTTTCCCTTAGTGCTCGAAGCATGTCTGACCGTGAAATGAAAAGTTAAAGTCACAATATAAATTAATACGTCTCCCCTTCTGAGCGAGTTTTAAACTTGGTCACAATGAAATGTTATTCATTTTCATGGCATTCTTACACTGTGTGTGGTTAGCACTGAAAGTCTCTGCCCTTATCTCACCTGATGTGTTGTATACATAAAAGTTACAGAAAAACTGAAGCGTTGCCATGTAAGAAAAAAAAGTAACGGATATTTAAATGTAATTTTAAAATACTGTTTAAAATGTCCGTATAATTTGCTTCGAATGAATAGTAGGTTTTCTACTGTACCTTTGACAGCCCTAGTTTAAACATAAAAAGTCTATAGCATAACTTAAAGCAAGTACCATACAGTGTTATCTATACACATAAACGTCTTCATGAGAAAATATTACTTTTTATTTACATATCATGTCCATTTCCTGGTAACTCTGTTTTCATGTTGTACTCGGATGCTAAACCTTCAGCAAGGTACCTTGTAGACTGCTTTCAGTGCACAACTTTGTAAAGGGCTAATTCACCTGCAAATACTGAATGGCAATTGTTTGTAGATACATTTATATCCCCTGGGGTATGTGTTTGTAGGTAACATGTATGGCTTTTCACAAAAATGATATAAAATTGTCATTAACCCTAGCTATACTTATCATTACATTTTTAATGTAACATATAATAATTTGAAGCACATATTACAAGAGAGGCATATTACTATGGACAAGAAAGAAAATTGTATGAAATAGCCAGTTTTGCATTATTCAATCAGTGCTTTCTTATGTAGTCCGTATATTCCTGATACAGAAATGGTTAAGACTGGATGGATGATGAGGTGTTTGATTGCTCTCAGCTTATCATGTTGAGGAACTTGCTTTCTTCAGCCAAGGCAGTGAGCATAGAGTTCATGTCACCTATTGCCATGTTGCCAATCCCTGCCGGCACAGAAGCCAGGGTGACGGAGTTGCGAGGGGTGGTGAGACGTGAGGAATTCTGGGAGAGGCTCTGCAGAAGGCCAGGACTTAGGGTGCCTGACATAAGACTGGAGTGATCCCCATCATCTAGCATGGTGTCAAAGTCGATCTGGGCATGCTCTGTACCACCAGATCCACCAGTGGAAGAATCCACTGTACTGCTAGACACCTGGTTGACTCCTGGTGAGGCCATGTTGGCTGCAGCAGGGGTGTTACTGGCAGGGGCCTGACTGGAACAGTGGGACATGGGGGCATCAAAGGCGACAGAAGCTGGCTCAAACATATGAATCTGACCTGTGTAGAAAACAGCAGGGTTTGGGTTTTCAGAGTTGCTGTTGTGGGTTGCTGAACCGATGGGCCTTTTTGGACTTGCCTCTGAGGTGTCAGTACCACGAGTGGGGCTCAAAGCAGATGACTTGGGTATTTGGCTCGGTTGCATCATGCTTGTCGTTGTGTGTTGTCTGCTGGAAGACTTGGGCTCTGTTGGAGGCCTGGGTTGTAACACTCCTCTTCCTCCATTATGGACACTGTGCTGCTGTTGCTGGGAGATAAGGCCGTAATTTTGCTGCTGATTCACTTGATTCAGATGAGAAATCCCATCAGCTTGTGTCCTTGCTTTGTAACTTTGCAGTTCTGGATCTGCCATACCGTTCCGAGTAGGTCGCACACTAGTGCTTCCAGACAAAGAATTTGGAATTGCCTCTTGGCCAAACCCTTGCTGAGGACTCATTTGCTCATTTAAGTTCACATTATTGCATTGCCTCTGTTGCTGATGCTGCTGGTGGGAGATGTTCATAAGCCTCTGGCTGTTGTGGTTTGCATACCCCTGCATAGACATATTCTGACTCATAGGCACTACCTGCTGGTTGCTGCCCAGACCCTGACCTTGTGCCTGAAAGGATCCAAAATTGTGCCTTTGCTGCACAACAGCTAGGTTCGCTCTGAGAGGATGCTGCTGTTGTTTGGAGAGCTTGGTTGTGGTGTCCACAGTCCCTGAGCTCACCTCGTTCCACTGCACTGGCATATTATTCTTGTTCATGTTGTTCGATGTTGCTGAGAAAGGCTGCTGGGAGCCAACTGAGCCCATCTGGCATGACTGCATGTCCTGAGCAGACTGATTCATGTTGGCATCTACCATGGCCATCCTCCTCTGCCCATAAAATGATGCTGGTGGGGGCATGCTTGTCTGGTAGCCCTGAGTCTGATTACTGGCACGGTAGTCCACTTGCCCCGAGTTGTGTCCCGTGGGCCCAGAGTTCTGGGACCTGAGATACTGCATCACATCATCTGGAAGCACCATATCCTCCTCTCCACTCTGCTCACCTCCAGTCATCATCCCATCTACTGCCATGTTCTCCATGGCTACATTCTCAGAAATGCTAGGTGGTCTGGGGGCAAATGGGTAGCGCTGCAGGCTGCCATCAGATCGAGTGTATCCCTGCATGGCCAGTGTCTGGTGGCGTTCAGCTGATGGACCAATCATTGGGTTCATGTTGTTCATACTGTTATAGCGCTGAACCCTTGGAAAGGAGAGAGGGTCTAGAGTGGGGCGACGCACTGGGTCACTGGCACGACGTGGAAGGTTGGTTGGTACCTCATGGGGCATCATGCTCTGCATGCCGTACCCAATATCACTGCATCGCCGAGGCACAGTTCCAGAGAGTGGCTGATGGAATGAGTGTGACAAGCCTTCCTGGGAGTCACTGTAGAGTGCCATGCGGGTCCTCAGGCTCATTCGATCCATATTGGGGAGAGGGGTAGGCGGAGCTCCACCAATGGCAGCAGCGTACTTTGCCTTGAGACGATAATGCTGAGCTGGTGTCAGACTAAGGATACTTGGGAGACCTCCTCCACCCCCACCACCGACACCACCACCTCCACACTGGCTGGCCTCGCTGGAGCGGCGAGACAGATCAGTGGAGATTGGATCATAGGAGTCAGCTGAACTGATATTGTTGTGGCGGTTGGCACCAAACTGGGATGCCTCACTGGAGCGGCGGCTGGAATAGCAGGGTGAAATACCGGACGAGCGGCGACTCAAGGTGTAAGCTGAGCTAAAGGTGCTGGTGGTGCTGTCACGCCGCTCATTCAGTTGGTTCAGCAGTGTTACTTCACATGAAGACAGGTCACCCATGCGTTGGCCAGGGAACGAACCACTTAGGTTACTCATCACGTTGGAGCCCTCCAGCAGGGAACCTAACGGCAAGAAGGGACATTATCACAAAATTCTGCAAAACTAATTTACAGCCCATTCTTTCATGTTTTAACCTCATCACAGTATAAATGACATCATATAAAAAATAATATAAATAATAAATGACAGCAAAAAGATTCCTTCAACCACCCACACTTACCGACTGCAGGTATGGGAGGCAGCTTCATACTGTTGCGTTGGCCCTGCGGTGGCTGTGGTGCAGAGTTACCCCAGGGGCAGGACTCCCTTACTGTCTTCAGCCTTTCCTTCTTGATGTTCTCCAGCTTGATGGTGACTGCGCCAACATGACCCAAGGCCTTCCTCATCTGAAGCCCCACCCCACCCTGCTGCCCCCCAATGGGAACTGTGGAGTCAACCATGGGGCACTCATCCTGTGCACTGAGGTCCCCGAAGCTGCCCCCGCTGTGCATGGCCATCTCTACCCCACTGTCGTTGTTGTTGGCGCTGCTGAGAGGCGACGGCTCGCTGCTACAGGACGAGTGACCGCCAGGACTGGACTGATAGGTCTGGAGGAAGACGACAGGGAGGAATTTGTTGTTGGTTTAATGAATCATTTCCACTTGTACATAAATCTTCCGCCAAACAGAGAACAATTGTGAAAATGAGAAAATCTGAAAATAAAAATGAATAAAATTAAATCATGAAAGCTTTGCAGAGCTCAGAGAACTCTATTATGCATTCTTGAACATTAATAATTTCCACAGTTAAACAATTCTGATTGTAATGGTGTTTTGTATAACTAATGCAGGCCTATAGTTCCATAATATCATTGATTATAGATGAGTTTGATTTATTGAAAACGAGAAAATAAGTGGATAATAGATGAACAACTAAAAAACAGAGCGATGACAGTAAATCAAACTGGCAAAAATGAACTTCAGTCTTTCTAACAGCTTGGTGTTGGCACTATTTGTTCAGCACACATGATAAAACAGTCCAAGAGTTTGAATATTAATGTGACAATGACTTTTATCATTGGTCGACCGCCGAGTCTACTGCCATGGATCTTGTAGGCAGGAAAATCCAGTTTAATGCTAGTGTGTGCTGTGTGTGTCTCCATACATGCATATACAGTATGTGCATCCATATACCCATACCCATATACAAAGGAGCAGGTTTGAAATTTGTGAATGGATGATCATGCAAAAAGGACATTTTACATCATGCAAGAACGCAATTTTGAAACATGAAACACGTATAAATTCGCACACCTTCCATGCTGAGTTGCAACAAGCGATCGCGACAGTTTGAGTGCTCACCTCAGTGAAGTCTGTCCATTAGGAAGGTTAACTTTAGAGAAGCAAGTTCAAGCAATAACCAGAGAGGTGAGTTAGGAAGGATGCAGGCAGTATCGGCAGTGAACAATAAAGCTTAGAGCAATGTTAGTAAAGTTGTGAAATACTTATCAGAGTGTCGGAAAGTGGTACATTCTTTTTAATTCAAGATGCAGTTAATCAACACAAAGTTAAAATACGAGCCCTGCATTTTCTTTTTTAAATATATGTGATCTGGACCCACCATAGAGTTCTCAGTCTTGATAGATTTCACTTGTAGGCAGTCCTCCACTCCTCTTGAGGTGCTGTTGGCCTCAATCTTGCCGTCGAGCCCTCTTGCACCGTACTTTGAGTTTGCGTCATCTCCGTTGCCTTTTGGCGGCTGCAGTCTCGGAGGTACGTCACTACGCTGTTTCTTGGTGACGTGGGCTTCGGGTCCGTGGACTGTTTTAACATGCTTCCTGAGAGAGCTGGGGTCCGTGTAGCGCTTAGTACAGCCTGGGATCTTACACACATATGGTTTCTGTCCAAAGAGATTTAAATTCCAACTCAAATTATCTTGCAAACATACAGTTTAGCACATTAGGCTCTTCACACAACAGAAGAACAAACAGGTACGCAAGAGAGGGAAAATCCTGCTGGGCCAAGCTGGGGTAGCTAATTCATGAAAAAGAAATAGAGGTCACAATGACCTTGACCTTTGACCTTGAACGTCATTATTTTATCCTATGAGAAACGTATGTGAAATTGTCTCGTCGATGGCGCATGAATTCTTGAGTTGTGGCCAAAGACGATTCTGGTCGTCAAGGTACCATTGACCTCGACGACCAGAATGTACTCAGGTCATCCTTGAGTTCAGGTGGATGTTTGTACCTGTCCTGAGATAATGCCTTAACAAGAGCTGGGTGGACAGACACAGAAACCCAGAAACGTTCTGCCTCTAGTATGAGAGACATTCATTTGTTAATTTTTGCCAAAATTTGCCAATTTATTTTTTATTTAACATTAAAAAAGCCAACGTTATGACATAATGATGATACGATGAACAACATACTATTATTACAATTTGTTTTTTTTATCTGCGACTTACGATAATTTAACTCAAAATAGATTCATATTAAGACTCCTCTGGTCTGGACACCTTTAAGTACTTTCAAATATCATTCAAGTACAAAGTTTTGATTTCAGAGCATCAACACTGAGCTGATGGGCATCCCAGTTATTCAGCTGATAAATGTGTGTGCGTTAACATACCTCATTAGAGTGTGTGCGGTTCTGGTGCTTGGCCCGGTCCGAGGCGTTGGAGAAGGCCTTGTTGCAGCCTTCATGTTCACACACATACGGCTTCTCCCCGGTGTGAGACCGGAGGTGGGTCTTTAGGTTCTCCAGGCGTGAATACGCTTTCGAACAGCCCTCAAACTGCAGACAGACAGACAGACAGACAGACAGACAGTGAGACTGACTGACCTGAGCGTGTGCTGTTTTGCAGCTGGGCAGAGAAAAGAGCCAGGCATCAAAAATAAAAGCTCTGTGTTTTACATTTTTGAAATGTAATCCACTGTTGGACTCTTGCCCACCTACTGTGGTGTGCCACACAAAAGCAACGCAGTGCTACACTTTGATAAAAAGGGCTATTATGTGAAATAGCTAAACTAAGTGTGAGGTGCGGTAAAGCTTTGTGTATGGTGTGCTTTGTTGAGACAAAGAGAAGTCTGTGTTTAGCCTTTGTATTCGCTTGTACTGTACAAGCTATAATTTGGTATTCCATCTGAGCATCACTGTGAACGGAACTGTGTTTAAAACTGAAAGAGAATCGAATTAGACTTGCTCAGAAATTGGATATAAAAGTAAGAAGATTCTCTCTTTAAAGAAACAGACTACAGGAGATAGGGTGTTATCAGAAGATGCATGTGGGATTTGTGCATAGAATATAAAGCATGCTCTTAATAAGGACCCATGGCCCCCTGCTTGTCTGCAGATTTTAATTACACGCCCACGCTGTCAATCAGCTCTCTTAACTCTCTCTTTCACAAGTCATCTGGTTTAATGCATTCACAAGACCCAGAGAGCAAGCTTTGAAGCCGAGCAAACAGGCCCTCAATCTGATCTTCACACAGCAAATGAAGGCTTGAATGAAACCCCCCCATGATTTATCAACATGTGAAATATCACAGGATGTTGCCACAGAGAAAATCACAAGTGTTTTTCGTTAATATTATATCGCAAAAGCAAAATACCAATGAAGCCACTTTTTATTGCAGATAAAACTTTTGCACTCTGCTTTTAAAAATGACCAAGAAGAGTAAAAATAACTTCTGGTGTGTCAAGAAACGTCAGGAGTTACTTTTATCAATTATTTTTGTTTGATAACTTGGTTTAATGGGTACCAGTCTACTGCTAAAATGCTAGCAGGGCATATTAGCAAGGCTCCGAGATTGTCTACTGATAACAAACTCTGGATGTGGACTTTGAAAGACATTTAAAAGGGGCGGTTCTAAAAGAAATTATTGGTTGCATTATGGGAAATGTAGTACTGAATATTTCTGCTTCTTTAGTTATGTCCTTTTTTTGATCTTTCACAGCCCAAATTCATGGAAAGCCAATAATCACTTTCTTGAATACACCTTAAAATACAGCAGCCAGCCAGGCAGAGCTCATACAGTATTATACAGTGATGCATGATTCTTACTGTGCATTTATGCGGCTTCTCCCCCGTGTGACGCCTCATGTGGACCACCAGCATGTACTGAGCCTTGAAGGGCTTCTGCTCCCGAGAGCACTCCTCCCAGCGACACACGAACTCCTTCTTCTCTCCGTGGATGTGGTCGTTGTTGATGTGCTGAGGAGGAGAAAATTCAGCTCAAGTCAGTCATCACGGTGTATCATAACATTTGTCTTTGGCACAGACAGAGAGGTAAAAGTAAAAAGGGGGATTGAGTGTGTGTGAACGTTACGAAAATTTAGTCAGCAAATTCTTTTCTTTTTCCCACCAGAAGATTCTTCCTCTTCCACGTGACCATGTCCATCCACACACACACACATTGTGAATGAAGCGGCCATCCATTATGGCTGACAGTTATTATACATCTGTCAACAGCAGACAAAACCTATAAAAGCCCTGTGTCTGTTTTTTCAGGCTCTGTGTGTGTGTGTGTGTGTGTGTGTGTGTGTTTCTAAAGGAGGAGGAACTTCCTCAGGTCCCCGTAAAAAGTGATCAGGAACAGGATCTTGTGACTGACTTGTATCTTCCATCCTCCTTACTTCTGATGGAACAGGAAGTCAGTGGAGGACACACAAAGTTTCCTGTGTGATGCTTAAATGTTAACCTAAAATTATACACATTTGTTTGATTTCAACTTATAGGAATTTATCTTGTTTAAATGTAATATTTGTTTATAATTTTGTGCTGAAGCCATGTTAGTACGTTTTGTTGAGCTGAAATCCACACCGTTGTCTGCATGTACCTGTTCTTCATCAGTTAGCACAGTGCTCACATGCATGCTCGTCCTAGTTCACGTGTTACAACAAGAAAGGACACAAATGTGCCAACTGGTACATCTGGTAAGTTTTGATAATATCTTTATCTTTTATACATTATTTCATCTTATTGTTGTTATGAAATCAACTTAAAAACATCTGCACGACTGAAACATTGTTGATACAATGAAAACAACTTGTTCAATGCCGTTGTTGCTGATTCAACTGGACACATATGCACTTAAAACATAAAATCAAACAGTGCGCATGTTCTGTTTAATTTGCCAGAACTTGTTTCTCCCTTTACAAAAATAATTTGCTTAAAAACATTACAAACATGCCTAAAAATATTTCTTACATAAGAGTGGATTTTTCAGTTTTTACTCTTTTACTACCACAATCAATTGAGTTACAAATGTGCACTTTGCTGCGTACACACACAATGTTTCTGAACAGACGCACTTAAAAACTCTCCTCCCATGCACCACATGCAAATATCCACACACCCAGAGGAACCACTTCATTTCCTCAGGACATCCAGACCCACAAAGCTGCACTTATGTGGCCACTTCTCCACCAGCGGAGGAGCTCAGCAGCTGATGATTCTGCAGAGATCTATTTTGGGTGAAGGAGGAGGAATGGAAACAAGCGGAGGCCTCTATTTTCAGGTTGCACACGGCTGTGAATCCATAATTTGGGATTTCTTTGGTTATGCAGACCCCAAAAAAATCCACAGGTGTGAGCGGTTATTGCTGACATTACAGGAAACGTTTGAAACCCTGGATGTGCTGAAGGAGATGACGTCTGCTTTTTATTCATTTGCATAAAATGGCTTTTACACTCCTGCTTTTGTGGTTGATCTTTTTTAAAGTTGAAATGAGCAGAGTCCTTTCAGAACCCCCCGTGTTCCTGTGAGGATTTAAGAATGTGTCGGCCTCGCATCGTCCATCAAACCACTGATTCTCCTCTAGTCTACTCACTGATCCTGGCAAGCGCTGAGCATTTGTGGCTGTGGAGTCGGGGCAAAAGTTCTCAGAGGTAACTCTGGTCCTGACTTGTTGCAGCCCAAAGCAACCCACCATCTCCAATCAGGCTTTGGTGCTGTGGACCTGACATAAGCACCTCCTACCAGTGAGATGACTGACAGTCAGTCACAAAGTGGAAAGCAAGAAGAGAAGTTGGTCTGGAAAAAGGAGAGAGCTTGAGGTTTCATAACTCCAGAGCTTCTGGCATGACGATGGATTTATGACCGGCCCTCTGGGCTTGAGGGGTTGGGGGTGTTTCTGGGAGTAAGAGGTTAGGGGTTAGGGGTCATGGGGTTGAGGGGTTGGAGGGGGGCACAGCTGCACAGCTTGGGCTTGAATTTGGCGAGAGCCGGCAGGCTCATTATCGCTGCGCGTGTCAACCCAACAGGAAGGGATCCGTTACTTGACAGCTTTCTGAGCCGACTCAATCAGCACGGATATAATGAGGAGCAGAAGAGTTGTTAGATCTTTTCCCTTTTACACAACAAAAAGCATTAAAGCATCGTTCCTAATGGCAAAGTTTGGAATATACCTTCACTACAGCACAGTAAACTAATAATGTTGATGACAGCGTCCAGAATAGCCGGAGGAAACATGTCTGGGAAAGACTTGACTTTGGAAACTTACTGTTTTCACAGCAGTAACAGTAATGAAAACGTGTTACTGAAGCCTTTTTATACAAACATCAGGCAAAATACATTTCTTTAGTTAGCTACTGACTACTGGAGGATCTCACACAAAAAATATCTTCAAGACGTCATGCCGGGGCCCTCACATCACCTCGCCTCTGTGACGGCTTCTGCTGCCGACTTAGAGGCAGAACATCATCGCCCCATCGTTACACATCTGTACCTTTTAAACTGAACAGCAAGGCCGAATACAGGCACCACATCCCTGCCTTGTACAGGCTGTGTAAGCGGTGCTTGAGTTTGTTATTCAATGTCTCATTCAAAGCCTATCACTCACATGAACCAGTTGGTCCTGGGTCTCATACTCCTTGGTGCAGCCCTCCCAGTGGCAGTTGGTCTCATATATGGCCTCGGGCTCCTGCTTGCACTCGTCTTTATCCAGATCCTCACTCAGGTCCAAGACGCCCCCTGCGAGGTCCTGAGGAACGGGGACAGCACTTTGTCAGAGGTGCGAACAACGGTACAGATTTGCCTTTAAAACTTGGAAACGACCAGAATAAAAACATCTTTTACCTGAATCTGCATACAAGACCTGAAAGAAGCATTCTGTACTGTTTTGCATCCCTCTTATCTTATCGTTTTCCTAATCCTAATGAGTTGTTACTTGCTTGCTTGCTCTAGTCATTGATGAAAGCTGCATTTTTATTCGCTACCCATAATCAATAAGAGCCAAATTAGCAACTGCCTGGGCGTGATTCCCCACTGTAAGCAGCTGAAGAGATAGTTTAATGGCAGGATTTCTTGAAGGTCACTTCAGGTGCAAACAGTAGATTTATGGAGAAGAACAGTCATTTTACCTTTGATTTTTTTTTTTTATTCTCTTACCTGAGAGGACGGTGAGATGGGCAGCGGACCCTCTGCTTCCGTCTTAACCTTTGACCTCTTGGTGGTCAATGGGTTGACTGTGCTACTCACTGCTGGATCTCCACTGGCATTCTGAAGGACAAATTAGAACAGCGAAAATAAGTAACAAAAAAAACTCCTGAAAAAGTCATCTTTTAATTTAAAGCAAACCTTGTTATTTTAGTAACTGGGGCTTTGAACATATTTATTGATCATTCCATTGATCCCAACACATAGAATCTACCCATCCCTCCATCCACACATCTAGTACCGCTCCCATTCATTCTCCTATTAATTAAATTCAATTTATCAAACCACCAGATTCCAAACAGTCACCACAGTGAAAAGCGGAGGAGGAAAAAAAAACGACAGAGTCACAGAGACCCCGCGCAATTGTTTTTGGCTGGAGATCCTGCTGTGAAGAGATGTGTGGAGTCCTGGTTGCACCAGGCACCGCGGCCCATAAGTCAGACTGGGACCCGCCGCCGAGACTAAACAGTTTAGACTGCTTTATGATCGCCAAAGCCACAAGGAAATATGAAAGAAGAGGAGTAAGAACCCTCGGTACAGAGGAGGAGGGGGCTGCAGGGCTGTGAGAGCGGGTGGGGGATGGGGGGTGGGGCTTTGATCTGCAAACAGATTCTTAAGACGACAGAAAGACACACACGGCCTATAAAAGCTCTAATGGAGACGGAAAGAAAAGAACATTTTAAATTTAAAGCAGCTGATGAATTATTGTGCATGTGTGTGTATATTGAGGTTCATTGGAGGGGGTCCAAAATTGGAGGGGGGTCCCCTAATCCCACCCAGACGCCACAGTGGAGTGGAGCATTTCTGGGGGCCTGGATGATTCATTCAGTTGGCTGGAAACCAAGAAGGAAATGTGGTTCTGATCACTTAAAATGCCGCTGAATGTGTGTGAATGGGGATGTGTAGTGTTCATGTGAAAGTGAATACTGGGATACTGTTGGTGTGCGTCACTGGACACTGTGCTGAAACATGGCTGATAGCAGTGTGAGGTGGAGTTATTCGCTGAGTGGGAAGTTTACATTACGAATGGCCGAGGTGTAAACAGAGCGCTGATAAAGCCAAGGAGACAGTAGGAAGTAAGACAGATGGAACTTGGAGGAGGCCTCTGGCATTTTTCTGACCTGAGACGAGGAAAAATACTGGATTCAAAACTTTTTGTGTATTTATGCTGAAATAAAGGTGGATCATCATCAGAGGTCGTTTAAAACCTTGAACCTCTTTATATATATATATATTTTAGGGTGTAATAGGTACGATAGGTCCACTAAAAAGTTTTTTTTTTGCCCTTAACAGGCTGATATTGTTATTCAAAAGGTCTGTCAACACAGAAAGGAAATGATCCATACATTCATCGTAGGGATGCACAATATTGGATTTTTTGCCGATACTTTCCAACTGTTTTAGCTGATTTCGATACAGATATATTGGGTATATGTTTTTTTTCCACCTGATTGCAGAGAACATCAGGTCTCCCTTGTAGTGGAGTTGATATCATGCCTACTCTTATTGTAGTGGCCAAAAACTGCCATAAAGCAGACATCTTGCACCCTTCTTCACGCTTGACGGAAGAGGCATTGTACAAAAGATCACGCGTCTGATCACTCACGTTTCTTAGCACACCTGAATGCAGCATCCCCCCGAAACACGACAGTGAGGGAGACATGCCCGGACTTGTTTACTGCACCTACTACGGAGACATCACTGATCGCAGACGGACTCTTTTTATCGTGTGTGAGTCCATGAATATGTAAGTTACTTTTGCACTGATGTTTATGTTACTCTCTGTTTGCGTCGGCTTTGGGTTTATTTTCGGTGTCTTTGATGTTAAGTTGTTAAAATGACGAGAATGTGAGCTAACTGTTAGCTAGTTAAGAGTTGTGAAAGTTGTTTAACTTGTGTTCATTGGCTCCTTTTTTTACCTCAAATAAAGCAGTCGCTCTCTTCACACCTTTACCCTGCAGAAAACAGCAGTTGCTGGTCTACTGCTGCCTTCAGTGGTTAGTTTGTTTTTCTTTGACTTTGGCGTTTTAAAGAGTAAGCTTAGATCCAAAACAATATAATAACATATGTATCTGTGTATATTTATTAGTGTACAAAGGGTATAAATGCTCCCGGTCATACCTGGTTTGCCTCAGAGTTGGAGCTGTTATGAGATGTGGACATTGGTGAGGCAGTAAGCGGGTGTTGGCGAGCAGAGAAGGAGGACGGCGATGGTTGAATGAGTGGAGGTGTGTGGCCAAAGGCGTTGAGACCCCTCTGCTGGGACAACAGCTGCTGGTACGCCACCGGGTTGATGGGATGAGGGAAGCTAAACGAGGGGCTGAGCGAGAGGAAAAAGTAAGGTGTTAGCTCATTAAAACACAGAGATCTTTTGTCTAGTGGCTTATATTTAAACTCGTAACCCACACTTAAATCACATTTGAATGAATTCCAACTAATTTGCACCAAAATGTCTTTTTTTGATCTCACTGCCAACTACTCTGCAAGGCTACTATTAAGCTAGCAGTATACAATTTCCTTTAACAGCTGGGTGCTGTTTTGGGTCAGCCGGTTAAAAGACAGTTATTAAAACTAGACATCTATGTATTTTGCTTTACAATATGCTTTGCACATGTGTTTTTGCAATTACTAAGTGTCTATGCATGTGCATGTGGAACTACCTGATGCCTCCGACTGACAGGTGGCCATAAGAGCTGCTGGCAGCCGAGCTGGAGCGGGAGTTGTTGATGTAGGCCACCAGGGAGTTGGGTGAGGTGCGGATCATTGTCTGCAGGTCAATGCTAGCGTCTGACAGCGGGGAGATGGACAGCGCCCTCTTCCTGCTCAGTCGGGGTGTCAGACGTGGGCTGGAGAAACGTGATACTGGACACAAAGAGACACAAGAGGGACAACGTCAGCCATCATGAAAGCAACCTTATGCTAATATGATGTCTAATGTGCAGTGTGCAACCTTTCAGACGCTGCAGTTATCCAGTGCGGAGTACACGTGTAAATTCGTGGTACGTTCAACAGTTACCCCTGGACCATGTTAGAAGAAATGTTCAGCCCGGAGCACTCCAGCGGAGGTCACAGCCATGCTAAGCTACACACTATCTCCTGCATCTCTCTCTTGCACACACACACACACACACACACACACACACACACACACACACACACACACACACATTCACAACTCCCCTATTTAACATTCGCATCCTCTTATGCATAATGAATCGCCTCAAATCATTCTCAGTAATTACCACGATAGCAATCTCTTTCAGACCGCTGTTCTTGGGCAAGTTAAATGGAGGCAATTTAAACAAATTGATCTCAGAATACCATTAGAACAAGGCTGCCTCACAAAGGTAGGGTTCATGGCCTCCTGCTAGACTTGATTTTTTCTTATTCTAGTAGTACAAGAGCACAAGAAAACGACCAGGGTGACCACTTTCCCATGAAGTCAAAGAGAACGCAATTTATTTTCCCATCTGTACTGATAGTCCATCATTTATGTGTTTTTTTCCTTTAAATCACTAAGGCATTTAGCTCCCACTCAAGTGGCTACCTTGGGGACCTGAAATGAAGACAAAGCGGCACTACCAGAAACTGCACTTCCTTGAGTGGCCACTTGAGGCTGGCCCCAAAGCGAGTCAGTCCCCATTAGGTCCAATGTTAAAACGCCCAACTGTAAAGCAGCATTACACATGTCAACAGCCTGATACAAAGAAATGGTTTTGTTCTCTGTAGCTCATTTACCATGTACCAGAGGTGAACTTTTATATAACTAACCTGTTTAAATGATATTGGGCCTAAACCCCCCCCACATAATTAGGGCTGTGGCTGCTTTGAGTGACAGGTGGAAGCCGCTAACTGCGAGCAACACTGATTTATTTGTATCGGCCCTTGCGTAGGATTTAGGATTGTTTTTGGCTTTTCCCTGCAGAGAAGAGGGAGGGCCATAGTGATTAGAGGATGGTTGTTACTCGCTACGTGCTGCTGCTCTCAAGCCAGCAGCAAGGTCGCTATGTTCAACAAACTTTCTTAACTTCATTTATCTAATAAATAAACAACTCATTGTTGCACAAAACAAATCTCATCTGTAGGAAACTAATCAATTAGCCACGAGCATAGACTGCATAGCTTTGATAACTTGCCGTGTGCCGTCCCTCGCTCCTCTCTAGCACCAGCCTCTCCAAATATGGTCATTCTGGATAAAAAACAAAACAAAATGGCGACGTCCTAAATCCTGCACTCGAAGGCTTTGAAGAGGCAGTATGCTAACAAATTGTTGACGTCATCATGGCTCGATCATTATTTCTACAATCTATACTTCAACTACCACAGAGAGACAGACAGATCACAGATCATTTTCTAGGGACCAACAGGTGCTGCTTCTCAGTGTGAGGGGAAAGAGAGCAGGACTGGCATGTGTGTCTTTGCACATATGTAATTAGGTCTTACAGCAGACATCATCAGAGGCGCGAGAGGCAGGAAACTCATAATAGGCCCATCACAAGGCACCTAAGCACATGCACAGTGACCTTACACACACTCGCGTGCACAAACACATATTTGCTGCATGTCACCTCCACTGCTGTCAATACGCAGCCGTTCCCGACTCTTGGCTGGTGGAACTCACAACCCCTCAAGCCAAATGAATCCAGGCTCCGCCATAATCACCAGGCCAGACCTACAGCCATAAACCTGGGCCTTACTTCCAAAACTATTATGTTTGGAGTTGACGAGTCGTAAAGCGGAGGCATATGCGATTAGTTAAAAGGCCCCCGGGAACTTCAGATGGCTGACGACAGTAGTTGGAGGCCTGAAAAAGAATACTGGTGCAGATGATAGAGACGTGAATGAAAGAGCTGGCAAAAACAACAAACAGTCCTCAGGAATGTGCCTCTTTAAGGCTAACAAATAAATATGTCATCTTTGGATATCTACACTGAGGGGTAGGATCGGAGTCAAGGAAGTATATGAATTAACTTGGGAGAGGATCGTCATGAATGGAGAGTTCATTCTGAGAAGATATACATTGCTCCCAAAGAGCTGCTAGAATTTGCTGTTTTTGCGAGGCCAGTTTGCTGCCCTGCCAACAGATTTAATAGGAGATAAGTGTATTAATATTCCCCTTTATAAAGCAGGAAACAGGCCTCACAGCCTGGTGGCCTGGTAGCCTGGCGCCTGCCTCACCCTTCTGGGCGCTGTGCCCAAAAAAACGCCCTCTATGACTTCAAACCACCCCCGCAATCTATACATCAACCTCCACTCGGAGGAATTCATTACGCCTCCAGCAAATAAGCTTAGAGTCTATAATGTTCAGTCTTTCAAAGCTAAGCTAGTTTTGTTTAGCTCCGACTGAAGATAATGGATGCCATTCGACCAACCTAATTTTACCTGGAACAAATTTCACACAAACGTGCGCACACACCTCTCACCACTTGGTGAAGGAGTGTTTTATAGACGGCGGTTGTAATTGAAAGGGTGAGCAGGTTCCGGCAGGGAGTGAGAAAACAGATGTTGCACAGGCCGTGGCGGCGCAGCACTATGTGGTAATATGGCATGTGTGCAAATGTGTATACATGTATGCGAGTGTGTGTCTGCGTCGTGGGCTGGTGGTAATTGTGGGATCTGGATTTATATAGAGAGTCATAATTACAGGGGCTTCAGTGCCCGTCAATACAGTTAAGGGTTGCCTGTGCTGTTTTAATCTTTGTGGAAAATGAAAACACTTTAATTGGAGGGTTTTGCTAATCCCATGAAGCAGCTAGCTCTCAATATCATCCAGACCCAGAACACGTGGAGGGTCACTATCAGGATCTGCAAAGAATTGGAATGTTGCCTTTTCTGCCGCAATAGTTGTTTTAAAATTGGGCTTAGGGCTCGTTACAATGCATTGTGACACAAGCTGGAGGTTGAAGCATTTCCAGAGGGAGACAATGATTCAAGCTCAAATTAAACCCCTTCCCCACCGTAATTAGCGCGTTGACGCGGGACCCAGACCCAGGAAGACCTGCTAATAAATGCCGATTGTCTCTTTTCCCATCGCAAGTGGAGTATACTCCTTTCGGTCTCTTTTCTGCTGCGCCACCGTTTGACGTCACAAACGCGGCAGAGACAGGGTTAGTTAACAGTGAAGATGTTACGGTGGTTAGGTCTTTATTGTATCTATTACTCATTCAGTCTGTTCATCAAACTCGGCACCAACAAATTTGGAACGATGTTCGAGCGCTGCTCGGACGGAGATGGGCGGAATTTATAGCTGAGATGACGAGGAGTCGCAGACGGTACCAAAGGAGCATAGCATCGCGCCGGAAAGGGGGCAGAGCCGAGGTCTACTGCAGAGTCATTTGACCCAGGTCTGAATGCCGATTGTAACTTTCCCACTAAGCAAAAAAGCCGGGTGTTAGCGGGTTATATGACCAGTGGGAAAAGGGCTTTAGCTCCAATGCTAACTTAATGCTATTGTTCTTTTTTGTTTTGTTTTTTAACCGTGATTTGTCATCAACTTTAATTACAATGGAGTTGATGACCAATAACTCTCGTACCTTGTGTTTTTTGGCTTAACCGACAAATGCATCGTGTGTGCTGAGAAGCTGGCCTCAATGGATAATCTTTGGCTTGTCCACTTTGACCTTGCCTCCATGATGAACAGGAGCTGCTCTACACCGGGTAACCCCCCCCTCCACACCGCAGCTTGTGTTCGTGCCAGCAGGGCCCCAGGCCTCCACATCTTCGGCCAGCAGAGCCACCCCCCAGGCCAACCGGAGTGCTAAATGTTTATTTTCCCTGCTAAATCTCACTAATGCTAACACTGTGAATTTTATTAGCGAGGGGACTCGCGCTGAATCCTCTATGAGCCCCCAGTGTCAGGCCTAAAGCCACCGTTGTGTTTGCCAGTGTGTTTATGCACACACTTCCACCCATGTGCTCATGAACCAACATATAGTTAAGTGTTTGTGTATGCAGTCTGAGGGGACCAGCCCCCCCTCAACCCCCTCACTCCCCACCACCACATCAGTACACAAATCTATCTGCATCAGCCCCTCCGCTGCTGCAACACTGAAATCTTTTTCCTCGGGATGGCAGACATTTACTTTGGCCGCTGCTTTTGTCGTGGGAGCTTCAGCCTTTTCCAACAAACTGCTCTGATATTTCTCTGCCCACCCACCCCTTACATACCTGCTCACTCGTAAACAAACAGACTTCTGAATGCCTCCCAATGTGAAATATTAAATAAAATGTGACTTTATTTATACTAACAGTGTTTGTGGTGTACCAATATAAATGCTAACCATGCTCGAGTGTCTTTTCACTCATGTTTGAATCAGTGCTTCTCTCTCTGACATCTCATCGTGTTCAGAGACCTGATGACTGTGGAACCGAAGCGACAGGTTTTATTTTAGTTCTCTGGTAAACTTAAGTTGCATTTCCACTCCAAGTACCCGAAACTTTTAGTCCCAGGATCTGATTTTCAAATGGTGCTTTTCGACAGCAGGAACTTTCCCCAGGAACTAGGAACCTTTAGAGGAACTTCATTGCAGGAACCAGGGTCTAAATTTAGCTCCAGGGCAGTTGACCTACCCTCTGAAAAGTCCCTGCTCGGGGGTTAGTACTTTCCAGAGGTCGCGGAACTTTCAGAGTGGGGCCTGCAATGCTGATCGCTTCTGATTGGTTGAGAACTTGCAGCGTTTTATTTCACCCGCCATGTTTAATAGATGAAGCTGCAAGCTCACAGATGGAGTCAGAGACGAAAGCCTACGACAGATGGACCGACGACAAGGTGCAGGCGTTGCAAAGCATTTATGCGGAAGAGGACATCCAGCGGGAATTGGAAACGGCGACCCGCAACGAGGAAGTGTACGCCAAGATTCTGCTTCTCCATACGTCAGTGGCCTGATTTGCATGATCTTCCCGGGACTTGGGCCGGTGTGGAAATGCAGACAACAATGTGCCACAGGAACAATTTAGTTCCTTGAAGAGAAGTTCCTGGAACTGAAAGGTCCCTTAAGACTGTTGTTTTTTTTGGGGTTTTTTTCAATCTGCTCTTAATCGCTAAAGTTCCTGTACTTTTAAAAGCACTAGCACTAACCGCTGAGGAGGACTTTTGGGGGTCAAATAATGTTCCTGGATTAGACCCCTTTCCCTGAGGTGGAAACCTACTGAATTCCTTTTAGGCTCCTCGACCCTGGGTGAAGTTCCTGCCGCAGCTTGACTGAGGAAATGTAGCTTTACTAAAAGTAGGTGACTCTTCACATTAAAAGCAATGAGGTCTCTATCAGTCAGCAGGGGGGGGAAGTAAATTAATAAATGTGTATTTTGCTGCTGTTGAGGGCTGTGTGCACACTATAGGAGTGGAGGCTTGTAGGAAATCAGACTTGATCTTATGCATGTAATTCAACACAGGCACCTATGTTTATGAATTAAGATGGTTTATTCCATTTTCTTTTCTTTTAGAAATAACTGAAATGAATGTTTTTACTAGTTAAAGAAAGTCGCAAAGGAGACTCAGATTTATTGACTTATTGAGCATATTTGTTCAACAGCGTGTCTTTAAAGCAAAATGCCTTTCTGTTGGCGTAGCCCAGTGTGCTCCTCTCAGCCTTCATGTCACTCTCATCAAATAACACAGTGATGAATGCATGATAAACACACCATAGACACCAGCACTGACTTACAGAAGCAGCTAAGCGTGTCAGAGAGGCCTTTACAGCCTCTGGTAACACTGTGTGTCGAGCAGTCTTGTCTATCACACTGTCATGCGGCAATTCTGAAGAAGGAAAAATCCAGCAAGTCGCTAATGGATCTCTACACCTTAAAATTAGAGTATTTCAACAACCATTTTTGTAGGTGGGTTTGAATTGTACACTGCTGCACGGTAAGTACATAAACCAATGTATGCACAGGCAGCAATTTACCCTGCAGAGTTTTAAGGGTCAATCGAGGGCATGGAAAGAAGAACCCCAAAGTCTGTGAGTTTAAACAAGAATGCATCATTTCTCTTCCTCTTATTCAGGAGAGAAATTCCTGCGTTTTCAGGCTTGCCCAACAGTAAATCCTTAAAATTCATAAGTGGAACAGTAAGACCTGCAGCCCCGTCGCATAAACCTTTACTGACGCTCATGTTCACAACTTTTCCACCGGCACACTTCTTCACAGCAGCATTCAGTGTTTCACGGTTCAACAGTAAACCTTGCAATTCACTTATGCAGAGAGAAAACGGGGGAGGAAGGGGCTGGTGTGAGAAGCCGCACTGAGGGTTCACTGAGGGCTTCCAGTTTTTGCGGTGGGTCTGCTGAATATTAGTGCATAAATTGATTTTTAATACGAGTTTATCTGCGCTGCCTTCCAAAACTAACGGCATGGGATGAAGCACATATTTGCCACCTCTGCCACTCCTCCTCCCCTGCCTCCTCTCTGGCAGTAAATGAGGCTTTTGATTCAGCCTGAGGCTGCCCGCGATGACCATTAGCTGGCCGCCTCGGTCAATATGGGCCCTGTGTCTGAAGGCCGCAATGGAAGAGCCTCCAGACTGGCAGAGTGGCCCGAACCTGACCACATCACTCCAAGCATTGGTAGAACACTGAATAAAAGCTGCAGCGACGGAGGCAGTAAGTTGGAGGCTGCGCTGTAGAAGGCGGTGGGGGTTGAGGGAGGTGGGGGGGGGGTTGTGGCTATTTGAGCAAACAGCGTTGGCAAACAAGTGTGGGCACGGCAGCACGCGGCGGTCACTGAGGTGGTTGGAGGTAGAGGAGAAAAGGGGGGGAGGCAGGTGGAGGAGAAAGAGGTGGTCTACAGTTTCTGCAGGCCCCCTGCTCACCCCTCCTCACTCTGTATCGCTGTGTATAACTAAGTGATTGAGATAATTAAAAGGTTAACCCTATAGAGCCTGGTGATACATTGGTGTTTCTGTTTATTGTAATGTTTTTTCTTTGAGTACTTTTAAATTCATATCCGTAGAATCTGTACAGACTAAGGTACAAAAATCAGACTTAAGCTATATTTTATTCCTTATTTTTATTGTTTTTTTAAAAAATATTTGAGACCAGTTTAAACAGGATTATGCAAACAACGATCTCTTGCAGCAAGATCGCCTCCACCCTCTGCTGCGTGTTTTCACTACGTTTTTCACTGGGGGTAACTTAAAGGGGACATATACAGTGTACAAACAGTGTGATAGAAAGCCTTAGCTCTGTGTTGCAGAAAGAATGAAGCCTCCAGCTATCACAGTTTTTATTTAGTATCAATTCAAACAGGATCAAGTAAAAAATGGCCCACCAGCAGCTGCCATCTGGAGGTCTGTTTTTAAAGGGTTAATTGCCAAGCGATCCTCCATCTGATTCAGCTTCTTTTCTACCTGTGCGTGAGGACGCCTGCATTAGTGTCATGCAGTGACCCCAGAGAGCGTGACACCGCAGCAGTGAAAGCAGTAGGGTAGTGTTTTTATTTCTGGGTGGGTGGTTGGACGGGATGAAAGACAGAGTGAGGGCTCCAGGAGCGGAGCGGGCGGCAGTGCCAAGGGGAGTATTTGATTATCAGGCAATCGAAAAGGCTGACTTT
This sequence comes from Semicossyphus pulcher, assembly GCF_022749685.1. NCBI lineage: Eukaryota > Metazoa > Chordata > Actinopteri > Labriformes > Labridae > Semicossyphus > Semicossyphus pulcher. The sequence goes on from NW_027211659.1 coordinate 26,596,582, forward strand.
CACGGACACTTTTCCACTCTGAGCGCTTTCTGTTCCCCATTCATAAGGGCTGAAGGTTTCTTGGATGCTGAAATCAAACGTCTGTTCTGGTGCCTGACCGTCATCTTGATAGAGGGCTGCGGGGTTCTAACTGGCATGAAAGAACAGGCTGGTCTCTGTGAGTTTGTGTGCAAACACGTGTACGAGTTTGTGAGCATTTGCCGGCCTATTTGCCGGGCTGTTTTTTTGTGTGCCAATGTGTGTGTGTGTGTGTGTGTTAAGCTGCCTCATCCCTGCCATTAAGTGGACAGCACATGCAGCCCACCAAGTTAATCCCTGCCTAAACTGCCTGACACACAAAGGTCTCAGCTTAACACTCCTCTACCTCACACCGTCAACATCCCTACACGCTGCCCGTTTACGGTAACCCGGGCTTTTATTTTGTAGGATGTTCTTCGTAATAACAGAACCAACGCACCTGAAACACCATCAGAATGAGAGACTCCAGAGTAACATGTTTTTTTACGAGCTCCTGGCCTCTGGGCTTTTAGTGTTTATGCACCCTCAACCCCCAACTAGCTGCGGCCCCCATGCTACGTGTAAGTCTAAAAAGCTCGACTGGCTTTGATGTGGGGAACTCTACCATGAAAAAAAGCCTCCAGAGGAAGAATAAGAGGATGGTATCAACACGCCTGGTGCTGAGAACAAAGGGCAGCATGGCTGTTAAGTTTGGCTCTTCGTCTTGTACTGAGGATGAAAGACGTGCATGTGCTTTAGTGTTGCTAGGATGGGAGTTTGCTATTTTTGACATCTTGACAAATTATTACACCGCATATCGTGTTGGTACTTTCATACGCCCTCCATTACAGGTTTCTTTTGGATCTTCTTCCAGGTTATAAAGCGTCCTCAGCCTAAGCTCTGAGGCCGATCAAACTTTTAACTCTTCAGTCTCTCCCGCCTACATTTCATAACCAAAGACTGATGTGCAAATCAATAAGACATCAGACTTCTCTCTTTAAGCTCTTTAACACCAGTGGCAGATCATATCAGCTGTAACTATTTAACCTTAATGTTTTAAGTAACTTGCCAAAAGGCCAACATAATTACAGATTAGCCAAAACTCTCTGCAAGCCACTGCTGATTATCGAAACATTGTTTACTCGAAAAAGAAGCCACACTCACAAACCCCACTCTGAAATCAAGATTTGAGATTTTGTGGACCAACAAAGTGTTAAAGGGTAAAAAGTTAAAGGGCTGTATTTTTTACATGTTTAGAGTCTAGATGATTAATGGGAACAACAAGTTTTGCAATTACGAATCATGCTGTAATGGCTGCAGCTTTATCCTTACATCCACCTTAAGTGTTTGTTTTTGCTACTGACAGGCTCAGATTGTTACTGAAGTGATAATCGTGAAGATTTTCATGTAAATAAATGTCTGTTAAGTCTCTATCTATCCCCGAATGAGGCCCACTGATGAAAGCCTTTGCATCTGCAGTATTACACACTGGCCTTCTGTGGTGACTTTTGCGCCCAGTTAGTGACACGTTTACATCAGCCAGCAGTGGTTGGTCTGCCAGAGAGGGTAGGCGGAGCTAAGCGGCTGCTTCTCCGCTCTCTGCAAGTGTTGCGAGTAACAGTAATCTACTATGGCTGAACAAACAAAGAAAAGATGGATGACTACAGATACAACTTCAACAATAAGTGAAAATCCAAAGAAAAAGAAACAAACTCGACGCTCAGATGAAGCAAACAGTCTGAAAAGGAAAGCGACCGTCAGCCAGGAAAATCAAGAGTTACAACCGGAGCCAACCGTGGACGTCACACATGCAGCACTGTCTGGATATCTGGGAAGTGTGCTCCTGCAGTTACCGTTTATCGCCATAGGTGCCGCCAAAGAGAACGAAACTGAGATCTTCAAGATAAGCACTTAAGTGTCTTACTACTTTATAGTCAAAGTGGTCTATCTTTAAACACCAGTTACATCAATTTTTTTTAAAACCCTACCAACGTAGGGTCTTTCTTTTTACTTTTTGTACCATTAAAACGTGTTAAAGAATAGTGGCCAGGATTCAGTTTGACTCTCCCAGAGAAACTACAAGAAAAATGCTTAAAGCTCAGCTTAAGTGGATTTGATAAGGGATGTGAAAGGATGCTGGGTAAGCAACATTTGATTCTGGATTAAGATTTGTTAAATGGACTGTACTTATATAGCGCTTTTCTAGTCTTCAGACCACTCAAAGTGCTTTAACACTACATGTCACATTCACTAACTCACACACTCATTCACAGTGCCAATCTCCAATCAGGATCTATGCATTTCTACCCGATGGCTATGCCTTTGGGAGCAGTTTGGGGTTCAGTGTCTTGCCCAAGGACACTTTGACATGTGACTGTAGCAGTCAGGGATCGAACCCCCAACTGATTGAGAGACGACCGACTCTACCACTGAGCCACAGCCGCCCCATAAATGTTACGGATTGTAATGTATGTTGAGCAATGTAACGCATATAACATAGTTCATAAATTGCATTAGTGTCGTTAAACATCTTTAGTTGTATTTCGGTGAAAAGGCAACAAAATAAGAAGTCTTATCCTCACCATCCACGGGGCTGATGTAATCTGGGAGATGAGCTGCAGCCGCTGCGGCTGCTGCTGCTGCTGCTGCGGCCGCCGCTGCTCCGCTCTGCATCAGCAGGTCACCGTAGGGGCTTCGCTGGCTCGCACTGGCCATCAGGTGGTAGTACTCTGTGGGGTTGGCCCCCGGTGGTGGAGGGGGGAGGCTGAACAAGGCACGTTCCTTCAGGTGTTCGTGGGTCACTGCAGGGATACATGTGAGGAAACAACGTCAGCGTCAGCATGCTATAATTATTATTATATTATTATTATTATTATTATTATTATTATTATTATTATTATTATTTTAATTCAAGCATTCAGATAAGATTCTTGTAATTCCTTCTGGTGCTTCCTGGTGAAGTAAAGCTAAACATATTTTGACAAATCAAACACAAAATTATATTACATACATTTTGACAGAGTGTAAAAAAACAAAGGGAAGAGGAGAAAGGTTGAAAGAAGGACTCAACAGAGGAGACGAGTGCCCTGCTTTACAGATTTGAAGATTTGTGCGTGCCTGCATGCATGCCCCGGGGCATGAGGCGTTTGATAAAAGATGTCTGATGTCTTTGAGGCTTGCTGGGTTATGGGAAAATATCTCCAGGGAGTAAAGGAAGCAGAGGGAGAGATGGAGCAGGGCAGATGGGGGGCTACAGAGGAAAGGAATACCACATTCCTGCAGATCTCTGGTGTTGAGCATGCAGTGAGTTAGACAGGTTGAAGACATACACAGAGGGCAGGTGCATGCACACACACATAATGCTAAGGAGGCCTTAAATGCAGCATGAGCAAAGGTAATATTGACATAAAATGAGTTAACACCTGCACCCAGTAAAGCCACATTTAAAAGTGTCAGGAGTGATAAGAGTGAGAGATTGGATGGATTGTTTTTTACTACATCTAACTGCTGTGTCTGTTTCCCCTTTTCCTCCGTTCCCAGCTCTCTTCCACTCCCTCTCCCAGTGGGTAGGGGGTGTATAAAGGGGACAGGGGTGTGGGCTATTATGTATGCTGGTGGAGTCAGGGGGGAAATGGAGGTTGGGGCCAAAATTGGATATTTGGGGCGCAAAACCTCAGCCTCCTCCTTACACATAGACATAAGCACACACATAAACCCCAAAAATCTGGATCTATCAGAACCTATTAGGCCATGGCTGCAGTAACAGAGCACAGACAGTGTGTTTGTGCTCCAGCAGCAGTAACTCGGGGATATTCTTCTGGTTTCTCCATGGCTGCCAGATCACGTTACCACCTCCGCAGAGCAGCATTTTGTGTCTGAGTGTTTGTGCGTGTATGACCTCACTTCTGAATGCAGAGAGATGAGAGATAGCAGCTACACAAGTCCCAGTAAAACCAGGAGTTAACTGAGATTTCAGCCTAAAATGTACAAGATTTTGTGTTATGATAGGATGCGTGCAAGCGGAGGTTTTCCAGGGCCCACTGGAGACGTGGATAGCGTCCTCCAAAGGCACAGAGCAAAACTGCATTTTTTCCCTACCATAATGGCATTAGCTCCCCGTGACCGCATGATAGGACTGAGATTGAAAATCGGCGAACTGGCCCTTTAAGCTTAAGGAAGACAAAGCAGTGGTTTGAACCAAATGCTTACGTCGGTGAGGGTGCTAATATGCTAACAATGCCAACATGCAGGAATATTGTTCACCATCTTATTCTAAAGATTCTGTAAAATCTTGCAGGGTCACTTTTTTACAAGAATACACTGGATTCCTGTTCAGATTATTTCCCATCATGCTCCTGGTGAAAAATTAAAAGAAGAAAATGAACAATAGAGCTGCCCTTCTGGTTCAGCAGTTTGTGTGATCTGTGACGACTCAGAGAGTAACGTTAGCAAGGTTATCAGGCCGCTAGCAAGGGGTTTCCTTCCTCTTTACTTCAAGTTCTTCCCCAGTTAGCTGCCACACTTCACAGATCTGCGAGTATGAGAGCTAACTGCTGTCATACTCGCAGTTCTGCCACAGCAGGCGAGTATCCAGTTCAAGAAGGACACGGTGACAGCAGAGCCTTGTGTGTGCAATAGTTGCACCTCCTTTGAGTCCCCTCCATGTTTACTATCTTCCTGGTTTGCTGCTTCCTGTTTTGTGCTGAAAAAAGGGCATATACTGGTTGATGAAAATGTTATTAAACTTCAATAGTTGCATGAGTCATCAGGATCCCGAAGGTTTTTGTCATTCATCCTTAGTGGACGATGATGTGGATTATTGGGCAAGACCTTGGTGCAAACCACAAATGGACCAAGGTGGCTGACCACATGGCTGTTTGACATTGCCACAGGGCCACGACACAAGCACGGCTTAGATGTGGATGCTACTGCTGTGTTGCAAGGAGTCAGATTTGCAGTGTACAGACAAGTATTACACCATGCTCCTCCCCTTTAAGAATATATTTTCATTCTACTTTGGGCTCCAGATGCTGTATAAATACTACAGGTAGAGTCTGTGCACAGCCACCTTCCAGCTGTTTCATTTCTGATTGAATTTAACCAAATGAGTGGCAGTACTCTCAGGACCATGATTATTTATATAGTCTACCTAAAGCCGTTAAGGTTCTACAAACAGCCTTCAACACATGCCTGGCACCCAGGTATGCCTATCAGAAGTTTACACATGCTCCACTGAGCTCTGTGGTTCCACAGACATTATTTATGTTCTGCAGAGCTGCAGCGTGTCGTCCAATTGGTGCCATACTTCCCTGCCACTTTATCAGCGGCAGCATCTCTGCAGCTTTACTTCTCCTGAAAGGGTGCGAGACATTACGTGCTTGTTGGTGATTTATTGGTGCGGGGTGCAGGACTGTGGCTCCTCACCTCTCCTGCCTGTTGTTTAAATGAGGGTAGCCTGTAAGAGGTTTGCCAGTGTGTGAAGTGGTGTGCTGTGTGTCTGAGCTAATTTCCATGGTTTCTCCTGCCCAAACATATACAAATCAGCAGCCTGCACACATGCAGAAACACCATAACATGCTTGGTGAAGGTCTGCTTCAGTGCCTTATATAGGGGAACGTATAAAGTGCAAGACTAATTATCACCGTTGGTAAAATAATCAACTGTGTAAACTCAAGTGTGTGTGCAGCGAGCTGCAGCCAAGCAGACAGAGTTGGTTTATAGTGAGCAGGATACATAAATTCTAAACCTGCTCGGCTCTAATCTCACCGCCTTAATGCTAACTGCTCAAAGCAGCTGCAAAATATTCCACATCACTTGCAGTTTATCCATCATATTGTGTACTTTGCACACATCATTAGTAGACTAAGGCTGAGTGTTTCCATCTTGCAAATGCATGATGGTGATGATAACCTAAGCTAGCAGGTATGAGAGTGTTTATGGATGAACACGTGTGCCTGGACTCCTGAAGTTATTCCCACATTAAGCGTCTATACGAGACCAAGCGAATGACAGCATATCTGTGAGGCCTTTCCCCGAGGTAAGAACTGTAAATGCACTTGTACATTTTACATAAAAAAGGGTTTGCAAACTGGCAGCATTGCTCCTTTACTTTGAGAGGTTGAATTAGAGACTCAGCACTTCAAGCCGACGACGAATGTCACCACCACAGCGAGAGTGATATATTCTGTATGTGGTTTACTTGAGGAGTGAAGGTTAGGTTACCTTTTCTTTCTTTGATTGATGTCAGGATTATGAAATATGGGATAACTTAACAATCAAGTTGGTGGTGGTGGATTTTAATGTCAGCACCACTCAAACATTGCCGTGGTGGACGTCTAGAAGGTCTGATATCGTAGTCTAAAGAGTGATATAGTTCACTTGGGGTGGCAATGTGTCACACAAACACAGGACCAAAAGTCAAGTAAGTAAATTTACTGACGTAAAAACAATTGTAACCTAAATTTAACCCTTCTTTCTTAATCTAACAAAGTAGTTTCTGCTTCCAACCATAACCAAACTGTGAATATGAACCTTTCTTCTTCTCCAATTTCTTCTTCTTCTTCTTCTGTCTTCTCTACTTCTTGGTTACAGATTCATATTTGGTATGCTTTTGTTCAAATTAAGAGTTGCCTGTTGTCTTTTTCTATTTCTGGAGGTCGTGCGTGTCTGGCTGTGTTTTAGTGTTATTATGGGTTTTCTTTTGCTGTGGTATTAGCAGCAATAAATCAGTAGATATTACGTCTTACCTTCAGCAGGGCTCAGTCCTCGGGCCGCTGAGATCATCGAGAGGGTGGGGCTGCTGTGAACCGAGCGGAGGTAGTGCTCCATGTGGGGGCTGACGTACGGATGTGGAGGGCTGAACGGCGATTCTCCCGTCCCGGGCGCTGCGTGGGGCGATAGACGGATCAGGGAAATATCCGAGATGACCGGGCTGCCTGTGAGTCCTGGAGGTCTGTGAAGAAGGAGTAAGAAATGACAAATGTAAATAAATAATACGAAGAGGATGAAAGAGATGCAAGAGAAGAAGAAATGATAGAGGATGAGGGTTATAGATAGATATAAAGACAGGAAAGATGGAAGGAGTGGAGCCCGCATGTGTTAATTTGATTGCCTGTATTCTGCTCTGTTATCACGGTGAGTGATCTTCATTGGTATGTTCGTAGACAAGCCTTAACTTCTGTTGTTCCACTAAAGTGTCTGCAGTCTCAATCCACTTACACCCTTTCCCCTCCACAGCTCCACGGCTAATACATAATAATCCCCTTTTGTTCACCTTCTCCTATTAAGCCCTGGAGCTACAGACAAGTCGAGACCAAGGGCTTTCCTCTGCGAGGCTACCAGGAAGAGGTTGTTCTGTCTGTTTGGGTGGGCAAAACTACAGGGTCTCTCACATCAGGTATTACAATTTGTATGATAAGAGAGCACAGGAGGTGCCTGAAGAAGTCTCGTGCGAAGTTCTCCGACTGCCCGGTGGTCACATCAGGCTGAGCGGTAAATTTGTCATCTCTGGCAGGTAATTGGCAGCTCTTCTTGCAAAAACACAGACAAGTGGGTGTTGTAATTCTCCATAACCCTGAGGGACTAGCTCCAGATAGAAATGTCTGCCAGCTTCTGGCAGTAGGACAAGCCTTTGAAGGGGCACAGGTACGTATGTTGACCTACTGTGCCTCAGCTTTAGGAAGTGACCCCTTAGTTTGATGTATGAACCTGGTAGAGACTCGGCCATCAGAAAGACAATCACGCTGGAGGACTGATGACTGCTGAGAGAAGGCTCAATGGCAGTGTAGTTGTGCTGCTGTCTTAATAAATCAGGATTTTAGTGGACTTTTATTTGACACTGCTCTGGTGAAACACGTATGTTACAATAATAGACTCTAAAAGTGGAAGAAAGCTTGTTGCCACGTTGAATATGTGCGGTCAATGAGGAAGTGCCTTAAAGCTGCATTCTTTCCATTGGCCAGCAGGGGGCAACTTCACTGGTTGCAGAAAGATGTTGAATAGAAGTAGATGAGAAACTGACTCTTCCTTTGACTGGATTTTTACATCAGTAAACAGTTTGGTAATGAGTTTATTGTCTCAGTCATTCGCCTCATGTCATATTAAATACAACAGGATGTTTATCCTGTAAATGTGAGTCCCCTTTTAGAGTAAAATGCATGATAGAGCCAAAGAGTTTGGTTATACTTCAATGAGTTCTCTGTTCATTTTTTGGTAAGTAAAGTCACTAGCCAAAATTAGCATCCATAATAATACAACAGTTATCATTAACGGATGCATCTGCAAACCAAGGTAGCACTAGCCTTGGCGCTCCTCTCAAGCTCAACTCACTCGTCAGAATAGGGCCTTATCTGGCTCCAACAAACCAATGGTAAAGAATGTTCACAAACTGACTGATGATTGCTCTGTCACTTTCTTCCTCTTATAGTCCATGGTTCCAGTGCTGAACCTGGCTTATAAATTGACTAAATCCAAAAGAAAGAAAGCATGCTCAGAAGACAATACACGTAAGGAACGGTGCGTAAAACAAAATAATGAAGGTGTGAATAATTAATTTCAATGACCCCTTGAGCCTTTGTCTTCATGACTCTGGACAACCATATATGGCAACGAAACATAAAACATGTATTTCATTCTCATGGAAGTGCTGGAACTTTAAGAGAACTGAAGAAAAAAAGACAAAGAGAAGAAAAGGAAGATAAGGGGTCGAGGGGAAACAATGAAGGCAAATCGGCCCTCTCTTTATTAGAAACAACCAGACTAATGACTCACTGTGAGGCTGTCCGTGGGGTAGGGGAGGGTCTTACACAATCAGTCTGAGTTACAAGTGACTAAAGTGATCGGCATGTTTGCCCCCTTAAAAAAGGAGTGCAGGTTTCAGGTCATTCTGAGGAAATATTAGACTTTGTATGTGCTGAATTGAGAAGTGAAGTGGCTTTCAGGTCGCTCTTTGGATTGTGTCACATATTACAAACTACCTGCCTCGCTTCAACCTGTCACATGGCCAGGAGCGAGTCTTTATTATGCTAATGTTAAGCGTCATTTTTCTCACACTGGTGCTCCGTGCAGGCCCTCATACACTCGACCCAGTCAGCTCTGTTCCTTTAAGAAACCCCGCCCCTACAAGCCTGCTTTCTTCTGATTGGTCAGCTCTCTGAAGCCTGCTGAGGCTCCACTTTGTGACATCACAAAGTGTAGCGTGTAGAAAACGTGGCGTTCACAGCAGCCTGAAGACTGAGCCGAGAAGCCTGGGGATTACTCCAACATACTTTTATTTACAGATCTGAAACTTCACCAACGTTTAGTTTGGACATCCAACAGTGTAACATTATATATATGTTAAATGTGAAACAGCATAATACCCCTCTTCAATAGAAAATATGACCCCAGTGATACTTGCATGCAATGTAAATAAAGCATCTGAAAATGAATACCGACATGGGTGCCTTAAGGTGAGTAAATAGTTATGATAGTCATTATCCAGAAAAAACAGTGATGGGTGTCAAATTATTGAACTCTGATGAAGTGAGTGTGACTGGTCTGAGTTGTAGTTTCTGGCTATGTCTGTCTATGAAAGGTGCGCCTGAAGCATGCTTGGCAGAACTCCCCCCATCCTCCCTTCAGAGTTTCCCTGCTCAGTCTCTCATTCACCGTCTCTGTGCGGATGCCAACCTGCAGCCGGCCCGGCCCTGCCCATCTCAGGCCGAGCCAACCAACCCGGAGCCTCGGCCCTCGCTCCATTTCCAGTAAGGGCCTGCAGACTGCTGGCCTTGTCTGAGGGCCAACTTTCTGCCGTCTCTTCCCCTACAAACAACCATAAAGAGCTCTCTGTTCCGGGCGGGAGGGGTGAAGTGAGAAGAAACAGACGCTCCATACACAAAAACACGCTTCCCTCGGCCCGCCTTCGAGCTGCCAACACAGAGCCTGGCAGTGCTGACTCAAATTAGTGCTCGGGTGTTTCACTGATGGACTACCTGGGTAAGCTGGCACAGGTGCTGGCTCTCTGTCTTATCAGACATCATCAAAGAAACCTCACCCTTGGATTCCCAGTGCTTAGCAAAAGCATTGAGCCTTAATGCAACCTAACAGGTTTCCTGAATGGATACGATATTAGAAACACCTGCCCAATGTAATGCAGGGACCTACATGCCAGGTTTTACTTCAGTTGTATGTTTCATTTGTTTGTATGTTAAAAAATGTTGCATGTTAAAAGGACAAGGCTGCAAACAAATCGCACTCCAGACCAAAACCGACAGTATGTCAGTCCGTCTCTTGACATTTTCTGACTTCCCAACCCTTTTTGTGACGCTCAAGAATACATACATTTTTAAAAATGGGTCACAAAAGTATCGATCAACTTTTGAATAATGCTCTGTAATTTCTTCAAATAGCCAGGCTCTGTTCGGGGCATAAGGTTAACCACGGCTGTCCTGGCCCCTTGCAGCCCGCCCATAGCGCCGGGCGTGTCTTTATACACGGAGGATAGTTATTTGTTTCTTGGCCGATCACAAACCAGCATGTCGACACACATCACTCTACCTGCAGTAAATCACTCAAACAACTAAGAGCGTATACGAGGCCTTGATAATAAGGTGAAATTTACTGCCGTTGCCTGTCAGGAGGCTGCAAATAACAGTCCCGTCTGGCAGGTACCATTATTGAAGCCTTGTCGATCCACCCTCTTTCTGACAAGATGCTACTTGAAGTCTGTGAGTTTCAATGGGAAGCTCCTGGAGGCCTCTCTTAATCAGCAGCTGCCATTTAAAGAAACTTCCATCATACCTGAACACGATGGGTGGCTGACTCATTGGAAAAGACTAAACTAGAAATAGTAACAGAATCTGCAAGTAGTTAAAAACTCCTTCATTACCGCCAAAAACAGAGCAAGGACTTGTAAGGATGATACTGGAGGAGAAATGGGGACACATCGAGGGGTAGGAAGCCACTGTGAGTCAGTAGATGACATACTTTGACGGAGGTAATTGCTATTTGTCTCTGTGTTCTGCACTGTGTGATTACACACTCTCTGTTGTTCCATTGTTAAAAACTCTGCTGTGAGAAAAAGTGATTTGGACATGGTACAGCTTGTCGAGTACATGAGTAACCCTATGAGTAAGTGCATACCGGAGTGCAAGAGTACATTAGATGGCTGGTGGGGGACGATTGCACCACGATTAGTACGGAGTTAAAGAAAAATGGGATCTCCACATTTCCTCTTACGTTTGTGTTTACACAATCCAACATTAAGAAATATTAAAATTGTACAAAATAATGAATTTGACAAAGTAATGATCTTATAGAAAGCTGACCTTGTGAAGTTTTAGAGTATTTCTGTTAGTTAAGAATATTTTCAGTTTGGTTTCAGGGGCATTTTCAGCTGTCTGACACAGATTTGCAAATATCTTTCTAGTCTAGTCTTAATCACAGACTGTGTACAGGAAGTGACGATGCCTGAATTCTTTCTAGTCCCATTGTATGAAAGTAAATGACAATAAATATCCCTACTTGATTTCTCACCCAGCAAGCATTTTCCGAATGAGTTTATGATCTCAATTACTAGTTTCAAGTCTAAAGCATCAATCAATCAATCAATCAATCAAACTATTTTTAGCACCAAATCATAACCAAAGTTATCTCAAGATACTTTACAAAAAAACCAGGTCTTGACCGTCCTGTTTTTTTATGTTATTTAGAGAGAGACAGAACATGAATCCACCATGAGCAGCTATTAGCAACGTTTGGCAACAGTGGCAGAGAAACGCCTTTTAACTGTCAGAAACCTCAAGGGGTCATGCAGCCCTCTGCCTCGACTGGAGAATGACGTTTGTTCTGTAACGACCAAAGACTGAACTGAACCGAACTCAGCCGACATGGCGTCACAAATTGGTGGCCATTTTTTAAAGCTAGAAGGGACCATATTTGGAAGAAAGGATGGATGTTTTATCGTCATTTTGTACGACGATAGAACAGGGTATACTTTGGGATTGACAATTTGTTATCACTGAGACCTGAAAAAAAGAATTCCAGTTAAAAATGTTAGCTAACCTGTCGTCGTCTTCTTCTTCTAGAAAAATAGTTTGTGACTCTGGTGACGGCCGCAGTCGGGATGGTGCGGGTAAAACACAAGCTCCAGACTGGAACAAGTTTTTTGCAGTTTACTTGAAGGTTGAGTGTGAATTAGTGTAAACAGCAGACTTAACAAAGCACATTTAAATGTGCATAATTACAGCTCTTAATTTAAAGGGGCATTCGTGCTTTACAAAAGTATTGAAATTTCTTTCTTTGCAGATTTAGTATTGAAGTAATCCAAAAGTAACTGAAAGTAATCAGTTACTTTAAAATTGTGAAAAAAAACCTTCAACGGTCAATTTTATATGGTTTTGGTTAAAAGCCAGTTTTGTTGCTCGCCAACATTAGCAGCACAGTTAATGTATGCACCCTGTAGCACTAGTGTTAGCTGATTACCAAGCCTTTGCTAACCCCTTTGCTACTCTAGCTCCACCCTTTATTCTAAATATGGCAACCAATGGGTGACGTCACTGTGGCTGTGATGAGTTCGGTTCAGTCTATGGTCAAATGCTTTAAACACAGTGTTTGTGAGATCATCAAACAGCATCTGATCAACACTGACGGCCTATAATTGCTGACATGTTTTTTTTTCACATTTCAATGACAGCTTCTGGCAGCGACTGGCCATGTGGTGGGAAAGTAGTTTAATATTCCTTAAGCTCCCAATTTTTATTGTTCACACAAGTATTTCCATTATCATGTGTTCTAGTGAGACCATCAACTGAGGAGAGAATGTCCAACAGTGTTCGCTATCCCAGTTTGCATGATTATTCTATCTTCCTTTACTCCCCCAGAGAGTATCAGTTCAGAGAACTTCTGCCTTTGCAGGAGTCAGATGGTTATTTTCACACATTTCCCGGCCTTGATAATGAGAGGAAATGTATTAATAACTTCAACTTCTATATTGTCCCTTGAGTTTGAATTCACAAACTTTGAATGGGCCTTTCTGCAAGCGATGACTTTTGCAATGATCCGTCTCCAGAGTCATTAAGATGCTCCCTGTTTTCAAGGTGAGGTGTTTAAGCCACGCTCCAACTTCAAGTTCCCTTTCTGTCTTCCTCTCTGCCCTCCTGTCTGACCAACATGTTAGAATTTGCCTCTCTGGCATTTTCCCTACTGGCTCGGGGTTGGATGAATTATGATGTGACACACTCCCTTCTGTACTTCTGGGCAGCCAAGGCGATCAAGATAAATCACCACGCTGCCCCACATGGGACATGCTCAGATCCTGCCTTGGTTGTTTTTGGGGCCCTGATCAGGATGCGGAGGATTTGGACACAACTTGATACTGTACTCCCTGAGAAGCGAGGCCTGTGTACAAAGGAGGGGCCCAGTGGAGCTATGTCAGACGATGGGATAATACACTTAAATGAGATGGGATTATACAGAGGGTAATTATGCATTATTCGGCTCCCTAGCTGTCACATACCATTTAGTCTTTTTTGAGTGCAGGAAAATTACGCTGAGACCGTGTGATAAACCGTGAAAATTTGAGGCTATTGATTTGCAACTCTGCAGGCTTTTGATGGATGGGTCCCTTGTCTTTTCAGCAGCACATTCCTGGCTGTAACTCAGGGGAGCATCCAAATTCAGACTCGAGCCGTGACGATGAGCCGAGCTGGAGCCAACATAAGATAACAACATGTCTGTCAAAACCACTGACAGCAAATCGTCAGACTTTAAACCCTGCCCCCCCCTCGTTTACCTCCCACCCTTCTCCTTTCCATGTTAACCAAACCAACACAATGAAGGGAATAAACATCAGCCCAAATGTCTGATGGGTAAACTGTATTTAATCAACACATTCCACGCTGTGAGGCTGTGGGCCTTGAACAGGCTGATTGCCTGCCGAGCGGGACCACATCTGTTTGTGTACAGGGGCGGTGTACACCACAGCTCTGCCACACAAAAACCTTGGGCATATTTCAACTTTTCAGTGCTGCAATTTGCCCCCGACTGCTTCCCAAAAAGCATAAATACAGGCTGTGGAATGAGCGGGGGATCTGTTTTTCTCATCCGTTGCGTTGTCGTTGAGGTTCTGGGAACGGAAGGCTGGATTTCGGATGCTAATTACCCGGTCAAACACGCTGGCACGGTGGCTGGCTTTGCTGGGTTGTGGGTTTGAGAAGAAGAAGATGCCCGACTCCACAACATGCAGCAAACAGCACTTAAGTGCCGTCTCTAAGCCCGAGTTCTACTGTAATCCCACAAGAGGCTCGTCATAATGTGTTCCAGAGACAGTTTGGATATGACATGTCTCTCTCTCTGGAATGTTAAGTTCGTGAAAGGCAGGGAGACCACAGCCTGAAGATTGCTACTTTTAAATCCTGAAACATGCATTCGGAAATGTGCTGAACGATAACATGTGCAATAACGCTTTATGTAGTGACATCTGCACCCCGGGGTGAGGTGTGTAAATATGATTCATATTAGGAAGGAGCCTATGTATTCCAACCACCTGTGAGTGTCCTAGCTTTCTTAGAAGAGGAGGATTGCAAGATCTTCAGAGAATCCAACAAGTGACCCTGCGTTTTCCACTGTCAACATGGGTCTACAAACATTTCAAGGACCAGAGAATCAGTCATGTATTTGTTTTACAACAGAAGGTTGCACAATGTGATGGAAGAACAAATATAAACTCAATGTTTATATGACATACTCCTGACTGAAGACAAAGTCGAACAACATGCCTAACAAGCTTCCTGATTTCAAGGATTTGGAGAAGCTGCTTCATTTCCATTCAGGTTAAACACAGTTTGGCTGTGAGGCACAATTATGTCAAAATAACTTCACTGTAAGCTAGCTGATTGGAAAAAGAAGCTTTTGTGGCATCAGGAAGACCTGCTCAAATCAATTTGCCTCAAGGAGATGTCACTTGAGTCAGTGGGAATAAAGACCACACTTTTGGAAATCAGAACAATCTGGTTGTGTGGAGTTGCAGAAGAAACTGAGCAAACGCGATCTCTGCTTGCCAATCCTGATCTCTACTTAAGACTAGCAAGCCTCCTCCGCTACTAGTGTAATCACAGTAGTTAGAACATCTGGACGTGCTCCATTTATTTTTTAACCCTTTTTAAAAACTGCCAATTGTGAAATGGACAATGTTTCAGGATTGCAGTGTTAGATGTAAACAGGAGGGGAGTGATGGAATACAAGTAAAGGCGTTACGTAACTGGGATACAAAGAAAGGCAACTACTTTCTGTTACAGGTACAGATAGAAAAGAGGTCATTAGATTACAGGTACATTCATTAAATTATTAGCAGGAAAATGAAGACGATATAATACCAAAGATGCTCTGTAACATCTGCCGTCTCATTTCTTAACCGTCCGTCTGACCGTCTCTGACAACACCATGCACCTGCGCACGGACGTTATGACACATCATGACACTTGACACACAAGTCTCACAACACCGCTCCTCAAAGTTGCCATCAACAGTCTATGGTTGCCATGGCAATTGTGGTGAAAAAAAATGCTTTCACTGGGTGGAAATTCCACCATCACTTTGTCTTCAAAGAAGAAAATGGGATCAACATCGCAGCACAGTGCACGTCCTGCCTTCTGGCTGTGAAGATGCTGTCATAGGACTCGACATCTAATTTAAGGAAACATTTACAGGTAAGACCGACCGCTAACGTTAGCTGCTCAGAATTCCAGTTAAAAATGTTGGCTAACCTGTCGTCTTCTTCTTCTACTGAAAAATAGTTTGTGTCTCTGGTGACGGCCGCGGCCGGGATGGTGTGGGTAAAAACTTCTTTCTTTGCAGATTTAGCTTTGAAGTAATCCAAAAGTAACTGAAAGTAATCAGTTACTTTTAAATTGTGACACTTGGATTCGGCTACTGATTATATATATATATTTTTTTTTACAGGTAATTAGTAACTGTTGGAAAACATTTTTAAGGCAACCCTCCCAACCCTGCACCCTAAAGAAACCACTAATGCCAGGGAAATTATCTTGGCTGTTCTTATCAATACTTCCTGTTCAGTTAAGCCAGAATAGGAAGTATTGATAAGAACATCCAAGATAAACAGGAAATGACGTGTGGGGTTTGTGCACAGGCCCTGAGTTCTGCAGGATCTCCATTAAGACATCTTCGACATCATGACCTACAGCCCTCATTACGTTTCACACAAATAGAGATGAAGGGCTCTTCACATGGAGTTAGCACGATCCTTCAAACAGGAAGTAAAAACCTGACACACAGCAAGCAGCACCTGACAAAGTGCTGCCACCACGCGCCCCGCGCCGACACCCTGCCCCATTTCACCGGGACGACACAGTAATTAGGCGAGTTTGTTGCATGCTGGGGAAAAGACAGGTATATCAAGGTGTTGATGAATTAGTAGGAGCACGCTGTCAGAGTCACATCACATTAATCAAAACAAGCCCGCTGCACAGCCACACTTTGTTCCCCTCCTTTCCCTCGCTTTAGCGGTTGATAAATCGCTCTGCCTGCACTACGTATCACCTGATCTTGCTGAATTTAAATGTAACAGCAGAGTTCTCACAAAACCTCTATTGATCTTCCTCCTGGGTTCCCTTCCTGGATTCTAGATAAGAAAAGAAGGCCAGGAAATGTAAGAAAGGACAGACTTTTTATGGTAATGCTGCTTTAATAGAGTCAGAAAATACATTTGTGTTTCTTGGATGGGTTAGGATAAAGTTTGAGAACAGAGCACGCAGAGGAACTTCCAAACTATTCCTCCAAATAAACGGTGAGATCATTTAAAAATGGAAAGACTTTAAAATGACACACGTGAACGTCAACTTTAAGCGTTTTTTTTCTAAAGATTTAACAACTAAAGTTGGTGCTGTCAATTTTAAATCAGGAATTCCTGAAGTAAGGTCCTCCTCATGGCTTCCTCTCAGCAGAGCTGTTTTATAGACATGTTTCCTGGCAGAGCTCCTCATTTTGCAGTGAGGAGAGGAGATAGGACTGGAAATGTTAACAGTCTGTTGTATCGCGCTAATGCGGCTTGTCTGACTCTATTTTCGTCTTGCTCTTGCTCTGTGTGTCTTGTCTGGTTTTGGTGCATTTAAACTTGGCTCCGTCACCGACGCTCAGTAAGAGTTAGGTGATGTTGTTTTCCAGCTCTGCTGATAAATAGGGAGGACTGGCAGCTAATCTCAGAGAGAAGGAAGAAGGCAAAGTGACAACTTACCTTCGCATGGGATATTGATCCTCTCTAAACAACATAGTGTAGCGCTGGGTTTAAGTTATTGTTTGCTGTTGTTTGTTTGTTTGAATAGAGAGTTATTCTAACAAAGCAACTTTTAAGGGGATCGGCGTTCTGTGGAGAAGAAGACGCATGTTGAGCGAGCAAGAGCTAAGGAGGAAAGCAGTCAGCCAACCTGTCAGGGACACCTCAACCTCGGGTTAGCTCTTGCTGCGACAAAGAAATAGATCTGGGCTCTGTTGAGCCAGCAACACACACTGCCTCTTCCTTGTTCTTCCTCCATCCGTCTAACTACCCCACAACGCTACAATGCATATAAAGTTACCTGCTGCTACAACAAATGAGCGGTCTGTTCCTTCTGCTGACGAGAGGATTGGTTTGGTGTGTGTTAAGTGGTGAATAAGTATTCATTATGAATGAAATATATACATATATGATAGTATTGTGTTCTATTTACATTGTCTAATTAACCCATAAACTTACAGTTCTCCCATTTGAGTACCACATGGTCTTGTAGTATCATACGTGGAAAATATCCTGTATTAAAATGTAACAATTCTTCACTGAAGCTGAATGATCTATACACTAAGTCCATGTCTACTCGTACACGGGTAAGTATTTAAACCAAGTATGGAGGTCCAGAGCTGCTGAAATTAAATAAATCACCAAAGAAACAACATGATAAATAAAGAAAATGTGCCATTAAATGTACAAAAAATTATGTTATACTTATACAAGTATGTTTTTTTTATCTTGGCAGCTTCTGTCCTCCTTGTGTGTAATTTAATACACCTTTTATTCAGTGGATTTGTTACACAGCAAGATAAACTGTGAATTTCACCATTTTTTTCTGAATGACCAATAATGTGTAGTGACACTTACCCATGCATGGCGTGGAGTGGGTGTGGCTCATAATGGTACCGCCCCTCGTGGTGCCTCACGTCGATTGGGATGGGTGTGTGAAATGTGGGGAAGAGGTGGTGGGCACCTGTGAGCACAAAGAAGAGAGCAAACGGTCACAACAGTGAAACAAACACCTGAACTGAAACATCACAGAGGAAGACAAACAAGGCAGTAATTCAGTTCCAGACTAATACCTGCAACACAGCGGGAGACGCAACTGCACCGTTTTACAGTTCCTGTATCACCCCAGTAATTGAAACCGTCTACACTGTTGTGGCTTTTGCCCTGAGAGCGAAATGTTTCATTAATGTCTCGCTCTATCAAAGTGAGGTTTACACAACGATGAGGGTGCTTTATGTGTCAGATAAAGGACGCACAAATCCACCGTTTCCTGCCATAAACGGTCTGCTGGCCGGAGGGAAGACTCATTAAGGCAGCACAGCATATCTTCATTAATAACTGTCTTAATTACAAGCTGTGAGTGGGACACATTTGGGTCTTGATTGAAGGATGAGAAGAGTTCTTATTACAGACAAAAGGGCTCCTGATACTTCACAGGTTTAAGTGTTTGATGCAGGAAAATGATCGAAAACAGAAACTCAGAATGTTTCCTGAAAGCACATTAAGTGTATGAGCTGTGGAGGGACAGAGACAGAGAGCATGGAGCAACACGGCTCCCTTGGGTTGATCCCTGGTTGCTATTAGGATTCCTTGGCTGTACGGTCCACTAAACCTGGGATGACCTGAGAGCACAGACCAGTGAGGTTAAAGGTCAGAGCTCAGTGAGAGCACATCATTATCTCTCTCTGAAAGACCACTGGGAAGGAAATGAGTGCATCCTTTCACACCAATGTGATACCAATCTGAGATGAGGAAACATGTCGAGGATGATTTAGGCCAAACGATTTAGTGAGTGTACTGAGTTGATCAAGACAATGGCTAAATAAATGGAAAGTGTTTAGGGGATATGAGATTTGAAGCCTACAAAAACTTTCAAACTCCGATCTCATGAAAAATCGGCAGCTTGCTCAGTTTCGCTCCAATTCAAAAATGTTCAGTTTTGCACGAGCAGGCTCTTTGGTCAGGTTAGCAGAAGTTACCAACGGAGCATAGCATCGCGCCGGAAAGGGGGCGAAGATTGGCATGATAGAGTTTTGTGTTCCCATCGAGTTTTTGTGTCCCATCAGAGCCGAGGCTATAATTACCCGGGTCTAGTGCAGAGTCATTAGACCCGGGTCTGAATGCCGATTGTAGCCTTTCCGCTGCTTCAGTGACGCGTTTTCCATCAGCCAGCAGTGGTTGGTCTGCCAGAGAGGGTAGGCGGAGCTAAGCGGCTGCTTTTCCGGTCTCTGCAAGTGTTGCGAGTAAACAGTAATCTACTATGGCTGAACAAGCAAAGAAAAGATGGATGACTACGGATACAACTTCAAAAAGAAAGCGACCGTCAGCCAGGAAAATCAAGAGTTACAACCGGAGCCAACCGTGGACGTCACACATGCAGCACTGTCTAGATATCTGGGAAGTGTGCTCCTGTAATTACTGTTTATCGCCACAGGTGCCGCCAAAGAGAACGAAACTGAGATCTTCAAGATTACAACTTTAAACATTCTAAATGAAGTGATCTTGTTAGAGATAATGAATGTGTAATGTCTCACTAGACTTTCAAAATAAAGCTTGCTGATAAACATTTCCACTGTAAGAGTGTTGGACGTCCAGTTTAGTTCCTCTGTTTGCTGATTTCCTGCATGATAATTAATTTCTGACAAAGGGAGGGGTCCCTAAAGTTCAATACATATCATCTAGCATTTAAGCCAAGTGTTCGTCATTGTCTTCACAGCTTTACAGTATGGATTTTTACTTTAACAAAGTTTGCTTTTTAAAGCCAGTCTCCTTTGAGACGAGCCTCAGGGGTCCAAACGCGCTCCAGCCAGTGCAGCGAAAACAAGACGTAACAGGACTCTGAGCCTGGAGGCAGTGTCGGAACGCTGTTTTAGGTGATGCCTAATACAAAGACAGACATTACTGCTACTTAACCCTGATTGAGCCTTTTGTTATTGTGATTGAGGCAATCATCATGACGTTGTGCCATCTTGTTCTTTGTTAATTCTGGTGGGATTACCATGACTGGGACAGTAGCTCCCCTGAGGGCGGCTCTGACCTGTGAAACATTTGACTGCTGAGGAATTTGTTAAAGAAGAGGCATTATTCAACAATGACTTTTTTATCCCCTTTAAAACTCTGCATCAGCTTTGAATTAACTGATGCATCAGCGTAAAGACATCTGCTTAAATCACTCATGCCACGTATACAAAGATTTGTTTTATCTAACCGCCGTTTTTGTGAAGCAAAATATAAACGTGCAAAAAATAACCAAAATCAAATCCTGCTTAGTCCTGAGGTTTTTCAGATTAAAGAATTAAGAAAAGTAACAAAAGAGCCGCTGATACACGATGCCTAAAGAGCCACATATTTCTGTGAAGGCAAAGTGAGCTGTAAAAACCCCGCTGTCTGCTGTCTCCTCTCGTCTCAGAGCTCAGAAGGCCGAGGTTTCTGCGTTTCCAGATCTACGCCGCTGGATCTCAGCCAGTGACCCTCCCTTTGCTTTTGTGTGCGAGACAGACGGCCAATTCCGAGTCAACTTGTGCGTTACAAAGCCAAAAGAGGCACCCAGTAAATGAGCGAGAGGGAGTGAGAGCTGGGAAAAGGAGTTTGAGCTTTGTTTCACAAGTGGAGCCAGAAGTTGGGGCTTTGTCTGAGAGGTGCCCCCCGCTTGTGCTGCCTGGCACATCTCTGGAGGAGAGGGAGGGCACGGGACGAACAGACCAGACTGCGACAAAGACAGCAAGGTGGTGCTGGAAGTCACGACGACACACTGGCTCCTTTTAGAGTTATGGGACAGTTGATCAATTAAACCGTCAAACTGCAGGAGCCTTTTCATGTGCCCTTAGTTTGTTTGTCTTTTTACTAAGTTACTTAGCATCACACTGAAGTACTGAATCAAAATGTTTGTCTACAGCACCTTCTCGGTAGAAAGCCTTTCGTCACACACATATCATTTAATTGAGCGAAGCAACAGGGAGTCAGAAGCAAAGACAATGGTTAACTTTTGTTGTGCAGGGGGAGTGGAGAAAAGAGACAGCCAAAGACAGCTGGATTCAGCGTCTGAGAAGGGAGGAGTTATCAAGGTGTAACGTCATTCAATGTCAAGCATTGAGATGCTTTGTTTTTAAATTATAATAACGACTGTTTGCTTCATCTGAGCGTCGAGTTTGTTTCTTTTTTTCACTTCTTGTTGAAGTTGTATCTGTAGTCATCCATCTTTTCTTTGTTTGTTCAGCCATAGTAGATTACTGTTTACTTGCAACACTTGCAGAGAGCGGCAAAGCAGCCGCTTAGTTCCACCTACCCTCTCTGGCAGACCAACCACTGCTGGCTGATGGAAAACGCGTCACTAACTGGGCGCCGCTTGTGAGTCACCACAGACACCCAGTCTGTGATACTGCGAATGCTTTCATCAGTGGGCCATAGGCTCAGTCACCATTGTGTTACCTCATTCAGCGATAGATAGAGACTTAATGGACATTTATTGGAATTAAAATCTTGGAGATGATTGCTTTAAGCAGGTGGGGTGTTGATATTTGGTAGATTTGGATGATCAAAGATGTCAGCAAAGTAACACAGTACATAAAGTTAGCACGGCAGAAATGACCCCTGTGTTTAAGTGCACATCATTGAACAGGCGCAGTAAGTACAATAAGGGCTGAACAGGCACTTCCATCATCCAGACAGCGGCATTGTTTTCTGGGCTGCAGGGACGACTAACAACAGGTTCAGGGTTTGGACGATTCATACGCCTCGGTGTCTTGATTTACCACCTGCCTGTCCCCTTTGGGCGTGTTAGCATGTAGGGTTTCTCCACCCTGCAGGACTACAGAGGACTGTTCAGGCTACTTTAGCGTAACTCTGATTATTGCTCAAACTTCCTGAAACGTGCTTTACCATCTCACCTTTATCTTTAAGAACACGCCCTCACCGATGGAGCCCTTTGTGTGTGCAAAGCCGTGTTACATCAGATCTGAACAACTGCATGAAGAAGCTTGCTCTCATAACCATGATGTCACGGTTAACTCTTTAGGTTTGTGTAGTTTATCCAACACAATCTCATTTCCAACCAGTCAAATACAGCTGCTTGGCTCGAGGCTTCATAATATGACAATCAAGGTTCCCCTAGAGTCAGTGTTGCATGTGCAGGGCTCGGCGGTCAAATCAGCAATAATTATGTCCTGTTAGACTTCCAAATTAAACAGTCAAGAAAGCGTTAGAACTAGTTTGGCATCCAACTAAAGCTTGAAGAGATACAGGTCACATTTTATGAGTTTTGCAACCATAATTAACACTAAAGTTGTGAAACGGTTGCAGTTTGGTTGGGTTTATGTACCGACATTAAGAAAAGAGGTCTTAATAAAGTTCCTTTCAGACAGACGTATGTTTTATCGAAGGTGTAATCTTGCTAATCATGGCACAGGCTCAAATTGCAGTTACGTGCACGCTGCACTGAGGGGCTTTTGTGTGGGAGTAATCTAATATCACGAACCGATCCAGCCCCCAGGAACCTTTGACTGGTGGTCGTTCACAGCCGCTGTATCTGCTCTGATCTCACATAACGTGTTTGTTTTAAGCCCGAACACATCTTTGCCCCGAGCCCCCATAACGAGGCTCCAGACGTGCCAAACATCCTGCCGAGCAGCAGGGAGAGAGCCCCACATCTTCTCCTTTTTAGTTTGCATCTTAAAGCCCCGGTTTGATCTTTCACTAAAGACAATGCCAGGTGTTCGATGTTAACAAAGGCCCCTATGAGTCTCATGACTCAGACAAAGAGGAAGGAAAGCACTCTCTCATTATGTCCAAATGAAGCCCCAGATCAGGACCGTGCTGCAGCCGAGAGTGGAGTGGGCTCATGTCTACGAGGAAGTACTCAACGATAATAATAATGCCCTGAGAGGCCAGGCCGGGCCAGGCCAGGAATAATTTTGGGGGAAAAAAGCCTTTGTCGTGCTTTCAGAGAACGGGGAAGAGAGAGAGAGCGAAGCACGAGAGAAAGAGAGAAGTGCAGAGGAGTAGGAGAGGTGGGGGTGCTCAATTCAGACAGGAAATTCCAGCAGAAAAAGTTGGCCCGGATCCTAACTACACAGCGCCGTGCCAACAGCTATACACAAATGCTCATGAGCATGCATACACACTCACACACTCACAATTACACACACAGACAGTGATTTGTTCTGCAGTTCACTTTCAGTAAGCAACCATCAAGAGTGACTGAGACAAACACCAACGTGTTACTTTGAGGTTGAACAGACATGTCTTTCTTAAACACACACACGCACGCACACACAAAACACACCACAGCAAGTGTTATGCCCAAGGTTAATAAAAAGTGTGTGTTTAGCCTAATCCGTGAATCCTGCGCTACACACACAACATGAAACCTGCAGGTTTAGTTTGCAAGACGTTGCTTCCTCTAGGGCAGTACATGGGCGAGTGATGGCGACAGAGGGATTAGAGGCTTACAGGAGAGCACGGAACCGCTGCCATCTATGAAAGGAAGTCTTAACAGAGTGGCTCTTTGCTTTTAACAGCCCTGAGGGAGGGTAAAATGATACCTTTTTTATTGATAGGGGGATTTTGGGCAGAAGGTAAGTGGATTAGGGCAGTGGTCTCTGTAATGACACGAGACGGTTTGAGCGGAAATTCATTAGTCCCTGTGAACTCGTGCAAAGTCTCTGTATGTTATGATGTACACATCAAACACTCGCTCTCTCCCTGGGAACACAGTTGTTTCCAGAGGTTTGGACTGTTCAGGGGCCATGGTCGAGGCTTGTAACTTTTTTATAGCACTTTTTGAATGAGATGTTTAGATCTCTAATATAACAAAGTGTATTTGTCAGCAGGTGTGTGGAGGGATGGGTATTGTAACTCACACTTTTACCCCTTTCCCACCAAAAGCTGACGCAGGTTTTTCAGACCTGTAAAGACCCACATATAAATGCCGATTGTCTCTTTTCCCATTGCCAGTGAAGTATACTCCTGTCGGTCTCTTTTCTGCTGCGTCACCGTCTGACGCCACAAACATGCCGGAGACAGGGTTAGTAACCAGTGAAGATGTAACGGCGGTTAGGTCTTTATTGTATCTATCACTCATTCAGTCTGTTCATCAAACTCTGCGCCGACAAACGTGGAACGATGTTCGAGCGCTGCTCAGACGGAGACGGGCGGAGTTTGTAGCTGAGATGACGAGGAGTGGCAGAAGTTGCAGACAGAGCATCGCGCCGGAAAGGAGTAGGAAATAAGCGTGTCAACACAGGCTTTGTGTTCCCATCGATGCCGATCAGAACCGAGGCGCTACTTACCCGGGCCTACTGCAGAGTCATTTGACCCGGGTCTGAATGCCGATTGTAACCTTTCCCACTTAGCAGAAAAGCCGAGTGTTGGCAGGTTTTTGACCAGTGGGAAAGCAGCTTTATAGTTTTTGTGTCCATAACTGTCAAGTACAGAAAACTGACATTGATGCTAAGATTGTGATGGTTTTGTTATTTTATCACGTTAAAATTACATCTAACATAGACAAGTTTTGGCAAGTCAAACTTAAGTAAGACTATAAAAACGTCTTCAGACCAAAAGAAGAAGACATGAATGAACGTATTACTTGGGGAAGTTGTGACCGCTGGATCATCTGTTTATTTTCATTGGTTAAAAACTCAATTTCACCTTCACCTTCAGCAGGAGCTGTCTCTGGTTTAACTTTAGAGCCAATTTATTTGCATCACGGGTGTTGTTCACATTGCTGTGCAAAATACTGTCTTAGAATCAACTGTCTTTGAGTTTACTCTGCATGCTATTATGCTGCGCTGACAATTTTTGCTAGTATGTGTTTGTATCCCTGTGCCATGACACCCTCACCCCTCAGACCCAGCTGGCCTCTCTCCTTTGCGATCTGTCTCTGTCAGATCTGCACCCATGCCTCAGCCAATCACTCCTTAGTCCCAGCCTGTAACCCCAAGAACCCACCACCAGCATGATCCATCACCTGGGCTGCAAGGTGCTGCACCGCCTCTCCTAATAGTCCTAAAGACTGACTGCTACGAAGACCTTATCTCACCTGGGTTGCCATTAGCTGGAGGTGCTAACATCCATTCAGTGTGAAATAGGTACCGAGGGAGGCAGCAAGCACGAGGAAACTCCAAAATGTTTCCTTTAAATGTATTTAATTTCTGAAAAGTTCTGATGATCTCAGATCACTGAGATCCGTGGTCGACTACAATATCAAAAAATGTACGCGGGAAAATGACCGCCATGCATCACCAGGCCTGAGTGTGGGGCGTTTAGTGAGCCTGGGTGCATCCTTCCTGTGATGTTAGCAGACAGGTAGCGCTGGCTTTGCAGGCCGCTCCTTGTGGCAGGCGGTGGGCCTCTCTGTGAAGACTGATGAGGTGTCAGGATAATCAGCTTCCAGTGCAGACTTCTGATTTATCGCCTGGCCCCTTTAGAGCGCAGCTGTAGTCCTGATCGAGTAATTAATGCGCTGGGTTTGTTATTGTAGCAGGGATGGTAAGGATGGTGGTGAATTCAAGAGGATGCGAGGAAAACAAGATAAAACACAACACCCATATGGGGAGAGTAGCGTGAAGTGATTCTTGAAATATTGAGTTGTTTCTGTTATGTTTTCTGCGTCTCCCCTCTTCAATACAGAATATTAATGGTTACATTTATGTGTGACTTCATCAGGCAGCGTTTGCTTGCCAGTTTCAGACCAGTGTAAACCGCCAATCAAGGCCAAACGCTTCAAACGGCGGGAACCCAGATCGTTCTGTGCGCCCTTTAACCTCTCAGACACAGCTGACGGAGAAGCTGCCAGTTCACACAAAGAGTGTCCTCAGCGCCCTATGACGGCATCCTCAGCGCAAGCTCAGCACTCCCCCCCTCCCCGACTTGTAAACAAGGCTTTTTTCCTTTAAAGAAAAGAGGGGAAAGGCAGAGGAAATAGCCCGAAAGAGCTCACAATGTGTGGGAGACGGAGGCTGCACACATCAATCTAAAGCCGTCTCAGCTGGGGGTCACCCCGAGGTGAGGCGCCCCCCGGGGAGACTGCTCTCCAGGCCTGAGCGGGAGGCCGGGGAGTATCTGCTGGCCCGACCTGGCCTGGTCTCCATCAAACTGCAGTGCTGAGTCTGTCGGACATCTGAAGTCTAACAGAAACATTGAAAACACAAGTGGCTTAAAAAGACAGGAGATAAATTCTTCTCTAGAGAGCTTAAAAATAATTTAAGTTTCATGTCCTGAAAGATGTTTATACCCATCCGCAGGGAGGCTTGATTAAATAAACAACTGACATCCATTAGTTTAACAGTGACATTAATAGCAGCAAAGTTTACAGCTGCTCTGAAAGCATGCGGTCCATTTCAGACTAAGAGGGCCTTTTTTACATACTTTGATCACTTTTTGGTTTCACACTGGCTTCTCTGTTTGACCACTGTATAATCTAAGATAAGGCTTACAGTTGTTTACATTCAGCAGTGTTGAATCAAAGGTCGACTCTCACTGAACGACTGTAAACATCCTCTGAGTGGAGCTCAGTTAAGGGCTGGTCCTTTTAAGAAACCTCAGCTGACTGCTGATGGCGTTCATAACACAGGGCAGAGCATCTTAAGTGCAGGCCCCTGCGCTCTCAGGTCATCCATCCCGATAAGATAAAACGGTAAGACTGGGCTGTTTATACACGCACACACACAAAGACACGCACACACACACACAGCAGCGGGGTCTTATGAACCCCCTTCTTGTCTGGCCTCTTTCTTCAGGGCAGGATTGAGCACGGAAACCATCTCACTCTGGGAATTTGTTTTAAAGCACTAACAAGAAACAGCTGTGAAGCAGGTCAGAGGGGCTCGGACCAACTGGATCGGCTCTCAGGTGACTGTGTTAAAAGCATACAAAGCGTAGACCCGCAGACTGGGCCAATGTTCCTGCTGTCACAAGCAGTAAACTATGGCATGATTGTAGAGTTGTTTTCCATCTGTTGTTGTTTCAGCGAGCTGGACTCAAAACTGAGGTCAGAGCTACCTGACAAGGACAACTGTGACGGTGACAGACCGGAGCCGGTGACAGGAAGTAGTCCTATGGCTTAGAATGGAAACGGGAGCAAACTCATTATTAGAGTTTCCTGTGAGTCCCACAGTTGGACAAACAATAAAACATTTTCCAGCTGACAACTTTCCAAAGATTTCAAACCATGTAACTTTGGATTATAACCGTATCATCCAACGAGATAAGAGTCAGCTAGTAAGCTAAAGTTAGCGGCTAGCTCGACTCCTCCTCTGCCAAAGAGCGTATTAGAGAGTCGCTGATTTGAAGATTCAACTGTTTTTTTAATGATTTTTAATTTTAACCCAATTGTTTTAGAGACAAGGAGCTCCTGGTAAAATCCTTTTGAACGATGAACACTGAAGGAATACAACCTCAAACAGGCTCAGTGCTCGCAGCCTCGTCTGTGACATCCTGCGTCCATGAGAATAGTGTCAGAGAGACATGAGGCGTTTTTACACTGCGGTTCCACCACAGCACCCTGAAGAAGCTCCACCGTCATTCCGCCTTTGCAATATTACATTAGACCAAGCAACGGCAGCGTAAAGCCGCCCCAATTGTGTGTTTTTACACGGCATTCTGGAGTTGCAGAAGCAAAACGTGCAACATTTACTCTGACGTTGTTTCGCCTCTGTTGCTACCTCCGATGTCGGCTCAGAGGCGGAACGACTTCGGCCCATCATTTCGCCTCCGTGCGTTTTACAAAGAAGACTTCAAACTGCTTGATTCAGGTTTACCAGTTTCAATCACAGAGTCTGTTTGTTTCTGAGAAGAGGAAACTTTTAAAGGATCCTTTGAAGACTCAGCACAGGCGGTTCTATTGGTTATTGTTAAATCCAGACCTCAGTTTTCCTGCCCGTCTCTTGTGGTTCAGATACAATAGATAAGACACTCAGGCCTGAGTGAAGTAGGAAGTGAAGAGAGTCGTTTAATAATGTGAAATGCAAAGAGGAAAGGCAATAGGAGGAAAGGAGGGCACGAGGTCAACAATGCAGGCTGTGCTCATTCACTCATCATACTTAACCTTAAAAAAGTTATGTACTGAAGTTCATACACAGCCCCAATAATCAGGATTCGATCCATCTGTGACAATATTAGACGCTCAGAGCAACTGCTCCGGCTGTGCAGGATGTTAGAAGTCGGGGGTCAAAGGAGGAAGGTTGATAAAGCCAGCTTAGGGAGGCGGTCAGAGATCGTGATGAGTAAAACAACACCAGACTTTCACTGAAGAGGCCGAGTGTTAGCCCCCTGTGAAGCAAATATTGCATGCATTAGCTTTATAGTCTGAAATATCAAAGTGCACACAATCCTTAACCCCCTGCTTCATCAGTGCTGACTGGCATTATTCAGTGGTTCCTTCATCACCAGGGAGACTTGTCTTTCCTCCCTGCAGCTATGGTGGCGCTGTGAAAGCAGCCTGGAGGGCCGCCGATATGTTTACTTGGCCTTAATGCAAGTATGGAAGTCAAATAAACAGGGGGCCCTATGAGTAACACATGTCGCTTTCATCAGTCCCTCACTGCCAATCAGGTCGAACCGTTTATAAAGCGGAGGGATTTGTGACGTTGGAAGAGAAAAGGAGCTCGCTCTGTGTTAGTCTACACGTCTGTCTTCATTAGATTTGTGGGCAAGTGGAAAGTCCATCAGGCTGCGTGTTGGAAAGCTGCAGTCAGAGAGGAAACGCAGAAAGGCCTGCTGGGTAAATGACACCCGAGTTTGTCTACAAATCAAAGAAAGTTTGTTTTACTGCAGAGCTGCACTTGAACTCCGGCACATCTTTTGTTGTGTACGCTCAGGTGTGTACATGTGTAATGATAATGAGGTTCCTGACAGTTGACAGCAGAGCAGCTGAAGCCCCCGAAGGCTCCAGAGACGAGAGCGAGTGGCCGGGACATTACTCAGCAACAACAAACAACAGCCCTCAAGATAAGGAATCATTTGTCACTGGTGCCGCGCTGACAAACAGCATGCATTGTGTGATATAATTAGCCAACACGCCGCTTCCCTTGTGTGTGACACCGAGAGAGTTGAGTCACCTCGGGGTAAGTCTGTGGGGGAATCTCCTTTATCTGACAAACACCATCGTGGATGTGGTCAGGAAGATCTCACAGTCATGAGGAAGTTACTCTGCAGTTTGGTGACGTGACTTTTAGTCTCAGGGCTTCAAGACATATAATTTAAAAAAAAGACAACGAAATGTTCAAAAGGAAATTAAACAGAAAAACAAAGTTTTTATCAGTTAACACTGGACGTCGGTGTAACATTAGATGATGCACTATGGTACATTCACTTATGCATGATTACAAATCAGGTCTTTTACATCTGATGTTTTTTAAAACCTACTTTTGCAACATTAATTAGCGATTTTATAACTAGAAGTAAAATAATTATCAGAAGATTTGGTTAGTTGTAAACTACAGAAGCCCTAAACGGACATGCATCCATACATTTTATTTAGTCAGTTTTCTCATGATAACGAGTTAATTTCAATTGTTTTCTCAAGATCTCTAATTATTTTTCTCGTCCGCTTCGGGCTTCCGTACAAAAATATTAATATGGTTTTAGTTTTTGAAGAAAAGCTGTAAAAATTCTCTGACCACGGCTTCTGGTTTCTTTCCTCCTATGACGGTAAACTGAATATCTTTGGCCCCATTTTCCAAAATGTTATAGACCAAACAACCAGTTATTTATTAAGAAATTAAACAACAGATTAATCGAGAATAGAAATAATCAATAAATGTAGGCAGCAGTGGAAAGAAATTTAAGTAAATTTACTTGAGTACTGTACTCACGTACGTCTCCATGGATGAAACAGATGAAACAGATCAGAGCAAACGTCACTCCGATCAGGCCGTTCATTTAGCGGTGGTAATGGCGGCTACAGAGAAGGATGACGATTCACCCATGTGTTCTTGTCTTCTCTCATGTGTCGTGAGAATACGTTTTTTTAAAAGTAGTTTGAATACTTATTGTTCAGTATAATCAGTAGTCTTTTTAAAAGCAAGTACTCAAGCACTGCCTGACTGAGCAACTTTCACTGGAGTAACATTTGACCAGGAGCATCTATACTTTGACTCAAGTAATGAAGTTGTGTTCTTTGTCCACCACTGGATGTAGCATTTATAAAGTTTTCATATTCACATTGAAGCCAATTTTATAGCTTCCATTTGAAGTTGAGTGGGGCGTTGACACAATATGAATAGAGAAGGCCCTAGTTGAGTTCCTGAAGGTGATTGTATAAGACAATGAAGCACGTCACCAACGGACATGTAAAACATAATCCTTAAGTCTTCCTTCACAGCTCACACTGCTCATATGGAACAAGTGTAAAGGAACTGACTCGTATATTAATCCACTGGACTTTCATTGGATCATGGCACACGTTCCTTCTGCATCTGGATTATATTGTCTCTTCAATTACTCTTAGCGACACACACACAGGCTACCTTTCTTATGTTTCAGCGAATACGCCAAAACATGCACATCAGAATGAAAGAATCCGGCTCCACGTCGAGGCACATGATGAAAACGCTGCTTCCAGGGGGGTCAAAGCAAATGTAAAGTATGATGGAAACAGCGACGACAGCCAAACAATCAAGACGTTGAACGCGTAGCTAAAGCATGCAGGTTCTGATTACGGCCTGAACTGCTTATGTTCCTGGTCCCCGTGCAACCCGATACTGGACGAAAGGTAGGTGACTGAGCTGTGATTGCAGAGATGAGGGCCTGAGTTTTAAAAGTTTAGAGCACTTTTTTGTATGTGGTGTTGCATGTAACAAGGGAATCTAGGCAAAGCAGGAAAATCTAAACCTTCTCACCTGGTCCTCTTTGACTTTGAAGAGGCTTTTGTGTGTCGGAAAACGTTCTATGATTTTGAAGCTGTTTGATTTTATCGTAAGGTCAGGACATGATATAAGACAGCTCAGACTGAGTTTAAAGACAACCTGACTGAACACAATCACCACATCTGCAGCAAACTTCACTCCAACACTGGAACATAATATTTGTGAATCAAATAATGTGAATCCGAGCCATCATACAGACAACATTTCAACATGTTTGACATACCAAGTATTTAACTATTGACCCAGGCCCCTGGTAAGTGTACTCTCCGATTTCTAGTTTGAATAACTGCAAGAACGCTTCCATCAACACTCACACATAAACATTTGAGGAACAAATTGAAGACACTGTCAGCAACATATTTTGTCCTCAGATTTTACATAAGTGATGGTAACAGCGGGATTTCAACAAACCTTGACATGCTGGAAGTCTAAAATAAGACAGGCCAGAATGGAGGAGAGTTTCACATGCTATCT
This sequence comes from Semicossyphus pulcher, assembly GCF_022749685.1. Classification (NCBI taxonomy): domain Eukaryota; kingdom Metazoa; phylum Chordata; class Actinopteri; order Labriformes; family Labridae; genus Semicossyphus; species Semicossyphus pulcher. Next base: position 26,628,187 of record NW_027211659.1, read on the forward strand.
CGGCCTTACTCACAGCACTGCTGAGCGGCAACATGGTGAAGCAATTACAGCGTGGACTCGCGCCAAACTCCAGGCTCCAGAGCAAATCCAGAGTTAAGTCTTGTGCGCTTATCTTTGCTCAATTCAGAAAGGAAAAAAACAAAACGTTCTCTTTGCAGTCTGTTTCCAATGCCGGAGTCCGTTTATTAAACCGAGAAAATGCTGTTGTTTTGAATGTCTCAAAGTACCCCACAGGGAATTGTTGCTCCGCTTTTATACAATCAACAAACAAATGACTACACAGTGATTTATGATTTAATGCTTTCACTCGTTCATTTGGTTTTCCTTCGGTAGAAACAAACTAAAACCATCTGGCTCCTTAGGTTGGAGATGGCACTCTTAAGAGTTTCGGCATTGCGGCTTTTGTTTTTCCAAGGCCTTGATTAGAAAGCATTTTTGCCCTGCCTCAGAGCCCCGATCTGAGAGCACATTGACTTTTTACAGTCCCTGCCTGGCTCGAGATAATGATCCACATGTTGCACAGTCGTGATCTTCATCAACAAACTCTTCTTTCTGCGGGGAAAGGGTGCCACATGTTGCCACTGTATTATTCTTAACCTTCCCTTTAGATGCACCACATGAAGCGCTCACACCAAACGCCATGTGAAGACACAGTGTGCTGTGGTTTAGGAGAGCGGTGCTGAATCATGGCTCCAGCAAAGGCTATAAAAACTGTTGTGATTTGGCGGCTTCATCTATCCCCAGCACAATCTTTCTTAACCCTTTCAACCCTGCAAAACACACATCGCTACTTTCGCTTATTGTGATGTCATTTCTGAGAATCATGGAGTGTTTCATATCCCTGGAGTCTGTAATAAACTAAGCTAGAAAGTTATGTAAGCCAATAAAGCATGATGACTGATAAAAGTCTTAAAACACACAAAACATACTGGTCCAAAACATTTCGCATTTTACACTTTGTGACATAGTTTATGCCTGTAAATTAATGACTTAATTAAAGGAGCAGTTCTCCCCTGGAAAAAGTCACTGTCAGTCAAAGCTGGTGTTCTCTGTAATCGATAGAAGCTATAATATTTGAAATTGGCGCCATAGCTGTGGAGAAAGTTGTACAAACAGCTCGCGGTTTCGGCTATTCTACATTCCTACAACACCCAGCATGCATTGCGCCCCTCCCTCTGAAACATTCCAGCAAGGGAATGGTTACATAGGGTAGTTATAGGTCTGCTCGAAAACAGTTGGTAAAACAGAGTTCTACCAAATACGTCCACCTGCGTTGCACTGGAGTGAAATACTGCCGTTTTCTGGGAGGCGGGCGTCCTAGATTAAGGAAGTGTAGTTTAGCAAGCTCCCTGACCTCCGCCAGATGACATGTTTTACCTAGTGTAGCGGAGGTTTTCCAGGGCCCAAAGGAGAAGCCGATAGCGTCCTCCAAAGGCACAGAGCAAAATTACATTTTGCATTGCAGAGATGAGGGCCTGATTCGTAAGAAACAAGTTTCAAGCACAGTTTTTGTTTGAGAACATTTTGGCAAAGCAGGAAAATCTTGACTCTAAACTCTAATTTTGATGTGAACTTCTCACCTGGTCCTCTGTGATTTTGGTGAAGCTTTTTGTGTCATAGTTACGTCGCTCAACTTCACTATTTGCGAGAGCAAAGACTGAAATCATTCTACGATTTTAAACCTGTTTGATTTTCCCGTCACGAGACAAAGACTGATTTCAGACAGCGCAGACTGAATTTTATGCCGATATGACAAAACACATCGAGAGCAAGAGGAATGAATGCTGTTGCTTTTATTTTACATCGATTTAAACAGGACCGTGTTCCCAGCCGTCTCTCTAAACCCACCGACACTTTGATGTCTCAGGAGGCATAACATCTTTTCTGTCATCCATCTCAAGACTGAAGGAGCAAAAAGTGCAGTCTGTGGAAGTATCGGCGGCATATGATGCGCTTGATAAATACCACTGCTGTATGTTCAATGTAAGCCCACACACCATTAAGTAGCACTTTCATGAGATCCGTCATGTCAGGAAACACCAATGTACCATTTCCAGGCACTGATACCAGCTGACACTTCAGGAAAGCTGTGAAACGTCCACAGTCCCCGGTGGATCGGTGGTGGCGTGTCTGCTTGTGTGGTGTTATAAAAAGGGCGCAGTGGGCGAGAAAAAACACTGCACATCTGCACATATGAGCAAGATAAACAAATGGGGACCTACACAGAAACCAAGTTCCATAATATTCATACAGGTTTAACAGGAGCCTTTAATTTAGATGATTAGTTAAAGACAAGGGACCATGTGAACTCCAGCATGTGCGTCGAGGTCGAGTATGATGGGGAGGCCGAGCAGGAGGGGAGCCACGAGCTTCTTCTGTACAAAGACTCTATTTAAAGAAAACCACTCTGCTATAGAGGCCTTCAGAAACAGAGCTCTGTTTCTATAGTGATAGGCCAGCCCCAGCCATCTGATCTCCCTCCATCAGACCGCCACTTGTCAGCTCCTATTAGGGCCAGCGGTTGCCTCTGCTTACATGTGGTACCCATCACCCCAGACCATGAGGTAGCAATCCTGTTGGGTTGCGGCAGTGCTTTGCCTCCAGGGACGCACGGTTCACTCAGTCCTGGGATCACCTCAGGTTATATGTGCCGTGTTATGACAGTCTAATGGTGCTAGTAACTGTGTGGCAGTACAGTGTGGGAAGGGAGGCGGAGGGAGGGAGAAAGTGGGACTGGAGGAGAAAGACAGAAGCGTACAGATGCTTGGCTTTAAGAGATGCAGCCATGAGTATATGAAACACTGGTGGAGAACATTAAAGGGAGGATTGTGTTGCATTTTCTGCTTTTAAAGAAACAATGGAATATTAGCAAGGGTGTCTTAAAATGCCTCTCTTAAACACAGGCTTCTAGACCAAAAAATCTTAAAAGGCTTTGAATGGGGATGTTCAGTTAGCGGGCTGGGATGTCAGCTTCAGCAATAAATGTATGCAGGAAAAAAGATGAAAGAACATGAGTCTACAGAACACCCATGTTCCCGCTGACAGCGCAGACTCTTGAGAGAAGTGAGGGCAGCGCAGATTATTGTGTAAAGAGTGTTTAGTTACCAGTGTGTAACAAACACAGCAATAAATTATTAATGCATATTTATAATTTGGCCAGTTTTGCAAGCCGTCCTGGTTGTGGAAGCCTTGAATTCAATCACACGACAAGCTGCCGTTGTCAAACAATCACCAGTCAGTAAAACTGTAAAACACAGAACTGCAAAGATTTTTCTTTGTCTCTTTAAATGTGTACAATTTAATGTTACACACACACACCGAAAAATATGCACAAGGCTCATTTCATCTCATTACAGGCTGTCTAGTATCGTCCCATTTGCACAGGTGCTCTATTGTCTATAATCTCGATTTTCTTGTAAAAAAATGTCTGTCAAGTCTCTATCGGTCACTGAATGAGGTCACACAATGGTGAGTGAGTCTATGGCCCACTGATGAAAGCCTTTGCATTTGCAGTATTACAGACTGGGTGTCTGTGGCGACTTTCACAGACCAAAAACTCCCAGAGAGGGTAGGCGGAGCTAAGCGGCTGCTTTTCCGCTCTCTGCAAGTGTTGCGAGTAAACAGTAATCTACTATGGCTGAACAAACAAAGAAAAGATGGATGACTACAGATACAACTTCAACAAGAAGTGAAAATACAAAGAAGAAGAAACAAACTCGACGCTCAGATGAAGCAAACAGTCTGAAAAGGAAAGCGACCGTCAGCCAGGAAAATCAAGAGTTACAACCGGAGCCAACCGTGGAAGACCCGTTATTACCGTTTATCGCCAAAGAGAACGAAATTTAAATTGTCGAGATTGAATCTTTAAGGACTGAAAAATGGTGCCGCATGAAGCAATGATCTGATGTCTTTGATTTAAACAGGATTTGTTTACAGGTTGTAAACAACAACTACTTCCATCATTGATGACTCTGCAGATTCATTTGGATTGACATTAGACATTCAATATTTATTACTTGATTCAGCTCTTTTATATTAAACTAAACCCATTTACTTTAAAATTCAGCCTGCTCACAGAGTGTTTTAAATCATGTCAAAATGTCTAGATAAAAGAATAACCTCCTTTAAGGTTTTTGGCTTGTGTCAACTTAAGTTAAACTGCATTTAAAGAAGTGACAACCCAAACCGTCTGCACATGTCTTCAGAGTGAATGCACAACTTCACGATGGATGGTCTTGCAGGGTCCATATATTCTACCTGACACACTTCTTGGAACATTTATAACTTGAGTCAATATTGGTTCATGTCTGTCATCATGGCTTTCTGTGCAAGTACCCCGTCTGGATGTTAATCATGCATGTTGTAACAGGATGGCTTTTGCATTAAATGTTCCAAAAACCAGGATGATTATATGAAGTGATTTCCAGCTTGTAAAGGGTAAAGGTCCCCAGGGGTTTGGCAGCTCGTGCCAACCCCTAACCCCTCCCTCCTATCTTTTGGGCGCAGACGCCTGAAAGTCTCCACCAGTGGAGATGGTCTGGCTTCACGGGAGGAATTATGATATGAGTAGAGCACTAATTGGCAAGTGCCCAAGCACCATACAAGTGCTAATGAACTGCAAAGCGGCCACAGCGCACATCGGGTGAGAAATCCAGCTCGAGGCCGGGGCTCTGTGTGAGCGGCTCTCTGGCTGAGGCTCTTTGAGAGCCCTCGCCCTCTGTCCGGGGCTTAGGGCTACTTCCTCCTCAATAATTAAGGGGTTATCCCCCTGCACAATGGAGAAATTAAACTGTAAAACCTTGCAAGGTAAATTACTGCTTTTCCTGGGAGCCAGAGGAAGTGTCTTGATATGTAAACAATACCCCCTCTTCAGCTGAGTACCCTCTCTCTCTTTCTCTCTCTTCCTTTCCGTCACCCCCCTCCTCCTCTCCCTCCTGCCTCCCTCTTTGTTCCGTGGGAATTTCAGATGGGCCAGATTCTCTCTAAGACTACAACTCCGCTGAATAAAGAGGATTTATAGTACCTTTATCGCTTAAGCATCTCAAACCTGTTTTGCCAAAGCTAACACTCAGAGAATGTGCACTGCACTTGTGCAGAAACCACACACACTTTCACTCGTTTAAACAGACTTTCACATTTTTTACATTTAATCCGTAGGTGGAGATAAATGGATACGATTGCAAACATTACTGTGCATCTTATATGACATCCATTGTGTTGTATTGAGGGGTTGGAGTGCACATATGCAGAGTGTAATTATGGTGATGGATCCCATCCTGTATGCATGAATGAGAGAATGTAAACACGGTAACTGTAGGGAATATAATTTAAGTACAATGTGGCTGCATTACATACAAAACATTTAGTCTCCACTGCTGCTATGAGCAGGTGATACTCCACACTAAACACCACCTGTTGATCAAAGCTTTTAGCATAAGCACGAGGCCAAAGTTAACCCCTTGCATTAAACGTAAATACAGCTTTAGTGTGGATGCACTCTGTCAGGGTATTACTGGGTGCAATGTGTGTGTGAGTGAATGTAGGTAAAGGGCTGAAAATAATGACCGTTTTCACTCCTGAGTAATCTGAAAATTACCAACACATTTCTCCAGAACCAATGCGTCCTCATAGGGCCCGCTTTGTTTTGGACTAAAACTGAAACCTAATCAATTAACATTAAAAACAAGGTAAGACAACTGTTTGAAACGGGCGCTGCAAGTGAGTGTAGAAGAGAAGCGAGAGAGAACAATGGACGATTTTTATTCCACTTGCTGCTTGGACAAAAAGGTATGTTCGCTTGCAGTTCTGTGCACATCAGATTCATGTCTGCAGTGAACATGTCTGTATTCGACGCTGCCAGGGGACGACCCTGCCGCTTCTTTGAAGCCCGAGCCAAGAATGCTTCGGCTTAGCTAACACTGTCGGGGAAATCACCTGGCAAACAAAACACAACAGGCTTACACGCCACGCTAACACACACAGGCTCTCATTCAACCAACCCGCTTCATTCGTAGACTGTTTATTAGACAGCTGACTCCTCCCACTGACGTAATGAAGCTGAAGCAAAGTGGAGTGGAGTGTTTGTATATATTCACACAAAAGAACCTAATTTCACATGTATTGATCTTTCTTTGACAGAAAGGCTTTGAGAATGAACGGATGATTGACTTTCACGGTCGTTATCTTTTGGGGCAAACTTGGCTCATGTCTTGTTTCCGCCACTGGAGCAAAACATCTTTTAAAGCTACCTATCAATCATTTTATCAAAACAAAGTATGCTGCCCTGTTATTTAGAATTTCATGAGTCATGAGTGAGAAGAAAAAGAAAATTGCGGCCAATCAAAAGTCTGAAAAAGTGTAATGCCGGGAGACGACCTGTCGGTCTGCAATGACGCATCGAGGAAGGCGGGAATCATATGTGTGGTCTGATAGCGAAGGGGAGTTACATGTGTGTCGTAGGAGTGTTGGAGTATGTTGCAGTGACCTCTGTAGTACATCCCGACGCCTCTGTGCTTACATGTAGTGGACGAGTATGTGTAAACATGTAAAAAGTCCTGTTAGCGAGGTTAGAAAGGTCACTGTTTTTGTCACTTCCGTCAATTTGCAAGGAATGTCGCTTCATTTGTGACGCCTCACAAAGTAGGTCACGTGCCAAAAACGCCGGCTACCTCATCTACACGTCTCCGTGGAAACAGAGTTTCTAAAAGTCTTCACCCTGGCCACAGTTTCACACAAGATCTGTTTTCAGTGACCTAAAACGGCGTCTGTGTGGACGCACAAATCCCCGGGTACGTATGGACATGGCCTCAGACATGTTTCTAGAAATGAAATGACTTCTTTGATCCTGAAAAAATAAAAACTGCACGGGCAAACCCTGCCAGGAGTCGCATCAATCATCTGTTGCTACCCAGCTGTTACAGAACCACTGTCTTTCCTCCTGCTCCTCCTGCAGCTGTATGATGAATGACATGACAGATTTGTTTTCCATATGGCAGCATTTTGTTTGCTTTTCTTTTTTTCTTTTCTTTTACGAGCGGCCATGACAGCCCTACAATGCCATTCTGACAGGCTTTGCAGTGATTACAGAGCAGTGTAACGAATAGCAGCACGGCACCGAAACACTTTCTCCAGAAGAATATGACAATGTAGCAAATGGGATGCTTACGTCTGGCAGAAAAGCCGTTTTTATCCTGCAGGAAAGAATGGTTATAAATAAAAGCGTGCACGAAAACTAGACTCCAGTGGGAATCTCTTTTCTATAGCAGCTCGATACTTTGCTCACAGATACGATTTCAACTTTCTCATCTCACTCTCAGACGAAGATGGAATAAATGTATCTCCCAAAATGTCCGTATTTGTTTAACCTGTTGCAGGTCTTTATTGTTGTCACGCGATGCAACCTGAGCTCCTTTTGAAGTAGGCGCATCGAGAAGCAGTTTAAACGTCGGCTCTGTCAGACATACTTGCTCTAATCTTCAACTTTCAGCCTTTTTCCTCTCCGTTCCTGTTTTTAGAAAATGTTCCAAAAGCCATTGAATTGAAGGCAGAGACAGCTTTTGTTTGTTATACCTGCATCCCAGTATTTACTCAGGCAACCTCATCTGCTTATTTTGCTGGTTGCACAGTTTACTGCAACTCGTCTGCATCCTGTCCTTGGATGGATGCCATTGTGGATGGCCAATGTCATGGCTGCACACTCCGTCTGGAAAAAGATTCCCCCCTCCTGGGGATGTGACCGTGTCATAAAAGTTTATTATTTCATAAATGTTTATGGAATTCCTACGCCTCCGCTGCAAACCCAGCCGCTGACTGGGCAGGACGGTTTGGTATTGTGTCTGTTTTAACCATTTCTCACCGAGTTCTCCCGCTGGCTGGCTGGCAGGTGATTTGTATGAACAAGTCTGGCTCTGTGTGTCTGTGCCCCAGAGCTGGCAGTGATTAAGCTAATTGCTAAATGCTAGCAGAGGCTGGAGAGCTGCAGCAGCAGCAGTGAAACCTTAGATCTGTAATTACAAGAAGCGTTTCACTCAGGAGGAATTTCACTGATGGCAAAAATCAATTTCCAGAACACAATCACACCATGAATTTAAAGACACCTATCGTCCACGGTGAGGAAGAGACACAACTGTGGCTGTTGGAGGTCCTAAAGAGTCTGGACCATTTAATAAAAATGATTCTTCCTGGAGGGCATTATGTTGATGCAAACTTTTTCCAGTTGTAAATTGTCTCATACATCCTCGACTGACTCCCGAGTGGCTGCAGACATGCACTTCTCATCATGGGTGAGTGGGCTCTTTTTGCTCCGTGCAGTGCTGTGATTAATTCATTTCCTCCAGCAGCGTTTCTCCGAAGGCGGACCACATCTGTGTCTGCAGGCGAGGGGGGGGACGGTGGTGGTGGTGTGTGTTTGTGTATGTGCGTATGGGGGGGCATGAACCGGAAGAGCCTGACCACAAACTGTCCGCCTCTAGACCAACTCAGCCATAGGAACCAGGCCTGTTTACATAAGCGCCTCCCGCCCGTGTTTACAGCTAGCACACATTTTTGTTTTACCACGTCTAAACTCCTCGGACGTTTATTTTGCTTCTCTTGAACTGTGAGTGTTGGGGCTACATTAGCGAATGAAAGTATCCAAAGCTGGCAGACCGGGGGGCTAAAGTATGAGGGACAACGCCGGTCACACCGGGTCAGGGAGGTTTAGAGTTAAAAGCATAACATTGCACTTTAAACAAGTTCTTCAATAACCTGCTGCGTCTTCCTGTTAAAAGAAAACGGTTGCCTGAGGCGACACCTTAAAGAAGAGGGGAGAGCTAGGCACCTTATTGGGCTGATTCCCATCAGTCCAACAAACAAAGCAGGCAGGAAGTGTCTTAGAAACAGGGGCATGGATTACACTCCGCATGCTGGGAAAGAGCTTTCTGTTTAAGAGAGGATGAAGCACCAAAAGAAAAAGGGAAGTACAAGCAAGGAAGAAGCGAGAGACTTGAGGGATAGGGAGAGAAAGCTGGCTAACGGGGTGTTGGTTAATCCCCTAAAGCATCCATATATTGCCTCCACGTCCTCTCCCACTGCTTGTAAACGTTGAGGAATGTAGCATGTTGTCTTTGGGCCCTGTGAGTGCAGACGCCTCTGGTACAGAGAGATTTATATTAGCAGACATTGCCCACAGCATACCACTTTGCTTTCTAAATTCACAAGGCTTTGAAGAAAGGCAGCGCGTTCCAAAGACACAACCGATATCAGAAACGTCCTCTCATTTGAGCCTGATTTATGTTTCATAACCACATTAAAGACCTGCCAAAGGCTGTGAGTCGTCCACTCTGTCACTGTACTGCAGGCATCAGAACTACAATTTGAAGACGAGGCTGCTTAATATTTGCCTTTATGACTGTCTTCTAAGCATTCACTGAAATAAACATTTGTCATGAGAAATTCCTTTTGAAAAACTAGAAATACGAGTCTCTGTGGTGCTTTCAACTTGTTAAGAATTCCTCTGAACTCCATGGTTGGATTGAGTTTGGGTTTCCTCCGTGGCTTCTTTGCTTACTTATTTCAAGTAAACACTAAGAAAGAAAGAGCCCATGGAACTTATGTATAATTCAGTTTTAAATAAAATGTAAAAGAAGTAATGATAATACATGTATATGGAGTAATTTACGCGTCAAAACCCTTGTGAACAATCGCGACAAATCACAATGGGGGAGGCAAACTGCAGTTCCCTTCTCTGAGTATGTAGGCCAGACCTTCTGTGATGAGAACAGCCAGCAATGAGTGATGATGAAGGCAGCAACTTTAGTGAGTACAAGTAGGCTCTGAGAGAACAAGAAGTCCCCTCTCTGCTTTTACTTAGCATATCTAATCTTTAAATCCAGTCTTGGCCAGCCAGTGAACAAAATGAAACTCAAGATAAGACTGAGAGAAAGACAGACTGAGAGAGCTGAAAGGGGCGGGGGCTCGCAGCTAGCTTAGCTGTTTATATAATATATCCTCAAACAGAACTTTGTATCATATATCATCAAAAGTTGTGCACTATTTTTTGTGTCTTCAATGTCCAACTCTTTCCCTTCCCTGTTGGCCTGTTTGGTTAGGTTTTAACTAAAACACTGTCGTTTTGAAAACACATCCTGGTGTGGGTTACAATTACATGTCCAGATCTCCTGGACCGAAGTCATGCATTGTTTGACCCGTCCATTGCACCTGACTTCCAACCCAAGCACATTTCATTGTTCTCTCTACTATGTCATCTGACATGCTACGTGCTGGAGGGCCAGAGCAGTTGCTCTGAGTGTCTAACATTGCTGCAGATGGGTTTATGTTGGAGGAGGATAAGGAAGATAAACGGTAATTGCGGGAGCACCTTTCCCAGATATCCAGACAGCGCTGCATGTGTGATGTCCACGAAGTGCTCCGGTTGCAACTGTTCGCTTCATCTGAGCGTCGAGTTTGTTTCTTTTTCTTTAGATTTTCACTTATTGTTGAAGTTGTATCTGTAGTCATCCATCTTTTCTTTGTTTGTTCAGCCATAGTAGATTACTGTTTACTCGCAACACTTGCAGAGAGCGGAGAAGCAGCCGCTTAGCTACGCCTACCCTCTCTGGCAGACCAACCACTGCTGGCTGATGGAAAACGCGTCACTAACTGGGCGCCGCTTGAGTCGCCACAGACACCCAGTCTGTAATACTGCAAATGCAAAGGCTTTCATCAGTGGGCCATAGGCTCAGTCACCATCGTGTAACCTCATAGTGACAGACTTTTATTTAAAAACATCTTTGAGGCACAGCTGGCCATTACAGCAATGCAGCTGTAACTGACCCTGCAAATTAAGCTTATATTAGTTTGCAAATAGACCAGAGACCAGAAAATCGTCATTCCGGTCGAGAAACATAATCAGTGTCTCTTAAAGTCATTCTGGGACAGCAGTGAGTACCTGATAGTGTGCAGCTATAGACCCTGACAGGAAAACAAACAACAGTGGGACTTGGTCAATAAGCCTTCCTGTAAGCTTGTTGCTTGCAGATCTTCTCAAGTATCAGTTAAGGCATTATTGATACGCTTTTACAAAATTTTACTGTAGATGACACCTGATAGAGCGGATTCTTGGGGATATGTGCAATGGGCCGGTAAAAGTGAAATCTATGACATGTTTGGAGACTCCAGGAGCCAGGGGAGCCATTTCTTGTATGTACAGCCTTGTAACTCGAGCACCAGGATTTCTTTAAATATGAAAAATGCATTAAGTTGCATTGCACTGCACACTTAACTCACCGTATTCACTCTGTGGACAGAATACTTAAGGCATCAGGAGATGAGTTCTCTGATTCTTTCAGCTGAGGTTGAAGGCCAAGGAGTTAAACCAAAAGGGGGCACAGGGGTCTGGCATGAATGAGGTCATCCCTGCATAACCCTGGCCACCGAGCCCTCACCAACCCCCTCCTCCACCTCTTACCCAGTATGTGGAACCACAGCAGCGTAAGAGCCTCATTTAGGAGCATAGAAAGAAAGGCAGAAATCTCTTTCTCAGGAAGATTAGTGGCTGTCCCTTTGGAGTGGGCCTGTGGACGGGGAGGGAGCTGGGAGAGGCGGGGCTCTATTTTTCTCTGGGACATTTTTCTCTGCCGCGGGGGCCATGACCTGCTCCAGGATACCCTCCAGAAAAAGACCCTATGGGCAGTGCAGAGACCCCATTTGAGACCCTTTAAGACTTACCCATGATGGCCATGATTAATACACTGCTTGTTATCGCAGAGCCACGCTCTACTCCCTGCAAGACTAATTACACCAGACTTCTTCATCCAGCGGTCCACTCACAGTCAGACTGAACTTAAAACGGGGAAAACTAGAGGTCGGGTGATTTAATACTGTTCTTCTTAGAGCCAAAGTCAGACTGCTTGTGCTGACAAAGGTGAGGACATATCTTTGTGGTACCCCTCATTGGCATCCTCCCTAGAAACAACGATGCTGTGCTAACTTTCTGTATGCCAAAGAACATCAATCTGTGTTGGGAGTCCGCAAGCTTTGGCCGAACTCAAAAAAGATGGATGCAACATACTGGTTCTGCAAAAACAAGATCTAAGTGATATAGAGCTTGTCTGCTCCACTGGCCTCGTACAGTCAACATGTAGTGAGAAATGATGGAAACATTCTCTTCTGCAAACTTTCTCAGAACATAATAAGGGCTGTAAAACAAGAAGTTGGCAGATCTGTGTTTGAACCGTCGCTCTTTCCCAGCCAGAAGAAGGCAGCGAATTTGAGCGTCCATGCTAGTCTTTGGTGTGAAGTAGGGAGGAGGAGGAGGGGGTGCATCAATCACAGGTATTCCTTTGAAACCGGGAGATGTTTTACGGTCCTGGTAGTGGGCACCTAATCTGAACACATGTTACTCTGACATGGTAAAGCACAAGCCGACACAGACTCATAAATCCCGGAGCCTTGGAGTCAGGTTGCAAGGGCCGAGCTTGTGGAAGCACGCCCTGTAGCTGCGAAACAGATGCAGGCTGTCACACAAAATATGGGTGCCCATTTAAAACAATTAACAAGGCCCTGATTCCTATCACATGGACTGACCTGTGCTTTTGTGCCAGCATCCCTCTTTCCTCTACTTCCTCTTGGAGCATGACACATACTTTGCATTAATGGGCCAGACATACTTCCATTATGTCTCAACACTCAGAGACAGAGGCAACGGGGCAAGGCATGCCTCCATGAAACATAAGCACAGTTATGAGAGTGGCGGCCAGCTGACACGACGGATTAGGGTGAACAAGATGTTCTTAGGATGTTTCCGCTGTTGTGTTGTCGGCTTGTTCTCGTTCTTAAGTTGTCAAATACGGGTGCTTTGTCAGCGGTACCCTTTAGAGCTGTATAAACTTACTGTCCAGCATGTGGGAAGTCAGGATGGGTCAAACCACGCAGGACTTCCACCCAGGTTTGTGTCTTCCAAACTAGCCAAGAAGCCAAGAAGGGCCGATATTTTCCAACCCTCTTAGCTGATTTTGATACCGATATATTAGTCGCATGTTTTGTCCACCTGATTGCAGAGAACATCAAGTCTCCCCTGTAGTGGAGTTGATATAATGCCTACTCTTATTGTAGTGGCTGCCATACCGCAGACATCTTGCACCCTTCTTCACGCTTGACGGAAGAGGTGTCACGTGTCTGATGACTCGCGTTTCTGAGCGCACCTGAATTCAGCATCCCCCCGAAATACAGCAGTGAGGGAGACATGTCCAGACTTGTTTACTGCACCTACTACGGAGACATCAGTGATCACAGCTGGACTCTTTTTATCGTGTGTGCGTCCATGAATATGTGAGTTAGTTTTGCACTTGACATTAATGTTACTCTCTGTTAGCGTCGGCTCTGGCTGCAAGTGTATTTTCACCACGTTTGATGTTAAGTCGGTGAAATGACGAGAATGTGAGCTAACTGTTAGCTAGTTAAGAGTTGTGAAAGTTGTTTAACTTCTATTCTTTTGCTCGAGTTTCTTTAGTCTTTATTTGTATATTGTTGTTAATGTAGTTAATGTGGTAGCATTACGCCAAGCTTTTTTAGGGAAGCATCGAGTATTTAGGCAGAATTAAAGCGTTGTTTTATCGGCTGAAAATATCGTAAAAATGACGTATCTGCCGTGTCATTTTCAAGCCATTATCTGCAAATACCGATAACCAGCCGATAATATCGTGCATCCCTACAATCAGTTTCTCATTTACCACAAGTAAGAAAGGAAGTAAACAGACCTTGAAGCAGCAGTAAACTAAAGTTAAATTGTTACTGTGTTGGACGCCAAGGACAGCCTTGGTTTTTAACGACTTGGGACGAGAACACTGGTATTGTTTCCGTTTCATTTTTCAGTTTACCAAACTTTATTTCTGTTTGCATGGTTTGGACTACTTTGTAATTCCTTTTCAAATGCCACCAAGCTGAATAAAAGAGGACCATAAAGTAAGTCAGTTTGTGACATTTTACAAAGAATGTTTCCAAGCTTTTGATTTATTCAGATGTGTCCCATATTATTGTTTCCACATGCATACTAATATAAGACAAGGTTCAAATAAAGAGGAGCATCAAAAACAAAGCAACGCATTAAAACTATCTAATGGCATACCAATGTCCTACTTTGACCGTCCCTCTGTGTAAGGAAGTGAGTGTTGCAATGGCAGGCCACCAGGCCCTTCATTAAACAGTAAAACAACTTGACTGGTGCGTTCCTGCAGCTGCCCCTCAGATGATGCCAGTGTGTCTTCCTGAGGGGTTTAAGTGTCCACCAGTCGACTCCACCAGCAGCCATTAGTAATTTATAACACCGGATACCTCCGAGGCCTGAACAAGGTCCTCAAACCTCGTTATGAGGAGTTTTCATCACACATTCACTAATGAAAACATGAGCTCTCATCTTTTAATTATGACCCCTTTGTAGAGGGAATCTTGCACATCCTGCACCCTCTGCGTTACCTCACAAGCACAAATAACCCCTGATGGGTGCAGACTACTTTTTATTACAGTGGTGGAAGGTTATGAACATGAAACCCCCACAGCCATCACACACAATGGTCATAGCTGTGTAAATGACTGAATAATTCATGCCATGGCAAGCATAGTATTATCTTATATTTATCTTTGCTGGTTTGAAAAACTTGCGGCCTCTTTGTGGAGATGCCAGGGAGGGCGCGCTGAAACGTCCTAGTTTCTCACCCCGCATCTCTAAACAATTAATGCTCGTAGCTCCTCTCGTGGCAGGCCACCAAGCCCATCATTAAGCTGAAATAACGCTAACGCCACAATGTCATTCGACGTCTTCTTAGCATTTCAAAAGATACTTTCTTCATCCCAGCCTTTATCCAAGGCCTCTGATACACCATGTTGTCCACTGCTCTGCCAGGCTTTTTTAGTAATTCATGAAATTTACACTTGGGAGGTGAGAACAAGGTCTTTCGACCTCATTATAACATTTTTTCATCAGCCATTCCCTGACATCTCTGAAGCACGCGGCCTCCATCTCTCGGTCTAACTCTTTTCATGTGCCACCCAGCTACTTATATGAGTAGCCGTAATGTTTCAGTTCACTGCACCGCAGAAAAACAAACGATACAGAAGGGCTATATCACACTAGCTTTTAAAATGATATGTGCTGCCACTTTCTCCCCAGTTAAGTTACTGTTATTCTGCAGATATTAAACTGTATGTAATGCTTATGAATATCCTCCCTATACCAATCTCTACAATGAAGGGTAAACAAGAAGAGAGCGTTGCATCACGCCGGTACCTCTGGTCAGCGTGGTGGGCGATGGCTTCTTTGGGATTTCTGAGAAGCTGCTTCCGTCCAGGCCTGAACCCTTACACTCCTTCTTCTCAGTCGCTGTTGGAGCTGAAGTCTCCATGCTGCTCTTCAATATCCGTCACAAACCTTCAGGAGCAAGAGAGAAACTACTGTTAGATAAAACATCTCATGTTTGACTGTGCACAAAAAAAATTATATTTAATTACATTTTAAGCTGCATAAAAAGCGGCTTATTTGGAGCAATTGGAGAGAGAAATGAGAAGTGATCAGTGGCAGTGAGCACACGTAAACCGAGTCTAACTGCACGGTTTTGTAGTGTTTTGTGTTTGTCCGGTACAAACTTATTGGTTTAAGGACGTGTTATCTGCTTTTAATTGGTGGTGCTAATTTAGAGAATCTTAAAATCCTATTGTTTGTAAAAGAGGGAAGGAACAAACAAACTACAGGATCTTACCGGTTGGAGGACTGACATTTATAATAAAGCATACAGCAGAAACACCCTGAAGCATAACTGTACTCAACAATATGTTGTGCATTATCTATGTAAAGTTAACACTTTTCTAGATTACTTCAAAAGTCGGTTTATTTCAAATTCAAATCGCAGTCATGTGACCCCGAAAGGTCAAACATGGTTGCAGTAACAGCTTGGAAAAATTGCTGAATGGCATTTTTAAACAGTAGAAGAAAGAGCTTAAAAGTTATCATGGCTGTGGACACGTGCTGACACCCATTAGAATATATGGGAGCTGTAGTTTTTTATATGCAAACAAAGTTTTACCCTCAGAAACATTTACTTTCTAAATAAAACAGACCATGGGAGAGTGAAGTGATCCCTTTTGTTAGTGTAAAAAACAAAAACTGTATTTAAACCATCACACTGTGGTTTCTCCATAGGTTAGTGTGTGAGTTATGTCAGGTCAGGCTCTGAACACACACACACACACACACACACACACACACACACACACACACAGGTTTCTCAGCTTGATGTAGTGACTTCACAGTCCTCCTCTGTCCCATTTGTAAACGTGAGCGGCTCTCGGCGCTGTGGTTTAAACTGCACACGCTGTGTCAATACCTCCTCATGTCTGTGTGAATGGCTCGATGACTTGGCAACGTGCCGCTTGTTTGACTTGGTGGGACCTACAAGATCATCCTCTGCTGAGAACAAACAAAACCCAGTCCCAGCCTGGGGAGGGAGAGGTCGTTTCACGCTCCGCGGCGAGCTCGTGGTCATCGCTTGTCCACCTGCTTTCAGACACAGGCGAGAAAACGTCTCACAGAACGCTGAGATGAGATTATGGCAAGACGGAGCGACTTCAGAGGGTAAAAACATCTTTTTCCCGTTCATATAAAGCCCAGCTCACTCCTCACACCTGTTGGCAGCTATGGTGAGTCAGCTGATTAAAACTTTACACGCACAAGTCTTATAAAACAAAAGGTGTTTATGTCTTGACTTGTGCCCAACGGACATAAACAATCCGGAAATTAGTTTTAACTCAAGTCAGGATAACAAATGTGCTCTTTGGCTGCACAAACAAACTGTTACGTATCACAGGAACGCATTAAAAACACACTCTTTGTCGAGGTATCAGTATGTTAATAATTATGAGGGCTGAGAATGAGACCGTCATTGGTAGGACTCAGTAATTGTTCAGTGATCTGGTTCCTGCAAGCTGAATGTGTGAAGTGCTGTTTTTGGTTCCATGTGGATATCCAACATGTCATCCTTTATTGTGAGGTGTGTGTTAGCAGCCACGTCTGCGACCCTCCGAAGGTGCCAGTCGCCTGTCAGCGAGCCAATGTAAGCCGATTAGAGGTGGGTGACTAACAGGTTTAGGCTGCATCTGTTTCCTTGTTTCTCCCGGTGCCAAGACGTCCTCGAGGCTCGTCTTGGAGAACTCCGTCACTCTGACATCACCTTTGTGATAGAATTTAATGTGCTCTTTCATGGGCTTTTATCTTATTTAGCGCTGGCCAAAGGAACAGGCTCTCTTTTGCTAGTGAACCCTCTTGGCCCAGATAAGATGTGTCCATGAATACGCCAGTGCTCACAGCAACAGCGTTTGCCTTTCAAGCAGCCGGCCTCTTAAAAATAACTGAGAAGCCTCCCCTTAACATCACCGTCTGATGAACATCTGGCACCGCATTAATGGCTGTTTCCGTGCTTTTACAGCATGCCAACTATTTGCTTTCCGATTGCCTGTGAACCTCGAGCCAATATTTTGATGAAGAAAGGTTTGGGGTACAGGCACCTGTGAGGGTCATTTATCAAAAAACAAGAAATATACCAGCAGGTGCAGTGTGGCGGACTGTTAGATCTAAAATTAAAACGCATCATTCAGGCATTTGTTTTCCAAAAAGTGGCCCCAAATTCACCCTGACCCCCCCTACTCACCCCTTTCCCTAATTCTTTGGAGCGGTTACATTGCCTCCCCCTACCCAGTTTCTCCCTACGGGCCAGACCCGCATTGCCCCTCCTGACAGGGGAGCCCGGCTCTGACAGGCTGGTACAGGTGTCAGGAACCGAGTGGACAGATGGCAGGGGCCAAAGGCGAACAAACAACAAGGGTGCACTTCTTTTCTCATCTTCTGGTTGGCTGGGCAGCCCATGGCGGCACGAACAGGATAAGCCCCCCAAAACCCACTCTCCCCCCTCTCTCCTTACCCCACCTTCTCCTGCCATGTGACCACCGGCGGCAGACTTCAGATAGCAGGGCAGGATTACCCCCGCTTACAGCACACACATACAGTCACCAAACTCCCAGGAAATCAAATGATTCTCATTTTGCATTTCAAGATATTTTCGTCTACATCTGGCGTGTCGAAGCCTCGTTAGAGAAAGTGATGTTAAAGCGATCACCTTAAAAGTTTAAAGTTTGTCAATCGAGGGAAAAGAAGAGGAGACAGTATCAGCTGATTACCAAAGCATGTCTAAGAAGTGCAGAGCAAAAACACCACAGCAATGTCAATCAAGCAGCGAAATCCAAACCAGGAATCTGACAGAAAACGGCTTTAAACGGTTTATTTAGTTAATTCAAACTCAAAGCTGCTTTTTTTATGTGGGTAAGGCCAGACTAACCATTTCCGAATCCTTAACCCGACGTTTAACAGTGAGGCTGCTTTGTTCTTGTTCCTTCCTGCCACACAGCCACAAAGTGGATGTTTTTTTTTATTAAGGAACGTCTTTGCCTTCAGGGAATTATCTTACAAGAAGTCACAGAGCTTTGGTGAAGACTCTTGGAAGTGCACGACTTCTGGTGTAACTGTTCTGGAAGTGAACACAGATGCCAAGAAGTATGCCTTGTGTTTTGTAAATTCAACAAATTATGTTGTCAAACTCGGTCTGTCTGCCCACACTGGAAGACGATGAACTGGCTGGATGTCAAATTGTTATAATAGGGAGCAGAAAAGGCATTTTTTGAGCTGGTTCGTGAACAGGAAGGCGCAAATTAAAGAGGAATTTCAGTCATTTTAAAGCCTGATCTTTAACATATTTTGGGGTCTAAATGACTGATATGTACAAAAGGTTTCAGAATTGCTCGCGCTGACAGACAGGCTGCAAAGTGACCTTCAGAGCAAATGCACTAAATCACTTGACAGTTATAAAAAAGATGCCTACAGAGATAGACATTTTTGTCGAAGTGTGATGCCTCTTTTATACCAGAAAAAAACTCACAATCGGCGCTCAGTTAGTGACGCGTTTTCCATCACCCAGCAGTGGTTGGTCTGCCAGAGAGGGTAGGCGGAGCTAAGCGGCTGCTTTTCCGCTCTCGTCAAGTGTTGCGAGTAAACAGTAATCTACTATGGCTGAACAAACAAAGAAAAGATGGATGACTACAGATACAACTTCAACAAGAAGTGAAAATCCAAAGAAAAAGAAACAAACTCGACGCTCAGATGAAGCAAACAGTCTGAAAAGGAAAGCGACCGTCAGCCAGGAAAATCAAGAGTTACAACCGGAGCCGACCGTGGACGTCACACATGCAGCACTGTCTGGATATCTGGGAAGTGTGCTCCCGAAATTACCGTTTATCACCACAGGTGCCGCCAAAGTGAACAAAACTGAAATCTTGAGATTACCACTTTAAGTGCGATGCCTTTTTAATACCAGAAGCAGCTGTTACAGTGCTCTCTTTAAAGCCACCAGACTCCAATAGTCATTTTACCTTGCAGAACACGGGAGTTGCTGATCTACCATTGCCTTGATTGGTTAGTTTGTTGTCTTATTTAGTTTTATTTAAATGGTTTGTTCAGATCAAACACAATATTTGCATTCAACACAATATCACAAAACCAAACAGATTAAGACAGCGGCGCTATATTCCCCTAAAGATCATGTAGCGTGTCCGTTTTGTGTCCACCATCTAAAGCTATGTACTGAAACTACTTTCACACTTTAAGCTCAACATATATTAAAAATAGGGCCCATGTTTAAAAGAAAGAATTCCTTTTAAGAGCAGAGATTGTACATCTTGATTTTTCCCTCGCTTTGATTGACCATCCAGACATGCCACCTAACCACGTGATACTCAGGAGAAAGACCGAGGTGATGGGGAAAGTCAATGTTTTCTGCTGCCAAGGTCAGTCTTAAAAAATCATAAGGGTTCAGATATTTCCACTTATTTTGAGAGCAGGTTCACTTGTTTTAGGATTTTCTGTCCTGAGAAAAATGAATCACTTGACTTGTAAATGAACAGCTCAGTTCATTGGCAGGTTTCTAAAGAGAGCAGCGTCCCTGTCTTGTCTTTTCTTGCTCCTCCTCCTCTCTCTCTTCGTTTACCTTCAACCCGCTCTGATTCAGACCTTTGTTATGAGACCTGGTGTGTGTTTGTCTTCGCGCCTCGGTCAGTTTCAAGTGTTCCTCTCCTCCACTACCGCTCAACAGCTCCCCTTTCACCAACACTGAAAGGAATGCAAACACACATCAAAAGAGGCGCTCTCATTTTGAAGATTTCCAGGCTTTGCTCTTCTTACTTTCTTCCTTCCTATCTTTCACTCAGTGTGATCCGCATGCTGGTAGGCTCTCTTTCCTGGCAACACGCACCAAACATACACACACATTTACACGCTGAATTACACACACACACTCGACGACGGACTCACCCACTGCTGTCCCACACTCTGCTCACTTGGCAAACATTAGAGAGAGAGAAAGGTGAGGTTTGTGCCCCCATGCCACCTGCAGACCTCTCTGCTCAGGTTTCTGCGGCTGACACTCATGCAGGTCAACAAAACATCCAGCAAACGCCAAAATATGGTTCTGTTTTACATATTTTTGTCTCCATCACAGAGGGTAGGTTGACCTGTTATTTTTGAGGAGGTCGGCTTCAGGACGAACACGGATTATTTCACTGTGTTGTGAGAGAGTAACTTAGTGATACTGGTGGAAAATTACTCAACTGCCCTCACAGCTTACAGATAATTTGACTTTACTTGAGCATTTTTATTATTATTCTGCTCTACTTTTAAGAATGAAACCTTTTTACACTACTTTTTAGATGCGCTTAAATCTTCTAGTCGTCTTTATTTGTTGGTTATTTTGCAAATTGCAAGATTGAAATCACTTCATAATGATTGATGGACTTCAAAGATATAACTACCCAATAGTATACAAGTAGGAGTGTGAGGAAAAAACAGATACAATTGAGTATCTACAGTGAATCTACATGACATTTTATTTCTTACACATGCAAATATTCCTTTGGCTAGGACTGCACGAAAAGACTGTCAGATTCTTGCAAACAGAGCCATAATATAAGGGAGTTAAGTATGTTGTATATTAGCTCTTTTGAAGTTACTACATGTGTTTAACAGATTATTTTAGTAGTAGACTAGCACACAATAAGCGCTAGGGAGTCCATAACGACATACTCAAAGGAGGAGAAGAGGAGTCATTATAGGGGCGTAAAATGATATCAATTAACTCACTTATGATTTGCAACACTGAATTGATTGTCAAAAACATTGTATATTTTTTACTAATAGTTTACTTGTACAAACATTTTTTCTGATATAGAAAATGTATAATTCCTTAAAGTTATTATCTTGAATATTCTCGCGGGAAAACAATCGCGTTTTCCTCCAGCCAGCAGTGGTTGGTCTGCCAGAGAGGGTAGGCGGAGCTAAGCGGCTGCTTCTCCGCTCTCTGCAAGTGTTGCGAGTAAACAGTAATCTACTATGGCTGAACAAACAAAGAAAAGATGGATGACTACAGATACAACTTCAACAAGAAGTGAAAATCCAAAGAAAAAGAAACAAACTCGACGCTCAGATGAAGCAAACAGTCTGAAAAGGTGTAACACTTCCAAACAGGGGTTAGACAAAATATCGATATGGCAATATATCGTCGTCCTGACTCAAAACAATTATCGATGTTTTTGTTTACTTTTTGTTTGACTTCCGTATCGTGTATCGTATTGTGAGTTCCGCTGTGACTTCCATCCCTACTTCAAAAGTTAAATTCCAATCATGATATATTGTTATACAATTAATAATAATCCCTGTACTGTGATAGATGTATCACATTCTTGCAAACACATCTCTAAAAGCTGTTTGAATTTCATCTGTTGTGAAGTCACCATGTGTGTTTTATGGGTTCTTTGAAGTAGACGGACACACATGAATTAGCAGGCTGGGAGTCTAACGCAATTCTCAGAGGAGGACAGGAGGAGTCATCACAGTGATTAATAAGTCTTACTTTAACACAGACTTGAAGAACTCCAGGCCTGTCCCGTAAACTGTGATACAAACAGAAACCATGCTGTCTGCACACTGCTGCAGCTCTTAACCCTTCCTCCGCTGAGGCTGAACACGATGATGCGCTGAGGAGGAATGCTGGAGCCGTCAGATCTAATTTACAGGTGGACAGGTGTAGGAGCAGGCACTCAGACCTCCTCTTTCACTGTGCCTTCACTACATGCCTGAGCTGTTTCCCCCTCACGGCCGGCCTTTCACCACGTTGGCCGGACTCTCTGCGGTGCTCTCCGACAGTTTCATGAGAAGCCTTTAATTTAACTCACCGAGCGTTCTCTCCATGAGGCCTTCGCTCGCTTACAAACGCTTCCTCCCTCAGAAAACACGACACACTTTGAGTCCTGGCTGCTGCAGCAACAGTCGAGTGGTATTTACTGATGGGATTTCTCAGCACTATTAAATATTCCTTTGAGTATTAATAAGTTCTGCCTCTCTTGTTAATCTCTATTATGTGACCAGTCTGAGCCTGGAGTCATTTGGCAGTTAACTGCAGTTGGGTGATTCTTACACACACACACACACACACACACACACACACAGTGTGGAAGTGCCTGAAACCTGCATTCTTTGTAATGGTCAGCAGGGGGCGACTCCATTGGTTGCAAAATACAAATGTATGTTGTATAGAAGTCAGAAGAGAAACTTAATTCAAACCGAAGTCCTGTTAAGACAAGACAAGAAGAGATGATAAAACAGGGTTACTTCAGGGCGTGGCTACCTCGTGATTTACAAGTTGCGACTCCGGCTACCTGAGAAATGTCTTGTTTAGCATTCAGTTGTACTAAAAGGCACAAAGGAGCGGTGGTTGGCTGGATATTGTTTGGTATTGTTGTTTAATAAATGGCGTTCTTTCTAGCCAAGAAGAATACCGGCTCTTACTTGACACAGAACTGAAGTGTAGTGTCCAGCCTTTATTAAGCAATGTTGCTCCGTTCAGCTGAATGAAGGATTACAGTCTAGCTTTTCTTATTTTTTTCTTTTTTTTATTAGACAGGACAGCTGAAGATAGACAGGAAATGTGGGGAGCAGAGAGTGGGGGGTGACATGCACCAAATGATCAGCAGACCGGGAGTCGAACCTGCGATCAGTGCGACGAGGACTGTCGCCTCTGTACATCTACCGACTGAGCTAAACCAGCGCCCCACAGTCCACTTTTCATGCATTGAAATCCTCTATAGATTTTAAACCACATCCTAAAACTTTCACCTTTAGTTAAAAAAAGCAAACAAAACCATCAGTGACAAGACGGATTATATCTTTATAGATTAATACCTGTAACCACTGCCAGGGGGTCGGTGTCAGATGAGGAGATTCATTCATTTTCTATGGCAAAGATTCATGTTTTGGTATTAAAAGAAAACAGGATGAGATGTGTTGTTAAAAACCACCACCTAAGCATGTACAGAACAAGATCAGCCAAGAGAGCAGAGGTAGCCTACGACTCTGTCCACAGGAGTTACCGAAATGAACACGAACTGAAATGAAGCTTCAACTTTTCGTGAAGAAAAAGTTTTACTTTTTATTGTCCAGGATGAAGAGAAGAAATATGAACACGCCTTTGAGACATGGTGAAGTAAAAGAGACGCATGCGGCCTAAAATCAGGGGAAAAAAAAGCTCCAGAATCTTTTATTACTCTACTTTATCCTTTCCTTTCATTTTAAGCAGTCGATTGCAGCAGTTGTGTTTAATGTCATGGCCCCCCTTTTATCTGACCTATCTGACCTATTCCCAAAAATGTAAATCCTTTGGGTTCACTTAAAGAAACCACAGTCTTGCACCGCTGCCATGGCATTATTTTCATCTAAAAACGTCGCTCTTAAAACACAGCGTACACAACCAGCCCGGGACCACATGGCAGAAGAACGCTAATGCTAGTTTACGCAGTGAAGATGTTTGTTCAAGTATTTCCCTCAGAAGTTTCCTCAGAAAGCCGAGCTGAAAAAGTGTCAGATGGACAGAAACGTTGCTAATGTTGCTCCATATCAGCTTTTGAAAGACAATAGAATGCTAAAAAACTTTAACATTGGTTTTAAGCTTGTTTCAACAATGCCAAAAAATCAGTTCATGCGGGTTAAAAGACATTTAGAGAAAATACAAGCTTGAAACACCAACAATATTTGATGCTTGGCCAAAGAAAGAGCCATCATTTTACTTCACGTCATTTAAATGCAAGTTGCTAACGTCTTATTTGATCTTCACCTTTTACCATTGAACTTTAGATGTCTTAAAAAATCCAGCAAAAAGGGCCTGCTATCATCAAAAGCAGTTTGCATGACACCAAGAATGTTTTTGTTGACAGATGATACACAGCAATGGACGGCAACTTTCAGAGACCTGTGGGAGACGACAAGTTCAGACTCGGACAGGGTGCATTCTCGACGGGTGAATCACCTGTCTTCCTGTGAGGGTTTAAAGCTCGGGTCTTAAAGGTCATAAAGTAGATTGTGAAAGGTCTGACAGCAGCACATTAGCCATTAGACTGAAACAACATCACTGCAGGCTGTCACACGTGTATAGATTCAGGTCATTCAAGCGGGAAGCAGAGTATTGCCACAATATGTTTTCTTTAAGCTAGTGTGCAGGTTCGTATAGGCAGGCCTTTAAGTGCTTCCCTTGGCTCAGAAACTCATGGAAATTAGAAAGTAAGGGAAATTTAACCCACCGCATTCCACTTTTTTTTATTAATGTCCCGTCCGTTCCAAAGCGTTACAATCTGCAGGAATATGGGCGCACAAATCCCCCACCGAAACCCAACCAACCAGTGGATCGCAGAAGACACAGAGTAATGAGCAGCTAACAACTGATGTAATAAAAACGGCATCTACAACAGCAGAGAAAAGCCCTTCGGATGAGTTCTTACCCCACCCCTGAACCTGACCTTTCCTGCTAGTAAAGGCAATATCCTGTGGTTGATCTCTTTGTCTCCCTCAACCAACAGAAAACAGATGTGGAGCTCACAGCCTACACACAGTCCGGGGTGGGGGGGTAGGGGGGTCTACATGGATGCAGTCTGAGTTTTCAGAGGATCAAAGCTCAACAGTGAGAGAGCAGGCGCTGATTCAACGGTGTAGAATAAACTTACAAGCTAACAGATGCAGGTATGTTTACAGGAGGAGCTCTGAAGTGCTGGAAGAGGAATTTTTAAGCCAGGGCCCTGCGCCTGATGAAAGTACGTCCACTGAAAGTGCTCGTTTTTGACACCAACAAGCTCAGATATTATTATTCTAAGTGTCTGACAACATTACAGAAAGAATCCCGACTGAGACGAACCTTTTTTTACAGGTAAGGTCCTTTTATCAACCCTGAAACAGCATTTATATCTCTCGCTTCAAAACCACCAGACCCCATTGACAAAAACAGTCATTTACCCTCGCTACCCAAGCTCTATATTCGTAATGAATTTGGCATATCATTATTGCTGACAGATCACAGCTGAATGACACCAAACTGACCCTGTAACCCTGTAATGAAGGTGTGTGCGTGTGTGTGTTCGTGTGTGTGTAAAAGTCACAGCTGTCACTAGCGACACATTGCACACTGCTGAGTCGAGCCGGCTTCCTCTCTGAAGCTTGGACGGGGTCATTCATCCCAAATGTGTTGTTAGCACTCACTCTCGACTGCTTCAGCTGTCAGTAGCCCCGGCAGCTACTTATGCAAGTGTGTCTGTGTGTGTGTGTGTGTGTGTGTGTGTGTGTGTGTGTGTGTGTGTGTGTGTGTGTGTGTGTGTGTGTGTGTATGTGTTCCTGTGCATCAGATATGCCAACAAGTCATTGAGTTAAGAGTTGGCCAAATCAAAGTTGGCATCTGCTTCCGTCAGGTTTCTCTGTGGAGTAACTTCCACATTGTTGTGGGGAGTTTTACTCGACAGTAGAAGTGCTTGTGATAGTCGACAGTCTGCGGTCGAGCATTTCTGTCCCACACGAGCCAGCTGCTGCAACGTCGCAGTCGGATCTCCGCCCTTTGGTGACAGGAGGGGGCTTGCCTTGAAGTTAAGGGGTGTCAACGTGTGTGTTTGTGTGTGTGTGTGTGTGTGTGTGTGTGTGTTTGTGTTGGCACGGGACCTGTCAGCAGCAGCTGTCAGAGCATGTCACCAGGTGAGATCTGAATAACTACGTCCACACTTCCATGGCTCACTGGAGAATGGGTCTTGTTCTCATCATTTCAGTGTCCTGTCCACACTGTGACACTTTTCTGATCAGGGCAGAGATGATGTGTGTTTTTCATGTGAATGGTTCAAACTGAGCTTTTCATATAAGACAATTTGAAGGACACTTGGCAGTAAAGTTAGGAAGACAGCTTGGTGTTAGGAACTTTTAAGGCTGCAGTGAAGTTACCTTTTTGCTCCTTTGGTAGTAAATAAGAACTACATGCAAACTTCTGCTGCATAAAAACGCATTAAAAGATGATCATGGAAATAAAGAGGGGGATAAAAGGAGGTTTAACGGGCTTATATTCAACAGATGTGTCGCATTATTTAGATGCTTTAGCGTGGATAGAGATCTTACTTGTGTCGGCACACATACTTAATACACATAAGAGAGACGCTCCAACATATCGACAAGAAAGAGCTAGGAGGAGGATGTTAATACTCGTGATTCCTTCATTTCCCATGATGCAACCAGCTGGATTTCTTCACTGAATGGTATATGCCAACGTCTTTGAAACTCCACCACCTCGCCTTGTAAAAGATTTCTAGTCTATTCGTCACAGACATCATTAAGTGTATTGGTTCAGACATCCAAATGGTGCGACACAGCTAGAGTAGATATTAGACAGCTAGTTTTACAAGCTGAGGATCACTTAATGTAAGTGGTGTGACAGCTAAAGTCCACCAGATGCATGTTCAGACCATCTCCGCTCCGTTACGGCAGCGGAGCTGATAGGTTTCACTTTAGTCAATGAGAGTGCTTCCACCTGCTCCGCTGCGCTGCGTCCATGCTGCGTCACAGCAGTCTGGAGCTCAACGCTGGAGCTACACAGGGCTTCTATTTCTTTCTTTTTTCTTTTTTTTTAAATTCTTTTTTTGGCCTTTCATGCCTTTATTGAGAGAGGACAGTGGCAGAGCACTGCGCATCAATTCAGCACGAAGCAGAGCGAGCGAGACAAGAAATCAGACACGGAAACCACATTAAAACATCCTGTTAATGTTCAGATTAAAACACTCTGTACATATAACATACGCTGTAATACTCCAACAATAACCTCACGTGTGTTTGTAATTGTTTTTATAGCACATATTTCATATTATCTCGCATGATCACGCGTGATTCTCTAATTACCGCGGGAACTCCTTGGTTTCGCGGCTCCAGCTGTGCAGCAATGCTGCTCCAAACCGCAGCGCTGCTGTTACGCAACGGACACACAACCAGTGGAAGTCCGGGGTGAGCCTGTGGTTGTGTGCCTGATTTACGTGATTTATACTGTTCATACACCAAACAACTTTCTAGCGTTGGGATATGGCGACATTATGTCACAATTGGTGACTATAAATGTCCTTTTATGTGAGAGGGTGTCAGAGTTTTGAGGTCTACTAGTGTAGGTGCATGCATTAGGTTTCCTAAATGGGACTAAGAATGACATGCATGTAGATTTTCTGCCGTCTTCACCAACTTCTTTTTCCTGGAATTCTCCTCCTCAGTGCGACCACCTGTCGACACCGCAGAGTTCAGCCTAAGAGCAGCCTGACAGAGTCTTACATGTGAAACAACCAGGCGGGGAAGATGGCATTGCATGTAACCAGTGCGGTTTTCATTCCACTTTCTCTCTGATTACAAAACACGAGCAAACCTCGATTTAGCCCAGAGCGAGAGAGCGAAAGAAAAGAGAGGAGCTGATGGCAGCAGCAGACATGTTGAGGAGGAGGAGGAGGGGAATGTTTCGGAGCTTGTTGCTAAAGACAACCACATGTCTCTTTATCCAAGCTCAACTCTGACTCTCTGTCTCTCCGGCTCTTGTCTCCGGCTTCTATCTGAGAGGAGACTGTGGCCTGGCACGGAGTCAGCGTGATTTGGGAATCTAATATCCCCCATCATATGGAAACAGAAGAAAAAGGAGCCCAACCAACCCTTCCCTTGAGGCTGCGTTGACTTTGTATCTATGGGAGGGCCTATAGTGTAAATCATAACTTACAAAATACTTGCCCTCTCCCCTCCCAACACAAACCCCAGAGTTAGCAGCACAAACACATCCCACATCCCTCTCCGCTTTCTTTCTGGGTACACTTTGTTGTCGGTGGCCTCTGCGTGGACCCCGATCCCTGCCTCTGCATCAGATTAGGGCCCGGGGCAAACACGGCAGACAATACACCATTGTCTGCGAGCCGGTGTCACTCTATCTGAACAGCTCACAGTCACACAGAAAAGCCTGCAGGGTGTTTGATGAGGAAGTGATAATGATACAGTGAAGGGAAATCATGAGCTTTCTCCTTCTGAGAGCGAGACGGCACTAACAGCTGATCATCTGTTTGCCACAAGCAGCCAGATTATTTACTACGGGATGGAGCGGAGACAAACACGAGCTCTCGTGTTCCACCATAATATACCACAAAGTTGTCTGATATCTCAACCAACAGTCTGGATCTATCACAGTCCTGGAGCCTGGAAATCTGGGTCACTGAGGGTCATGAAACGGTTCCTATGATGAAGACTAAATCCCAGGTTGGACGCTTTGTCCTGGGCAACTTTTGGAGTCTCGTACAGAAGCATAACTTCTTTACCCTTCTGTCTTTTTCCGTTTCAACATGTGGTTGAAGAGAGACCGCTTGTTTGGTTAGAGTAACTACTCGGTTAGGTTAAGAAAACTAATAATAACTCAAAGTTTACTTTCTGTTTCATGCGGTACGCCAACCCTGGTCTCCTTGGTGCATTGTTGGACCCATCCGTCATCCCTGAGTGTCTCATCAGTCTTTCTACCACGTCACCTGACTTCCCACATGCTGCAGCAGGAGCAGTTGGTAAGAGCTTTCAACACTGCTGGAGATAGGTCTAATGCTGAAGCTAAAGGCGTTCAAAGACCTCCAAATTGGTGCACAATTATGTGGGTTATACATATAAATGATAAATCATTACTTTTTATTGATTAAAGTACCAACAGTGGCTCTGCGGTTAAACTGATGTGGCGGCCCAGGGTTCACCTCCCACCCTCAGCCCTTTGCCGCGTGTCATCCCCGCTCTCTCTGTCCATAAAGGCATAAAAGGCCAAACAAATAATCTTAAAAAAAAAGTACAATCAGTGACTGAGAGACTTCAGGATGCTAGAAAATCTTTGTAAGATTTCAGGAGGAAAACAAATCACCCTCTCTCCCTTCCTAACCTCCCATGTCTTCTTCACCCTCAGAATTATGTGCAAACAAAAGAGCAACTGCAGCAATCATTTTCCTCATTGATTACATATTTATGCATGTTTTTTCATCACTAAAATGTACAAAAATTGGTGCAATATTTTCGTTCCCAACCAAAAGTTTCCAAAGCCCGAGGTAACTTTTGTAAACTGAGCGACTGTCCTACACCGAGAGATATTTAACTGGCCGTCTTGAAGACAAGAAAACCAGCCAACAAACACGTATGAGGAGAGAAACTTTAAGACTGAAACAATGGGAGCTTCATTCGTCTATCTGCGTTTTAAAAATGCACCAACCATAAGAAACACACCTGAAGACTTAACATGCTGAAAAGTGAAGGCAAACACAACTAATTCACAGTGTTGAGATAAAAAAACAACCCATCACTCTCCATTGTCCAGAGAGTTTATCTTGTGTAGAGATAATGAAATTAGCCTCCCCCTCCCCCCTCCTACAAATGAAGTGACCTCCCGTGACCTGGGCCGGGTTTCCCCAGAAGACCCCAGAGCTACGAGCACCATTGTTCCTTTGTGCGCCCACAGACAATGATGATGTTACTGCCGAGGTGCTTTTGGGAAACTGGGTTTCCGATGAGTCAGGGCGTGAGTTAAGGAGTGTGAGAGGAGTTCGGCCAGGATGTGACGGGAAGATCTTTGGACGGTGCTGGTGATGACACATCGTGCATCACACAGAGAGCACTGTATACGAGAAGTTGTCCTCCCTTTTGAAGATATTCACTGAGGCTTCTTCCTCTGCAGTTTAAGGACAGAGGCACCGACTTAGAGAGGGGGTTGTATTTATCTTTCATTTGAAGACTATTTTTTATGATTTACTGATTTTATTTGACTAGTTTTAGTATTTCTCAACAATTCAAACCCGACTTTTAATCACAAAGCCACAAATCCTTCCATTTAAAGAGCAGGAAGCAGCAAACGTTTGACACATTTTGACATAAAATCACAATTCTTTGACTAAATAATTGTCTTTTGATTGATTGATTAATCACTTCAGCTCTATTTCTAAGACCGCGTAGCATGACTCCAAGTACAGTTTCCCGAGAGCCTATTTCCGCTGCAATTGTGCGTTCCTCTTTCAGTGATTGATGAGGTCAATTGGCTTGTAATGAGCGTGTCACTTATTTTACCGTACAGCCCTTAAAATAGCTTGTTAAATGCACATCAGCCTCGGCACTGCTCCTCAACGACGTGTGTTTTCAGAGGCCCTCCGGTGTGAACAGGGTCCTTTTGATGGAAGCCTAACCTCAGGTTCTGTTCTGGGATTGGAGTGCCCTCTTGTAGCTGCTCTGGTGTAAAGGAGAGGAAGCAGGAGGGGGGTGAAACGTGCGCCCTCCCACTACCAAAACTCTTCTCCCCTCCAGCCCAGATATGATGTGAGCCCATTTAACCTGACACACTTGAGGGAGAATGAACAGGACGCCTCGAGGCCGGTGAAACAACAGGCGTCAAAACAAGTGGGGATTGTCCTGTGCAGTCCTCATGCCAGAAGCAAAGGAGCCGGGATCCAGTGAAGGGCTCTACACATGAATGTAAGCGCTCATCTCTCTCTCACTCTCCCGCTTTTCCCTCCATCTGAAGTGCAGGCTGACTGTGAGCGATCGCAGTGGCGTCGCTCAACACATTGCTGCCTTTTACAGCCCCTTAAATGGCCATTAAAATCCCATCAATTCATCCCTGCACATGAGGAAGATTCAGTCCGGGACGGAGCCTCCTCTACGGGCTGCAGGCCTCGCAGATCTGAGAGGGGACGACACCACGACAGCTGAAGTCCCACTCGGATTACTGATGTTACAATAACATTCATTTGTTTTACTGATTCTACGTTGTGACTGTCATGGAGCGTGTGTCAACTATACATTAATCTAAATTCAGTATTATAAGGTACTTAACTGCTGGACGGACTGCTGTGAACACATAAAATAGACACGTTATTTATTGGAGCTGTGCTGATAAAATCAATGAATCAATCAGTCAATGGACAAACAATTTATCAACAATGTTAATAGTTCAATAATGGCTTTCAGCTCATTCTTTCTGTATGATTGTATTTGTATTTCTGGGTTTGGGGTAAAATCAACTAATTTAATGGCACAATCGTGTGTTCAGAGGAAATGCTATTTGCATATTATTATTTATTATAAACAGGCATGAACGAACACGGCTTCGTCGGGGAGTCAAACCATGAAATGTGTCGGAGTTTGTTTTTAGGTGTAACATGACCATGCCAGTACAATAAAGGCACTTTCATTCTTTAAAGAGAGTTTCTTCTGTGTTTTGGCGACGTGTGTCTCTATCCAACGAGCAACTCAAGCTTACTCAATCTGAGTCCAGGCAGCGCTCCCTCCTGACGTTTTTGAATCAATATAAACTCTCCGGCCACTTCATTATGTTCACCTGAAAAATCTTATGTAATCCAACACACCAGCTCAGCCAGAAGATTTACTTTTATGTTGCCTGTAATGTCAAGGTCATAACTGGTGACGGGGCTGCACTGAGCTGCGTTATATTCAGAGGTGTTCCTAACACTGGCCCCCTCATGTATGTAAATAGGGAGGAGAACAAATATAATTGAGTTCAGTACAATACCTTTAACTACAGCCTCAGTAATAAACATGATGAATTGACACACTTCAGACTCCCAAGAAAACAAAACTTGATAAAAGCAGAATCCCTGGCAGTGCTGTTGTATTGAACTGCATTAGATTGCACAGGTGTACCTAATAAAGTGGCCGGTAAGTGTTTATAATTTAAACACAGAATTATTTTATAAATTATCCGTAGTCACAGCCCGATAATGGACGAAATTATCAGTAGGAATCTCTACTGATTTCCATGATCATTGCTTTCAGCCCGAAACTTTCACTTCACTTTGCACTGAAAGAAACGTGTGTTTGCACTTCAGCTACATTGCCTTAGGTGCCACAGATCTTTCACAGCAGAACATGTTGTGATTATAAAGAGTTCACTTTGGTGTCATTGGATGGATGGGCAAAAGAACTCCTACAGGTTTTGTACCCTGAAGACTTCAGTTGGCATCCTGCGCCAGACTAAAAGGAAATGTTAAATAATTTTAACTGACATATTTAAGTCATGTGTGTAAAAAGAATCCAAAGGCTTTTTTCTGAACCTACAGTAACTGTCTCCTGGGTGAAGGCAGACACAAAACGCTCTTTCAGTTGAGACACATTAGTTTGAAATTAGTGCTGACTGACGTGGAAATAAAAGGGAATCCATGTCCCTGCACGAGCTCCTATATGATCTTTCTGTGACTCTGCCCAGAGACACATATTTTGCAGAGGTTTACACAGCAGCAGCTCCACTTATTTCCAGTGCAAACCATTTTTTAGCCGAACCACAGAAACCTAAGAAGTGCTTCCCACACCCCACCCACTGCGGGCGGCCTCTCTCTTCTGTCTGCCGTCATGAGGTGACAGCGCGCTGAACGGCTTCATCCCTACAGTTCAGTGTCTTATCGCTCAGAGAAGAGAGCATCATAGTGGGATGGGACGGGGTCGAAGGCATTCTCTCGTCTTTCTCTTCAACTTTTGAGTTTACTCAGCAGGAGTGGGTGGTTGTGGTGGTGGAGGAGGTGCTCCTCCCCCTCCTCAGAGTTACTCAGACTTCACCCTCTTCACCCTCTCCTCCAGCCCTCCTCTGTGTCCCTGTACGCTAGACTTCATCGGTATTTGCTTTCAAAAAAAGCTGTAACCCCCTCCTCCTCCTCTCCCACCCTCTTCTCCTCCTTCTCAGCATATACCCCCCACCCCCCATCACACACACACACATCCCAGTCACTCCTTTTCCAGTATTTGGTTCATTAAATTTTCTGCAGACTTCCAGAAAAGAGACACACACAAGAAAAGGAACCAGATCAATAAAGTGGGGCCTGTGCACGGAGGCGATGTGTGAAAACGGGGGCCACAGACGCACACATCCAGGGGCTGGGCTGTGGAGATGAAAGTGACATGGCCACTATGGGTCTCTGAACGCTGCAGAGCGGAGCCCCCGAACTGAGTCTGAATGAGCTGAATAGGCTCATCCATTCTTTACTCCTTTCACTCTGCGTAGGCCCTAACTGTTGGAACTCTTCATTCCTCACAATGGGCAAATGCACTAAAACTTTTTCTTTTTATTCTCATGCAAATCAGCCTCAGGACTGACCGGGGCTGTCATCATGTGAAGCGGAAAACACACATGCAAGCAGTCTAACTCGATTCAAAGATCACCAGTGTTGTTATCAGCAGCTTTTATGCATTCTTATACATTTATTTGACTTGTTCCTCTTGTTTTCTACCATTAAAATTCTTCATCCTAAACAACTTTGTAACTTTTCCAGGTCTGATTCTCATCAGCTTGCAAAAAAAAAAAAAACAGCATCCAAAGAGGGGGCCGTTTGATTTTCAAATGTGTTCTCCTCAGTTCAATGTAGGCCAAAACAACTCACAAAAAGTGGGGCTCATAAGTCCACACATGAGTTTGGAGATCATTAGCAGCGCCTGGTAGATAGGGGTAAAAGCCAACAGCAAATATAGCTGCTTAAGGGCCCCACAAAGGCGTCAAGTGTTTGTTGACTGCTCCGGGCTAGAGAGCAAACAGTAAACTTTGAATCTTTCAACAATAAGCACACATCTCCCACAGTCCTGTCACAGGCGCTAATGTGACCATGCTGATACTGCGCTGCTCACACTCTCTGCCTCATGTTTGTTTCTGTGTCTTTGTAGCATTAAGAGATTAAAAAGTAAAGTGCTGCAGAAGTGAGGAAGAGTTTGGCTGACTGCAGGAGGCGCGATTAATGCGACTTTGTAGTTGTTGTGATTGTTTTTATTGAAGCTTTAAAAAGAAATCAGCGATGAAGAGTGGTTTTCTATGTGTTTGATTTTAAAATTGGAGTTGCATGCTGTTTTTTTTTTATTTGCATGCTAGATTTCGACAAAGCTCCACTGTTTGGAAATCACTCCCATGTTTTGTGCTGAACCATTCTAAGACATGTTTGGGGATTGGCGCCGAGCCTCCTGATCACATCTCTTCCCATATGGATCAAGTTGCAGAACAAAAAATTTTTTGGATTCCTGTGTCAGATAAGTTCAAAGTGCAAATGAGATGTGGAGCTGCCCTGAGCCTCATCTGCCGCTGACACGCAAGGCAGCAGAAAGAGGGGAGAGAAGGAGGAGAACTCCAGCAGTAAAACACTTTTAACAACATTGGAGTGTAAAGAAAAGCTGGATAGACGAACGTACAGAACCAAAGAGCAAAGATAAAGCGACTTCTTTCAAACCCGCTGCTGTCAGCATCACCACAAAGTTTGCTTACCTTCGCTGTCGTCTCTTTTCACTTCCACACCGAGGCTCTTCCACTCTTTTTGTCCGAGGAAAACTTTTGCCTGGAGTCTGATTCCCGTAAACTAGGATCGAGTTGGCACCACCATTGAACGCACGACGCGCACAAAACGCGAAAACTCCATGAACCGAGTCAAAGTAAAGTTTAGAGAAGTTTGCACGACATTACCTCCCCCTGCTATCCCGGAGAGCGTTTCAGTGCGGAGCAGAAGTCGAGTCGAACTTTTTCTTACAATCCATCTTCTCCCAGAGGTGCGTGCGCTCGTGTGTGCGTGTTTTACGCGCTTTCAGCAAACTAACATGACGCGTAAAAGCTTTGTTTTTGAAAAAGTTTGTCGCTGAAGGCGGTTTGGCTTCTCTCGGCAGTTGTAGCAGAGACATGCGGTGGTGTTGAGATCTTCAGGCTGCTGATCTGTTTTCAATCCAACCCCCCTTTCTTTCTCCTTCCCCCCTTCACCATCTCCTCCTCTCTCACTCCCCTCGCTCCCTGGTGAGTTGGGCCATTTGCTGTACCAGATGGGCCGGGCTAACTCTATCCAGCAGTTGTGGACGGAGAGAAGTTAGATAAAGTTTCAGTTAAAGCGTGATTTTTCACGAGCGCTGCAGTTAAGAAACTCTGTAAGAGCCACTTTTCACTCCTGGGTGTGAACGTCGCAGGAGATATCACACTTAAAATCCACAAACTTGAACGTGTTGCTGTCAAAGTGCTCCAGAAATCAGAGCTTTTGTTGATCACTCTTTCATCAAGTTTCTTCCTGTTGCAAAATGAGCTTTGGTTGTATTTTTGTGAGGAGGTTGGTGGATAATCAAGGCACTTCAGTAATTAAGCAAACCAAATAATCACCTCTAAATACACCCAGAGCCTGTAGTTAAAGGTTGTTTTAAAAAATAAGAAACAAACAATTTTCATAATTCATGTTGTCTTTATTCTCAGTCAGCCTTTTTCTTTGAGCTGGAACCTTTTATTCAGCGGTGCAGAGATGTGTTGCAGACAAACAGCATTTGTTATGAGGTCCATGTAGATTTCACCCAAAGTAATCCTGAGTGTGCGGAGCGTTTAAATGCTCTGTTAATGATTTAAACTGTTTTTTTAAAGGAAGGTGAAGAAGGGGAAGTAAAGAAAAAGAAACAAGCTATTCTCTTTGTGAAATGTGTAGATTATTCAAAACAATGTTTTATGAGTATGAAACGTGTAAGACACAAAGGTGAAATTAATGAAGGCCCTAAAATGACTTCAGTGTCATGTTTTGATAATGAAGCAGGATCCCACCTGAACCTCTTCACCGTGTCATTTATTGTGCTTTTTTTTTTTTTTTATTAAATAAGCACAAAATAGTTGCTGTAAGAAAGCTCCATCACAGGTCAAAGGTCACTTGAGAAGAACTCTTATGATTCACATTAACACACATTTTTATTTATTTATTTATTTCATGCAAACTTTTTCACACTCCTTTGGGAATATCTTGCACATTCCTGCACAATATATCTTTAAAACATATATTCTGTACATATTTTATAGAATATTATGTCATGTATTTATTGTTTAATTGGTTTTAATTAACCTTCTTGACAGTATGAGTACTTTTTTACTTGCGGTCTAATTTTTTATTTCTTTATTTTTGTTAAAGACCTAAACACTCTTGTGCTTGTGTGGTGCTGGTTTAGCTCAGTTGGTAGAGCGGGCGCCCCATGTACGCAGATCACAGTCCTTGTCGCACTGATCGCAGACTCGACTCCCGTTCTGCTGATTATTTGGTGCATGTCATCCCTCACTCTCTTTTCTTAACATTTCCTGTCTATCTTCAGCTGTCCTGTCAATTAAAGGCAAAAAAAAAATCTTTAAAAAAAAGTGCTTGTACATGTCAACCTAACTGAGATCAAACTCCGGAAAGTATGAGTGAAAAAATAATCCTCCCTTAACGGGGCAGCGTTACACACAACAATGACACATAAGTAAAAGACTTCCTGCAGCTGATGTAATGTTCCAAAGATATTTATCATCTACTTATTGTAGAAAACACTTTCTAATAGTCTTTTTAAGATCTTCTGACAAAGAGTGTGTTTGATAGCTATTTCTGTTGCTTCTACGGAATAACATCTTTTATAAATGACCTTCAAGGGCACTAAAAAGCTTCATCTTCTCTTTATTTTCAGACCTGATGAAGCCTCTTTATTTAAAGGTTGTTCTGAGTAGTATCAGGAGTCACAGAATGGCCTCGCTGAGTTGGTGTCTCATTTAAAATCCCTGCATAAAACAAACTTTGATAAAACTGCTTTTGATTCTTTAATCCCGTGCCTTTGTGTTTGCATCTGTTCGGGTCATTCATGATGTTTTTACATTTAAATTTGTCACATATCGGACACTTGGTCTCTTTAACTCGCCTTCTCCTTTGCTTTGCTCTCTTTAATGCATGCGCAGCACCTTGTTTTAGAAAAGGTTTTATACAGATTAAGTTATTATTTTTCACGAGTGTTAGGCTAATATATAGCTTCCATTATTGGATTACTATTCAAAAGAGTAATTGTGCATTCATGGGGAAGCCACATTTAAATGTGTTGCTGGTGAAGATTCAATTTTCAATTGTAACAAAGAATCAGATCCTCTAAACTGATTGTATTTCTTAATTTGTTAAGTTAAGAAATAAATAAAAACTTAAAGAGCAGTTGAGAAGGAGATTAAAGAACAATAACATGGAAAAACAAGTCCCTTAAAGTAACCTCAGTGCTTAAATAAATGTAAGTAGTTTTCTGCTTGCTGCACCCCTTCATGGCCTCCCAGACTCATCCATTCATTCCTTATTACTTGCTCATCCCTAGACCGAGGCCCACAGCTTGTTTTGGCTCTAACATTAGTGCAAAATAAAATCCTCATCATCTTCGAGGCCGTTTGTCTTCTGTAAGCGACCTCTCTGGTTTCACACAAACATGGAAACAACATATAAACTCAGATGGCTCCATGTTCCTCAGACTTTCAGTGCAGCTGAGCAGCAGGGACAAACAGAGCTGGAGAGGTGCAGAGGATGAAAAGAGCCTGACTCACAGAGGGATTGTCAGGCCTGGTTGCGCTCAGGGCTCGAGGTGCTGCCACCTATTGTCCCTCTCTGAGCTTGCATCATGCCTGAGTGCCCACTCTGAAAACAGGCCTGTGCACATGAGCGACCTCTGTGGCTCCCTGCGCCTCCGTGCCTGTGCACGTCCTCAAAAGAGGGTGAATGCCAGTGTCAGGCTCACTGGCCCTCGCTCTGCTGTGCTGGTATGGTCTTACGAGCAGGAATTTTAATGAGCTTGTTGGGCTTTTTTTCTGATTTGAATAGAGGAATGTAACTGCAGAGCACGGACAGTAAAGCTGTTGGATCACAGAGATGAGAGGAGGAAACATGATGGTGTTTGATAGGGAGACCATAAGATTATATTACCACATGCATTTTTTACTGATCACATCTGCAGACTGTGACGGCGCAGCTCATTATTCTCCACAGATGTTGAAAGGGTACATGATCATAAAATGAACTCATCGGCCGTTTGAGTGGATGATTCAAATTCACAATGTCGGTTATACAGAGTTATAAAATGCTCTGACTGATCATTATTATATAATAGAGATTGTTGAGTCACGTTGGTATGGTGATGAATGTAACAGAAAATGTCTCATCTTTGATCAGGTGATGCTCTTTTTGAACACATCAGGTCGTTAACCCGTTTATGTTTCTTTCATCTAAGAAACATTACCAAGATAAAGTTAGAGTTAGGGATGCTTTCTTCCCTTTTCACCTGCTACACTAAGTCCTCCCTCGACCATCAAATGGTCCAGAACGCAATGCTGCAAGGCTGTTGACTAGATCGCGCAGGTCAAGTCACATTACACCAATCTTATTTTCGTTACACGGGCTTCCAGTTAAATTCAGAATTCATTTTAAGGTCCTTGTTTTCATTTATGAAGCCCTGCATGATCCGGCACCTGTGTACATCTCAGACCTGCTCCACCCCTACATCCCCTGCAGATCCCTCAGGACGTCGGACCAGGGTCTACTTGTCATCCCTTGAGAAGTTGTAAGTCTGCCTCTGTGAATACGCTCTGCAGTTTCTACTGACACTTTTAAAAAGCTGCTTAAGACGCCCCTTTTTCAAATTAGCTCATGATCATGTAATCATGTAATTTTGCACATTTGTAGTCTTTGTCTGTTCATTTTTATTTTATGATTGTTGTTACTATTATTGTAATATATTGTTGTTGTTGTTGTTGTTGTTGTGGTGTGAAGCACTTTGTGACTTTGCTCTGTGAAAGGTGCGACACCAAATAAACGTATTATTATTATGATTATTTAACTTCTCTCTGTATATTTTCGTTTAGGAATGAATGAATTACTGTCCTAAATGTATTCTTTACTTTAAGGGTCTGCGTTTAAATTGATGATGACCTTTGACCTTTGCAGCTTCCTTTTTGAATCCTTGATTGGCCTGATTGCATGTGGGACATAAACATGTGTTTACGTCACTTTAGAAGTGTGTAGTCCATCGATTCAGGGAAATGTAACTATAGTTTGTGCAGTGAGAGTATAAAATTACAGGGAGCGTGATTGGCTGCAATCTGCCATCTCTCCACGACCTGTACACCTCCAGGAACCTGAGACATCCAGGTAAGATTGTGATTCTCTCACCCTGGACACAGTCTCTTTGAGAAACCTCCCCTCTGGCAGGAGGCTGCGCTCCATCAGGACCAAAACCTCTCGACACAGGAACAGTTAGTTCCCCTCTGCTGCCAGCCTCATCAACAATAATAATAATCATAACCTTTATTATTGAAGTTATAAAGTGCTTTCCAGAGGCAGCAAAGCAAAACAAACAGATCAGTAAAACAGACAGGTCATAAAATCAAAGGCAGATATTAAAATGACAATTCATTTAGCAAATATTTAAAATTAATTTAAAAGAACTCGAACAACATAAAATTATTTTAAATTAATTCTAAAAATAAATAAATAAATAAAGTAAAGTCCGGACAGGCTTGCCAATAAATGTATGTCTGAAGAAGGGACTTAAAAGAGATCACTGATTCGGCTGACCTGACCTCCTCGGGCAGGTCGGTCCAGAGCTTGGGAGCCCTCACAGCAAAAACCCCCCTTAGTCTTCAGTCTGGCATTTGGGTCACACAGAAGACCTCTGCCCAACAAGGCCCCACCCACCCACATGTGAAATGATAAACCCTAAAAAGGAGTGAACGTAAATAATAATCAACACAAGTAAAACAACCATTACGGCTCCTACAATCAATGTTTATTGATATAAATCAATAACCAAAGTTATCTCAAGACGCTTCACAAAAAGAGCAGCTCTAGACTGTACTCTTTGTTATTACAGAGACCCAACATGAATCCACCATGAGCCAATGTTGAAATATACCTCCCTCTGAAAGGAACGGCTAAGCGAGAGACGCTGGAGTGAAATACCACCGTTTTCCAGTCAAGGACATTGATCGCTGCAGGCAGTGGCTCAGAGCGGTATCAAACCTGACGATTTTGTACAACACACGACATCGGAGGCGGGCGTCCTAGATTGAGGAAGTGAAGTTTAGCGAGCTTTTTACGTACTCCGGTGGAGGTTTTCCAGGGCTCATCGGAGAAGCGGATAGCGTCCTCCAAAGGCACAGAGCGAAATTGCATTTTTTTCCTCCCATAATAGCATTAGCTCCCCATGATAGCATGATAGGACTGAGGTTGAAAATCGGCCAACTAGGCCTTTAACTAGCTAGTCAAAATAGGACAGGATTATGGTAAATATTAAAGAAACCCATGCCAGTCAGATATCATGCAAGCTTATCTCTTGTTAACAAAAGTCACATGTACGATGCATAAATTGTTGTCACTTTGTGCATTTGAGCAAATAATAAAAAAGTGCTTTAACAGGCCTTTACAAGTAGCACCTCTGAGGGCCCAAAGCTCTGCATGATGTGAGGAGGACTTCCCTCTCATCCCTGCAGAGTGGATGAGGTGATCGAGGCAGCCCTCTGCTGGAGAACAGAGGAGACTTTGTCCTCTTATCTGAACATCACCGGATCACTGACGATCGATTCACCCACACTCTCTGAGCCCCTGACAGCACCACACTGGTTTTTATTAGGGCTGAACACTGGTCAACCTGTCCATGTGTCCTCCAGGGACGGTAGAGAGGATCAGGTTGTTGATACCTAATGATACCAAACCTATGGATGTTTATTTAGACGAAAGCTTTGATCGAATAAATAAAGCAATAAAGCAGTTTGTTGTACCCGCTAAATAAGTAAACTATTTTTTTAACTAGTTAAAAAACGTCACTGTTTCATTTAATTCTTCAACAGGGGACTTTTCTCCTGGGTTACTTTTCTGCCTGTTACACTTCTGTCACTCAATTATATAACTATAAAACAACAACACACTCTAGCCTACATAACAGTGGTTATAGCCTTGTTCATTTGCAGTATTCCTAGAGGCCAGAAGAGGTGAGTGTTTGATATTTCACCGAAAAGAGGGTCAAAAATAAGGAACATAAACACTATTTTGTGGCGTAAAAGTGTCGCTAACCCCACAATATTTTCAGAACATGTACTGATCACCATGTTAGATTTTAAAAGTCATTTAAAATAATTCATTTTCAGTTGAAGCAGCCGTGTGCTAAGGTGCTGCTTGTTGAAGCTGCAGCCTGAATTTCTTAGAAAATGCTGCCCTCTACTGGTCTGTTAAATTATTGCAGCTTGTTTTTCTTTGAAGGCTTTAAAGTTTAATTGAAGTGTTTTACTTTTTTAATATGTTTCTTAACTAATCTTCTTGATTAAATAGGTTCACTTCTGTGTTTACGAGCCTTTAAAAGTAGTCAAAGTTAGATTTAATGAGATCTAATGAAAGACCCTCACAACCACAGTCCTCCCACACAGATTTTTCCCCTTCTTATTCCCTCACCAGTCTCCTTCTTGTGTTTGGCATTCAGAACAGTGTTTAAATATTATCTCTCTGACTGTTTTATTAATTTTATTATGTCTTTTGGCCAGAGAAAATGCACCTTATCATGCTTTAGTATGGTGATGTTCATCCAGCACAGCTCAGTCCAACTTAAACCTCACCTGTGTGAGTGTGCAGGACCTTTAACACTCTTTAAATCCTATTTAAATTTTGTCGTTGAGTCTTTGCCGGTGAGTTGAGTCGACCCTTTGGTTAACATTTAATGGTGAAAACATTTCCTTTAGTGTTAAAGCACTGTTACTTTATTGGGGTACAGGGAAGAAGTAATGTAACTACACAGTTATACTGAGGTTGCAGTTTGCAGTGGTGTCTGCATTGAAACTTGTTTATAATTTTCCTCTCCCATCATTCATAGAAATGTTTTATTATTATTAATTTATTATTATTACTTATTTGATTTGTTAAAACGCTGGTTTTATTCCTGTTCTTATCTCTGAACATATGAATCTGTACTCTGAAGCACAGACGGTGGTCAGGGAGTTTGTTTTACTGGAATAAAAATAAGACCAACACCACAATTAAAAGATACTCCATCAAAAGTCCCGCAGACAAAATCTTACTGAAGTAAAGCTTGTTGTAAAATCAAAATATATGTCTGAAGTATCAAAAGTTAAAGTACTTGACCAACGTGATTTATGTACACGCTGGCTGATAGGGAGCTACATGTTAGAATGTTACAATTTCATTCAGCAGACGCTTTTGTCCAAAGCGACGAACATCTGAGAGTTAATACAGCACAAGCAACGATCGAGACAGGAGGGAACGAAGTCAGGGAGAGACACCAAACAGCTTCGAGTGCGATCGGGCAGAGATGCTGACAGGCAGTGCAAAGAGGCAACA
This sequence comes from Semicossyphus pulcher, assembly GCF_022749685.1. Classification (NCBI taxonomy): domain Eukaryota; kingdom Metazoa; phylum Chordata; class Actinopteri; order Labriformes; family Labridae; genus Semicossyphus; species Semicossyphus pulcher. The sequence goes on from NW_027211659.1 coordinate 26,670,745, forward strand.
CACAGGGTGTGTAGAAGCATCATCATCATCAACAACATCAACAACATATAGTCGGTATAGTCGTCATCATCATTATGAAAATCCTAGTCAGCATAAACCAGTTACTTGATGTCATCATCATGAATAGCATCAGTATCATTAAGGTCAGAGGTCATAAAGAGCTGGGTCTTTAGCTTCTTCTTAAAGGTGAAAGGGACTCTGTGGACCGAATGGAGTTTGGTAGCTCGTTCCACCACCGGGGGACGACTGAGGAGAAGAGTCTAGTTAGAGACTTAGGGCCCTGTTGTGATGGGAGCACCAGGCACCTTTCATTGGCAGAGTGTAGTGGGCGCCCAGTTAGTGACGCGTTCTCCATCAGCCAGCAGTGGTCGGTCTGCCAGAGAGGGTAGGCGGAGCTAAGCGGCTGCTGTTCCGCTCTCTGCAAGTGTTGCGAGTAAACAGTAATCTACTATGGCTGAACAAACAAAGAAAAGATGGATGACTACAGATACAACTTCAACAAGAAGTGAAAATACAAAGAAAAAGAAACAAACTCGACGCTCAGATGAAGCAAACAGTCTGAAAAGGAAAGCGACCGTCAGCCAGGAAAATCAGGAGTTACAACCGGAGCCAACCGTGGACATCTCGGACATATGCGCCTGCAATTGCCTTTTATGGCCATTAGGTTCCGCCAAAGAGAATGAAACTGAGAACTTTATACATTATATCTTTAAATATAGTACCTGTATTTTTACACTGCATCACTTGGCAGTGAAATGTTCTGTGATATCACCTTCACAAAAAGAGTCATGTATGTGCAGGTTTGGTGATGGTGTATTTAGCATACTTTCAAATCAAACTTTAAATATATAAAACCATGCATGCAACCTTTCAAACTGAATCTTTATGTTGTGACAACATTTTGTGAATTATATAAGAATACAATTTGAGACTTTTCTACTGGACTCTCATCAATCAATTCTATCTGTAGTGGACAAAATATTTCCAATAACACACAAGCTATACAGCCTGTAGAGTTTCTGTGATACGGTGTTAGAATTAGAACATGAGATGTTCGAATCTGAATCTGACTTCAGAGACATTTGGTGTTTGTATCTGTGGACCACAGCAGTGAGAGTGTGAGCTTTGTTGGGACTGTCCTCCTGAGCTTGTAAGCCTCAGTCAGGAGCCTGTCAGGCATTTGTTCTGCCTCCACTTTGGGAATCCTCATTTCCAGCATTCTCAAAGTGGCCATCACAAAGGAGCGTCCGTCCGGAGGTACGAAACAGCTACAAAACAGCCCTATAAAGTGAATAGAAGCGTCTTAGTGGCCATTTCCTTGCCCTGGGTGGTAAATCACAGCGTTTGTCGCAGGGAGGTTTATGTTGTTTGTGCACAATCTGCCACCACTTCAAAGCCGTGGGAGGGGACGCAAAGAGGGGGGAGGGAGGGTGTTGTCCCCTTTTCAGTGACTCATGGTCAACCTCAAAGGAGCCGCTCTTTAACATCCGGTCCAGGCGTTTTGTTGGTTAACACTTCAACTACCAGAATTCTATAACCAGAAAGGCCTTCATTCAGACTGTTCAGGCGTTATTTGGAATCTAATCATTAATATAAAAGGCAAAAATGAAATGAACAGTATTGTTACAATATTTGATGCAATCAAAAAAGATATTGATCAACATCGGGACATGAAATTACCCTCTAATGACTGTGCAAATGATTTATTAATCAACAACCACAGAACCTGCAGATGTGAGATATCAATTATTGTCTTTGTAAAATAAAATGACAATAAAATGACATAAAAACATCTAAGATATGTACCTCAGTGCACAGTGAACACCTTCATGGACAAGTATGAGACACAAAAACCCCAATATGGCCAAAACGTTCCATCTGACCTGCTCAGGAATGGAAATTGGAAATTCGCTAACATGCAGGAAAAAGACAATAACTTTATTGATCCCCAAAGGGATGTAGTAATACTACTTTACTTTACTCTAATACTGCTCTACTCTACTTTAGTACTAGTAAAGTAGTGGTACTGTTTTTTACTGCAAAAACATGCTGTAAAATAATGTGAAAATATCATTTTAAAATGTAAAACTATCAATCAAATTTCATTTTTATATTGCCAAATCATAACCAAAGTTAGTTCAAGACACTAAACAAAAAGAGCAGGTCTAATAATAATAATAATAATATATTTATTTTATATAGCACTTTAAAAAGTACTGAAAGACATTTATTAAAACAAAGAGCAAAGACAGTAAAAGCAATATGCAGTGTAAAACGATCAAGGTGCAGTTAAAATGTAAAAGAAAACAGTTCCAACAGTGAGATGATGATCGGTCACACATTAACAGCAGCTTTGAATAGGTGAGTCCAGGTCTGAAACAGGGGAGTGAGGGAGAGTGTCTGAGGTGATGATGATGAAATACATATTATATAGAGAGAGACGCAACATGAATCACCATGAGTAGTGCTGAGCAACATTTGGCAACAGGAAAAACTTTGAACAGGCAGAAACCTCGAGCAGACTCATGTTGAACATCTGCCTCGACTGATGGGCCGAAAAATGGGAGCAACAACAACAACAACAGATACAAACAACAACAGACAACAACAGATGTGGTACAAATATGAACAGCATAGTAATGATGAAAGGCTGATAATAATATATGTAACAGTTGAAGTCAACAGGCCTTAGCATTAGCAACTGTAATAATGATACTACAGGGAGGACTGATGTTAAACTACGAGGAAAGAACAGTTCTCCTGTGTGTGGACACACCTGAGCGAGGCACGAGGTTCTAATGGGGGCAAATTTCCTCTTGGTTCAGCTCAAAGCGAAAACTACAACGACGAGAGACACTGAAATGATCAACCATCAACAAAGCATGTGGTCAGTATACTCTGTTACTCAAGTGGAGTTTCTGGTATCAGTACTTTATTTCTTTTACTACCTACACATACTGTAATTTATACTCCTTACATCTTTAAAAGAGGCAAACGCTTTCATGTATTTGAGGGAAACTATTGATTATTTATCATCATTTCTTCCCAACGTCGAGACCAAATTCAACCTACATGGAGGGAACACAGAAAAGACGAATCCTCTGTGTTTCCATCAGTGCACACGAGACAGTTTTGTTCTTCTTTTTTATTTCAGAAAAGCCATTAAAATGACAAATCTAAAACAATTAAAATGACTGCCTTGGTAGCTGTAGTAACCAGGAGAGCTGGTCAGACACTGTCATAGTTTGAGGTTCAGCAGGTGGAGACAAGTCATGCCAAAGTCTGCAGACTTCAGAAGCGCCTGGACGGCCTCCATGCCTAATTTTACTTTCCACTACAGGAAGAATTACAAGGCTGCGTCTTTCGGATATGACTTCGTCTGGGACTTTCCTTCATTTCCCCTCTGAGGGCCATGAGAACGCCGCTCTGGTCAGCTCTGGTCCAGACTTGTGACCACAGATTGCAGCAGATACAGAAGCTGTCAGGCGATCCACAGCCAGAGCTCCACCGCAGCAGTTACAGCTGAGTGAGCTGGCAGAGCAGCAGCAGGCCACAGCTGCCCCCGTCTTGTTTGACTCACAGTCAGAGTCTGGCTTTCTTGGGCCCTGGTGGCGTGCGGCGCAGATCCTATGGAAGAGCATCAGACACACACACACCCCGACCACTAATCACACATTAACAAGCTCTCTCAGGGGAGGAATCAGCGAGGGAGTTTCTGTGATGTCTCCAAATGATCCAGTAAAAAGTTTCCCCGCTGTTACGGTAAAAAGAAATAACAGAATCACACATTAGAGAAAGGTTTACAGCTGGAGCCAGCGTTTCTTTTGTAGAAGTCATAAACGTGCTTTTACTGTTTGTGCTAACTTTAGATCCTCAGTCCGTTGTGTGCGTGTGTCAGGTGCAGTACCGTCAGTGAACACTAGGAGGAACCAGTGATCTGTTGTTGCTCGTGGGCCTGTGCGGCAACTACTTTTTGTCTTCACTGCTTATTGCATTGATGTTATACAAGTAATGTTTGAGGACAATATTTATATGTTTTTTAATTGCTGAGAGACATTATTTTTCTTCTTGCTCAAAGGCAGCATGAAGCACAGACTCATTACCGAGTGATGACAGAAAAATAGAGACTATCAATAAGACATTTGGATCTGTGAGTATTCAAAGTAAATATGAAACTTTTAAAGAAAAGGTAGCGAAATTTATAGATTCAAATCAATCATTGGATTGCTCTTTGCTTCAGATTCACGTTCGTCTTTCTTTAGAAAGCTCCCATAAAGGAAATATGATAGTAAAATGACTGACTCACAATGTTTTCTGCACTAAGGAAGTCCTTAGATGATAAATAACGAGGGTCATTAACTGTCAAAGGTAAAAGTTGGTTACTTCTGATAAGTTTTTATATTTTAAAACAGTTTTGTTCCAACGGCAGACTTTGTTTGAATGTTTCTAATACTCATGTCGACTAAACTGGATGGCCAGGGGACTTTAGATCACAAGTTTAATCCTGATGTTCATCTAACACTACAAACAAACAGGTCAAACAACATAATGTTAAAAGTCCTGATTCTCTCTAATGTAAAGTAATATGAGTCAGCACATTAGGGTGCGGTTTAGGAGGAGACAGTATAGGATAAAGGTCACTTCAGGTAAGTACATGAACACTCTGAAACACCCTCGACAGCACAAAGAGGATGTTGACTGACATGGTGAAGATTCAAGGTAACATAAATCTACATCAGCAGAGCCCCGGATGTCATCGTGGTAAGATTATGTTTTTGCCACTTTTGCATTAATTTGCAGTATCTGTACATCAGAAGATTTATAAGTTATTTTACTTTCAAACTTTATTTTCAAATGTCTGTTTACACCTCAGAGACTGCACGGTGGTGCAGTGGTAATGCTCTCACCTCACAGGTAGGAGGTTCCTTGTTCAAAGTGGTCCTATCTGTGTGGCGTCTGCATGTTCTCCCCGTGCATGCGTGCGTTCCCTCCGGGTACTTCCTGCCACAGTCAAAAGTAATGCTCGTGAGGTTCATTGGTGACTCTAAAATAGCTTGTAGGTGTGAGTGTGAAAGGTTGTCTGTCTCTGTGTGTCAGCCCTGTGATTGACTGGCGACCAGTCCAGGTGTAACCCCGCCTCTCGCTCAATGACAGCTGGGATAGGCTCCAGCCCCCCGCCACCCTGAGCAGGATAAGTGTTATAGATAATGGATGGATGGATGTTTAAGAGAGTTTTCCTGGAGTTTTGGTGTAACAGGTCATTAAACTCAGCCGTCTTCAATGCAAAAACATGTTTTTAATAAATCATTATTTTATTAAAAATCATTATTTTTAAAAAGAACAGGAGATTTTAGTCTTGGCTCATGCAGGTCGTGAAGTTTAACCATGTAAACATCAGCAGCAGAACACTCTCTCTAGCACCAAGAGCATGATGGGAAATAATCCTTACAGGAATCTAGTTGTAGTCTTGTTAATAGTGACCCTGCAGGATAACCAGTCTTTGAAATATCTGTAACTAAACTGTCTTTTCAAAGAGAGTTGCTGTTTTTATAGAGAGAAACTTAAACTGGAGCATATTTGACTAAAGAAGTGTATTACTGACATTCTTCAACAAGGTTACTTAAAGTTATAATCTCGAAGATCTCACATTCGTTCTCTTTGGTTAACGGTGATTGTTGTAACTCTTGATTTTCCTGGCTGACGGTCGCTTTCCTTTTCAGACTGTTTGCTTCATCTGAGCGTCGAGTTTGTTTCTTTTTCTTTGGATTTTCACTTCTTGTTGAAGTTGTATCTGTAGTCATCCATCTTTTCTTTGTTTGTTCAGCCATAGTAGATTACTGTTTACTCGCAACACTTGCAGAGACCGGAACAGCAGCCGCTTAGCTCCGCCCACCCTCTCTGGCAGACCAACTACTGCTGGCTGATGGAAAACGCTTCACTAACTGGGCGCCGCTTGGGATTTTTGCCGCTAAAGTTGCCACAGACACCCAGTCTGTAATACTGCAGATGCAAAGGCTTTCACCAGTGGGCCATAGGCTCAATCACCATTGAGGTAACACACCTCATTCGACGATAGATAGAGACTTAACAGACATTTATTTAAATGATACCTTTAAACTGTGGGTTACAACATCAAACAGACACCATCACTGATAGTTATCAAAAGTTCAGCCTTAGAGTGAAGCGGCTTGTATGTGAAAGCCCTCCCAGCCGTCCTCAGTGATCAGTGGCGCTGATATGAACAAGTCAGAGATAGACACACATCTTCTCCCAGGGCCGTTTCAGTGACATCCGCTCCGTTCAGCTGTCGGTTTCTGCGGTGGTTCCTCCTGACAGAAATGCAGGAAAGCATCATGGTTGGTCTAAATTACAACATGCATCCTATTGTTCTCTGATCGGAACAATCTGCTTGAAATTAGACAAACCGCTTTGGCACATTACCATACTTAACTTATCATGAGGCTGATCTTTGAGGCTCTCTGCAAGAGTTAGCGATTTATGCTTCAGTCTTTTTATCTATCCTTGGCTCCGGGGCTTAGGAGATACAGCTGATGTAATTTCAAGAGCTTGAATGCATCCCTTCAGGTGACACCAGAGTGCTCTGTGCAGCGTATTGTTATTGTGTTGTACCTCACTGTCTCATAAATCACCCAGCCATTGACCTATGAAGCACCTTTCATGGCCCGTTCTGCATCTGGGACCGCTGCTGCTGCAGAAACGTGAGACGGCGGGCATGCGTTGAAGCCGCGCTCCCAGCTGCCGATGTGGAGATAAAAGTTCAGCGACTGCGTGCGTCACTCTCTTGTCATGGTACTTTGAATACTATCAGCTCTCTTTCAAGCTTGCCCAAACACAGAGGGGCAGTTTGAGGAACCCCGGGGAGGGATCAGTCCAAAATATGCAGGCCAGATCTTGATACACATCGCTGGTCTGAGCCTTAGAGAATAAAAGGACAACAGATGAGGGGAAAGGCATAAACTCTCCCTCATCTCTCAATCTCTCTCCCACGTTGCATCCAGGCTTCCTTTTTGTAACTCTTTCAGCTCTCATGTTCGCCTCTTCAACTGCCAACTGAAAATTTCATCCGTTATCAGCCCCACAGTGTAACACACTATCTGAGCCCTGCAGCTAATCAGTATATACCTTACAATAAAACCAAAATGTTCTCAAGTATTCACAGATTTGTTTCATCTATAGTGTCAAAAATCGTTAAAAAGTTCAGGGAGTCCTGTTCGCTTAAAGCGGTGTCCACGGTTTGATTCAGCTGAGGCCCTTGATTCCCAACAGGTATTTTCTTTCTGTCCTTTTGATAAAGAAAAAATGCACAAAAAGTCACAAGACACAAGTTTCAGAAGCCCTGATTTACATCGTTAAATTGATTGGTTTTAAATAAATGTCTTTTAAGTCACTATCTATCGCCGAATGAGGTAACACAATGATGACTGAGCCCATGGCGCCCATTTAGTGACGCGTTTTCCATCAGCCAGCAGTGGTTGGTCTGCCAGAGAGGGTAGGCGGAGCTAAGCGGCTGCTTTTCCGCTCTCTGCAAGTGTTGCGAGTAAACAGTAATCTACTATGGCTGAACAAACAAAGAAAAGATGGATGACTACAGATACAACTTCAACAAGAAGTGAAAATCCACAGAAAAAGAAACAAACTCGACGCTCAGATGAAGCAAACAGTCTGAAAAGGAAAGCGACCGTCAGCCAGGAATGAGAGGATGAGAGGCTGAAACCAACAGATATTCTGTCTTTGCTTGAAAAAGAAACTTTAACGATTAATAGATTTATTTTCTTCACTAGTGAATTATACAGTCTGAGTTCTTCCTTTACCTCTGGCAGGAACAAGAAGTCCATCTTGTTTGTAATGTGCATAAATACATAGAGTATAAAACAGTAAAGGTAATAAGCCTGCAGAAAGGCTCCTGTCACTGTCTCATCCCGTCATACAAAGTATTCCAACACGGAGCCGGTTTCTGGACATCATTGTAACTGCTTTCTTGGGTAGTTTCCTCTATAAAACACGCACCATATTTTACACTTTGATCACGTGTTGTTGTAAAAGAAAAGATGACAGTTACAGTAAACCTGCGCAGCTGACGTGTGTCCTTGTATTCTGGCATGCACTAAAGTATTTGAACTTCTCTTCATCTGAGCGCTCTCAGACACCTGTCAGATCGATGTTACTTAAACGCTATGCAGATGTATGAGATCAAGGCCATTCTTTTTTGACATGCCTTCCTCCCTCTGCTTTTATTATAGTCTGCCTGTGATACATTGCACAGTTACCTCCATGATTGGCCAGTTTGATGCTTCCTCTCAAGCTGAAAGACCCTGCTGTTTTTCCCAAATGACCAAACCGTCTGGGAACCTCAAACGTCGAGACAGACGAGGAAATTGGACTTCGACTCTCTGCCTCCTGCTCCCTGCTCCCTGCCCTCTGAAATCTGCTCGTGGAGTCTCCAGAGGATCCGCTTGCTCTCTCCCAGATATGATCCAGTTGCCATAACGGACCTCGGTCCTGCTGCAGCCCAGTCCTGGTCCTACAGACTACAGTTGTGTGCAACAAAAGCTCACGGAGCAGGAGGGGGCTTTGAAATAAGGGGTTCATGTGTGCCACATCTGAGCGCTTTGATTCCTCACTGGGAAGTCTCATGAGGGAAAAGGTCAAAGGTTGTGGAGTTTCCCCACTGCTTCTTACTTTTGTTGTGGTCTCTCGCTGCAGCTTTGGAGATTACGTTAAGGTGCTTTGATGTGCGTTTAGACGAGCCTGCAAGTGACAGAAGGATGCGGTGGGTGGGTGGTATCTCTCTCAGGCAGGTGAGTGATGATGAATGATGATGTTGTGTTGTCATCAGTCTCAGTCCTACTGTAAAAGTCTGTGAGCGAGATACAAAGAGAGTTTACTTCAAGAGTGCACTTAAGTCAAAACCCCAAATGGCCACACTTTATGTCACTCAGTGTCTTCTGCATCGAGTCTTCCTGCCTGCACAGACATGCTACCTAACTTATGTGGTTTGGGGAACTATGTAGGTGGAAAAAACATCTTGAGGGCCTGTTGTGATTGATGGCTGAGCGAGATCAGCCTGCAGTGACTGAAGCTGTCTCTATTGGTGTCTCATACAAAGCAAGCCTCCTATCACATTACCCACATGTGCCTTGTTGTGTGTAACGAGCTATTTGAAGGACAAAAACTGAGAACAAAAAAGTCTCTTATAGTCCTAGACGTATTATTCCCCTTAAAGCATGACGCCACAGCGTAAACAGGTCTATCACCTCAACCTGACATGTAGGTCACAGACATCTCTGAGGTGAATCAGCCAGACTGGGGCACTGTCTGGGACTATAAGGTGTTCCCCAAGTGACCGTCTCAGCTGTCTTAACCCTGTTTACCTGCTCGCTGCAGTGGTGAGGAGGCAGGAGGGACGTGGGAAGCAGGATGCCCTCTTTAACCATCTTAAGATCTCTGCTTGGCAGGATTCACTGAGAGTCGCTCACCTGTGTGACGTGTGTCTGTGCCAGTGGCTCCATGCCACTACGTTGGCTCAGCGTTCTCTCTAGACTTAACCTTTATAACTCTGCAATAGAAGTGATATCCCAATGCTTTGGTGTGTCTTTTAAATTAAATTTTGGTTAATAAACACACCAAACTTAAGATAAGATAGACCTTTATTGATCCCACAACGGGGACATTTCAGTGTTAACGGCAGCAAATGAGGAAGAAGAAGAGAACAGTATCATCAAACAGTTCTGAGACATTTCCAGTTACACAGATCACTCTGTTTTTACCAACATGCTACACACACAAAGGCCCGAAATACACGCATACACAAACAGGATCCCATGGACATGCACCCCAGTGAGGGATTCAGTGTCATACTTGAGGACACCTCGACGGAGCCCCTCTCCAGCTACCAGCCCTAATTCCGTGCTTGGTCCATACCGAGACTTGAACCGTCTACGCATCCTGGTTGGACATGTTATTGCACATTGCAAGTATTATTGCACATGAATGTTGTGGTTCTTTACATGTATTGCACAGTTTGCATGTGCGTTTCTGTTGTTCTTCTGGGAGCAGGCTTGATCGAACAGTCTGACTGCAGCAGGAAGGAAGGATTTGTTGTATCTCTCCTTCGCACGCTGCAACTGAAGCCGTCTGTCGCTGAAGGAGCTGCCCAGTGCTGTAACAGTGCCATGCAGGGGGTGGGAAGTGTTCTCCATGAGAGGTGACAGCTTTGTCATCATCCTCCTGTCTCCCACCACCTCCACAGGGTCAGAGGCAGCGGTGGACAAAGTACACAACTTCATTACTTGAGTCAGAGTACAGATTCTCCTGGTGAAATGTTACTGCAATAAAAGTGAAAGTTACTCAGTGAAATTATTACTTGAGTTAAAGTACTGGAGTTCTTCTAAAAATACTTCAGTGTTCAAAGTACTTTTTAAAAGAATCTCAAAATGTTGTATTTTCACAAAGCACGAGTGCAGTCAAGAATACATGGGTGTACTTTCTGCTACTTTATGTTTATTTAGAAAACATTATTTACATGTTTAAACTCACATGCTGCAGATTTACAGAAAAATCTAAATCACCTACAAACTCGACATGCTTTCCCAAGTTGGATGGCGATTTTTTGTAGGCCGTGATAAAGTTTGTGCGCGGTAAACAGCGCGAACATCTAAAACGATACGAAACCTTCTTCCTTTAAAAAACCTCAAACATGGGCTGAAGATGTGGCCGCGGGTGCTCAGGTGGAGAATCGTCATCCTTCTCTGCCGTAGCCGTCATTACCACCACTAAATGAGCTGCCTGATCTGAGTGATGACGGAGACATGCGAGGTACAGGTACAGCAACATCACACGCAGAACTGCACCAACACAATTTATCAGCGATTAACGAGAACATTCATAGAAATGTAGTGGAGTCAGAAGTACCATATTTGTCTTTCAAATGTAGTCGAGTAAAAGTAACAAGTTTCCCCACAAAATAACTTAAGTAAAGAACAGATACTCAAAGAATGTGCTTCAGTAAATTTACTTCGTGACTGTCCACCTCCGGCCAAGGGGGTACGCCGAAACAGAGCTGGCCTTCTTCACCAGTTCATTCAGTCTCTTCCTCTCTGCAGCCGTGACGCTGCTGCTCCAGCAGACCACTCCATAAAGGATGGCTGATGCCACCACAGAGTCACAGAAGGTCCTCAGGAGCAAACATAAGCGATGCAAAACAATTCTGAATTAACAAAATATTTCTTGTGCACAGTGGTGTAGTGGGTATTCTCTTAATTCATGGCCTGTTTTTGAGCAGCCCATTTAGCAAAGGATAGACGCCCTGTTTTATAAACAGTGACATGTAAGACTACTCTATTTAGTTCACCCAAAAATGGGCCAGTAGTATTTGCACATTGTCACATAATTTCTGCTGCTTGACCTCAGGGAATAAGGATTATGAAATAATGAAATTACTGACCCAGTACTGCCCCACAGACTAGTGAGAGATGTCTACAGAAGCTATGCTGACAGGCTATAGCCTAAATGTTACAAGGTAAACAATGTCCACAAGCTATTCAAATGTGGAAAGTTACCCCAGTAATCTTAATTTCTAAGCTTCAGCAATTAAAAAAGTGCCTACCCAACGTAGTTGACGTCTTCATCAGCCGTTGTTCCGGCATCTTTAGCTGTGGGTGAAGAGGCAGCATGGGCATCCTCTGCGACGACGGGGGTGGGGGACGGACCGAGCGCTCCAGAGTCTGGGCTAACGGAGCTGCTAGCATCGCTAAGATTAGCTGAGCTGCTGGCTGGTGTCGATTCGCGAGGACATTTGCAATTGAGAAAGGACATTTTTGTTTGAATAGCTCGCTTCATCTCACCTGGCTGTTCATAAACGTTACATAGCGTATCCTAATGGCGAATAGTTTAAAAGTGAACTAACAAAATTACCGTTAGGCAATAATTCTTTTCCCAGGTATCACCTGCCCTACTCTGCCTCTGATTGGCTCATCAGTCCTGCATAATGAGTACTGGCCAATGAGAGGCAGCGTAGGGTGGGTCCTGCATGCCACCATCCTATGAAAGATAATTGGGAATTTGGCTTGCATACGTGAATATTGTGCATCAGAGGGGATTGAGAAGTGGGTATATGCAATGCTGACTGAAAAATAAGTGGGTATACGCCGTATACCCGCATATACCCTGCACTACACCACTGCTTGTGCAGGTGATTCAACTTTGTACATTTTTTTGAGATGCTGATTTTAATGATCACAGTGCGAAGGCTTACATATCTCACCTGTGTAACCCACGTAAGCAATTCAACTGATGTAATCACCATACTTGTTGTAACTCAAACTACAATTCTAAGTTTAAAAATATCTTTAATTATAACAACAACCATTTGTCCCATGTTTCCACAGTACAGATGTGTATATCAGAGGATGTTTAGCATTGGTAAAGGTGTTTATGACACTCTCTTGTGTGTTGTATTAGTGGGTCGAACAAACCAGTCAATGTGGTCGTACAGGTTGAGGACCTAGCAGTCACATGCTTGCATCTTTAAGATAAGATAAGATGGAACTTTATCATACCTGAAGAAAATTATAGTGCCAGATAGCTCCACAATTTAAGAGTACAAATAAGAGAAGTGCAAAAAACTGAAATATCAGTGAAAATATATCAAATACAATAAATAAAAGACACAGACAACGAGGAGCGACTGTAGCAGGCCGCCGCCTGGGACGGTGCCTGAAATGTATGATGGAAGATGTATGAAATGATCCTCCATTACAACAGTAGAACCAGGTAACATCCTCCCTGTATGTCAAATGGGACTGAGCCAGTGAGGATTCAACCTGGCACATCAGTGAATGAAGCCAAAGCCTTCTGTCTACCCAGAAAGCTGCCCTGTATTACAGCTACAAGTGTAATCACAGTAATCTGGCTGAATCCCATTATAGCACTCCCAGAGTCTAGACGGCCTGATCTCTGCAACGCTCCAAACTCTCTACTCATAAATGACATCAGTGACTTTATACAATTACATTTCTCCCACACAAACAAACAGAAGCCGGGAGTTTGCCTACACAACGTACACACACACAGCCAACCCCCATCCCATAATCCTCCTAAATCAACCCGCAGCATAATATCAGACAGAGGGGGCAGAGGATTTACGGTCTTTCTAAAAATACAGCATAAGAGATGAATGAGTGGAATCCGTCGCACTAAGCTGCATTATACATGTGTGTATGCACATGCTTTGTGTTCATTTACCAACTCTGTTTTGTTTTTCAACTTTCACCCTCCATCCTCTATCCGTGTGCCCTCTGGTATCTCTGCAAAGGAGATTGATTGTGCTTAATAGTCTGCTTTATGAGGCGGGAGATGTTCCAGACAAACACGTGGATTAGAGAGCACAGGGACACATTGTAACCCGAGCGCAGGCAGATGAAAATGTTGTTCTGGATTCCCTCTGTCGAGCTCGAGTTAAAACTCTCCCCCGTCAACACAAGTAAACATCTTCTTTTGTGATTTCACCGATGATGCTGCTGTCCTTAAATGGAGGGCATCAGCACCCTGGCAACAAAAGTCAGTCCACAGCTTGGTTCAGAGGATGCAGTGTATCCTCATTCAACGGTTCCTATCACATCTTAAGAAAAGTCAAGCACAATTTTCCGCATGTAATCCAACAAATATAAAATGCGTCTTCATCCCAAGGCCAATGAATACTGACGCTTTGTCAGAGCATCCCCTTTGCAGTCACAACAGCACAAGTAAGCGTCTGTTAAGTGTCTGTTTATAGTTACCCTTACCCTCGTCTCATCCATTCTAACACGAGTTTCATGTGAAAGTGTCTGCAAGGTTAGGTTTAACTACAAAGAACTTTTGGAAACACATCTTCTTGTTTTTTTCTCGGGACTCAAACGCTGATCACCTTGGTAAAAGTCTTTTGACCCATGACTTTATTAGTGTTTCTGCTACGTCAGAACTTCCACTTGCTGAAATGCCGGATTAGTAGCTCTGTGGGTCCAATATTGTTGCAGATGGGTTTACATTGGAGTTAGTTGAAAGCCTGCTGTTTTGTGCAGATGCTAAAGGCGTCAAAAAGGCCTCCAAATTGGCTCATTGTGAGAGTAAAGCTACTTGTAGTCCATTTCTTTCTGCAGGTACAAGTATGAACAGTGCATGAGAACGGCCTGGAGGAGGATATCTCTATTTGTGTGTAAGACATAAAAAGAAAATGCTTTGTATAATTCACATTTATATAATTTATAGTTCACAGATTCTGTCCTCTCCCATACAACAGACAGAATGGTGAGCCAATTTGGACACCTTAAAGGGCCAGTTTGGCGATTTTCAACCTCAGTCCATTCATGCTATTATGGGGAGCTAATGCCATTATGGTAAAAAAAAATGCTATTTCTCTCTGTGCCTTTGGAGGACGCTATCCACTTATCCAATGGGCCCTTGAAAGCCTCCGCCAGATGACGCATTTTACGTCGTCTGGCGACAGGGAGCTCGCTAAACTATACTTCCTCAATCTAGGACGCCGCCTCCGATGTCATGTCTTGTCCAGAATCGTCAGGTTTGAAATGACGACTGCAGACCTGAAGATTTTAGACGATCCACTGGTATATTCTCGTCGTATTTCAGATTCTGTCCCGCTCTGAGCCGTTGCCTGCAGAGAAACGGTCGTATTGCACTCCAGCGTCTCTCACTGGGCCGTTGGAGGGGCGCAATTCACGCTGGGTGTTGTAGGAATGTAGAATAGTCGAAACCACGAGTAGTTTGTACAACTTCCTCCACAGCTATGGCGCCAATTTAAAATATTATTGCTTCTATTGATTACAGAGAACACCAGCTTTGACAGACGGTGGCTTTTTCCAGCAGTGAATTAGTGAATTGCTCCTTTAAGACCAACAGGGATTTCAAATTACTCCAATTGACACCTATCCGCAGCAATATTAGACACTTTAAGCAACTGCTCCAGCCATCCACTATAGGGGAAGTAAGAAAACTTAGTGGAAAGACAGCTAAAGTCCACTTGAGTTCAGGGACCAAAACACGGGACTCTCAGGAGAACGGGGTTGAGTGAAACAAATCAATGTTGGGTTGAACCCTAAACTTTAGGGTAGTTTTTCTTTTGCCTAAACCTACCTAAACTTACTCAACACATGCTAGAGAGGGAAAAAAACTAATCCTGAAACAGATGAGGCGAATGGGACATTCAAAGGATTACCTGATGGAAATTGTGCATAACTCTTTAACAGACATCATATGGATCGTTGATTACTTTGTTTTTGTAGCACACAAGCTCCACCTCCATGGCAACATCCACCTGCAGTCTCTGATTTATCATCATTCCCAAATCTTTGTTGAACTGTGTTCGGTGTATCCCTGCAGGGAGTGAAAAGGTATCTACACATTCTCCATCTACATAATAATGTTTTTCCATGTGAGACGGCTGACGACGAGCTGGGACTTCTCGCAGCGGACCCTCCCTGCGTGCACATGTTGGCATCGCTGAGCACTAAAGTACCACTTGATTTGAAGAGCTAAGCAGGTCTGGAGGCCTGCCAAAGGGGAGCTCCGATTGCACTGTTGACATTGCTCTTTCTCATCCTTCACCTGCTGTCTATTAGCTCGGAGCTGGTGATACTGGGGCAACGCGTCAGTGTTTCTACACCAAAGCCTGGGGACAGTTTCACTCTTTGGACCCAGAGAAGTTTGTATGTAAATTAGCGTGGGGGCTCTGGTTATTTATTTTAGTGACAGAGGATCACTTTCATCCTCTGAAAGCTGATAAACGCTCTTTTTCAAGATGTCTGCCACCTTATATAAAAATAAGGTTCTTGTTTGGTCTTTTATAGACTACAATGTTTCTCGTTGTCAATGCCAGTACGTTCTGCGTCTTTGTTCCAATCGTGTGAGAGGCTACAAAGGTCTCTGTTGTGAAACATTGCCCAGCTTACACCTCCTATAATGTTATTATTTGGCTTCTTGTTCCTTTGTGTCCCCGGCAGTATCCATGACATGTGAGTTATAAAGGCTTTGTTCCGTGTTTTGGTGGTGATACCGCACATATTTCAGATTTCAATATACGGCAGCTCCTCAGAGAGACGTGTCATGTGTCGGCCCCTGAGGACGGGCAGGTGTAGGTTTACACACAGTTACTGTACACACACATATACACCTCGTTTAACATGGGTACAAACACACACACTCACTACACTTCATGCACGTCTTTATCTCTTTAAAGTAGGGAATACTTTTGTTCTACTTTTTAGCTAAAAGAAAAACTGTATAGACTATACGTTTATAATAAAACAATATAATCATATGGCAAAACATAACATTTTACTAATCTTTCAGCTGGGCAGCTGAGAGGTTTAAAGGGTAGCTCTACTTAAATTGTGTGTGTGTGTGTGCGTGTGTGTGTGTGTGTGTGTGTTTTCAACATTTAAAAAGCAACGTGTCTTTCCAGGAACTGTGTCCCACTTGCTGGGAACGGTTGTTATTGAGACTGCTTTCTACTAAAGACACAATTCCCATGGAAACGGTTGACCACATGTTTTGTTGGACAGAAACGGGACACTGTTTATGAGAAGAGATGTTGCTTTTGAATTCTTAATGTCATTTTATCAAAGGCTCAACGTAATTCCCTTCATCCTAATTGAATTGGCGAAAAACCAATAATGTGACGACGCATATCTAACGACAAACTGTCCCATGCTGGGCTCATACTTCGGGAGTTTCTACATCCAAAATCGATGTGAATATCAGGCCACACGATGCACATAAAGAGACACTTCTTTGATATAACTCTCTCTTTTCTCAAACATGAACACACCAGAAGATATGACAGTAATGGCACATCACTCACTACAGAATATCTCACGTGATCTCAAGGGATAGTGGACTGAAACAAAATGGTGAACAACCTGCTGTAGAGATGATCTGCAGTGAGAAAACACCGAAGCAGAAGTCTAGATTAGAAAATATTTGAGGAGACGCTGGTTTTCTTTTCTTAAAGGGCCAGTTTGCTGATTTTAAACCTCAGTCCTAGCATGCTATCATGGGGAGCTAACGCCATTATGGTAGGAAAAAATGCAATTTCGCTCTGTGCCTTTGGAGGGCGCTATCCGTCAGACTACGTAAAACGCACCTCTCTAAACTACACTCAAGACGCCCGCCTCCTTTGTCATGTCTCGTTCAGAATCGTCAGGTTTGAAATGTAGACTGCAGACCTGAGAATGTTTTAGACGATCCACCGGTATAGTCTCGTCGTATTTCGGATTCTGTCCCGCTCTGAGCCGTTGCCTGCAGCGAAAATGTTAGCAATCCACTCTCTCGCTGGGCCGTTCCTTTCATAGGGAGGAGCGCAATGCACGCTGGGTGTTGTAGGAATGTAGAATGGGCGAAACCACGAGCTGTTTGTACAACTTCCTCCACAGCTATGGCGCCAATTTCAAATATTATTGCTTCTATTGATTATAGATAACACCAACTTTGACAGACGGTGGCTTTTTCCAGGGGAGAATTGCTCCTTTTAGCAAAAACTTGAAGTGAGATTTTAGTTGTTTTAGTAGCATGCTAGCTAACAATGTTTCAGACCTTGAACATGTAACTTTGCAGTCAGTGTCTCCGTCTCCTTGTAGACTTGCCTCAATAGGTATTGCGTTGGAGAATACTGACCACGTTTTCCCATTAGCTTTTGCTAATTAGCGATTGCTAATCATGACCAACTGACTGTTTTTGGCTGTGTTTAGCCACCAAAACTACTTGGCATGTTAAGAAAAAGATTGTGTTTTCGGCTAAAAAGAAACAGTACATCACAAACGGTAAAGTCACGTCACCTACGTGACTTTTGGTCTTGCAGAGGACTCAAACATATGTCCCTTGGTTTCATGTCCCGTGTTCCATGTAACCCCTCCTACCACCACCCCGATGGGCCTTCTGGCTCTTCATACTGGAGTTTGTGTTGAAGGCACTAAATATGCTTCTAACTGAAACACTTTATTGCTGACTGCGTAGACAAATAAGGGGAGTTGGTATTTATGAACAGAATTTTTCATATTGATTTTAGGACTATTCCACAAACTGCCGTGAGAACAGGTTGTCTTATATGTTATACACATTGTTTTTACAAGTATAATTCATCCCTGCATCATGTACTTGCTTTTTTTTGCAAAAAATCATCCAAAGCAGCAGTCAGTCTGCAGAAGGGGGGATTAGCTCCTGTGCTGTGCAGGCTAAGGCAAAGAACCCTCTACTGTCCATCCCTTAATGCTTATTAAGCAGTCTCTGTCACGATACAGCTCGTCCACATAAGACACACACACAGACAAATATGCGTTAGCACATATGCCATTTTGTCAAAAACCTTTGACATGTCTGCTACGACATTTTGGATCGATTGTATTTTAGCAGCTTTAGTTAATTAAGTGTTTTATTTGGTGCAGGAAAGAAAGGGCTGTATGCTTCAGTTAAGAATGCTGTGCAATATTTGCAGGACCTGCCACATGCTCATGCATATGTAATGTACAAAGAACACAAGTAAGTGAGCAGAATGGCCCTTCCTGTATTCTTAAATTCATAACACAACATATTCAGTCTCATACTAACGATGCACAAAATATAATAATATATTTTTAGTTTCTTTCAAATTTGAAGCAAAGTTTTCTTCCTGAGTGAATTTCAGTCCATGTGAACTGTTTCCAAAGTTGCTCATCGTGCCGTCGCTCTGAGGTCCAGGTGGTTAAAGAATAATCCAGCCTTGTGAGGAGAGAGAGTGCGAGCGTCGTATGGCGTCTGGACAGCATCCTTGGGACTGTCGGCTCCGCACGGCAGGTCCAGACAGACCTAAGAGAGGGGATTTGGTTATGCAGGAGTGGGAAACTGGGACACACTGGGATCTGTGGTCCTCGGAGTGGAGTCCTGGGTTTTAACTGAAGGAGCCTGGGCCGACCCAGAGACAGTTGCAGCCACGTCCCATTGGTCCAGCTGCAACTGGTGGCGTGCCAATATTCAGTATCAGCTGGTGTGCTGGCAGCTGTCAGTCAGTCACAACCTGTCTGAGCTGGATTCTTCTCGACTCGCTGTGTGTATGAGTGCAGGTGTAAACAAAAAAAACTGGAACTCAAGATTTCACATGGATTATTTTCATGTTTTTTTATGGATTAGGAGACTCACTGGAGCACCAACTTGTTGTTGTGGAACACATACCTGAGGTGAGTCCGTTTTCCGACATGTCCAGTCTGAGCAAAATGTTTTGACATTATCAAATCCATTAGGCTGACTGTTGGTATGTCTTTCAAAAGTCTACTAACTGATCTGATTTACCTTTTATCTGATGTCACTAGCATTGCTGCATTACAGTATTATACGAGTGTTTACAGGCATAGTTAAATACTGCAGCCACTTCTTTAAAAGTCTCTAAATAATCTTCATCTGCACAAAGTTAATCTCACCTCAAGTTGAAATCACTCAAACCACTAAAAAAGCACTTCATGCATGCCTCGTAATGAGCTTGTTGCACCAAAACACTGGCTACAAATCTCACTCAGAAAGGAAGCATTGTCTCTCATGACTCTCCGACCTAAAATACCTACAACAGGTAGGCTTCTTTATACAAACAAGGGCTTTGAACTTCCAAATAAATCAGTATTTCATGCTAGAAATAGAACAAGACCATTTACTTTATCGACTTTAGCAAAGTATCTGTACGTGAATTAATCAGAAATGCAGCAAATTCCTTCATTTTTTATTTATATCTTTGCATCCTGTTAAATCCTGAATTCCTGGAATGCAATAATAATAACAAAAGAGAACCCAGCGATAGCATGTTTAGTATAATCAGTCACACTGTGCAGCACTGTGAGGGCTCTAGAGTCCTCTCTTTGCTGCATCCATTTGTCTGTTTGCAGACGAGAATAAAAGCAGGACATCTGTGGAGCTGGAGTTTCAATCAGCTGTGTTTGCAATGATTATTGTTGTTTTTAATGCAAATATTCTGCTTCAATTATTTTCATGAATTTAAAATATGCCTTCCTCACAAAATCTGCCATCGTACTGCTTTGAATGTGTTTTAACAATTTGGAATACTGTATGTAAGGACTGGAAACGTGCTGCAGATGGTGGAGTATGTGTAATAAAAGAAGCTTGGAAAAGTGTGATACAATGAATTCATTTTGTGTAAAAGTGATTTAAAAGGGATATAAATCAATTTTCTGACACTAGCTTTATGATTGTGTGTAGTATTGGTAAATACTCATGCAGCTGTTGCCTTAAAGCTGTGAGTTACAGAATGAGAGGCCAAATAATCACATTACAGGAGATATAAGTTGGTCACGATTTAATGTCTCGTAGAACAAACACAAAGCTTGTGATGCTACCGGACAAACACACTCACTGTTTGGGTTAGAGTTGTCTTTATAATATATTATCTGGTTTTGTTTTCAACCCGTTTTACGGCAGGTGCTGCTCCCCCCCCGCCCCCTCTTATTACCTAGCCCGGGTTGATTGCTTGTAATGCCTGAGTGCGTATGGCTGAAGGCGCACGCTGGTGTCAGAGGGAATGCCCTCTTAATGGGGGCAGCAATCAGGCGGCCGTCGCCACTGAGCCAAAGGAAAACACGGCAGAACCATGCAGCATGTCAGAGGCTCATTAAGGAGCGGAGCAGCGTTTATAACAGGAACAGTAAATCACTGTGCTCCCCTAGAGCGCTGAGTGCAGGGAGTCCTGCCCTGTTAAATGCACTGGTCATCATTCTACACACACCATTGACTGTGTGTTTGTGTGTGTGTGTGTGTGTGTGTGTGGGGGGGGGGGGGGTACAACAGTAGCATAGCAGAGGCCCATGCTATACTCTTTCTATATTGAATAAGAGGAGTTAAAAATGACTGATGTGATCCACAGAACCATGCAAGTAACACGCGTACAGAGTATGACATCTATGTGAATGCTTTGCTTCAGGGGGGATCAGGACATTTCCATGGATGAGATTTCACAAGGTGATTGTTCTGCTCATTTTTCTTAAGCTGAAGGTAAAATACGTCAATTTATCAAACCTATAAAATAATACTGACAAAGACGGATACAAAGAAGCTGACAAGCAGACAAATGTAGCTTTACTTGGTTTTAAATTCAGGGGGAATTCCTTTACTCGTGATTTGTACGGTTAGCTTAGCCTAAAATAAAGATGGGAGACAGTTAGCTTGGAACCAGGCAAGCCAAGAAAAAGAAATATACTAAAGAACAAAGACCCCCAATAAATAAAACCAAGTAAACAAATGCAGCGGCCTAGATGTGCAACTCCTGTGTCTTGTGAGGTTAAATGACTGTTTTTGTCAATGGAGTCTGGTGGCTTTGGAGAGAGCAAAATAATGGCTGATTTATGTTAAAAAGGTGGCATCTTACTTTACCAAAAAAAGTGCAACGCTGTAGTAATCCTTATCACAATGATGTCAGACAATCAATGTCAATGGCAAAAACAAGCACTCTTGACGGTTTTTGCCTGTGTTGTGAACCCTTTAAGTCATTTTGATCCAAAAATACGTTTGAATATGCTTGTTGCATGTTTTAAAAAAATGTCTTCTGGCTTTGTTTTAAGTTTAATGGGCACATTTGAAAGTTGATCTAGATTTAAGCATGTTTCCAAAATGTCAAAGTATTTCCTTTAAGTCTGACGAACCAGAGTTTTGTTTAGAAAATACATAAAAATGATTTTTTTTTAGATTAGTTTTGTTTTGAATTTAACTCATATAAAGAGAGCTACCAACAACATAACAAAAACTCCTCCTGGCTCTGACCTGGGACCACTCACCTTCTGTCTTCTCCTGTCCAGGTCTATTCTGTGCATATTCTCATCCATCTGACTCCATCAAATCATGTATATCAGCCTTACCAACCCCATTGTGCATAGTCTCACATGAACACATGCACTCTTCAGACATCAGCTCTTGATGAACTCTTCCAATTAGATAGCCATCAGCAGCACTGGGGCCCTGATACATACCAAATGGGATGGCAGACACACAGCCAGGGTGAATTGTGTCATTGTGAGGCTGATAATGGGCGCCTTCTTACACACATTAAATGCAAGTCAGGGGGGCCCTTGAGGCCCCTGGTGGCCTGTTTTTGCATGAAGTAAAATGCCTCCCATTCAATGGGGCATGGGCAGCAACGTTAAACATTTATGGAGGTTGTTTAAACAGCCGTTAACTGCAGATTAAGTGAGATCTGCGCTCCTGGTTTCGAAGAATCTGCCCTACAGATCCTGCATACACACACACACGCACACACACACACACACAAAGTGCACACATGCATGTGAATAAGCACACACACATACTCAAACATGAATAAAAGTCTGCTAACACAAACACACACAGATTAATGAATGACACCATGACATGCACATACATAGTCACACACAGAAGACGTCTGAAACAAGCTGGTATATGTGTGCTGGGACACACACATAAACACACACACACACACACACACACACACACACACACACACAAAGATCATTAATGCTCTTTATC
Organism: Semicossyphus pulcher; assembly: GCF_022749685.1. Taxonomy (NCBI): domain Eukaryota; kingdom Metazoa; phylum Chordata; class Actinopteri; order Labriformes; family Labridae; genus Semicossyphus; species Semicossyphus pulcher. The sequence goes on from NW_027211659.1 coordinate 26,693,284, forward strand.
CCTGCTTTCCTCCTGGGCATTGTGGCTGGCTTCTGTGGAACCGCAAGTTGGGTGTCTAATATTTCACTGATGGATTGTTGATGTCTCTAAAAGGTTTCAACATATTTAAAATTAGGCTGCTTGAAATTTAATCCCATCAAAGTAGGAGAATAATGAATTCTTCATCCTTGACAAACTTTATTGATTGTTGGGCAAACATCAGTTTTTTCATACTTTTGCAAACTCTTTTTACTCAAAGGACCCATGTCCGACAAAAACATCCATGTATCTATTACCTCTTTCCCACCGAAATTAGCACATTGACGCAGCTTTTTTCAGATCCAGGAAGACCTGCTAATAAATGGCGATTGTCTCTGTTCCTATCAATGAAGTATACTCCTGTTGGCCACTTTTCTGCTGCGTCACCGACTGACAGCACAAACGCGCACGTAACAGGGTTAGTAAACAGTGAACATGTTGCGGTGGTTAGGTCTTTATTGTATCTATTACTCATTCAGTCCGTTTATCAAACACGCCGCTGACAAATGTGGAACGATGTTCAAGCGCTGCTCGGACGGAGACGGGCGGAATTTGTAGTTGAGATGACGAGGAGTCGCAGAAGTTACCGACGGAGCATAGCATCATGCCGAAAAGGGGCGGAGTTTAGCATGTCGACACAGGTTTTGTGTTCCCATCAATGCCCATCAAAGCCGAGGTGATAATTACCCGGGTCTACTGCAGAGTCATTTGACCCGAGTCTGAATGCAGATTGTAACTTTTCCCACTAAGCAAAAAAAGCAGAGTGTTAGCGAGATTTTTGACCAGTGGGAAAGGAGCTTATTTTGCAGTTTGATGGGTTATACAACTCAGACACCAGTTAGCACTTTTCAAGGAGCCTGCCACTTTGTTTACACAGGCCTATATTTGATGTATTTACTTGCCAATCGCAGCAGATGTCGGGCAGTTCTGCTCGAGGTTTCTGCTTTTTACAAACAAAAGCATTTCCTTGACAATAACATAAACAGTACGGCCTCTACCTGCTCTTTATGTAAAGTTTCATGAGATAACTTTTGTTGTGATTTCACCCTGTATAGACTAAAACTGATTCTTTGGTTGATTGACTTGAAAGCAATATAGTTTTTTTTTAAATTTTTTTAAAGATTTTTAAATTCATTCATTCAATTTATTCATAGGACAGCCGAAGAAAGACAGGAAATGTGGGGAGCAGAGAGTGGGGGATTACTTGCACCAAATGGATCGGCAGACTGGGAGTCGAACCTGCGATCAGTGCGACGAGGACTGTAGCCTCTGTACATGTGGTGCCTGCTCTACCAACCGAGCCAAACCAGCGCCCAAGGAATATAGCTTTTAAATGATAAAGAATTAGTTACATGATTGGAAAAATTAAGAAAAGTCATTCAGTAAAAAAAAAAAAAGGATGATTGCAAGCTGGGGATGTGGGTCAGGGGCCATGGATGAGTCCAACACAATCGGGACTTTTCTCTAGGAGACCAGAGCAAATGTTGACTTTTTAAGTATATCAGTGACATAGAAGACATCAAGCATTCATTAGCTTGTTATGCATCAACTCTTCTCCCTGAACAAACCTCCTGCAACAGTTGCATATTTTTGTTTTTGCTTCCACATGTGAAAGTTTGACGTTTTTCCCTAAATTATATTAAAACTTTTATTGAATAATTTGTTTGTGATTGTGAAACCAGGATTTCAGACAGTATTTCAACTGTCCTGGTGCCCCGATCTAATAAGATGTCCTGTTCTTCACTTGCCCTTTCCTGACTAATCTGTCCTGAAACCTCTGTCTGACTGGAGCAGACCTGTTTCTCTGTAAGGGATGTGGATGTAACAGAGATAGTGACCAGACCAGATTATCTCTGCCGGTCATTCTCACCGTCTCGTTTTCAACCCAGACGGAAACGTGACGTAAGGTTGAAGTTGTGCCTGCTCAGTGCTGCACGCTCGCTCTGTCTAATATGGAGTTAGCCTCCTTTCGCTGCTCTGTAATTAGCAGCGCGGCAGGTCGGGAGGTGGACTGTACGCGTAGGGGAAACGCCATGAGGTCATGAGGCTTGTGGTGGGTCACTGTCAGGGTCAGGGACTCGTTAATGAGGCGAGGATGTTTTGACTGCGCTGATGGTTGGCCTGTGGAAAGACGGGATGTGGTTTGATTTGGACTCAAGGAAAATTAATCATGTTTGGTGCTATACAATCATGGAGCTAACAAGAATGCAATTTATGTTAAAAAATTTAATAACTTTTATACCTTTTAATTATGTCCACACTTTTAAATATATCATCTCAAATGAATCAATGAATTCAGATGTTCTGTAATTGCAGTGTTGTGTTTCCATCCTCTGAGCCAGTGTTTGAGATATGGTAATAAGCCTGCTCACACAGTTGAATTGGCAGCGCACACAGTTGGCTCGTTGTTGTTTTGGTGTTTTGTGTGGGCTGGGGCCGGGGTGCCTGCCGAGGCGCTGGTGTGGACAGCTGGCCCGTCTGATCCCTCTAGTCTGCTCTTAAATTGGTTTTAGCGGCAGCACTAATAAAGCTGATTATCTGTGTGGCTCAAGGCCCCAATAACCCTGTGACACTGCTGGCAGCTGGTGGGACCGCGAGCACGGAAACCATCAACACCACACGACAGGGAAATAGGACATTTTGGGTGACAGCATCCGGACGAGATGTCACATTTGAGTTTAAAAATTTAGTAGGCAGAGAAAACAATGCTGAACTTTCTTAGTCTTCCCAGTTAATTCATGAAAAAGTCAATATGCCTGAACCTAATTCACAACATTGCCTACGACTCCTTCTCCTTCATCCACTCTCCTCGATTGACAGCTATGACTCGTCTCCTTCCTCCCTCCTCTTCTGTTCCCCCTTCTTGGTTTTCCCTCTTTCGATCCTCCCTCCCTCCCTCGGTTCCTCCTTCCCTCGCTCTTTATTTCTTCGCCCCCCTCTTGTACAGTCGTCACTCTCTGGGCAGCTGCTGCTAAACCCTCTGTAGTGTTTTGCCCCCCTTCAATCATCACCCCGCCTAGCCTCCACCATCCCTGCATGCTCCCACTTTACCCTCAACACATTTAACACTTGATGTACACAATTCGCATTACAGCCATTTCCCGTTGATGTCATGGTCTAATGCTCTTATAAACTTGGAGTGCTGTCTTTAAGGTGCAAAGCAGAAAAACAAAGGGAACACGACACATCCTTGTCCTTATACTGCTTCTCCTGATCAGCAACTGAAAAGAGAATTAAAGTTAAAAATATGGAGGGACGTTGGTCCATATTTCAAGATAACAACTTGGTGATTAGCTATCTTTAGAGCTAACAGCTAACATTAGCATAGCTTTCAACCATTTTCTAGCTAATATAACCGTGAACTAGGAATTAGCTGTGTCCCAATTCAGGGGCTGCAGCCTCTGAAACGCGTCAAAGGCTGTCCCAATTCAAAGGCTCCTTCAGATGCGGCCGGCAAATATTGCCTCCTTTTCCCGGGCCACGAAAGATCCATTGGGTGCATCCTTCGCGGGCCAAAGTATCCTGAGATGCACTGTGCGCCAATTCAAACGAAATGGCGGACTCTTATGCAGCTTAAGTCTTTGGCTTCAACTCACTCGAATAGCTGCAAAACAAATGTAAAAAAAAACAAGGCCCCTTGAAACAAATTATCATTAGGTTACGTGACGTTAGTTTTGCTAGCTAGTTAGCCTGCTAGCTACCTGTTGCTAAGTGACAGGAGTGGCATTCAGTGACACAAGGGTAAGGGCGGGAACAGCTGGTGACGCAAACAGGAAATCCTCCGTAGACCAGACCGTCTCATGTCAGTTCAGCTTTAACGGTCTATGTAGGCCATTAATGACGCATCGTCCGTAGATCGCCTCCTTCGAAGGCTGCAGCCCCTGGATTGGGACACAGCTATTGACTCCTTTCCTATCCTTTCAGTACAGTGTAAAACTGAAAAATGTAATGTCTAGCTAACTCTCATCCGAGCTAGGAAGTGGCTGAATGCTAATTTAGCTTAATTTTAGCTGTTTTCTAACAAAGCTAATGTTAGCTAATGTTGTTTCACCTTGAAATATCACCAAATGTCCCACAATTTCTCTACATTTATGCAATTTGTAACCTATAACACTGTCTTACAACATTTAGTTTTTGATAGCAGCATTTAAGCTGCCCACCCTGGGCATGATGTCAAAGGAAAATGGCCGCCCTGTGGTGAACTAGACTAAACTATGTGCTGTGTGGGTTGGTAATCGATTCATTTTCACTTGTGCATGATTATGTTCAGCGTGTTATCAGTCCCTGTAAGCCCCCATGAACGTTGATGTGTAGTACTATTGTTGTGTGTGTTGTTGTGGGGTGTTCCCCTTTCAGAGCCTAATTGTTTAATGTGCTAAATGTGTGCTAAAGGACACACACACACACACACACACACACACACACACACACACACACAGATTACAATGTCTTATTAGTCGTCTTGATTAGTGTGACGTTGTGTTGTGAGGGCAGCAGGGGACAGGCAGCGCGCGGCGGGGTTATATCAGTCAAACATGAGTCATATAACACATGAAAGCAATATTCACACAGAACATTAACAAACAACTCGATTACAGTGAAAATCCAGATTATGATAATAGTTAGATTAAGGCTTTGACATGATTTACAGTAACAATAGTTCAGTTATAATCCGGAAGGACGCATAGAGGCATGAAACAGGATTATAACAGGAACATTTTACAGAACACCTTGTTATACTTCTGAAAGTTTTATTATATTAAACCTCGTTTTTGATTCTGTTATTGAAGTGGAACAGTATGAGCCTTTCATATTGCCTTTCAGATACTGGCAGAGTCCACCTTTTCTCAGCAGGATTCGTACCGAGCACAAGGGACTCATTTGTGGACTGAACCTGATAGAAAAGACCACATTTTATCATGAGTTCAGGAATTGAAGTGACTGTCTTCTGTATTTAAACCACAAGACTTTGAATACATCTGAAGTCATAGTTAACGGGGTGTGTTACGAAAGTGTGTTACTTTTAACGAAACACAAAAGCTGCTCTTTTTCTTTTGCATTTCTGATATCAAGGCGTATTTGTTACCCTGGCTGCTGATAAAGGTCAGGTATCACAAGTTAGATCAGGACTAAAATCTCTTTGTCAAAGATGGAGTAGAAATAAACGAGAGGTGTAACTTGGAGATATGCTTAAGCTAACTTCAGCATGCTAACATTCACACAATAATATAAAAGCATGTTAATATTTAGCAAGTATACTGTTTACTTTCTTAGTTAAGCTGGTTATCATGCCAACATTTGGAAATTTGCTCTAAATACCAACTGACCCTTCGCTAAGTCCCGCCCCCCTTGATTACTGTTGCTACGCCTGTCAAGCTTTCACACCGGCATGTAAATATTATGGTGTTTTCAACTGTAACAGTCAGATGTTCAAAGGGAAAAAAAGAACATTTCTGGAAAAATAGTTTCCATATATAAATAGTATACATTTGAAAGCTTCATCCAGAATATAATTCGTCAGCGGAGGGTTGAGAATGAAGAGGACATATAAGAGCTCACCGGTCCCAATGGAAGCGTCAGACACCCCACGTCTTGACAATTCATGTTAAGGACAATCATATACAGGAACAACAATGTCCTTGCACAGCAGGGTAAGTCAATATAACTTTCATTATGTAATATGTTTTAGCCCACTGCTAGCTAAACTAAATTATTATCCCACTTTTTCATTTTGTTTAAAGCACATCAGGATATTGACAGTGACAGTGACATGCTCGCAATGTTAGCTGTAACACTGATCAATGAACGCAGAAGATGGAGAGTCAGGAAAGAGAGGATCTGGAGCCGTCTTTGGCTACTGCAGCGCCAGAGACAGGGCGCAAATAGCTGCCATCATTCTGTTCTAAAACTGCATTTGGAGATTTGACAAGTCAAATCTTTTTGCAACTCCGGGCAACGGCTTCAGACGCTCTGCAACGAACCAGTTCACACCGCTGCAATTTCTGCTGCAACATTCTAAAACGGTTTTGTCGCGTTGCGAATCGTTGATCTGAACCTGTATAGCACAGAGATTAGACTGTTTGCAAGTGCGTTGTCTCTTTTCTTCACTGTCTCGTGTGCCCTGATGTGACCTTTCTGATGTGACCTAAAGACTGCTGTCACCCAGGATCTCTCTAATTTATTTAAACAGGGATGTTGATTTTGCTGCAGTTACAAACACATTATTGTAAGTCAGATGTTAAGTAAAGGGTTCTTGATAAATGCAAAGACCCTAACCACTTCATGTCATTAAAGTCAGAGATTGTGTCAACTATTTACTGAGCATGCTAAGATGATCAATCAATAATGGATGAATAACTACATTTAGGTAACAACAGAGAGTGTGTGATCCCTGTATGGTCCTGCTTGTGTGGCTTACGCCCCTGGGAGAGTGTTTGTCTGGTGAATGGGTGTCTTTGAGTCTCTATCCCTGCTCCCACGAGCATTGCCATTTCTCTGGTTTCACTCGCTGAGAGCAGCTTGCTTGAATTGGCCGGGGGCCCCGAGGCTTCCTATAGGCCCTAAACTCACAAAGCTTTTATGACACGGGCAGTTTCAGTCGCTTCCCAGAGAAAGAAGGGGACTTATCAGGACAGAGCATATTTCCCTGCAGCAGAGATCTGTTAACAAAGAAAGGCTTTTCTGTGTTTGCTTCAGAGACAGATCCACTTGGCAGAGTGGATCTATCTAAGTGGCACTTATCGAGGCATTTTATAACATCATGATTTGTTTGCAATCATTTTACATATTTGTATCAAAATGAGACTCTTCAGTTGTTCCAGGCTTCTTGTTTTGGATACCTCGTGCATGCTTACCTTTAAAGGAATCCTCTCCACGTCCGCTGGGAGGAGACCCTGATCCCAGAACACACAAGTGGGATTACATGAAAAGGTTATTTGCATTTTTTATTTCTATTTGGCAAAGGAAACTCTTTTCCAGAGCTGCAATGATTAATCCACGATTCAATAAAGTCTTCTAAAGAAAATAATCTGTCAACTACAAGGACCATATTTAAATCATGTCTCCTTTTTCAAGCAGAAATGTCCAACATGTGCTTGTTCTAGTTCCTTTAATAATCGGAAGATTCGCTGCTTTTCTTTGATCAGGGTTTGTGACTGTTGTTCGGACAAAAGAAACAAGTTGAAGACGTCTCTGATAATGAAAATAATCATCAGTTGCCTAATACATTTGAACATAAACAGGAAATTAAAGCCACAGAACTTCTGTGCAGTAACTCTGTCCCAAGGACAATCGCTGTCCTCCATCTTCCCTTTCCAGGAGTGTAACCATGTTTACCTTTTCACATACAGGTTCAACACATGTACCTGCATATTCTGTATGTTGTACATATTATGTATTATATTGCTTTTTCATATTTTATTCTTATTGTCTATTTTTTATCTAAGTATTACTGTTTAATAGCTTCTTACTTATTTTAGACTTATTTTTTATTCTACTTCTGTGTTCATTGTTCATGCACCAAAACACCAAGTCAAATTCATTGTGTAAACCTACTTGGTAATACATTTGATTATGATTTACTACATGTAACAACCTACATACAAATAAGTACTATGAGTCGGATCAATAGAGCATTTTCATATTTAACTTTCTTACTAAAGCCAATCACACAAACGATTCAACTATATAAATTAGAACCATCAAGCATTTCGACTATTAAAAAAAGTTAATGAAGCCATAAAACGTCTGCATACGTTGGAGTTCTTTGGCTTCATCAAACCGTCACGTCCAGCAGGCTGTGATACTTTGCTGAGAAATGTTGGATGTCTCGTGTTCACAAAGTGAGGTTTTAAGTATGTTGGGTTCTTGTTCGTGAGAAGGGTTTAAGCCCCTGATAGACCAGAGAATTGAGAATTACAGCAGGGTCTACCACAGAGCGCATACACACATGTACATGGCTGTGTTCCACAAGTTGTGTTTATGCGCTGAGTAGACTTCTTCTCATGACTGGATGGCTGTGGCTCAGCGGTGGAGTCGGTCGTCTCTGGTTGGGGGTTTGATCCCTGACTGCTACAGTCACATGTCGAAGTGTCCTTGGGCAAGACACTGAACCCCAAATTGCTCCCGGTGGCATAGCCATTGGGTATGAATGGGCATAAATCTGATTGGAGATCAGCACTTAAGCCTTTGCCATCAGTGTATGAATGTAGTGTAAAAGCAGCTTTGAGTGGTCTTCAGAGTAGAAAAACTATATAAGTACAGTCCATTTACCATTTACCATTGATTTATTAATATCTCTTTGTGTCCAGCTGGGACAATCTTTTTAAAATATGGTCGCCTCACCAAACTGCCAGATCTTCAAACCTAAAAAAATCATAGAATACTGAAGAACAACAAATGTACACTTCACTGTTTGTTTGTATTACTTCAAATCACCATGGAGCTGATCAGATGATAAATTGAAGCTTCTCTCTGTTTCGAGGCCGTCGTCGACCTCTTGCTCAGCGAAAACAACTCCTTATAGATTAGGATTATAATTTCGGTGTGGATACCAGTTGGAAATACAGATGGACTAAACAGCACAGTACACCCAGCATATGTGTGACAGAACGGAGCATGTGGCCCAGATGGGACTGAGCCGGTGGTATGGCACACAGCTGGATCTGTGCACACTACCCTCAGTGAGAAAGAGAAGCCCCTCTAACAGAAGGAAGTGACTTCAAAAGGCTCCGAGACTTTTGAACTTTTTGGAAGTAAACAAAAAAGTGACGCAGGCGGCTGCACTGTAATTGCCTGGTTCCTTTGACTGTTGCCTGGACTTTGGGCAGGAATGTGCAGTGGGGAAGAACTGTGTTGACATTAAGTTTGGTCTGGCTGGAGGGTCTGCATGGCACCCGACTAAAGCTCTCTACAGCTTTTGGGTTTGAATAGATTTAAATGCACCTTACTCCAAATGAGAGATGACAGGAGCGTCAAAGTCAAAGCTGTCACAATAGTAATCATTTGACAATCGTCTGGTTCAGTTCAATTTAAGGGTCATTTGGTGTAAAGCAGGCATTAGCTGCTGCTTAAAGCAGATGTTTGGTTTTTTTAAACCTGAATCCTATTTATACAAATTTGGGTGTGGAACTGACTCATAGGAACAAAAACTTTTGGAATCAGTCCAGTATGTGGCCTCCACCGTAACTGCGATACGGCCGCGATGGCTGCAACATAATCCCCTGGGGCAACTGCGCCCGATCAAAGTGGGTCCACTAAAAGTTCTTGTTTTTGCCACTGACAGGCTCAGATTGTTACTCCAGGTGTCTGACAACATTACGGAAATGATCCCTACAAAGATCGTCCTTTTTTTAAAGAGTAAGATCCTTTTTGTGTAACCAGAAAGTCTCGCTCAAGGAGAAGTCTCGCTCTGAAATCTCGCGGGTGGTGGAGTGTTACCTGAACAGAACGGTGGTTCAAATGCCTCATCTTCATCGTCGATCAGGTAAATATTCAGCCATGGCTTTAGAAATATATTCCTGCTGGCAGTCTCTCTCCAACTCCAACTCACGTTTTTCTCCTTGAGCGAGACTTCTGTTTCTGGTGACACAAAAAGGATCTTACTCTCTAAAAAAAAGGATGATCTTTGTAGGGATCATTTCCGTAATGTTGTCGCACACCTGGAGTAACAATCTGAGCCTGTCAGTGGCAAAAACAAGAACTTTTAGTGGACGTACTCTGATAGGGCGTATTTGCCACAGGAGATTATGTTGCAGCCGTATCGCAGCTATGGCGGAGGATCTACTGGACCGATTCCAAAACTTTTTGTTCCTATGAGTCTTTTTTACACCCAAATTTGTATAAATAGGGCCCAGGTTTAAAATACCGAACGTCTCCTTTAAGAAAAGAGGCATGCAAACAGATGTTTAAAGTGCACATCTTGCACAGATACAGAAATCAGTGTATACCTCTGCAGTACTTTGTTTGATCTCTTAAAGCAGACGTGTCTCCTGATAGAACTACCAGAACATCTCTGTTCTCCTTATATTACCTCAGAAACGGACCATGTTGCCAAAGAACGAGTTTACGAGTTTCATCACCTAGAAATGATGGATCACGTAAACAAGCGGACATTCTTTGGCAACGCGTTTTAGATTAAAGATGATGAAACTTTTTTTTCACTGTGTAATTAAAGTTAGGATGAGTGACATATGAGCACTGACCTTCTAAAGCCCACATTTCTCTACGTTTTATGTCACTTCCTGGATAGTGTCCTCATAAAACATCTGTCTGAAGCTGACAGTCGTTATGGAGGCATGAGTGGAAACCAAGACAGTGCATATACAACCAATGACAGTCCAGGGATGTGCTTGAAAACCATTTGGGAAAACAAAAGTGCTATAAAGCAGAGTTGCAGATGGAGAGCATTTAAATACCATGCCTTACTCAATACTACTTTAGTGAATCGTGTTTAGCCTGCAGAAACAGCTGTACTAAGTCTTTTGTGGCTCAGAAAGAGACGTATCATGTGTGGGGTGATGTCATCCCAGTTAATTGACCAAAACTCACATTTGGTGACTAAAGAAGAGGCAACCCCGTCGTTCCCTACAAGGAAGAACTTTGCTCATCATAACACGGAGTGGGGGGTGGTGATATAAACCTTGTCCCTCCTCAAGATTACAGGTGTATGATGGGGAGGAGGGGGGCGTTGAAAGGCTTTGTGAAAGGCAATGGCAGCAAGTGACAGCGCAGCTTTCAGGTGAGCAGCATGAGCAAGGCTTAAAAGTGCTTTACTCATTGTTCCCTCACGCTGGTCTGATACCTACACCTTGTCAAGGCCCCCTTTTGACGTCAAGTGCCTGTTTTAAGGTCTGTTTTGTTCTCTTCTAAACGTGGTTAACCTGAAACAGTCTGTTTAAAAAGTACTACTTATCGGTATATAAGGTTTTGGAATTGCTCCAGTAGATTCAGGATGACAGCTGTGAAACAGGCTGTAATGGCTGCATTCATGCAGACAAATGCATCCTTGTTTTTTTGACAGCCTCAGTTTGTTATTTAAAGTTTTTGACAACATGACCACAAAGTCTCTCTAAAACGGTAGATCTTTTCGATCAGGTAAGGTCCTTTTTTAAACCTAAAAGTTAGAGTTTTAAATTGGAGCACACGCCCTTAAGAGATCACATTGCAGCCGTTATAGCCTGTTGAAGTGATCTACCGGAGTTCCAAAACTTCTCATGCATATAAAAAGAGCCTCGGTTTAACTCTTACCAGCAGTTAAAGAAGCGGGTGTTCATTTAAGTGCCTTGCTAAAGGGCATCAAACCTGAGAGATGAGAACATGTCCCATCAGTCAGCAGAATCTCTGACCTCTGGCAAACCTTAGCACAGACACGCACAGTTTGTTCCTTTATACAAACAGAGTTAAATGCAGCAAACTACCTCACTCTCCTCAGAGCACTATAAAACTGTTGGGTGCAGCTTCAATACACGGTATGCTTCCATAACCTCAGCCCCTAAAGGCTGTTTCATAACAGCTGTAAACGGGACAGTGAGAACAGGACAACCGTGTTTCTGCGCCGTGGTGACAGACAGCGTCCAAGCTGTTTACATTGGACAGGGCCTGACATAAACACACACACACACACACACACACGCGCACACACACACACACACACACACACACACACACACACACACACACACACACACACACACTCCCTCTCCACGTTATCCACTCTCTCTCTCTCCCTTTCTTGGAGTGTGTTTCTCTCTCCTCTCTTCCAAAGCCCACATTGTGGCTTCTCCTGGCAGACATCTCAGCGATGGGACTGGGGTCAAAGGTTAAATATGTGACCTGGCCTTGTCAGGATCTGCTCGGGTTCATAGTGACTACAGATAAGACTGCTGGGTCGCTGCAATTTACTGAACTCAGCCATCTCATACAGAACCAGGACTGAGTAGTTATAAACACAATGTGTCTGCCGTATCACTCCTAACCTGTTTATCTGTACATAGTGTATATATAGATAGAACGTGTGTATGTTTGTGTGTCCTCACATGATGAGGTAGTGAAGAAGAAATTCTGTAAACAGCAGTTGGATTGCTTCCCCTATATGGTTCATGGGCCCATCTCTCTCTTACTGACAGAGCAGAGCAGCTGAAAAGTGAAGTCGCCCGAAATGAACCTTTTGCTCATTGGCTATTTGCAGCCCAGTTGATTAGTTTGTGCAAATGCCAAATATTCTTCAGTTTTTCACATTTAATGATTTGATTGTATCTTAATTTTGGACTGTTGGTCAGTTGGTCACTGTGGTTATTTTTTCAGTTGTGAAACATGTAAAAACAAAACTTCCAGGATGTTTTAAATGTTTGTTGTTGTAATACTCATCTCCACCACAAGAGGCAGAAGAGCACCACTAGCTACTCCATGCTCTTGCTAGAAAGCTTTCCAAGCCAAAAGAAAGACATGGCCGTAGCGTTACGTAACACGCACAGTATACAGTACGAAGGTTTAAAGTGCATAGAGAAATTACTCGCCTGAATAAAACAACAGTACTTTAATAGTAGGAGTAGGAGCAGTGGTGCACTTCAGCCTCGTGTGGCTGAAATGAGTATAACATAAACAAACACATTACTAACTTGCCAAAATGCCATTTTTCGGTCCACTTTTTTCACCTACCTATAATTGTAGGGAGGTTCGAAAGTTCATGTTTATCCTCCCAAGGCATCTCCTCCTTCTCCCTCATTAAAAACTCCTTAACTGCATAGGCCTCGCCCACTATGCACATTTCCAACCGCCCCCTACATCGCGAAAACAAAACTTGTTGAAACTTAGCAGCTTGAAATGTAGTAGTTAGTAGTAGTAACGTTAACGTTAGCAGTCAGTAGTGAGTTTGCAAAAATTACGATGACGGTTACAGCTGGCTCGCGCATCACTGAAGTGGTTGCCATAGGTTACACATAATGATATGCATAGCGTCACCCCGCCCATTAACAGGATTGGCTCCTTAGGTTTGTGACGTCTCAAACCTGCCAATCTGAACACATGTTGTTCAGCCTGTCCTTGGTACACTGCAGTTTAACAGCAGACAGGCCCAGCCATGGAGACGACTGCTGATGTTGTCCCTGATATGTCTTGTAGCACATGAAGAACACCACATGGAGATGTTTACAAGGTTAAACACTGGGTTTTTACTGGTGGGGGTCTTTAAGAGCAGTTTTTTTCCAGAATAATATTTCTTAGTTCCTCCTTTATTTGTTTTTTTCATCTGTGAAACAAATGAGAGAAACGCTTTATAGAGGAAAAAGTGTTTCTTGCGTTTGTTGTTCTTGTAATACCCATCTCGGCCACAAGAGGCAGAGGTGCATCACTGCTCCGTGTTCTGGCGAGAACACATCTCTAGCTAAAAGCACAAACTGACAGCAATGTTAGAAAACATCCTTACATACAAAGTACAGTATGTAACCCCTGTATACTCCCCCTCACATCATCATATCATATCCAGTGTGCATTTTATTTCAAGGCACATTTAATGAGGCTTTAACAGACATTGCTGTAAACATGCCAGAATGAATAGCCAGATAGCTATTTAATATGTTTAGTTCCTGGACAGATTATATGTAGCCATGCTAAAAAACTGTGTAATTTAAATTACTGAAATATTTAACAAGCATGCAAAGCAAAAAGTAATCCAAGCACAAAGTATATTTTCCATGTGAAATAAAGGCTTTTTAATTCCACATAAATCCCACTGAGTGCCTTGGATTGTTTTTTTAATTAGATTGTTGTGTACTCAACAAAACATACAAGCAAAGCAATGTAAAGCATAACAAGTAATAAACTGTGCTGTTGTTATTGTAAGACTAAACAAAACACCACATCAGAGCACTCCATTATTAGGCAATATTTTAAACATGTAACACACATGCAAACAATAAACACATAAAAGCTTCCATACATAAAACCACATACATCATACACTGGCACAATAACAGCACGGCCACAAAGAAAGACACGAATGCAGCGTTTTCATGTTCTGTTGGAGATAATTACACCCTGCAGAGATTAGAACAAGTCAATGTTTCTCCTTCATTGTTTCCTTCAGCACATACAGTCTGTATGATGTGTCATGAACAGCTGACAGTTGCGAGGAGGTTGAGCACAATATGTACAAGTTTTCAACTTCCTGACAGCCTTTATTCGACATGAAAATGAAGAAATGATTTGAAAACGGCTGCATCATTTTTCCTGCTGTCTATTTAAGTCATTTCTGTTTGATCAGGGCAGCTCTGGTGTTTTAGTGACAATTAAATACAGACTGAATTCCTCATCCATGCAAGATACAAGGACAAAGAACCTCTTCCTTCCGTCTTGCTCTGTAATGACGGCTTTGAGGTGCTCAGCCACTTGTCTCCTTGCTACTTCCCATCGTTGTTAGCAGTGCTAGCCTTGACCTTGACAACCAAGCAGCCTGCCATCACACCTCATTAACATTAACAACAGTCTGCCTGGTGTGAACGGCTGACTATGGGAACCTTCTGGACTTTTATGGCTCCAATTGGCTGTCAGGTTCTAACATGTGGAAAGAGGAAGTTGTATTATCTTCACTGCTCGGCTAATGGTAGGCTGCATTCATGTTAGAAATGCCTCACTGTGTGCAGCGGTTAACACCCACATGTGGAACAGTGGAGCAACAAATTGTGCTGGAACATTGAGAAAACTATTGTCTGAGTTTTTACGAACACTCTCACTAATAGTACTGATCTTGGTTGAAAGCAAAAAAGGTGTAAAATAACGTGGCAATGATTCTTTAACAAACTGCAAGAAGACATGACTATGATTAGAAAGCACTGGTCATGATGAAAGTGCCGTGTGTGCGTGTGTGTGATCTAACTTCGGGATGACAACGTGCGGGAAATAAGGTGGAAAAAAACGTAAGAAAGGGCAACAACGAGTTGAGTGACGTGTCACGGTAAAGATGGATACCTTCCTCGCTGATAGAAGAAAACGAGTATGAAGAGGTAAAACCAGCAGCTTCTAAACGACCTGCGCATTTGTCATCCATCTACATGACAGCAAGTGGACTTTTGATGTTGGTGGATTTGCATTCCTGTTTTTATCAACAACATGGATAACAGGAAACCTGGATGTGTTTTATGAACTTCCTTGGAGGATGGATTATATGCACGCCAGGCACAGGGGGAAGACTACGGCACATTAGATAGGACAAAAAGTTTTGTTTTGACAACTGACTAACGGTAACTTGTTACTAGCAATCAGCTGTGAAGTCGAGGCTGATCTAATAGACGGATCCCATCTCTTTGGGTTCAGGCACGACATTTTGGGCCCGTGAAGACCTCGAGTCCAGAGTCCTTGCAACAATTTGCACAACACTAAAATGTCTCAGTTTTCACCACGACTAAAATAACAATATACTTGTTTTCAGCGCTTACACAGGTGTTTATCATGTTCTGTCCCACTCATTCTTACCTAACCCAGTCAACAAACGCCACGCGTCTGAATTCAACACGGATTTGTCTGCATGTGTGTCAATCAACAAATGTGTCGTTTAATACAGCACCCCTTCCCAGGAAATTGTTCCAACATCCCTGGCCTGGAGTTCCTTGTATCTTACTGTTGCTAAGCTCTAATGTTTACATGGATTTTGCAAAAGAGACACAGAAAGAGTGAAAGTGAAAATGGCAGTTTTATTGGGGAGTTTCCAACAGAACCTTTCATCTGTTTCATTCACATGACCAGTAGGAACACAAGAGTGAAGCCAGCCGGCTGATAGGAAGCAATGGTTGTATTGTGTCAGATTTTTAAAGCTGTCGATGCTGCAGCGGCGTGTGTGTTCGACCAAGCACTGTGCATTAATATCACTAATGGTTCCTCCTGTGCCGAAACTGTTCTTAAGAGTTCCTCTGGTGCTTAAAAACCACCAGATAAAATCTCTGCCCCAATAGTTCCTGGGTCGATGGAACCTGCTCCTCCCAGAGCAGGGACTTCTTTCAGGCCAGGAACTAAACTTAGATCCCCGTTCCTCTGGTGGAAGTGCAGGTGGATGTTTCTGAAATCCTAAACATGAACTTTCGTTCATGTAAAAGTTCCTGTGGTAGAAACGGTCGATTATTCTTATTTAAAGTGAACAGAGGTCATGAATGCCTGCCTGAGGAACTAAAACAGCTCCGTCTCTTTGGTTCTAACTGTCCGCATGGCAGAGCTGGCAGAGTGTACTGTCATGAGGGTTTTCTCATGATGTTGGGCACGTGGGTGTGGATGGCATCATTGAAGGAGAGAATTAAGGATTGGAAGGAAGAGGGCACAGGGGGATGTAGGAAAGTAGCGGGGAGCCGAGAGTCGAATATGAAGACTAAAAACATTCAAGAGTGTAGCGAAGGACTAAGGAAAGGAAGACAGGCAGGTAGAGAGAGGAAGGAAGCAGGGACTGAGAGAAGGCAGGGAAGAAAAAGGGATCCCAGTGACATATGACTAAAAGTCTCTGAAAGAAAAGGAAAGATGCAAGGATGTCGGCAAGTAGACATAAATGTTCCAAAAGAAGGGGAGAAGCAAGGACTGCACTGGGGAAAGGAAGCAAGGCAGATGGGACAACAAAAAGACAAGTGAGAGTGGAAAGCGTGAAGGACAGAGCGTGAGGAGGAGCAGGCAGATGGGGGAGATGGGTATGACAAAGGAGGAGGGGAAAAAGAACAACGAAAGGAGTCGAGGCTGGGAGAAAGAATGAGATGAGCACACTTTCAGGCAGTCGGGAAGTGTGCTTGTAACAGCTTTTACAAATGGCCACTAAGCTGTGAAATATTTAAGGCCTGGCACCCTTCTCATCTGTCAAAAACATTCCCCCCCTGCACCAAAAGGTGACCCCGGAAAACAAACAAGGCACCCAAAGGTCTGGTTGTAAAATAGTCTTCTTCTTCTTCTCTTGTGTTATCTCCTCAAGGTTAGCTGGAGTTAAAGCAAGCGGAACAATGCATGACAGCAGGGATCAACAACAAGACCAAAACTTGACATGGGGAGATTCTGCAGAGCACAGGGGGAATGCACAGTAGTCAGCCGGATTTTAACTGCCTGCTGAGGAAATGTAAAAGATTTTATTGGTGTTTAAAAGAAGATAGGGTGAATGAGGGCCCATTGTAAGCAGAGGAGCGGGGGTGGGGTTTTTTGCGGGGTAGAGGATTGTGCAGAGCTCAAGAAGCTTTGAGACACAGGGGTTCAGGATCAGCCGCCTCAGCTGTAAAAAACATGAAGGCCAAAGCTGTTTTATTCCGCCATTAAAAGGGGCCTCCTGCCACACAGCGCAGTTTATACAAACGCCTTTATGTTAAGTCACCAAGCTAGAAGTGATGGCATGAAGAATGTACAAAAAATTACATTGTTTCCCACTTCAAAGAAGGAAAATGTGCCCCAGGGAAATTAATCGCATCGTCATAAATGTAAGGCATTTATTCTCAGGAGTTATGAGCTGGCTTTGGTTTATGAGTCTGGCTGTAAAAAAAAAAACCCAAAGCGGTTTCAGGTTGGGAAAGTAGAAAAGTGCCTTAGTCATGCCTCCTCAGGACGTCACAGCGCACGGTTCCTTTGTGACCTCACCAAGAGCCAAAGGGAGTTTGCAGCACTGTACAATGTAATAGCTCTGAAAGCTAGGCTGAGTGTGCAATATTACAATTATTCACAAAAAAAATTAGGGGAAGGTTTTAACTGTATTTCTTAAAAGTCAACCTGTCATGTCTGCACCTTAGTTAAGTTACGTTTTTTGTTCCCTCATGTATCATGTCTCGTGTTTCCTGTTTTATTTTGACAATCACTCACCCTTGTCTCTTCCCCAGCTGTGTCTCGTCACTCCTCATTACCTGTTGTATTTAAACCTCATGTCTCCCCATGTCTTGTCGACGGTTCGTTGTTCATTGTCACGTTCCTCACTTGTTCCTGAGCATTCTCATTCACGTAAGCCTTGACCTCGTTTGTTTTCTGACCTGCCTCTTGCCTCTCGATTTTGACACTGTTGCTGATTGATTACCCGTGTACCGAACTTTGCCTGTTATTAAAACTTGTTTAAATCTGCTCCTGAGTCGAGTTGTGCACTTGAGTCCTCCTTTCTCTGGTTCTTGACACAAACTTTGTTGTTGTTGTTAGTGTGAGCTGTGTTAATAAAACTTGATTGATTGATACACAAAGCCTCTCAGTTTCAAAAGTGAAGATAATGCAAAAATGCTTTAAACCAGTGCTCTTTCTCATGACTCCACATGTTGAAAGAATAGTCTATAAGTAGAATATGAGACTACATTTCTCACCTGGTTTATCATCCAAAAGAACTTTTTCCTAGTGGGGCGACGCCTGCGATCTTGTTCAGGCAGACACCTCGAGCTTCACTGAGTTCACTGATATGCGTCACTTCCACAGTCGCCTGACAACACTTCCTCCCAATTGGCGGTCTATTTAAGCTGCAAGATTTCCGCTCTCTCCCTTTGTCATTGCCATCGCTGCCCTGCACCAGTACTGCGCTCTTACTTTCAACCGCACCACCATCCCAGCATCCACCTGCAGGCCTTGAGGGCTTAAGATATTATCTCATCACTCCTCAATTTCTGCATGTAAAATAAATCTGCGAGGAGAGATGAGGTCGGAGCCGAGACACCAAACACATGCTGTGTTCTGCTGCTGCAATAAACATTTCAAACTAGAACAACATGAGTTGTCCGACTGAGATAGGTTTATGGTGTCAGTCACAAGTTTCAGAATTCATTTTGTTCAATTACAGTCCCATCCATCCATTATCCATGTTGTTCTGGAGCCTATCCCAGCTGTCACTGGGCAAGAGGCAGGGTTACACCCTGGACAGGCCACCAGTCAATCACAGGACACAGAGAGACAGACAACGCTCACACCCACACCTACGGGCAATTTAATGACCCGAGCATGTCTTTGGACTGTGGGAGGAACCCCAAGAGTACCCATAGGGAACTCACCCATGCACGGGGAGAACATGCAAACTCCACACAGAAAGGAACATTTCGTCCCAACCAGGGTTTGAAGTATTTACAGTAAATTAGACAATAAAGTGTGGTAAGTTTTAGGGAGTGATTGAGAGTTGATGTCTTCAACAGCAACCTGTCAGCCAGGAAAGAGATGCAGCAATGTGTATCCGCCCTCTCGTCCAAATATGGTCGCTTCTGGCACCCAAAAAGAAAACCAAGATGGCCACAGCCAAAATGCCAAGCTCAATGCTTCAAAACAACAGTCTTTTTCCATGCATAAGTGTTATGTGAATATTAAAAGTTTTGGCACACCCAGGTTAGATAAGTTAAAACTTTCTTGATCCCAAAGGAAAGTGCTGAACTGTTGCCAGCTTTAATTCTTCAGCCAGCTAAGCTAAAATGATAAAAGATAAGGATGCAGTGCAATGCAGGAAGTGACCCTGGCTCCTTCCTTCAGAGCTGGTCCACCTCGTGTCTGAATGTCAGCGGTGGTTTCAAAATATATTCAATGAAAACTATGCAAACTCATGTTTTAAAAATATCCTCTGATCTGTTTGAACAGGTCTGGGTGGTTATAGGGGAGTTAATGACATGCATTTACAGCTGACCTGAGGTTATAAATATGTGCAATGGCAGGAAATGATAATCCATCGCCTGCAGCCGTTACGGGCGTGTCATTATGTTGGTTTGAGGTCCGTAAGTATTATGAAACATGAAACAGGGCTGTCTTACCTGCTCGATGCTCCACCTGTAAGCTGCTCACTCTTTGATTTGAAACCTGATTGGCCTTGATTTGGACGCAGGCCAGCATGTTTTGTGAAGCAACTTGTTGAAACACCTGCAAAGACTGTGTTTGCAGGTTGCACCACATGTTGTTCACACTTACTCTATTTTTGTTGTAATGTTTTGCAATCCTGAGTAAAAGGAAAAAATCAGCTTCAGGTGAAACGTTGACCAAAACACGTGTTACAAATTGCGTGTTCCCAAAGATTTGATTCCATAAAAGAAAGAAGGATTACCTTCCAGTGCTGTGTACATTTATTGTGATATAATAAAGAAATTAATTAAGTTTTCTGTTGGTTTTTAATTTTCTGTGTTGGATTACATCTGTGCTTAGTTAATGATTAATCTATCTCCAGTGTGAGCTGTTTTAAAGGCCAAGATCAGGGACAATGATACAAGAAAAAAATCTGCTGTGTCAATAATTTTAAACACTATTATTTATTTAAAGTCTACAATCGATGCACACTCTGGTACTT
This sequence comes from Semicossyphus pulcher, assembly GCF_022749685.1. Lineage (NCBI taxonomy): Eukaryota > Metazoa > Chordata > Actinopteri > Labriformes > Labridae > Semicossyphus > Semicossyphus pulcher. Next base: position 26,713,532 of record NW_027211659.1, read on the forward strand.
TTGAGGGCCTCTTTTCCATCTGCCAATAATCCATATTTTGTGCATTTGGGAAAGTATAGAATATCCCCAACCTTACCAAGAGCGACAGGCAGCGCCTGACATTGAGCGGCGTGGCGGCTGATTGAAACTAACGGTGAAAGAACCTTTGACAGGAAAATGGTCCTGGACATTGTGTAGCTGACAGGAAGCTTCACCATTCACATTCCTCTCCATATCCAGTGTCACAGCACCGCTTCTCAAGTAACCAGTGCCCTGACATACAGTAGCTGAAGCTGACAACACTGACAGATTCTTTAACTGATATTTAGTGTGCCTGAGCAGTGTATGGTGAGACGTTCGATCGTGGTTTCGCTGGTAATGAACCAGCAGAATTTAATTACAGTGGAATTCAGATGCTTTTAAACCTGGGCCGAGCTTTTACATATTTCGATCAAAGTCTCTCCTCTAAAAGTTCTTGATTTGCCCTGAAAGGCTCAGATTTTTTATTCTAAGTGTCTGACAACATTATAGAAAAGATTCCAACAAATAGACCTTGTCTGTTAGGGCCTGTGTCCACAAGCGCCCACAACCTCTATTTCACAGTGCTTCTCACCGCCGTTACTGTTGCTAGGTTACGAAAGTCTGGCGGCACTTCGGCGTCCCTCGGTAGTAGGTAATATTTGCTTTAATTCAATGAAATGTTACAATGCAAACCATATGCTTCTCCTCCACCATTGTTGTTTTGAAGTCCTGCCCCTTCTTTATTGTGATTGGTCGGTGAGGGAGAAGTGACATTGACGAGTGCGGCGGCGTTCCAAAAGTTGAACTATTTTCAACTGAGAGCGCAGCGACAAAAAACAGCTGACACAGAGGGCGTTTTTGCGACACTGAGCGCTGAAAATGCTGAACTACGTTGGTTTTGAGAATAGGTGCTGACAGCACAAAAAACACTGTTAATGGAAACAGGCCCTGAGGGTGAGATCCTTCACCAGAAACAACTGCTCCATCTCTCTCTCTCTCTGTGATGTTTGATTTTGGTGTTTAAGATGATTGGCTCGGATCTGACACAACACAATAACACAAAAACAACCGGTCGTAGCAGCAGTAGAACATCTACTCCGGTGTTCTATAAGGTAAAATAACAGATAAATGGAGTCTGGTTGCTTGAGGAGAACAGGCTAAAATTGGATCTTACCTCAACAATAAGGTCTATTTCTTTAGCTATCATTTGTGTAATGTTGACGTACTTTCATCATGCCCTAAACAATGCGTCCATTAGAGCCCGTCTCCTGGCTGCAGGTTGAAACAATCGAGAGCATTTCCTAAACTTTAGTATCTGTTTGTCATTTGGACCCAACAATATTCAAAAATAGGGCCCAGAATTCCTGAAGAAAAATAACATTTTCCATATTTGCTGCCTGCGGCTGCATGTATGTACCTAACACATACACCAAATACCTTGTGCATAGCAACATGCTTATCTTTCAGTGTTGCTAGGTGGAAGCACGTTCTATTTGGAAGGGTGGTTGCCTGTAGTCAAGCAGCACCGTTTACTGTTTTGGAATATTTCCCTGATCAGAATGTTTGGCCTCTGGGCTCAGGTCTCATAATTTCAACATATGACTTCAGTGATCTGTGTGTCCTTTTTTCACTAGCTGTACATTTGTGTGTTTACTCTCAGAGAGCCCAAAGCAACAGAAACACTTGCAGATAGAGCTGTATGGGCGTAACCTTAACTCGGGGGATAGCTGACGTGTGTGAACACGTCCTGTTACAGAACAGTGAGATCCCAGGTGATGTCCTCATGGACAAACACATGACTCACTCACGTCCATGTGATTGTCCCTCTGACATGCAAAATAATAATTAAAACAAGGAGCAAATCACTGCCGCCCCACAAATGTTTAGGATTAGTTCTCCATGGAAACCACTAATGTTTGTATTATACATAAAGGACTGTGAATTAAATACTATACATGTGATGTCACCACACTGTCTCAATGCTGATTTACTTTAATGTCTCAAGGCATAGCTCACTTCCTTTTGTATGTTATCCGTGACATGTGATGTCTATGTTAACCTGATGCAATCAACATTTACAGTGTGATGTTATTCAGCACTGAGGCCGTCCAGGTGTTTTCTTTACAGCTGGAGGAGGAAAGCCTCGTTACAGGTGCTGTTGAGAAGCTGGCCTGGAGCTCAGTCTGCACCATGATGTCACTCTGCAGGGCTTTTCCGTGATCTGAACGAGCTCCAAGAACAGGAGGGAATCCAAGGGGCTGTAGCTGAGTACAGCTGCAGAGTTACTCACAGAGTGCAGCTCATGGCCGCCGATCAAAAATCTGATTCATAACTCAAGTTGGAATAACAGCAGCAACAAATACAAACGGTGTGAACAGGATCTAATTCAACTTGCCATATTTTTAAAAACTCAAGGGAACAATTTAACTACCGAGGCGTCACACGAGATTTACTGTCTTACAAGTTGAACACTCACAGATAGGACCTCATTACAAATAGGAACCCTCCATGAGCATGTAGCCGCTAAAAGTCAAATTTAATTTCATTCTAAAGATCAAATATGATTTCCTTTACTCAGAAAACATGACCAAATTTGCTGATATTTTACTTGTGTATAAGATTTTTCAGGGACTGGCTACAAATCTGCTTTATGAAACAACATGAATTGTAAAATACCTGACAGAAAGTACCTTTGGGAAAATCCTTCTCCTCCATATGGAGCAGCTCATTATTGGAACAGGATATCAACAGAACTAAGGAACGTCAAATCCCTCAACTCTGTCTCTAAGTCTGTAAAACTTTGAGTGCTGGATAATCAGATACGCTGTCGCATTCTGCAGCAGTGGTTTGACTATCTGTTTGTGCTCATGTGCTCCCATATGGTTGTTATAATGTGTGCAAATGTGCTTTATGTGTTTGTTTTCGTGTTATGTTATGATGTGCTTGTATGCAAATGATGGCCTATTTACATGTTGGACTTAAGTTCTCATGTAATTTAGTAATTTTCCCTTTAAAATGAAAACAAATCTGAACAGCTGTAATAATAATTTACATTTTGTGTCATATTTCAATATTCCCTTCTATTTTTGACTGATGTAAAACAGTAGTGGTTGAACTTGTCTGGCACCCAGGAAGAGGCAGCTTGTCTGAAACACAATAGAAGCACATTGGCTTGTAACGGCACTCGCCAGCTAATTACTTTGCTATCCTGACATCTCCCTTCCAGGCTGTTTCAATCAACACCGCAATTTATGCAACATATCCTAATTAAAAATATATATCTTAAGGGAAGTTCTGCCAACTGTTTCTTGCACAATCCTCTGAAAGTCCAGTGCATTACCATAGCAAGGTTTTTAGGTACTGACATTTTGTCAAGGCCTCCCTTTGGCATCTCATACTAAGGCACAAGGTTGGGTCTGATGAGCATCTATTTCAAGTCACCCTCTTGGAACTGCTTTAAGGTCTGCTTTGTACTTTCTAACATGTTCACATGAAAGGACTGATTTGCTAGGTTTTGGAAACACATTACAAAATGGGTTTGAGTAATCTCTTTAAACAGATGACTGCATGTAAATGCAGAATCTGCAGGCAAGTGACACGCTTTTTGGTGCCAGAAGTGTTCTCAGTCTTTATGTTTGTCCCCCAGCGTTCCTGCAGGCATTGGCTGTATGCAGGAAAACAGTCTGTGTAGAGAGCAAAAGAGGTGGAAGTCATCAGCCTTAAGGAAATCCTGGAACCAATCGGCTATCATCTGACAACAATGCAGCTTTTTATTGATCTTTAAAAACTGAAATCTGCATGCAAGTGCTTTTATGTGACCCTAAGCACAGGCAACCAGGGAGACAGAAATCATGGCCAGTGTCCTTCGTGTCTAACCGCTGGCTTCACTGGAAGCCTCAAGAAATTGTGTCGTTCAGCAATAACAGATGGGTTCTGAGATTGGTGACTTGACAACTTTTGCTTCCACAGAACTCAAACCCTTCTGGGTGAAAGTCCTGTGTTGTTTGATCTGTCCACCACCATTGTATTGGTCTTTCTACTACCATACCTCTATGTTACCTTTACACATGCTGGGCAGCTGGAGCAGATGCTCTGAGCACTAATATCGCTGAATGTGTCTCATGGAAAATGTTAAGGAATCCAAATGGGATCTGAATTGCCTGACAATTATGTGGGTTGTGGACAAATAATAATGTGTTACTTTTTGTAGGAATGCACAGTGAATGTGAAGATGCTGGTTCACTCTAATGAACCCCATGGGTGCTTGTGCTTCACGGTGGTCGTGTTAGCGAGCTACTGTTAAAGCTTCTGTTAGGATGTTAGGATGTACCAAGTTAGGATGGGAACACTTAAATCAGTCAATTTGTCTCAAACGTAGAGTCTGTTCTCTTTGGCTCAACAACATGGAAATCTTGTTGCAGTGTCAAGCTGTTCCTCTATCCAGATCGTAAAACTCTTCTTGTATTTCCTCCCAGCATGGTCCTCATTAATCCCCTGGAGAAACATCTAACCAGATTCCAGTTAGATCACCCACATGTCTGCAAACAATTAAGCCACCCAAAAAGAACCATTCATGGAGGAGCCTATTCAGCCTATTCTTCTGAATTACAGTTTGAGAGATTGTGTTTCCTTGTCTTGTTTCATTGGGAGCCGCTTGTGTCCCATGTGGCCCTGATCAACACCCCTCTCTTGGTGAGCTCACGTTCGGCTTTGAGACGCTCTTACTGAATGAATATGCTGGGCAAAACTAAATGGTAGACTTACAGATATTATTTTCGAGGGTATTTGATCCTGTGTTAAGCTGCAAAGTCACTTCAAATCCAAATCATGACATAAAATATGGTTGTGATTAACTTCTGGGAAAGGTTTTTAGCAGTGTATGACCTGAGATGTGTAGCTTACCGGAAAGCAGCAGGATATCCCAACAGCATCAGGGAGGACATCCGCGAAACTAATCAACCCAAAACCGCAGAGCCCCTTAAGTGGCTGGATTCACATATCCTTACGCATGGGATCACCCCAGCCAGATCCTGTATCTAATAGGGGCAAAGACCACTAATCGGGCTTTAGTCGTCTTTATTGACCATGAATTAATTTCAAGGACCCCCCACATACAACTTGACCGAGATGGACGTTTAATGGCTTAATGATGGAGCAATTAATCCGCCTAAGAGCTTTTTTCCCCTCCAGTTCTGAATGTAACCCACATCGGGTCAGGGTTTTTACATTTCTGTTATTTTGACTCACTCTGGTACGGCCTGAGGGGTTGGGCTGTAAGTTTGTCCGGTGGTTGGACTATTGCTTTGTTCCGGATTAAACTACTGGATGCACTGTTCTATAATTTGGCACATGCATTCATCATCCCCAGAGAACTGATAATAATGACTTTAGTGACCCCTACGAGCTGTCCTCAAGCACCACCTGTATGTCAAAGTTTTCACTAATAATCAAATATTTTAACATTTACTGGATGGATTGACACCATATTTGGTACGGGCATTTGTAGATCCCAGATGATGAATTCTGATGAATGTTGGTCTCCTGACAGATCTTTTAGCAGCACTATGAGGTTGACTTGTGGGTTTTGGATTTCCATAAAATTAGGGAATGGAAGTCAACTTCCTCTCAGGGCGACTTCTAAAAACGTAACTTTAATCCAACATCATTCTAAGAGCCCTAAGTCTGTCCAGTACTTGGGATCATGACCCAAGATATGCAAACATAAAGAAATTCACATCAACCTCAGTTGTATTTAATGTCTAGTGCTAATCACAAAATGCTAGCATGCTATCAAACTAAACCAAGAAGGTTAACAATGTACTTGCTAAACATCTCATTGTTATACCCCTTTCCCACCAAAAATTAGCGTGCTGACGCAGGTTTTTCAGACCCAGGAAGACCTGCTTATAGATGCTGATTGTCTCTTTTCCCATTGCCAGTGAAGTATACTCCTGTCGGTCACTTTTCTGCTGCGTCACCATCTGACGTCACAAACGCGCCTGAGCCGGGTTAGTAAACAGTGAAGATGTTCCGGTGGTTAGGTCTTTATTGTATGTATTACTCGTTCAGTCTGTGGATCAAACTCGGCACCGACAAATTTAGAATGATGTTCGAGCGCTGCTCGGACGGAGACGGGCGGTATTGTAGCTGAGATGACGAGGAGTCGCAGAAGTTACAGACAGAGCATAGCATCGCGGGGGTGGAGATTAGCGCGTCGACACAGGTTTTGTGTTCCCATCAATGCCGATCGGAGCCGAGGTGATAATTACCCGGGTCTACTGCAGAGTCATTTGACCCGGGTCTGAATGTTGATTGTAGCCTTTCCCACTAAGCAAAAAAGCCGGGTGTTAGCAGGTGTTAGTGGGTTTTTTGACTAGTGGGAAAGGGGCTTTATTGTTGTCATTGTGAGCATGTTAACCTCCAGACGTTAGCCTCTAATGTAAAGTCCTGCTGCCTAAGCAAAGCCTTTCGGGGCTAGCATGGCTGTAGCCCTTTGTTTTGACATCTGTTCGTGCACAGATGTGAGTGAAATGTATTCTAGATTTAAACATGATGCGTGAGAAGGAAATCCAGCGTTACAGACAGGTGTTGCTGATGTATAGAATTCAATGAAGTGTGTTTTCCGTCTTTATTTCCACTTCCGTGTTAGCTCACTGAGTCAACAACAATGCCACAATCTGTTCCTCAAAATAGACACTTCCTGGAATGAATTCACTCAGTATCTCAGATTGAGAAATGGAGTGGGAGGGGGCGATGCCGGGGAGGGGGGAGGTGGGATCAGAGCCGGATTAGAGGAAGCTGTAATTTACTGACTGGAAGCTGGGAAAGAGCTTCCCATCATCACCAGCTCTTTAACAGGTCACCCGCCTCAGGCCATGGATCCCTTGTTCTCTCTGGGTTTTAATTCTCATATTTTATTTGTAGAAATCCTGCAGCTACTGTCCAGGTGATGTTACTGTTTTAGTGTATTTACAGGTAAGTTTCTGGGCTTGCTATGTGCCAAAGATGTTTTACCTTTCAGTCAGGTCACTTCTTGCTACAGACGAGGTCCAGTTGGTTGTATTGTGCAATTGCTAGGCGTCATGTGACCTGAAAGACCCCGAAAACCTGCCTCAGGAAAAACGTTTTTTCTGAAGGCTAAGATTAGGAAAATCCTTTGCCAAGCAGTTTTCATCAAACACCTTTAATGGTTTGTTTTGGCATAAATGCTGCAGGTACGAGCCTGAACTGATGTTTACACACATGCAAGTCAGTTTACTTTATTCTGGCAGTTTAAGCAGATTACATTTTATTAAAACCTTGTCACAACCATGCTGCATATTTGTACTCGTAGATAGTATATTCCTCTCACTGTTCTTGGTTCAGATGCCAGCAGCTGTGCATCTTCCCCCAGCGATACAGTGAAAGCACCTGGCAGCTTAGAGCTCCGCCGTACAATCCCGATAAACAAACAATTACGCAAAAGGGGGCAAATCGGCGTTAAGCCCAGTAAAGACGGCTGCTGTTAGAACAACTCGGGGCGGCTACAGAATCCAAAGAGTCTTTCTCTACCAAACACAGAGTCGGTCCACCCTACATGGTGCCCAGGTTCACATGGAGAGCCACCCAGGCCCTCTTATTGTTGTTGATCTGGCTATGCGAGGAATGTGGAAGGAAGGAAATGTATGTGGAAGACTGCCGTGAAAAATTATATTGATCCTCTGATGAGTTGTGTCCCACTTTGTTGCAGCCACATACCTGACTTCGCTGAGTTAAGAATGGAGATTAAAGGCTCAATAAAGCAGCATCTTTGTTCGCTCTATTTTTCCTCGTCCCTCTTTTGAAATCTTTTTTTTTCTATTCCTGAGGCTCGCCCCCTCCTTGCGGAGAAATCCACAGGGGTTTTGACCATCCCACCTGCAGAGAGAATAATATCCTAAATCCATATTAGTGCTCTTTCCCAAAAGCTTTGGTCAACAGATGGTTTACCCAAATCCCCTGGACCTCCCATCCAAACCCCCCCTGCCCCAATTGACTCTGAGCTTGGACATGTGTTGGCAGAGTCCTTCCACGATTCCCTCCTGAATGTTGTTTATGTTTTTATTTATAGCAAAAGTCGCATATTGAACAGAACTAGTATCAAATAAAGGATTTTTCCAGGAAAACTGGATTTTTCTTTATGCTAATAAAACGTTGGCTCTCATATAAAATCACACAGTGATCAAGCGTGATGAAGAACAGGACAATAAAAGACGTGTGACTGAGCGTAACTGCAGAGCGAGATGCCGTTTCTTCAGGTGTGCTGCTCAGTCTGAATTTCCTGCAATCAACATGTTTTGATTCACACTTCACTGGTGATTTTTCTCAGCTGGCTATGAGATAAGCAGTAAGGATTGCTGTGCCAGAACCAATTAGGGCTAACCCGGCGCTGTTCAGGAAGTGTCCCCGCTGCTGGCTTTTGCAGTGTTCGGTCATTAAGCCCCAACAGGAGTGGCTGGTTAATTGTAATCCTTGGGCGCTGGAACAACAGCCACACTGTGGTGAACCCAGTCGAGCTCCCCCCTCAGATAACAAGTTAGTTCAAGCTGCTTGTCATGTGTCGAGGGGCTTTGCCGCTCACTTGTTGTCCCGGAAAAAAGCAGCGAACAATCACTTCCAATTAGGAGTCACTTTACAATCCGAACAGACAGATGAGATGATTCTTACCTGAGAGGAAAAAAGGTGTTCTGTGCTCTCTGTTTCAGCCTGCGGTGTAATACGTTTTGTACAGTGTAACAGATTCATGATAACACAAATGTGAGAAAATAAGACGAGTGCTGCTTGTAAAAAAGATTGACGAAACAAAGCAACATTCTTTTGCCCGATACAAATTCAAATGCATCAGGACCGGAGTGGAGCAACTCTTAAAGTTGTGTAAAGCTAAACGTCACACATGCAGCACTGTCTGGATATCTGGGAAGTGTGCTTCAGCTATTACCGTTTATCGCCACAGGTGCCGCCAAAGTAAACGAAACTGAGATGTTTAAGATTATAACTTTAAGATACCGGTTTACGTTGTAATCATCGCAGCCTGTTTCATCGCTGAAGCGACCTACTGGGCTAACTTTGTGATCTTATTAGTCATTTAGACACAAAAGTATAAAGAACGGCCCAGGTGAATTCCCATTGTACGCTTTAACCTTCAGCTGTAATATTTGACCCCTTTTGCCTTCCCAATACTAAATATTGTACATCTTGTGTTTACCTTACAGTATATGAGGCAGCACAGTATTTTTTGTTAAAACTTGCCTGAGGAATGTTGCCTTGTTTTGCAGTCTTGATCCCACTCAGTGCGTCCTATTTGTGTGTTGGAGGCAGGAATGCCAGGAATGGCTGCGTTGCAACACAGACACATAACATGGGACATGCCAGGCAATAAATGAGGGACTGACTGATGAACCAAAGTCAATATTAAAGAGTGCTGATGGCATTGTGCATTTAGTTGCTGAGCATGGTCACAGGTTCCAAAAACACTACAGGCATTAATAAATGTTTGTAAAATTAAAGATAATATCAATTATTTTTATTCAATGTAGCAAAAAAAATCGGCATCAGTGACGAGGTCAAGCTTCCTTTTATGGGCAGAAACCTCGAGCAGGCTCAGAGGTGGACAGCCATCTGCCTCATCGGTGGGCCAAACGAGAGACAGTCAGACAAGACAACTATAAAAACTGTAATAAAAACAGCTATTGGGCTAAAATGAGCGATAAAAACTACATTAATACAACAAGTATGACATTAAATCTTAGTAATAGCAGCCAGAGTCAACCTAATCAATAACAGCATCCACAGGAACCTGCGAGACGAGAGCACAACAACTCTGGGAGGACACAAAGTTTGTAGCCTGCGTTAATGGCACATGAATGCATATGTATGGAAAGAGAGAGGAGGACATAATAGCTTGGTGCGTCAGTCTAAGCTTATAGCTAAATAACTAGGGGCTGGTCCAAGACAAGCCCGAGCCAGCCCTAACCATAAGCTTTATATGAAAAGGAAAGTAAGCTGACACTTGCTGTTTTCAGCGTCTCCGCTCTGTAAATGTCGTTTATATTGTTCCCCGGAGCTTCTGAAACAGGTAGCATCTTATCTGATCTGTGTTAGTTTCCCATAGCATCGGAGGCATGTTGCATTATGTGCTGTAATTTGTTGCTGTATAACACGTATACACTGATATGATTGTGTAAGTGCATGTGTAGCGATTGTATACTAACTATCCAGAGCATCATATAACACTGTCGGTGTGTTTTAAGTCACATCTCTGTGGGTTCAGCGTCAGCATGCACAATGCAGCCAGTACTGTACATTACGGCGCATGTGAACCTGATCTGTTTGATCTCTGACAGGAGATGTTAACACAGCATGGGTGTGTGACTCTCCTACTGTATCCGTCAGCTTGCAGTGTCACCTCACCGTGGCCTGTGCATCCAAAGTTAGCACGCGATCCTGTGTCAGCCGCTGTCAAGATGCTGCAGGTGCTCTCTGCACCGGCTTTCCCACAGTAAAGGGCACTGGAGGGCATGGACACCTTAGCTCTCTATTCAGACAGCACACTGCACAGGGCGGGCAAGCAGGGCCGGGCCCCTCCCCTTTCAATAGCACAGGGCCGCTCCTCTCCCCGTAGCCCAACAATGGGCACTGCTATCACTGCCTGGCTACACAAACCAGGGCGGGACCCGCCGAGGGCTCATAAAAGACCCTGTCACTTTGACACTGGCAATCAGAGAGCTTGCCTTTATGAAATCCATACAGAAAAAAATCGGCCTTTCTCTTAGTCTGTCCCTCTTTCCTGCTGTCTTTCCGATTCTGAATTTCCTCTCTGACCTTTTGTGCCTCGGCTCACCGTTGCCTGATGTGACATGTTGAGGACTGAGGGTTGGATGTCAGGATTCGAGCGCTCCATCCTGGGCTGGTCAGGTGGAAACATCAGGATGGTGCAGTTTTTGAAACAGTATACTGATGTCAGCTAACGGTCAAGAGGCGTCTTTGAGTTTGTTCATCCGTCGGTGATGTTTTCCTGGAAGTGTTTTATTGGACTTTTACTTGCCTCGTTGAAACCTTTTACATGTGCTTTATGTCTTGCTTTATATTGTGTTGTGAGGGAATCCAAGGAAGAGTCGCTGCTTCCTTAGTGGACGCTAACATAGTAACATACTGTAATGCACAAAGCAAGGCAAAACATTTTAGCTCCATCACTTCCTGAGCTCATCAATATCTCTACAAGTAATCGTAATAGTAGTCGCTGCCATGAACAGAAGCGCTGGTTGCCTGACCACAGCAGCTGCAGTCTTCAAAAAGGCCTTTGGCTAAATCAGCTCCTGATTCCAGATCTTCCTCAGATGTTGGTCAGATTTATTGTCCTGCCTTGGGGTCTGTGTAAATACAAATTTTACGTTTGATTTGATCCAACAGAGGTCACATAAACTGCTTTTTTTCAGCATTTACTCAGTGAATTAGTTTTTGATGATGGACTGTTGGAAATGCTGTCACTGAGTAATAAAAAGAGAGAAACACTGAAATGTCTGAACCAATCTGGACCACATCCCCGAAACATTTAAAGACCAGCTCCAGTGATATTTCAAGACATATAAAATGCTCTGCTTGAAATAATAAATTGTGTCTGATATGTTTTTCTGTGGCTGCACAGTGATACAGTGGTTAGCCCTGTTGCCTCAAAGGTCACTGGTTCAACTTTGCCCGGTTGGACAAAGTTGGCCTTTCTGTGTGGAGTTTGCATGTTCTCCCCGTGCATGCGTTGGTTCTCTCCGGGGTCTCCGGCTTCCTCCCACAGTCCAAAGACATGCTCATTAGGTTCTCTCTCTAAATTGCCCGTAGGTGTGGGTGTGAGTGCGAAAGGTTGCCTGTCTCTGTGTGTCAGCCCTGTGATTGACTGGCGACCAGTCCAGGGTGTAACCCCGCCTCTCGCCCAGTGACAGCTGGGATAGGCTCCAGCCCCCCCGCGACCCTGAACAGGATAGATAATGGATGGATAATTAATGTTTTTTCTGCATAATCTGTTTAATTACCTTGTTAAAATCCTCCCAAGGCACCTCCTCCTTCTGCCTCATTAAAAATTCCCCAATCATAGTCCCCGCCCACTGTGCACATTTCCAACCGCTCCCTCCGTCACGAAAACAAAACACTTCTCTGCCGTCGTTTAGTGGCGACTTGTTGAAACTTCAAATGTAGTAATTAGTAGTAGTAATGTTAACGTTAGTCAGTAGTGTGTTTGCAAAAATGACAGCTGGTTCGCCCATCACCAAAGTGGTTGCCATAGGTTACACATAATGATATGCGTAGCATCACCCCGTCCATTAACAGGATTGGCTCCTTAGGTTTGTGACGTCTCAAACCTGCCAATCTGAAAACGTGTTGTTCAGCCTGTCCTTGGTACACTGCAGTTTAAAAGCAGACAGGCCCAGCCATGGAGATGACTGCGCATGTTGTCCCTGATATGTCTTGTAGTACATGAAGAACACCACATGGAGATGTTTACAAGGTTAAACACTGGATTTTTACTGGATTGTGTCTTTAATGTTTGCTGACTTGAATTTTCTGAGGATTTGAGTTTCCACCACAAAAAGAGGATCCTTATTATCTTTCCATTTGCCTTGTTTCTGTGATGCAGACATGTAACGTACCACCAGCACGCGTAAAGAAGTCATTTCATACTGGATCCTATATAACCACAGTAATATGTTATTTTCTCCTGAATGTATTTTAAGGCAGAGCTTTAACCACATGTAGCTTTTGTGCATGAAAGCGCCATTGTTGTTCCTTTAACTCAGACATGCATATAAAAGGAGACCAGGTGAAAGTATGTCAGGTATTGTGTATTGGTTTTGTGCAGTACAATAGCAGGATAATGTGATGATGTGATCTTGCAGAGCTGCATTATGCTCAGGCCTTTGTTACCTACAAAGTACTCCCTGAATATCTACCCAGGATAAGCTTTTGCCTTTTTTTTTTAATTTACATGACCTAAATTTTACCATAAGAAGGATTTTCCTCAACAAATATTTAGTCACTGCCGCCGCCAAGCAGGCAGACAATATGTCCATTCTCCCTCACACCCTTAATTTTTCTTGGCTCTTGAACTTATGAGGAAAATCAGATGACCAAACCTGATTCTGTCCTCTTTCGCTCTCCCAAAACCCATTAGGAATTCATAAATACACAGATTAATAATTGTTATGTGGTTTGTTCCATTGTGAACCTGTAAGGAATTTGGCACTGGCAACATTAACATGCTTATTTCCACTGTTGCAATAAAATCACGCAGACCAGAGTCCATAAAACACTCGCAAACTGCCACTTGCAAGCATCATCAACTACTGTAACGCACACCAGAAGAAACAAAAACCACATGCTTGTTTTAGGATCACTTAACAGAGCCAGTGAGAGATTTATGAGGACAAGAGTCAAAGCTCCACTCTTCTTGTCTTGGTGGAAAAAAAGAGTTCGAATACAGCCCCAGTATCTGTTCATTATTTCATTGTGCGCCCTCGCCACCGCGTCTCATGTTAAACTCAAGGGAGGCCGTAAAGCAGCTTCTAAAACAGCGCCTCACTGTACACATATAGCACTTTTGTCATTTTCATTAGGGGAAAATGTTGTTCTGTAACTGCTCCCGAGACTCTGATGAATGCCTCGTATGTTGTCCGTGTCCCCCGTGGCACTGTCATAAAAGTGTTTCCCCCTCCCTGATTGCTCGGTTAATACAAACGTTTATTCATTTTGATTCCCTGACAAATGTCTGAGGCGGCATTCCAGCCGCATGCTGCTCTTCTTAAAGCACAGCGAGCTATCTGTCATACTGAGTGCTCTGTTTGCAGTGTGTTACGGCACTTATTTAAACATATTAATCTTAGATGCAGACTGCTGCAGCCAGACTGTGGACTGAGACAGACATTGAGCCACTCAAGGTCGAACTCGGCACCATCAATAAATTAGGTTGTTGTGAATACAGTGCACAGTTATAAACATGTTCCATTACTGCAACGCACAGATCATTATCATAAATTGGGTCATGGTAATCATTTTGAAAACCCCTCTTTGTCTGACAAGACTTAATGTAGGTAGGACGAAGGGCGGTGTGTTTATGTATAGATGGAGACGGATCACTAACCCTGGAGTCACGCTGCCCGCCTCGGCAGAGCATGCAGTTCATTTTAACGTGCATTACAGGATAAAGCCTTTACACTGCCTGTGTGAGCTGCGGATCTCGGCCAAAATGCATTGTGTAAATAATTTGTGGGTAGTAATATCGACATAATACCAGGAATAATACACCTTTTACTCCAGTTTCAACGCCGATATCAGTAGAATATGTCACAGATACAGAAAAAATAAACTTTTTTTCCAACTCTGATTTCAGTCTGAACTTAATATGAATGATATCTGTGATGAAACAAGATCAAACATTTAGCTTTAAGGCAATAAACAAAGGCAAACTCCAATGTAAAGAGAGCTGCAGGGAAGCCACCGTTACCCTCAAATTCCACAGGATCCGTCTCCGGCGTGTTCCGTGTGCACCGCGACCTCCGGAGTCGATCGCGGCCATTAAAGTCAATGCTCGTGATTCCACAGCACGTGCCGCGGTCCGTCTCCGGCGCGTCCCAGAAGCGTCTCTCCGCCCTGCTCCGCTAAAGATGCGCGCCGGGTATAGTTTTGAAGGAGGCCACTTCAAGCACGCGTCAAGCTGAACAGAGCAGATCGTTCCAAACAGGAAGTCAGACATAAATACAGCATACAGCATCCGGTCATTTCAAAATAAAAGACCAAGTACAGACCAGTACAGACTCTTGTTTTTTTCCGTATTCACAACAACAACACACTGAAATCTTGAATAAAGAACACTTTTAATTAAGTAGTGTACTCATTCATGGTAGAAGCACAAAGCACCAGATGAGCAGATAATCAACCTCGGAGGTGCAAACTGAACTGTTGTTTGTGTGTTGCTCTGTTAAACATTCATGTTATCACGTGATATATATATAACATGTTTATATTGCAAATATAAGACACCTAGAGCATCCATCCGTCCATCCAGCATGTGTAAAGTCATGTGACTTAGCAGATAGACCAATACAATCCACCTGGAGTGGAAATTGATAGCGACTGATGGGTTTAACAATGCACAACTTTCACCTAGGAAACAGGGATATAAATCCTGTGTGCAAAACTCAAAGATGAGTTATTATTTGAACCCACACCGTGATGTGTTTCCTCATGAAACTGAGTGTTTCATGTTAATCATGTCTTATAAAGAAAGACAAAACAGACCTTGAAAAACACACTTAACAGATGCTACCTCATGCATCTATATAAGATGCCAAACGGGGGCTGGCACAAAGCGTTGGTATTTCAGGACCTGGTATGAGAACAAGTTAGACACTCCTAGGACACATGAAAACTATTCATGAGATATGATAATATCCATGATGAGGGTTTGTTGGACTTGTTGGAAGAAGACGTTTATGTTGGCAGAGCATTGTAGTCAATAACAGAAAAGATCAAAAGTACACGTGTTAATAATTGTGAAGACTCAAAAGTGGTTATAAAATGATAGATCTTTATAAATCATGTAAAAACCAGATCACACAAGGTTGCTTCATGTCCTCTGTCAGTCATGGATCATAGCATAAAGGCAATCTGAGCCATCTAAAATGCAATTACAAACTAATTACAGATTACCCCCTCCCTGCGCTCTCCTCCGCCCAACCCTCCCTACCTTTCCATAATCCTTCCTCAATCCTCCCCTACAGCTAAAGTCACTCCTCCAATTATGTGCTCCCACTCATGTCGAGGGGGGGGGGGTTGTTTTTATGTTGTATTCAGAGATACACATTGTCATACACTCTTAGTTTGACAGGCGAGTGAATGATGTTGACAAGTGGAACACGTCGGTTGTGTTCACTCTCATGTGCACGTGTTGATGGAGTCAAGAGTCAAAGGGTTTTGAAATCGCTCCACAAGATCATTAAAGCTGACAGTCGTGAAACAGGCGGTAATGGCTCCAACGTAACACCTCGGGCCATTCAATGTACAGCAGCTAAAAATACTTTGTCAGTGACAGGCTCAGATAGTTGTTCTACACGTGCACTGCACTCCTGAAAGTGTCCCAACTGTACCCGGGGGGCTGCAGGTGAGACATTAAACACAAATATCTGAGTTCATTAGTCGGACATTAAACGGTTTTAAGCTGCCAGACCCCTCGTCCTTTTAAATGAACGTGTGAACTTGTCTAGGCCCTTTACTGCGAGCGAGAGGGCATGTTGATGATGCCGTTCACGTTGCACAAAGTTGTTTTTTTCTGCTTACCTGTATTATATTAATGAAGCACATTTCATTACAGGTGAGCTCAATGTGCTTTACACTGGGGGTTAAAACAAAGGAATATAAAGAGAGAAGGACCACAATAACTAAAGGCCCCCTCATTGGCCTGTCTAATTCTGACCTCCGCCTGATGACCTGAGGGGTTGGATCGGGTTGTAGCTGTGTATGATGCACGTATTGTAGATTTTTTCTTATACAGGTTGTAGTGATATTTCCAGTAGTGAAAAACGTGTCTCATGCGTCCAATTTCCAGCTGCATGTGCAACAGTGCAAATCTGGACAATGTCAGGACCTGATTGTTTGGACCAGAGTTCATGTGAGGAAGAAGAGTCAGACTTTAAGGAAAGGATGCCGAGCGATAGACCTTTTTTGTTGAAGAGTAAAATGCTTTTGTTGAATCTAGAAGCAGCTGTTTCATCGCTCTCTTCAAAGCCACCTGACCCCATTGACAAAAAATGTAATTTAACTAGCAGAACAGGAGAGCTGCTGGTGAAATGTTGCCTTGTTTGGTTATTTAGTTTGAGTTAAGTGTTTGAATGGTTTGGATCCAATGAAATTCCTCTTTAAGCTATGACTTCCAGTTGTGATATGCACGTGGCTTTTAGTGCAGATATCTACCAACTAGATGAGTTTCGTGAAAGAATATCCCTGCATTATTCATGCAAACAACCTATTTACCTTTAAGATGTCCAATTGTACTGTAGTTGGAAAGTGTGACCACCACCAGTATTTTGTTTCCTTCATTGAGCCACATATTTACCAAAAACTGTAACAGAGCAGCTAAAAGCGTCTGTTAACATGGGAATGTGCTCTGTGCTGTGGACCTTGACAGAATATATACAGTTAGTAGCCACCCAGAGATTGGATGTTTCGAATGCATACTATGTATCGTCTCTTCACTTTTTGGCTGCCCACCTGTGCATGCTGTGTGCTCGCACCCTGAGAGGAACAAGCATGCATTTGTCTTTGCATAGTTCCGTTTTTTTGTGTTATCTGTCGTGTGTGTCTGGAGATAATATACAGGGAGCTGGTCTTTTGCGTCATTCTTTGGGGATTAGGCCCAGTTATATTTTTACAGACTCCTGAGGGTTTGCGAGGGAAGATATAAGGACACTCCTAAATATCCTCGGATGAAGAACAGTGATCAGAGGGAGGTGTGGAGGGGCGAATGCTTCCCACCGGTCATTCCCATCTGTTGATTGCATTCCCCTTAGACAACCTCTCACTCCGTCCTGTGCATAAACGTTGTGCACCGGACACGTAGAAAAAATGATTAATCATTGATCAGTGTAGAAACGTTCTCATTGTTTGACCTCCGCCACGGGGAAGAGTCAGTTAGTCAGCCACTTGACAGAAACTAATAAGAGCAGCAGTTGGCATGCTTGAAGGTGCATAGCGTTGGCGCAGTCTATTAAACACTTTGGGCAGACTTGGACAGGGAACTGAAAACACATCCTGCAGACCTTCAATGCCATGCACACACACAAAGTATAAGATTTAGCTTAAGTGATGCGCCATAAGCATAAACTAGTTTTACTTCTTGTTGTAAAGAGAAATAAACCAGAATATCAGGTCAAGATATAAATTCCTGACTGAGTGTTTCTCTCTCTGGCCAAGTAAGGCATTCCCCTGTCTGTTGTTTTTGTGTAGCAGATAGTCGCTGAGCACGCAGCAGGAAGTCGTGCCACAAAGGAAAGAACAGAAAGAGAGAATGATCACATTTTACAAATGTATTAACGACTTTAGAAAGCGATACTTTGTTTGCAAATGGAAAAACACAAGTTTGTCACATTGCAGTGACACTGAAGGTTGGGTCCATGGGTTCAAGCAAACGAAGCAAGGCTGCACCGCTCTTAAGTGCAGATGTATCCTGCTAGTCCGAAGATTAGAACCAGTGACCTCTAACCCTAAGGCTGCAGTTGCCCCCAAATCATGTGTCTGCACGTCATTGCTCACTCCTGCTGTCCGGAGCCTGTCCCCAGCTGATGGGCTTCAACGTGATGTCAACAACCAACATCACCCCAAATCTCCAGCTTCTAAACGGACCAGATTCCTGCTCCATGTTGTTGGAGGCAGCATAGCTAAACTACAAAATGTGTAAGAAGTTGGCTGGGGGTTGGGTGGGGCTGCGCTTGCACTGTTGACCTGGGTAACCCTGGTGACCCCTAGGCCTACGTCCCCTTAATAAGTGTTGCCCTCCCCGGTGGTAACAGAATGGTCAAACATTATGTCAAGGGTAATTAAGGTCCAAATGCTCCTGACCCTGATATAATCCCCTTTGAAAGGATCTCCAACTGTTTGCTGTGATTAACAAGGACTGCTGCGCTGGGAGGATCTGCCGCTGGTGAGAAGGCTTTATTGGCCCCTTTTTTATCACCACATAAAGTGGCCTCCGAGAGCCTCAGAAGATGTCCACAGGTCCCAGAAACAACAAGTCGGTGCTTTGAGCTGTCATTGAACATTACCCACCAAATGGCCGGCAGGTTACAGACTTCGGAAGCTATAAAGGATTCCCTAAAGTCTGAGCACTTAAAAAAAACCTGTAAGCAACCTCTTACAGGTTACATGCGTGCTGCTCGAGGTACTAAGGGTTTTTTCCACAGAGGATGTTGCATGCTGGAAAATAAAGTCACATTTATGGATGGCTCTACAGGGAACTAACTTTGACCAGATTGTAGAGACTGAGCTGAGATGCAGCAGCTTAGTGTTTGCATTGTTCGTAGAATACCTCCTGTTATTGTCTCATAGATGTTTAGAGCGTTCAAACAGCAAAATAGTCCTGACCAATCAGGATTCCTTTCCAAGACCAACAAACTCTGCAGAGATGAGTCTTACACACTACACGTTTCGTGCGGGCAAACTGTCCAAACCCTTCTCCTGACTCTAACATCTGGCCTTCAACCACATTCGTCCTGTTGTGGGCACTCTGCCGCACGCAATACCCCTCTTCCATAACAAACAGCCCCCGCACCCCACCTTGCACATACAAATATTGACCACACGCACACACCGTTCCTCCACTGGGAGTCCGAAATGACAGACTGTCCTTGCCATGTCCACTAACGGTCACTTTAATGCGCTGGAGGTCAGAGGATTAGTCTCGCGGGGTCATCTTCACAGGGCCAGAGTTTTTAATATGACTCCTACAAAGAGGTCAGTGTCCGGGGGCGGGAGAGGTGCTGGATGATGAGACTCCCCCACACATGCACACAAGAGGCCCTAGTATGTCACATACCCGCCCCTTTCCCCACAACCAAACCCCAACTCTCCACCCGTTCCCTCCCACCTCCTTGTAACAACCCCCTCCTCCTCCTCTTTCTCCCCACCCACTGCACCCGCCTCTCCATGAGGACAGCAGCACCCCATCCGTCCTTTATCTCTGGGGGCAGCGCAAGTCATGCAGAACTCACGAGAGGAACATGCTGAGTGTGAGCTCATCGGATTAGGCTTCAAGATAGGGGCAGGGCGCCTCAGAGAGCCGGTGAGGCCTCCCCTGCTGCATGGGCCTTTCCTTCACGGCAAACATTTGCGCAAATCCCATCGCAACAGGAAGTTAACCCTCTAGAAGCAGGAAGAGTTTTACTTTTTGCTATAGTTCAACTGAGAACCTTCACGTAAATCATCATGTTCAACCAAATCCAAAGAAAGAGCTCGATCTCACGACAGAAATAAATGATCTTTACAAGCACACGAAACTCACACAACTCAAAATGCCTTCCTAGCTTTCCTCATGTATTTTGTGTCTGGATCTCCCTCACAGCAACATTTTACAAATTCCATAAGTGCATAAAGACAGGGACGCTTAGTTGGTAAACCTTTAGTAGAATTACGGCTGAAAAGGAGTGGAAACTAGCGGGAAAACCCCCCTCAGATCCCACCATTACGATGAATGATTTTTGTTCTGTTTATGGACAGCAACTTAAAATATCTACAAAACAAAGTTTGGACTTTGCTTTCGTGTTATGACACACTGGGAAGGATTTCAAAATGACAGGCGCTCCCGGGAGCCTTGGGGTTCAGAGGGTTAAATAAACTCAAAATCATCCAGCCACAGAGTTGCATGTCAGAAACCCTCGAGGAAAGGATACACCATTTAAAACGATTTCAGAGAGGGTCATCCGGAGGTTTGGAATATTTCTTCAAAAGTTTAGAGGCAAGAACAAACATATTTTTTCTCTCAACTCTTCACCCTTCTTTGAACTCTTCTGGATATTTTCCATTCTTTGTACTTTCTGGGATGGATAATATGAGCTCTTCAAAAAACACAGTGGAGCATAAACAGTAAACAAATATGTGCCCATATCAAAGATACTTGTCATGGCGCTAT
This sequence comes from Semicossyphus pulcher, assembly GCF_022749685.1. Classification (NCBI taxonomy): domain Eukaryota; kingdom Metazoa; phylum Chordata; class Actinopteri; order Labriformes; family Labridae; genus Semicossyphus; species Semicossyphus pulcher. Next base: position 26,734,212 of record NW_027211659.1, read on the forward strand.
TGAGGGTTATTCCACAACAATTTGTGGTCGAGATAAAATATCAAAAGTACAAGAAGGTGTGATAAAATGAGCCGCGGGTGAGTCCTGGTGCAGATATGGTACACATGACAGATCAAAGATAACTCCACCAGTGATGAATTATCCCGTCTTGAATTACTTCAGATTTGGAGATGCTCACCGGGCTTTGTTGGATGCCCGAACGCCTGAACAATTTGACTCTGTTACAGAGCTTTGACGGGAGCAATGTTGTGTGATGAATGGGTTGAGCCGCAACCTTTTGAAGTAATAAAACAAAGAGAAGTAGGCCGATGCATGGCCGTGTGCCAGTGTTTTAGCAGGGGGGCAGAGGGGCGAGGGGGGAGCACATGATCACTAACGGGTGATGGCTTTGATCACGCTCCCAAACAAACGGCCAGATAAAAAGGGTAATCAACACCTCTAGCCACAAGTCCAAATTTGCTCCTGCCAGTGTCTATGAATTACCCTCCATTAAAGGACAACATTTGGCATACATTTGGCATTGTTACACCACTCAGGGACCAGGCGGTGTAATGTGAAGGGTGTAGCCGACATAGGAGGTTTTAGTTACACATGCAGGCAGGAACAGCACAACTGGACGGAGTGCAGTTTGCAGCTTGTCGACCTTGTAGCTGGGAGCTGGCTGGGTTCAGTGTGTGCCAAAGAGAGAGCAAGACGATGACCATGGCTGAATAGTGCGGGGGGCTTAGACCTTGGTCTCTGAGTCGTGACCTTTGTTCTCCTCAGTGTGGTTAATGTCTCCTTGTGGACAATCTCCCAGGCAGCGCCGCTGCTGCCAAATGAGGGAATCCCTCTGGATGAATGACGCCTCTGAATCTCTCAGCAAAGCTTTTCTTTCGCTCACTGTTTACAGCAGAATAAAAACCCTGCTGTGCTCGCAACAGTTCTGAAAGATTTTGCTGTTAGAGAGCGATGAGTGCTTAGAAAATCAAAACTTCTGCAAAACAGCAATGCTTCTCAAAACGGGTCATGAGCAGCCATCGACCTTTAGTGCAAGGTAACATTCGCTATGTGTGTAGGGATGCAGATAAAGCACTGATGTTTTTTATTCATGTGGTCGTACGAAGAAAGTGTGAAAACTACAGACATGCCAAAAAAGGTAATCAAAGATGGGGTTGAGATAGTTTTGTATGTAGAAATGAACAATTTCAATCAAACTGCTATAATAATGCTATCAAAGAATCTGCTGTTAGAGCAGAAAGCTTGAACTTGAACTCGACATTTTATAAAGCAGCTGCAGCACCTACACCGGACACTGTAGTCAAGTGTGAAAGTGCAAGAGAACCACACTGAGGGGAGCAAAGGTCACAAAATTGCGCCCTCATGCACAAAGGAGGAAGAAAGAAGGGAAGCAAAGGAAAGTTAATAAATATGAAGTGCAGTTGGAAGTGAGCCCTGCATTCAAACCTTTAAAATGTAGACAAACAACTATAGCAACATAACTGCATCTGGTATGAAACGATACATCGCCGCACCTTCATGATCTTTAAAGCAATAATGCACAGCGCAGGATAAATGATGGTGTAAGTGGTTGTTTGTGTGTGTGTGTGGCTGCATTGAGCTTGTCTCTCTTCCATCAGGGCTCCGATGGTGACCGACCTGTGTCCTCTTAGATGATTTGGATTTAGGGACACAAAGGAAAGGGAAAGACTTGAATGTAGCCGCTTATTCACGTATGGGTGCACGCACAATTTTTCAAGCGTTAAATAAGCATGACGTTGCGTCTCAAAGGCCTACCAGCATTGAGATTTTCCTGATGTCCTGGCGTTGTCTAAGAAATGCTCAATCTGATCTCAATTCAATTAGCAAGCATTGTAAAAGTTGTTTGCTTGTCTTATCTTGCAGTCAGACCTGACAAGCATGAATTTGAACTAAATCAGCATCATGATGTAGTTATTTCGGCATCCTTTTGTCCCGTTTATTGCATTAAATCACAGAAAAAACCTGTTGATTTTGTGTTTCAGCTTGCTGTAGTAACTTAGGCTGCAGCCAACTTGTGACTTAAACCTGGCACTCTCTGGAGACTGATGGACGCTGGTAACAAGGGTCCATGTTTTGATCTTATATTGTAAAAAATGACCATAAAGTTAAAGCCCAACTTAAGAAGAGTTCCACTTTCTTCTGATTAAAAAAGTATTTGCAATGTAAAAAGGCAAACAAAGTCTGCGTGAATACCTTTGAAGCTCCTGTACAGTTAAATGCATGTATGAACAAGCCCTGATTTTAAGTGCCTCACAGTACAGTAGATTACAGTGCTTCCCATGTCATAACCTTTGCAGATGTTGAGCAGAGTTGTGAATGTGTGTGAGGGGTTAAGTTTAAGGTTATGGGCAGAGTGGTGGGACTGCTGGTATGAGAGGGGCGTGGGGGGAGGGGGACAGGAAATAGCCATCAAACTGTTAATTCAAAGTTTGTTTAACTCTTCATTTCCGCTGCCTCCATCCGCCTGACTCAGAAGCCCCTGCAAAGAATCAATGCTGAACACGAAAACTTTCTTAACGTGCAACCTTCTGATGATCCCGACGTCAGGGTCAGGTTTCAAAAGACGCAGCCGTATTAAATAAAAGATATTTATGTATGTTTACAGAAAACAAACGAGCCCAACCACAGGCTGTAATTGGGTCCAGGAATGTGACACAATATAATGTAGCTCACATGTTAGCATCCTGACTCTTTGATCATAATTGGACTGTAAACATGTTCGAATGAGTTGTTGTACTTTTATGTGGAAGGAGAAGAATGCTCGGCTTTGTCTTTGTGCCAACGTCTTTGTGTTTTGTCAGAGAGAATTAAAGGGAATATTTTCTGCATTCATCTAATGTCCACTGCTCTATGTAACGCTGGGGGTCCGCTGGCAGCCTGTAACTCCCAACATGTGAAATACGGCGACCAGTCAGCGGCTCAAAGCTTCAAAATATAACTGTTCAGCCTTAAATCTGGACGCGGTACTATACGGTACTGTTTTGATGAGCGCTTAAAGACTGTTGATGTAGAATGAAGAGCTCCACCAGCCACATTAAACGGCGGTGGTGGTGGATTGTTTAAAAAAATAAAAAACACAGACTTGTTGACGTCTTTTAAGATAATGCTTTTAAACCCAAACAGTAATCTTTTTCCTGATCATGATAAAGTTGTGTTGATGCTTAGATACAACAGAACTGGTTCAACCTGTCTCTTTATTACCTGCAGTCAACAACAAGCTATCAAGCCAGGTCTGCTGAGCACAGAGACAGATTACTGCTGATTGGCTCAGAGATATAAATATTATAATACTAGAATTCAGGCCTGTTAGTTTTTCTGATAAAGAAAAATAATACAGATAAAAATCTCCAAAAGGGCCCAACAACACAAAACAAGGCCGATGCTGCCTGTGTTACACTCAGTGCTGAAGTAGCTGAAGTTACACTTGTACACGTACTTGCATAAAAATGTACCCCGGTACAGTTGTCATGAAAAGAGACATTTCACTGTAGAGACTAAAATTGTTTTTGTGCCAGTGTTAATTTTGGCAGCTATTTTCAATGAAGTCTCTAAAGGGAAAATATTTTAGCTCTGACATCAATTTTATATTATTCTAACGTTTTTTTGAATCACGTTGGTAAAGTTTGTTTTGTTTTAAAAATTGTACATATACATATTTATATTACTTTTCTGAGCCTCTCCTTCCTCATGGAAGTCATTTTGCCATTGAAAGGTCAGACCTTAGCCATGATTGGCTGACAGTATTTGTAGTGAACGCATAGCCCCTCCCCCCCAGGAGCAGCTGCCCTGCACTGTCACTCTAAAGTTGTAGAAAACATGGCTGCTCTACGATCGGTTATTCGGCCTTTTGTGTACGAGCCAGAATCTCCAGGAGGTATCGGAATGGTAAGCTGAAATCGTGACGAAAATGCTGATTAGATTAGCAGTAGCACATGCTGCACATTAAGCTTTTGCCTTATTTACAGCTGTGTTGGTTTTTACTGTTCAAACTTATTATGTATTTATCATCACTTCTCATGATCGCTACTTTTTGTGCGGAAAAAGCGCTGAATGACGAATATTTTAGTCCCGTCTTGTCTAGTTGACAAAACGAAAACATACACGTCGTCAGGGTTTTTATTTTGAGCTCGTCAACGTCTCGTCTTCGTCATGGAATAAAGGTTGTTGATGAACATTTTTCATCGTAACTTTCATTAAGGAAATTAACACTGTTTTGTACTAGGCTGTATAAACATGTTAAGTTGTGCTGTAATTTGGGGCTTAATGGAGATTGTCTCACTTCTGGTGCCAGCATCAAGTGGTCACCTAGGGAACTGCAGTTTTCTCGCATTTCTGACTATTCATTCATTGACTATTTTGCAGACCCAGAGGATGCTGCTTGAGCCGTGCACATCCAAAACGGACACTAAAGGGGTTTCTATAGAGTCATATTGGATGTTGCTGACCAAGCTGCCGTATATGACGAGTTGGGAGTATTTGTTGTACTTTTAATTCAACGGAGAAGAACTCTCTGCTTCGCCTTGCTGGCTTCATTGTGTTCGTCGTCATGCACGCAGAATATAATGGCTTTTTTTGTTGACAAAACGAGTAAGCAGTTTGAACGATGATACTGTAGATGATGTTCGTATCCTTCGGTGATTTCCTGTCTTCCTCCAGTGACCATTTTTTAAATAAAACAGAGCCCACTGTTGACTGTCTTGTGTAAGCCTCCGTGTCAGATGTTAAAGCTCTACATCTATCACGGGCCTTGGAGTACACAGAGGCTATTGTTTTTTGCAGTGTTTATACTTAATAGGGGAAAAAATCCACCTCTCAGCCACTGGATGATCCATAACGTCATCAGAGGAGAAAGCTAAAAGTCATCTGCTGCTTGAGTGCGTTCCAGTGTATTTCTCTGTTTAAATCACTGGCCCTAATGTTTGGTTTAGAGATTGTAATTTTGTAATGGCTGTTTACATAGCTTTAGGGTTGGCACACAGACAGTGAGAACAAGCTGAGATCACCTCACGCACTGCCCTTTGCCTCAATGGAACAGTGTACACACTCATCTTTAAATTCAACAGTTCGACTATTTCAAGTGTTTGTGCTCCTTTTGTAAATGACTGTTTCTTTATTACACTGGACATCTTTAGACATTGTGTCGGTGATCTTTCAGGGATTTCCTCCTCTGTTGCACGCTAAGTGTCATGGTTACTCGAGCATTTGCTCACAATGTGCTGTGAAATTGGCTGTGTTTAAACCATGGACCCTCACTAACTCGACCAGAAAGAAATATGTCCTAGACCCATGACAGATTTTTACCGTGACACTATCCTACACGGAGAACCACATCCTCACGCTCTATGACAACAACAGAAGACGGTTAGTTAGTTATCTCAGTTTCTAGATGTTTCCTCATTTCAATATTGCTTTTTAGAATTAATTATATATTTTATGTAATAAATAGTACATGAATCCATAATGTTGCAGCATCTGCAGTGATAACCATAAATTATCTGGGCCGCTTCGTGTTCGCTCTGGGTTTTTATAGACAAACCGATAACTTTAAGCACAAAGTTGTAGACTGACAGGTAACATATAAGAACATATATATAAACTATAAACATATAGGTCACCATATAAACATGGCAGCCATTATTCCTTTGATGTTGCACTGAGGATGGGACGTTTAAATGCAGTTACCATAAGGATCATCTGTATTTACAGAATCTACACTGAAAAAAATTGGGAGTGCGATTTACTTAACCTAGGTAACAATTTCCACACAGAAATTCCCAGTAAACTTAACAGAGGATATTCTGAGTAAAGTCTACGTATGATTAAGCATTTAGTTTAACTAAGTTTAACCAAGTTTACTAGCAAAATACATTTTACCCATGATTCATGAGTAAAGTTTAGTAGCTAATTTTGTTTTTTTCATTAGTAGATTTTACTCATTCCTCCTAATTAAATTTTACTCAGACTACCACTGCATTTACTTAATAATTGCATTAAAAGTACTTGGTATTTAGAAGTATATATTACTCAAAAACTAGGTCCAGCCACCAAAATTTAGTAGAAATCTTCACAAGAATTTCTTGGTTAAACTAAATGCTTATGTAGACTTTACTGAGAATATCCTCTGTTCGGTTGACTAGGAATTTCTGTGTGGAAATTGTTACCTCGATTTTTCTAAGTAAATCGCACTCCCAATTTTTTTCAGTGTACATAGAAATGTAGAATCTGTTGGCAGGGACGTGGATTCGGCAAGTGTTTCTGGTTCCTGTTTGTAGTACGCTTGTAGTCTGAATAATATTGACCAATCACGTATCAGCAGGCTGGAGCATATGCAGGAAGAACGGTCCGTGTAGAGAGCGAAAGCAGGCGGAACGTAATCCGCCATAATACCATCCCGGCTCCCATCAGCGATATCTGACGACGATTTAGCTTCCAATGGTACTCTATAAACAGACATCTGCATGCTAACAGCTAACAATTCGTTCTAGATCTAAAATTCAACTTGAGATAAATTCCTTTGACACTGTGTCACGAAAGTGTTCAGCGTTTAGATTTCCCGACCTCCGGTCAACAAACAAGCATTTTAAAATTTTCTTCTCCTCTTGAGGACAGACCTGACAAAGCTTCATGTTGACTTGTTCCTAATCTGCATCATGATGTTGAAATTTCAGCAAACTTAAGAGCCGTTAATTAAAGTCAATCACAAGAAAAACAGTTTCCTTTTCTGAAAACAATGCAGCACGCGGAAAAGGAAGTCTTGACTGAGACTCGTTTATCACTAACCGCTGGCTACACGGCCAACATGTTCACCGTTGTCCCCAGAGGCTTTATCGTTGTCAGACTGTAGCCAATGGGATCTGAGGTTGCCAAAAGGATAATGTTGCACTGTATTCCAGGTTCCCATTTGTAACTCCAGACCATTTCCTCGCACAGTCATGGCTTTCAGTATGTGCAACGCTTCCGCTACCTTCCAAAAGTTGGTTAATACTGTTTTGGCTGGTGTGTCCAACTGCAATGCTTTTCTTGATGATCTGATAGAGAACTCTTCTTCCTCGTCTGAACACATAAAAAGTCCCACTGACGTTTTCAGCCGTCTTGCTCAAGCGTCCCGCACTCTCAACCCCCCCAAATGTGAGTTTGGGATAGGCACCTTGACGTATTTAGGATTGCAAAATCTCCCACAGGTGTTCAATGTGGTTGAGATCTGGAGTCTGCAAAGGCAAAGTGTGTAATTCACATCATTTCCATCAAACCATTCAGTGACCTCTGGTGCCCTTTGTACATAGCACATTGTATGGGAGAGACAAATCATCATGAGAGAAATGTTTCATCATGTAAAGGTGATGTCTTTTTGTAGTGACCCCTCCTTCTGAGGGGCGACGTCAATCCAAACATCTCAAATGAAAACAAAAACAAATTTGTCACGGGGAACGTTTTGGTCCTTTGGCATTAAAAAGCCACGGTCAGGTCAGAAGTATCTAAAATCAGACACCGCCATCATCTAATGACAGTGTCGCTCATGAGAAGCTGCTTTCAGGCCTCTGATGACAGACGCCACTGTGTGCCGGGCACAACCTCAAATTAAAGATGATCCCTTGATGTTGTTTCATAAGATTACACCTTCAAGGAGCCTGCCATACTGCTGTCACAGTGCTACATCATCCCAGAAGAAATAAACAATCTATTCTTTTCTCTGCTGGCTGTTTACTTTAAGTGGAGCGTGACGCTCACAGGGGTTGTTTTGTCCGACATAATCAAGACGGCTGTATTTAGAGAAGAGATGATTGTGTCTCAGGTTTCCTTCAGGGGAAAAACGTAGATGATCCTGAACACAAGCGTTACAACACGTCATCGACTGACTGGAAGTATGACTCAGGTTTCTCTCCAGCCTTTAAGGAAAGGGCTTTCATTATTTTCTGTTATCCAAAAATCTGTGAAGGAGAGAGTTTACGTATAGTTTGTTTTTTGTAGGTTTGAGTCAGTCGTGTTTGGGATGATTATTCCAGCAAGGTTGAATACAATCATCACCTTGTCTGAGGGAAACCGGTTTGTTCACCAACACACACCTCTACATTTCATCAATCAAACCGACACTCTGACTAATCATTTTTACGCCCCCGATTTTCTTCTCAATGACACCAGAGGGGGGTGGGGCACTTTGGTTTGTCAGTTGCTTTATTATTGTCCATTGTGAGAGCTCAGACAACACTGCACTAATTTTGACACAGTACAGAAGTTTGATTCATAGATGAGTTTTGATGTGACTGGCCAAGTAGAGTGACTCACAATGTTTGTTTACAGGTAGAAAGCTGCCGATTTACATTCATACAAGTTAGCAGCCGGAGCAAACGGGGGCAAGAACAAAGAGAAAATTGTTAGGCCTTCATGTGTACAAGGCGTTCGGCAACGACTTTGGAAGGGTTCATGTGCAGCACTGTGCAGTTATGGCAGAAAAAGACAACAGTGATAAACAAGTTGGCAGATTTTACTCAGCGCCGACTGTACTGTTGTCTCTGCCAGTTGATTACCCGATGAGTGACTGTTGTTGTAAGCCTGTCGACACCGGGATCCCGTCTATACTCCTTCATGAAACTATCTATGTTGTCATTGTGTTCTAACACTTTTCAACCTGATGTGAGTTGTCATAGCCCGGCTCACGGGCAGGACAAAGAGGAGAGGACCACACATGACTTTTTAACTGGGTATTTATTTAACCAAGTATGAATCAAATGGTGCCAATGTTAAAGGTGCATTGTGTCAAAAATCCTCGTGGTTAGTGACACCGCTGGCCGTTGAGTGAACTGCAGTCAACCTTCTTGCACGCCCTGATGTTATCCATGTGTTTTGCTACGTTGGCTAACTGGCAAATTGTTTGGGATAGCAAACAAGCTAACGTTAGGTGTGAATGTGAGCATGAAAGGTTGTCTGTCTCTATGCGTCAGCCCTGTGATTGACTGGCGACCTGTCCAGGTGTAACCCCGCCTCTTGCCCAATGACAGTTGGGGTAGGCTCCTGCCCTCCTGTGAGCCTGCACAGGATAAGCAGTATAGATAATGGATGGATGGAATCCAAAAGTCCATGCAAAATTGCATAGTGTTCAACATGCACTTACTACCTCCTGATTAAAAAACAACAACTTAAAAAGAAATGTTGGTGTTGCTTGCAAAGTGATATAAGTGAGCCAACAAAAGTAAAATACATATTTGCATAAAAGTGTCATGTATCACTGCATCATTGCGCTTACATGCAAAATGTGCCAGTGGGCTGAGCAGAAATACCTAGAAAGTTGAGGTAGCCTGTCTGACCTTTCTCACGCTGCGCTGCTGACATCTCATAACTCCCCGTGTCATTGTATAATAGCATGACACAGTTTATCTCTTATGCCACCACTTCAGACCTCCCACTGGGACAGAGTGTGTCTCTCCATGAGGTTTATTCATCGCCCCCTCAGGAGGGATCACACAAAGTCAGACCCCTCACTTAACCACAACCAGCCCTGTTGCAGGTGTGCGGCCAGATCTCAGGCCGTGCACGTCATTCCTCCATGCTTCTCCCCGTCTGTGTCTGTCTCTCGCTTCCTTATTTGATCCCCATAAAACGGATTCTTAACTATTACTCAGCGAAACCTCGGGGTCCTGCCTGCTGATCCCTGTAAAGCCTTTACTGGCCGCAGCCCACTGCCGGCCTGCAGACACCTCTGTATGCTGCTTCAAGAGGACAGCTGTCATAACATTCAAACCAGCCCAGGGAAATGTGTCATTCATCTCTACAATGCTCGTTTGATTTCAGAAATCTGTTAAAGTCGGATCATTTACTGCCGTAAATGCTTTTTATGGGGGATGCATCTGGGTTTGTTGCTTGTGAAAAAAAGATCAACATTTTTAGATTTGAAGTGATAAAATAGTCACTCCCAACTCATCAAAACTTGCAGCTTGGTCAGTGGCCCAATGCTTCAAAATATGATGCCATAGACACCCCACCAGCACCATTTTTGGACGCTGTCATCTAACTTATTGCTTTGATGTGCCGTAGATATCAGACGACAAGGTTGGACGTGCAGGCGATCAGCGGGGATGGATGGTCAAAGTGGAACTTCAACCAGGACACCACGTTTGGTTTTGTGTGAAACCAAGAGCCAATTTTGAGGTAATTTCAAATAACGTTATGTAGAATGACCTTGTAAATGAGGACTAAAGGTATAAGCAAGTGATAATGTGTAGTGAGCAGGTTGTTATGGCAGAAGCCCAACAGGGTGAGCAGGTCTTGTCTCAGCCTAAGGTTCTCGCTTATTACACGGCTTTTTACTTACGGAATCAATAGTTTATCAAAATAGTTATCTGGAAATGATTTAATAATTTAAAAATGATTATATTTCTGTTTAAAAATAGTCCGTTACACTCACAGTGAGAGCTGCGTCCATATGAATGGTCAACTGCGTAGCCTTCTCAAAATGAGCTAACCTAGCTAATATTACTCACATTAAAATGAGCTAACAGAGCTAATAAAACTCAGATGAAAATGAGCTAAGCTAGCTGGTATTACTCACATTAAAATGAGGTAACCTAGCTGTTATTACTCACATTAAAATGAGCTAAGCTAGCTGTTATAACTCACATTAAAATGAGCTAAGCTAGCTGTTATTACTCACATTAAAATGAGCTAAGCTAGCTGTTATTACTCACATTAAACTGAGCTAAGCTAGCTGTTATTACGCACATTAAAATGAGCTAAGCTAGCTGTTATTACTCACATTAAAATGAGGTAACCTAGCTGTTATTACTCATATTAAAGTGAGCTACGCTAGCTGTTATTACTCACATTAAAATTAGCTTACCTAGCTGTTATTACTCACATTAAAATTAGCTTACCTAGCTGTTATTACTCACATTAAAATGAGCTACGCTAGCTGTTATTACTCACATTAAAATGAGCTTACCTAGCTGTTATTACTCACATTAAAATTAGCTTACCTAGCTGTTATTACTCACATTAAAATTAGCTTACCTAGCTGTTATTACTCACATTAAAATGAGCTACGCTAGCTGTTATTACTCACATTAAAATGAGCTAAGCTAGCTGTTATTACTCACATTAAAATGAGCTAAGCTAGCTGTTATTACTCACATTAAAATGAGCTAAGCTAGCTGTTATTACTCACATTAAAATGAGCTAAGCTAGCTGTTATTACTCACATTAAAATGAGCTAACCTAGCTGTTATTACTCACATTAAAATAAGCTAAGCTAGCTGTTATTACTCACATTAAAATTAGCTAAGCTAGCTGTTATTACGCACATTAAAATGAGCTAACCTAGCTGTTATTGCTCACATTAAAATGAGCTACGCTAGCTGTTATTACTCACATTAAAATGAGCTTACCCAGCTGTTATTACTCACATTAAAATGAGCTAAGCTAGCTGTTATTACTCACATTAAAATGAGCTAACCTAGCTGTTATTACTCACATTAAAATAAGCTAAGCTAGCTGTTATTACTCACATTAAAATTAGCTAAGCTAGCTGTTATTACGCACATTAAAATGAGCTAACCTAGCTGTTATTACTCACTTTAAAATGAGCTAAGCTAGCTGTTATTACTCACATTAAAATGAGCTAACCTAGCTGTTATTGCTCACATTAAAATGAGCTAACAGCTAATACTGTATAACTCACATTAAAATGAGCTAACCTAGCTGTTATTACTCACATTAAAATGAGCTAAGCTAGCTGTTATTACTCACATTAAAATGAGCTTACCCAGCTGTTATTACTCACATTAAAATGAGCTAAGCTAGCTGTTATTACTCACATTAAAATGAGGTAACCTAGCTGTTATTACTCATATTAAAGTGAGCTACGCTAGCTGTTATTACTCACATTAAAATTAGCTTACCTAGCTGTTATTACTCACATTAAAATTAGCTTACCTAGCTGTTATTACTCACATTAAAATGAGCTACGCTAGCTGTTATTACTCACATTAAAATGAGCTTACCTAGCTGTTATTACTCACATTAAAATTAGCTTACCTAGCTGTTATTACTCACATTAAAATTAGCTTACCTAGCTGTTATTACTCACATTAAAATGAGCTACGCTAGCTGTTATTACTCACATTAAAATGAGCTAAGCTAGCTGTTATTACTCACATTAAAATGAGCTAAGCTAGCTGTTATTACTCACATTAAAATGAGCTAAGCTAGCTGTTATTACTCACATTAAAATGAGCTAACCTAGCTGTTATTACTCACATTAAAATAAGCTAAGCTAGCTGTTATTACTCACATTAAAATTAGCTAAGCTAGCTGTTATTACGCACATTAAAATGAGCTAACCTAGCTGTTATTGCTCACATTAAAATGAGCTACGCTAGCTGTTATTACTCACATTAAAATGAGCTTACCCAGCTGTTATTACTCACATTAAAATGAGCTAAGCTAGCTGTTATTACTCACATTAAAATGAGCTAACCTAGCTGTTATTACTCACATTAAAATAAGCTAAGCTAGCTGTTATTACTCACATTAAAATTAGCTAAGCTAGCTGTTATTACGCACATTAAAATGAGCTAACCTAGCTGTTATTACTCACTTTAAAATGAGCTAAGCTAGCTGTTATTACTCACATTAAAATGAGCTAACCTAGCTGTTATTGCTCACATTAAAATGAGCTAACAGCTAATACTGTATAACTCACATTAAAATGAGCTAACCTAGCTGTTATTACTCACATTAAAATGAGCTAAGCTAGCTGTTATTACTCACATTAAAATGAGCTTACCCAGCTGTTATTACTCACATTAAAATGAGCTAAGCTAGCTGTTATTACTCACATTAAAATTAGCTAAGCTAGCTGTTATTACTCACATTAAAATGAGCTAAGCTAGCTGTTATTACTCACATTAAAATGAGCTAAGCTAGCTGTTATTACTCACATTAAAATGAGGTAACCTAGCTGTTATTACTCATATTAAAGTGAGCTACGCTAGCTGTTATTACTCACATTAAAATGAGCTACGCTAGCTGTTATTACTCGCAATTAAAATGAGCTCAGCTAGCTGTTATTACACACTTTAAAATGAGCTAACCTAGCTGTTATTACTCACATTAAAATGAGCTAACCTAGCTGTTATTGCTCACATTAAAATGAGCTAACCTAGCTGTTATTGCTCACATTAAAATGAGCTAACCTAGCTGTTATTACTCACATTAAAATGAGCTAACCTAGCTGTTATTGCTCACATCAAAATGAGCTAACCTAGCTGTTATTACACACTTTAAAATGAGCTAACCTAGCTGTTATTGCTCACATTAAAATGAGCTAACCTAGCTGTTATTACTCACATTAAAATGAGCTAACAGCTAATACTGTATAACTCACATTAAAACGAGCTAACCTAGCTGTTATTACTCACATTAAAATGAGCTAACCTAGCTGTTATTACTCACATTAAAACGAGCTTAGCTAGCTGTTGTTGCTCACATTAAAATGAGCTAACCTAGCTGTTATTACTCACATTAAAATGAGCTAAGCTAGCTGTTATTACTCATATTAAAGTGAGCTACGCTAGCTGTTATTACTCACAATTAAAATGAGCTAAGCTAGCTGTTATTACACACTTTAAAATGAGCTTACCTAGCTGTTATTGCTCACATTAAAATGAGCTTACCTAGCTGTTATTACTCACATTAAAATGAGCTAACCTAGCTGTTATTGCTCACTTTAAAATGAGCTAACAGCTAATACTGTATAACTCACATTAAAACAAGCTAACCTAGCTGTTATTGCTCACTTTAAAATGAGCTAACAGCTAATACTGTATAACTCACATTAAAACAAGCTAACCTAGCTGTTATTGCTCAAATTAAAATGAGCTAACCTAGCTGTTATTGCTCACATTAAAATGAGCTAAGCTAGCTGTTATTGCTCACATTAAAACGAGCTAACCTAGCTGTTATTACTCACATTAAAATGAGCTAAGCTAGCTGTTATTACTCACATTAAAATGAGCTAACCTAGCTGTTATTACTCACATTAAAATGAGCTAACCTAGCTGTTATAACTCACATTAAAATGAGCTAAGCTAGCTGTTATTACTCACATTAAAATGAGCTAAGCTAGCTGTTATGACTCACATTAAACTGAGCTAAGCTAGCTGTTATTACTCACATTAAAATGAGCTAACCTAGCTGTTATTACTCACATTAAAATGAGCTAACCTAGCTGTTATTACTCACATTAAAATGAGCTAAGCTAGCTGTTATTACTCATATTAAAGTGAGCTACGCTAGCTGTTATTACTCGCAATTAAAATGAGCTAAGCTAGCTGTTATTACACACTTTAAAATGAGCTTACCTAGCTGTTATTGCTCACTTTAAAATGAGCTTACCTAGCTGTTATTACTCACATTAAAATGAGCTAACCTAGCTGTTATTGCTCACTTTAAAATGAGCTAACAGCTAATACTGTATAACTCACATTAAAACAAGCTAACCTAGCTGTTATTGCTCAAATTAAAATGAGCTAACCTAGCTGTCATTGCTCACATTAAAATGAGCTAAGCTAGCTGTTATTGCTCACATTAAAACGAGCTAACCTAGCTGTTATTACTCACATTAAAATGAGCTAAGCTAGCTGTTATTGCTCACATTAAAACGAGCTAACCTAGCTGTTATTACTCACATTAAAATGAGCTAAGCTAGCTGTTATTGCTCACATTAAAACGAGCTAACCTAGCTGTTATTACTCACATTAAAATGAGCTAAGCTAGCTGTTTTTTTTCTGTCTCGTCAGCCTGTTGACATTTTCTTTTGCATTCACCGTCTAGACCTCGGCATCAGAATCAAGTGTTTAACACAGTCGTGTAATAATGAACAGCTAGCGGCTTGTTATAGCTGAAATCTCATTCCATGTTCTGTGTCGTGCTTACTTTATGCGTTTTCTCTAATTTTGAGGATTTCTCGTCCAGCTCTTTGTGTCTTTGAACCTCTCTTGCTTTTGCTGCGCTGTTTTCTGCCTCTTGTTTTCTTTTCTTTTTTCTTTCACCACAGTGAACAGTTTGACATTAAATGTACCTGACTTCCTCCGCCTATGAATATGATTGGACTCCACAGTCATTGATCCGAACTGCATCCATAACAGCAGCCTGTCATTCACAGCAGCAGTCTGTAATGAAACAGCTATAACTAGATGACACCAGTGACTCTAGGTCCGTTTCTGTGCTGGGGACAATTCTATCACCTTCTTTTCATTAATAGACAATGCATTTCCTCCTGGCCGCAGAACACAAAACACAAGTCACCAGAAAGTCTGGTACATTAAACTAGGCCAACTCTAAAGAACATGCTATCAACAAGGCTTTCAACACATCAACTTTCACCAACAAACACTTATAAATAGCTGTTATTAAAAGATTCAAATTGTAAACTGCACTTATAAGTGAATCCAGAGCTGTTTTGGCTTCATGTGACACTAAGCAGAGCCTCGACGGCTGATGTTTTCCTAATCCATCCGTGACAATAAAGAAAAGCAGTAAAGGCTACAGACAAATACCATTCAAAGAGAACAATATGTACTCCTCAAATACATGCCGACTTTTCAAAGTACCCTGAAAAAATGTTTATCCTTCAAAGAGAGTTTGGACATTGCAAAGAGAAGAAGAAGAGAGTGAGGAGGGATGGCTTGAAAAATAGCTCCTGATGGACTCATAACCTCACACAGACATCCCGGCACAATGAACCACGGCCTCTGAATCCTCGTGGAGCACTCAAATATCACTTAACAGCCCTCATACTCCATTCATGTGCACACAGAACCAACAACCATCGATTAGTGGATTCAGGTGCACTAATTCAAGCGTAGAACAATGAGGGTACTTGAGGAATAATAGCCGCTGATCTTCAAAGTGGCTCAACAGTTTGATTCCTCACTCTGCACTTTGCCTGTGTCACAACACAGGGAGGCCTTCTGGGCAGAGTGAGGACTCCCAGCTGGATGTGACGACCCGTAGAATCAACACAAAACCCAAAAGAAGGGGATCAAAGAGGGGTTTAATCCCTTCCATTGAATGTTCGTTGACAACACATACGAGGGTCTAAAGTGTGTGTTAGATGTGGGTAATGAGGGTAGGTTATTATTTTGCCCCCGACCTGGTTATTTCTTCATACGGAAACATTGTCCAACCACTTCAGAGCTCTCTGTTTGGAGCACAATCACAAAGGATGGACAGAATACAGGAGTGAAAGACTTGTGTAGGTCAGTGAAGGGGGCATGGTGTTAGAATATAAAATACATAAGAGATTACATGCGATTAAAGTTGTTTTGTAAATTATGTTAAAGTAATAATCTCAAAGATTTTCAGTCTTTTTTCAAGTCTCTATCGGCGAATGAGGTAACAAAATGGTGATTGAGCCAGTGGCAGTATTACAGACTGGGTGTCTGTGGCGACTTTAGCAAAAAAAATCCCAAGCAGGGCACAGTTAGTGACGCGTTTTCCATCACCCAGCAGTGGTTGGTCTGCCAGAGAGGGTAGGCGGAGCTAAGTGGCTGCTTTTCTGCTCTCTGCAAGTGTTGTGAGTAAACAGTAATCTACTATGGTTGAACAAACAAAGAAAAGATGGATGACTACAGATACAACTTCAACAAGAAGTGAAAATCCAAAGAAGAAGAAACAAACTCGACGCTCAGATGAAGCAAACAGTCTGAAAAGGAAAGCGACCGTCAGCCAGGAAAATCAAGAGTTACAACCGGAGCCGACCGTGGACGTCACACATGCAGCACTGTCTGGATATCTGGGAAGTGCGCTCCTGCAATACCGTTTATCCCCATAGGTGCCGCCAAAGAGATCAAAACTAAGATCTTAAGGATTTTCACTTTAATTAAAAATCATAAAAAAGTAAAGAACATTTTTATTTCAAATTATGTGAAGAGCAAGAATTTTTGTCTCGTTTTTCTCTACTTTATACTACTTACAACCCTTGTTTAAAGGACAGTTATGTTTGTTTGTTTTTTACACCTTTTTTCATGTTGTAGCTTGTAAATGACAAAAGTTTTGGTTCAAAAACTTTTGGAATTGCTGGAGAAAACTGCCTCAGCCACGCTGCCTCACAGAAATGGATGATAAATTACCTTGAGTCCACTAAAAGGGCTTGACTTTACTCCTGACTCCTGATGTGTCTGACAACATTACAGAAAGGATCCCTACAGAGGTAGACCTTTTGAAACCAGTAACAGCTGTTACATCGCTGTCTCTAAAGCCACCAGTAAAAAAACAGCAATTTTACCTAGCAGAACAAGAGAGTTACTTGTCTCCCCTTCAATCAATCTAAATCAACTGGTTAGTTTTTGTGTGTTATTGTCTTACGCAAATATGTTGTTGGAATTACCATTTAAAACACTCAAATCACACAATAAGACAAACAAACTCACTGATTGGGGGCAGTGGAAGACCAGCAACTCCCCTGTTCTGCAGGGTAAAATATCTGGGGCTTTTTAATAGAGTCTGGTGGCCTTGAAGAGAACGATGTGGATGCTGTTTCTGGTTTACAAAACAAGCATTTACTTTCACAAAAAAGGTCTCTCTCTTTATGAACTCTTTTTGTAACGTTGTCAGAGACTTATAAAAACAATATGAACCTGTCAGTGGCAAAAACAAACACTTTTAGTGGTCAAGTTTTACTTTTACGTGGCAGCCAATACAGCCATGTAGAGTCTGGCAGCTGGAGCGAGCGACTGGATCGATTCCAGAACAGTTTGAACCGATTAGTCATGTACACAAGAAATCTTGTAAAAATGGGGCCCAGGTCCAAAAACACTATTCCCCTTTAATGTCCGTGTCTTTCTCTCTTATCCCCTCCACATTCCTCATCTGTGCTCTCTTTAGATATAGAGCAGGATTTCATATGTCATGTCAAATTTGTTAACTTAGATTTCAAAAGATATAAAAATAGCACTTTTATTGAAACACAAGTGCACTTAATTTATCTTGGAAGATTATTTTGTGACTTTGTGGATTGAGTCCAAAGGTTTGTCCTTAATATAAGTAGTGCTGTTGGTTTAGCAGGTCACAGTTGGCTGCTCTTTCAGGCTTGTAAAGAAGCTCTGATGTTTCTCTGGCAGTGACAGGCACTGATCCCAACTTTCCTTCGCAGGCAGGGAAACCTCAGCAAACACGATGCTGAGCGCTCAAGCTTGATTGATGACGTGTTCTTATTGATACAATGCCTCACATGTGGTTTGGCCATTGTAGCACATGTGGTTAACCAATAAAGAACAGATCTAGGTTACATTCAAAAGGGACATGCAGATTACAGGCTTTGGTTCCAGTTCTAATTCGACTCACTACATTGTCATTGGCTGGTGAAATAACCCCAGAGGACAGTTATATATTTCAGCCTGTCATTATTGTACCTCGGAGGTTTCTAAATAGGCTCTCTGTCATGCTTCATGTTCCCAATAGCATGAACTAAGTGTGTTTTCTCATGGTGTGCAGCAGGTGTAGACAAGCAGTAATAAAGCTGGTTATATCAAAGAATAGTTTCAGTTTATTATTAAATACTATTTCTATTGGTGATGATAAAATCTCATTGCAGGGAAAGTAGAGGTGCATTTTAATAACATTATATGTGCTGCCTTGCTGTAATAATGTCACAAGTCCAAATGTCTGCTGAGAGAAAAATACTGAGATCTGTTACGTCACTCGGGAAGTCAGGCCGGGTCAGAAACTCGAGCAGTTGGATAATAAGACGGAGGAGGTTGCACAAACTGTGCATGTAAACAGAAAAAAACAGCCCAGATTGTCATCACAATCAATCTTTCGTGGATAAAATTGGACACCATGTTACTAAATTGACGCCCGATTCATTCCAGTGAAACTTGTTCAGTCCGTACACACGCTAAAAATGTTCTCCATTCTTTTTTTGAGCGACTGCATTTTGCAAGAGGGCCTAAAAATACCTTTTGTTTTTGCCTGAGCCAGATGCAACGCTTGCAAGAATGCTGTGAGGACGGCCGAGCGGTTAAGGCTCAAAAATGATTCAAAATCCAAAAATACAGTTGAAGTGAATTTATTTGCAGTGACCCCGCGCAGCAATATTCCCAGTGCAGGCCTGGTTCAAAAAGAAAAACTGGAGAAAATAATACTTGCAGTTGCTCTGTACACGGCCCCGAATCCTGAGCTCTTGCAGCTTCAGCTCCTGCTACAAGTCCTCCCAACACTCAACTGCCTCAAGGCCCTCCAGCCTCCTCTTTTATCAGACCTGGGTGGTACCAATTAACAATTGAAGATCAATTAACTAAAAAGGACCTAAGTACACAGTCTGCTACGTAACAAAGATATGCAATGACAATATACAGCTTATCAAACACCTTTGAGGTAACTTATTATTCAACATGCATTTAAAATAACATCTTATTTATTCCCATACAAACACCCCTCCACCTCTACCAACATGGAGCCTTCCACATGGAACACTCCCCATTTAAGCCAATCACAGGCTTCCCCTCTGTTTGGATCTTCCTGGTGGTGAGCATGGCAGAGGAGGAAAAGGTAACAGACAATTGTACGCTTGACCAACATGTTCAACACTGAAAACTTTTTTATTTCTAAATGGTAGTCGTGAGTTTTCTTCCATTAACCTACAATATTGTGTTTTTATTACAATGTGATGTTAATGCTTTGGAGGACTTTGACACAGAGTAACAATGCTAATTCATGCAGTGCTAACACTTAGCAGAGAGGAGCTGCGTAGCATTTCTGCATGTATGTTAGAGATGTCAACTCTCGTTCACTTCAGTGACCCGGATCTTCGGATCTCGTTCAGCTGAACGATTCGTTCATTACATTCGTTCACCAGGTCGTTCAGTGACATTTCCGGTTTACCCGTAACTCACTCACTCTCACTCGTTCACGAAAAATAAGTTTAGTTTGTGTTCATCTGTCAGTGGTTTACACATCTGTGAATTGACCTGTATACACAGATGCACCTAATCGGGTCGCTCGCTTCGTTCAGTGAACGAGAATGGTCTTCGTTCAGTGAACGAGAGCGAGGGAGAGACAGAGAGAGAGAGAGACGATCGGTCAAGCGATACGTTCAGTCGTTCTCCTAACCAATGATGGTGATTTGATACATTAGATGTGATACAAACAGCCCTCCTCTGAAACGCAATTGGCTCGTGCTAACATCAATCAGTCTGGTTTCCTAAAACAAGAAGTGGGGAGCCGCGAGCGGAGCCAAGTGAACGAAAGGAACGACTTTGATGCATGAAAGTGAACGGATCATTCCGTTCACTGAAAAGATTCGTTCTTTTTGAACGAATCGTTCAGGACCGAAACATCTCTAATGTATGTGTTCACCTACTCCAGAGGGCACGGGGTAGCCGTGGTGGTGGGCGGTTAGCTGAAGCATAAAGAAACGGTAAAAATGCATGCCTGCAACTCGTAGCTTGTAATTTCAGGTTTACGCACGCAGACAGGAAATGTGTGTGTCTGTAACTCACACGGTGAAATCTCAAAGTCCACAAACAAAAATAGTTTCTACAGCTACAAAACTTTTTACACATTTTCAAATCTTTTCTGTGAGCACAAAATATTTCTACACCTGCAAAAAAAATTCATGTGTGAGGACAAATCTTTTTTACGCATTCACAAATTTAGAAACTTGCATGCACATTTTTTTTACATGCACACAAAACATGAAATACTGCGACTGCAGGCTGTGAAAGTATTTGTGAATATTATTTTGCAAGCTCAAAATCTTCTTCCGTTTTGTCTTCTTTTTAAGATTCACAGAATCACGCTTTGGCTTTTTTATTGACGTTCAGAAGACATTGAATTTCTTATGTGATGACACTTTGGAGCAGTTCTCTGTGAGTCTTTTGACAGTTGTAATGTGCTGTGTAACCCATGATTCCTTTTTCAAACACTGTCGTCACATTGGCTTTGAGTTAGAAACCATTATGAGTAATCATGTTCACCACTCAAAACCTCGGTATAAGCTGTCATGCATGATCATAAACATTTATAGTTTTATAAAGCCTTAAACATGCATTACAATATCTTATGAATGTGCTTATAATGTAGCATAGATGTGACCTTTATAGAAAGTGTTACCAAATAAATGATACTTTTTTAAGTCATAAAACGTCATGTTTTGTGCTTCAGTCATTCCTCATGTGTAACATGATATTTATTTCGGTCCCAGTTCAGACAACAATGCAGCACTGTTTGAGCACCATGTTCAGGGTTATCAGCACTGATTGCAGGTTAATGTGTGATCAACTGAACTTGCTTTGTAACACACACACTAATTAATTCAACCTGTTTGTGGAAAGAGCATGAGTAATTTCATATCAGGGTTATGTTTTCATCTGAACACCGTCTTGATAACGTGCCAAACACTGCGGTTGTAAACCAGGTGCTCGCTTCTCGTTGTTTTCAGGACGAGGACGGGCGGCAACCACGTCAGCTGTGTGTGTGTATGTGTGTGCGTGTGTGCATGTGTTTGAACCTGATGCATTACTGACAGGACCGGGCCCTGGTGCAGCAGTGAGCCATTGTTTTCCTTGGCAGAGATTAGCGGCCCCCAGGGGCCCGTGCCACAAAGAGAGCTCTGTTACCCACTAGAGTGCTTTATTGTGCCCCAAATTACCCCCGTGGAGAGGGGAAAAACAGCATGGCAAATATCGAGCATGCATAATGTCAATGAGCAAAATGACAGCTGCTCAGTCCAGAAATTCCGTTCTGCTGCTGCTTCACAAAAGCTGCTCGTCTTCTGGTGACGATCAGCGCCAGAGGAGACGTGTCAACGGTGAAAACATTCCAAGTTGTGTACAAATTGTTAACCCATAAATCTTGGAAATGTAGCTCCAATGTGTTGGCTTTAGATCTTTATCAGTGTCGTAAAGTACACAGGACATTTTTGCTTTGTTTCCACTTTGATTCTTGTGTTTAGAGCCCCTCGATTCATCACGCCAGAATAAAGAAACCGCACTGCTTCTTGTGGCTTTACTCCCTCTTAAAAGCTTGTTCTTTTTCATCTCAAACATGGGTAGAACTTTACATCCCCAAATTCCTCTAAGACGGCTCAAACCTCTCGAAAAGACGAATGGGGTCACGTCTACAAAGGGCAATAATCTTCTTTTCTCGGCGGCCTACAAACAGGCCTGTCAATTGGCTTCATTGTTAACATCCTAGGGGACTGGTTTTTAAAAGTGTCAAGATCAAAAGGCTTGACTGACAAAGCACACTTTTTTATTATTGCAGTGGCAAGCCATAAGCTTTTAATGTTGAAAATTACAGTCATTAAGTACAAGCTGTACAAGGCTTGGATCTTGACGGAGGCTTTGAGGAGTTAACCACAAATAAAAAAACCAGCCCATGGCTGAGATAAAGAGGCTTGTATGTAAATATGAGCCCTTTGTACTGGGGAGCAGCAGAGAGCTCGTCTGCAGAGTCTCTTATCGTTCAAAGTAGAGCGGCGTTGATGAAGTTTAAAGAGATGGTGTCTTTGGTTTAGAGAGAGGGATGTTGTAAAAGAGAAAAAAGAGAATAATTAACAAGCAGGCATGAGAGAGACTTTTATAAACACAAGGATGTAGAATGAGTTTAAAGTTTTAAGCTAAATAGGAAGGCAAGTGAAGCTTGAAATGAATATTTTTGGGAAAGCCGGAATTACTTTCATTTAATGTCACATTGAAATAAAAGAAAAATTGTTTGAGCCACTGAGTGTTACCAACTTTGCAACGTTATCAAACAGGCTGAAATACATACTGATGCCTCTGTATGACCCACAAAAGCTAACAAGACCACGAGGAAGAACATTTAATTAATCTATATATCAGTGTTTAAAGGGGTTATATCTTTTAAATGGATATTCTCATATTCTTATTTTCTTTGTGTTCACAGTGAAAAAGTGAAAACTGCATGATTCCCTGTTTTTCCAGAATTACATTTTTAAAAAGGTCGCCTCTGAAATGAGCCGTTCAGAACAGGCTGCCTTCTTGCACTAGTCACCAAGTTGAGTCAAGATTTCAGCTTACCATTCTGTTACCTCCTGGCGATTCTGGCTCGTGCATAAAAGGCCGAATAACCGATCCTAGAGCGGCCATGTCTTCTACAACTTTGGAGTGACTGTGCAGTGCGGCCCTTCGCCCAAGTGGGGGAGGGGCTACACGGTCACTCCATATACTGTCAGCCAATGGTTTCGTTTCAGGAGGAGGGGGAGGCTTTGAAAAGATAATTAAATTCAAATATGTATACAATTTTTAAAATGAAACAAACTTTACAAACGTGATTCAAAAACACATTAGAATAATAGAAAATTGATTGCAGAGCTAAAACGTGTCCCCTTTAATGCCTGTTACAGCTGCCACCGGGTCTGTGTCCACTGAAAGGATTTACAGCATGTGCAGAAAATAACTTTAGTTACATGTTCCACTAAAGAGATCACAGTGAGTGGTCTGTTTGACAGTTAAAAGGATGTTTTTCTTTAGAGAATACTTCAGTAACGTACAGGAATCAGAAAAGGGAAAAGATGTGTAAGTTTGTCCACAGGGGACACCAGAATCGAATCAGAATAAAAGTTGCTCAGTTACTTTAAGTTGCGAAACATACACAGGTTTGTTACGTAGTGTAAATATGTAAGTATGTAATAAATCCCAAGCCATGATATTGTATTTAAGTGCATAAACGTAACCAAACTGCATCTTATTTGCAAAGTTAGCCCCATGTTGATTCTGTTTGCACATCCAAAACTCAATAATGTTGCTCATGCTTAAAACTGGATGCTGCTTATTTCTTATTTCTTACTTGTGCACTTTATTGAGAAAGAAACTCAATGGTCACTGCTTTTTTATGGACAACTTGGCAACTTTATTTTGAAAGGCTAAACAAAGGTTTCATATTTATCATGGCTCACTTGGCTGCTTTAATTTGAGCGGCTATCTTTATGTGAATTCCTTTTAATTGCTAACTTGACTGCAGAGTCCTGCAGCTCTGCAGAGATACATAGAACATTTTGAAGCACAGGGCCACTGAACAAGCTGCTATATTTGGCGAGTTGGGAGCAAGAACATGTTGCGTGTGCAGCTCTTTATCTAAGTACATTTTTAACTCTGTTTTGGTCTCCACCGTCCCCAAAGACAGATTTGTGGCTCATTGGCTGCTAAATGAGATGCTTTGTTTGGTCACTGCTGTCTTTGTGAGCAGTTCCTGGTAACTGGTAACATCAGAAACTCAACTGTTTGTTTTTTGCTTTGAAAGGCTCAGACTGGAGTTCACAGTGAATTTGCTTGTTGTGAAACTACAACAAGAGGCTTAAACACAGTGTGCTGTTGAAATCTTCTTTGCATACTCATCTTCTTTTTAATATTACTTTTCTTTGTTAAACTCAACGTTTTGCAGGATGCAGAGCGATGAGGTCATGTATTTATCTGTGGCTACGTAAGATTATTAAGTACAGTTAGTAAAGTTACCTAAGGCGTACTGGCTTAACGTTATCGTCACACCATGGTGTCATGAGGTGTGCTCCGCTGTCCTAAGAAATGTCCGAGGGCTGAGTAATGTAAATATGCCCCTTTGTCCTCATAGACAGCTGCGTAAGAGTTAGTTACCAACAATGTTTTATATTGAAATAAAAATACATATTTTAAGGTAAAATCGACAAAGCGTAAAACCAGTACCGTTGCATGGGCTGTGTGTAACCGCACAGGGCCTCGCATCTCTAAAGGGCCTCGCACCAGGTCTGCAGCAACACTTAGTAGCTCATCTCTGCTGGAAAACCGCAGACCTGGCAACCCTGGCTTCACATCCTGCATTTTTTTTAAATGATATACAATATTTTTAAGACTGTTGTTGACCCACCATGATTCTTAAATGAATGTTTGTCAATTCCATTACGCACACTCAAAAATCTAACAACAAATGATTCCGTTTTTTTTCCATTCTCGATATTGCGTTGTTACGTAGTGCTCCATCTCGCTGCTCGCTGCTAAGACGAAGGAGAAGGGAATCAATGTCGGCCGCACGAGAGCGCGACAGATTTCGTAAAACACGAGTCGGCTGCTGAGAAAAGAGAAAGGATTTTTAAAAATGAAGAATGTCATAAGCCACTGCGAGGATCGCTGGATACATGTGTCATACATACATGTGATGATGCTGTATTATTCTACTTGTTAAAAATGTATTGCACAGTTCAGTAGAACTAGGAATATCTGTGTGCGTGTGTCCATGATTTATGCATTTGCACATCAAGTTCTCACAGGGCCACACCCCCACAGCACCCCTGTGACCCCTCTGCGTAATACATACCTGTCTAGTAGGTAATTAGTAGCCAATTAAGGATGGGTTTTGAATCCTTTCAACTCCCTTAATTCTCTCCATCTTCTGAATGACCACCCGAGGTTGACCCGTGTTTCACTTTCCCGTTTGGCTTTCCTTTGCTCTTTGGTCTTTCTTTTTACTAATCCTGCTTCATTAGCCATGAGTACAAGATGTAATGAACAAAGCTTCCTCCTGCTTACTCACTTACCTCTCACTGCGAAACTTTGCCAGCGAAGTTGTAAACAAAGTCTCTTACTGCTGTAAATCGATTCGTATTTTTCCGTGGAAAACCCAACACGAACGCAGGCACTACAGAGCCATAAAGAAATAACCAATCTTGTCTCTGATGATCTCATTTTACTATGAAGAGGCACCAGTATAAGAGTAAGACTAATTCCACTCCTCACTTAACTTGTTCCTCGCCTCTTCCTTCTTCCTATAACGTGAGTTGTTGGTTATGTAAATAGAGAGCGACAGAGAGGCAGCTCTTTCCCGGCTGGATTGCAGTGCAGTGTTGGTAGTTGCCCTTTGAGTGGCCACCGCGGTGAAAGGCTGGTGGGCAGGGGTGACTCGGCCCTCTCCTCATTGTTCCCAGAGCTTGGTATTCCTCTCATAGCATGCCCCGGGCTCTAGAGGATATGCTTTTAAAGATCCCATGCCCTCCCAGTGGCCCCACTCACCTCCCTGACTCACAATTTTTTTTTGCAAACTCAACCCTTGAACTTCACGTCACCTCAGGACGAGAGGCGGGTTTATTCACAGAAGTAATGTAGGGACAAAAACAAACAAACTCCTTCCAGATCGTCATTATTATGTGTTTTGATCACACTACCACCTCCACCTTCTCCATATATCCCTCTCTCTTTCATCCCTCCTTTCTCAGGCCTCCCTCTCTCTCTCTGTCTCTCCTTCCTTTTTGCTGAGTGTCCCGCTCAGCTGGCCAGCACCTTTTCAATCTTTGCCTGGGGAATTGTCCCCTGCATGTCAAGTGTAGCCATTAGAAGGAAGGGTTTGGATGAGAGGTGCTTTTCAGGTCCCCGTCCCCCTCACCTTTGAATGGAGACAATAAAGCTGCTCTGTATGTCCAGATGACCACACACAAACACAAACACGTACACACACACAACCCTGCCAGGGAACCTTCTAGTGTCCTGCAGAAGTGAGGGACCATACACTAAACTCACATTGCAGGGAACGGGGGGTATTACATAACAAAGCCAAAGCTATGTAGTTAAAACAACCTTACCTGAGTGCAAGGTAACTAAATGACAAGGTGTGCAGTAGTTCCTCTCAACTTTCCATGGGCATCTAAATTATGAGTTAAGCAGTAAAAGTTTGGATATCGCCTTGCTTCTTCAGGAGGAGGCGGGTTGCGTGGTGGGTTCAGCAAAGAACAATACCGTCGTCAGAGGCTGCTGCCTGTTTGTTTAAGACAGTCTGACCACAGTGGTTTCCAAATCTAACCCATGTGTTTTGTTTTAACCATGACCGAGGAGGTCCCCCAACCAAGCAATTACAAAAAAAACCCACAATGCAATCTTTCTGTTAACCCCTTAAATCATGACGATGACCATAACCCCTTCAAGATCCCATCCATCCGTTATCTATCCTGTTAAGGGTCGCCAGGGGGCTGGAGCCTATCCCAGCTGTCATTGGGCAAGAGGCAGAGTTACACGTGGACTGATCGCCTGTCAATCACAGGGCTGACACACAGAGACAGGCAACTGCTCTGTTCGAAATGCCATACTATACTAGCAGTACGTACTGATGTGGCGAAAATGTAGTATGCAGTATGCAAACAAAAGCAAAATGTGCAGTATGCCAAAGATGCCCGGATGTCGTACTGATTCAGAGAAAATCTCCAGTATGCATCGGACCAGTCTACCTCGCCTACTGTATCCCACAATGCAAAGCGCTGGAACGTCACAGCAGCAGTTGAAATGATGGACAGCAGCAGCATTCCAGCAGAAGGGGGCGCTATAGCTAAAGAAGCAGCGGTTATTGTTTATTTCCGCCTGGCGTAGCATACTGCAAAATGAATTTGAAAAGCTCCTCCATACTACAGACTACCGCCGAACGCAGTATGCAGTATGTAGCATGTAGAATATAGTAACGGCATTTCGAACACAGACAACCTTTTACACTCACTTTCACACCTACAGATAGTGGAGATCACCAGTGAACCTAACGAGCACGTCTTTGGACTGTGGGAGGAAGCAGGAGTACCTGGAGGGAACATGCAAACTCCACAAAGAAAGGCCCGCGAGGTCCGAACCAGGAGTCGTAATGTTCTAGCTGTGAGGCGACAGCGCTAACCACTGCACCACCATGCAGCCCTTTAAGTGCCCGTGATATGTCTTGCATTGATTGTCACTTACGTTCCAGTATGTGGCCAGCAGTGTGTGGTGTTTTAAACGTTAGAGGTTATGGCTCATCCTGGTAAAGTCATGTTTAACTTATCAGTGCATGGCATGTGTGCATCTATGGAACCTTTAAGACAACATTTTGACTAATGTGCATCATCATAAGTAGAGATAAGTTAACCCAGGAGGGCAGATTCTTCCCCAACTGCTTCTCCTACTGTTTGTTCATGAACCTGTACCTTTGTCATGTAGATTCAAAAACACCTTTATCATCTAAGTGACACCAGCTCTCTGTTCCTTTGTGTCAGCAGTCTTAAAACAACATGACCCTGTCCCAGCTCAACGCCTCGAGCTTGCTGACTTCTCTTAATGAGAGCGGCCACATCACAGATTACAGGAGACACCTTTAATTGTTCCACTTCCTCTTTGGATTTGTCTGTTGGAGCTTATTCCAGGAGATACACACTTTGAGTTTCAAGCTTTTCTTAGCTGCACCAAGGCCCCAACGATCCCTTCTGCTGATAGCTCCAGCGCAAGAGCAAGATATCGGATACAGAACTCTGCTGAACGTGATAACCATCAGATTTTTCAAAGATAAAAGTTGATCGGTAAAACGCCTGTACTCATGTTTCCACTGACATGCACATATTTTTTAGATAATACATCAAGAACCAATCATCCTCAAAACTGACCGTACGTAATTGGCGATGAAATCTTTCACTTTCGGATAAAGCTCCTGTCATTATATGGGCCTTATACATCACAGCCAATGAGACATGCCCGTGTGAAGGGACAGCGGGATCCAGGCCCAGACATCGTACTTGGCAATCTTAAGCCCTGAAAACTATGAGGAAACTTAAAGCACACTCTCTTTAAGGACACAACACAAACTTGGCATTCGGCACATTCTCCACCAGCTCCTTTAAAGCCACGGGTGTCAGGACTTGTTACTCTCTCTGCTAGCCTTTCACAAGATGTGGCAGCATGCTTTTCTGAGGAGCGGACCCTGACAACCTTATCTAAAAGGTCTCTTAAGTGCCCGGCTTTAGAAAATGACTTACAGGAAGTTTTAAAAACACACATTAAAACAAGCTGGAGGGAGATCAGAGAATGGAAGGGGGTCATTGTAAGCCGTGCGACGGTGCTCCCAGGCCCACCACCACGGGTTTGTATAAGCCCCTTACTGATAATGCGCCATACAGTCTGGCCCCCATTCTTGCCTCCTTGACTGACAAAGTCACTCATACCAGCGGATTAGCAGGCTGCACAGGGGCCCTCCACTTTTAAATGGCAGAGGTTGTCTGTAATGTGCCCATGATGGACGTGCTGCAACATGTAGCAGCTAGTTCCAGCGCTCCACCACCCTCCACCTCTATGTCCCTTTAAGCCTTCTCCCATCCCTCCCTCCGTCCATTCTCCCCCTCCTCCCCCCTCACTCATTGTATATCTGTGTTGTGTAGTATGAATCAGGTGGGAGGCCTGTGCTCGGCCTGCAGCAACAAGAATGTAAAGATAATCTTCAGGTGGCTGGTACACACACCGGCTTATTCCCGGAGCTGATTGCTGACCTCTCTGTCTAATACGTGGAGGGCAAGGAAAACACCGCTCCCGAGGAAACGTAAAGCCCCTCTTTAAAATCTCACCGGCTTTTTAGTAAACCCCACTGAGGAGGCACAAACAAGTGCTGCTGCTCACATGCATTCCAACCGCATATAAACACGGGACAAAGACGTGGAAAGTCCCTCATGAAATGCATGCAAAGTGTATCATCAGACGTAAAGCGTAAAGAACGTGCAGAGAGAGTAACCCTTCGATTCCACAGGATCCGTCTCCGGCGCGTTCTGTGTGCGCCATTCAAGTCAATGCTCGTAATTTCCACAGCACACGCCACGGTCCGTCTCCAGCGTCCCAGAATCGCCTCTCCACTCTGCTCCGCAAAAGATACGCGCCGGGTCTATTTTTGACGGAGGCCGCTTCAAGCACGCGTCAAGCTGAACAGAGCAGATCGTTCCAAACAGGAAGTCACACACGAAAACAGCATACAGCATCCAGTCTTTTCAAAATAGAACACCATGTACAGACAACAACAAAGAACTGAAATCTTGAAAAAGAACACTTTTAATTAAGGAGCGTCCTCAGCCATGGTAGAAGCACAAAAATCACAGAATGATCTCCAGGTGAGCAGATAATCAACCTCGGAGGTGCAAACTGTCACTTGATTTCGCAATTCTTCATCTTGTGTTCTCACGAATCCAGCTGCTTTGGCCAGCTCTCTGCTGCGCTGACGGACCAGAACCGCGGCACAGACGGAACGGACCGGAGACGTAAAAGGGTAATGTTGCACATCGTGTATTACGAGCCTCTTTGTTGCATGCTTTAAACTGATTTTAAGAACTTGGTAATTTAAATTTTATATTGTGTTTTTAAGTTTTTAGGGTGACTCAAATCATCTGTCAGGGACTACAGATGAAAAATAGCCTCTTGGCTAACTCTGGCACATTTACAGCAACGTTCCTTAGTGTACACTGTCCCTGTTAAATAAACTAATAGTAACGTGGCATCAGTACTCTTCTTGAACTGTTCAAAATGTGTGACTCATTTTTCCGTATTAATGGTTGAAGTCTGAATTAGGAGGGACGGGCTGCAGGGCTCGATGATTACCATATGAAGTGACTCACATCTACAATTAACATTAAACTGTGTTTGAATCGACGGTCAACATTTTGAAAGGTGTGGTGACTCAGCTATGATGTCAGGGAAACAAAGCTATGACAGGTGTCATTGCAACAAACTCTACTTTAATGGAAATATACACCGTGTTAAAGGGGTTCTGGTACACAGCACGGCCTGAGCAGCACCAGATTGCAGACACACAAAGTTAGCAAATAACTGGTGAATATAGTGGAGCATACAGCCGCCAGAGAGTCAGCCATTTTTTCTTTGTGATTTGTTGAAACTAAAGCAACACCACAAGGAGGATCAGAATAAAATGGGCCTGTTTTCTTTTCTTTTTTTGACCTTCTATGCCTTTATTGAGAGAGAGGACAGAGGATGGTGTCAGAGATGGGGGAGGAGAGAGTGGGGGTGACACGTGGCGAGGTGCCGAGGGTGGGAGTTGAACCCCAGGCCGCCACATCAAGAACTGAGCCTCTGTTTGAGGGACGCATGTTGTAGCCGCTGAGCTAAACCGGCACCCTGGCTTGTTTTCTAACATGTTAGACAAACCAAAACCGAAAGGAAGTTAAGTCAACAATATACCACATAACAAATGTCATCTTCTTTATTTCATTTTATTTCAGAATAATTCTCAGAGGTGTGGAATCAAAGAAGTTTCATTCTTTACGAGCTGTGTATTAAATCCAATAAGACAAATTGACTCTGTTGGTTACAGAAACGTGACTTTTACCTTCAACAGTTCAGAAAGTTTTAGCTTCTCTCCTCTCTGTATTCTTTCAGTTTTTCTCAACAGATGGCTTGCATGCCATTCATTAGCGTGAATGACAAGTTGAACCACTACCAACCAGTTCTTAGTGATAATAACAATGCAGGGCTCATCGGATCCAAAGTGAACACTTTCTTTTCATACTTTCCTTTTCACAGATTGAAGCATTTAGGCAACAACCTAACAGCCCCCGAGGACTCGGGATGCATCGCTGCCTTCATCAAGGACACTTCACGTGCGGCTGACGGGTGGCTCGAGTCCCGAGCCTTCGTGTAATGATTTAATCAACGTCAAGAGGCGAACTGGTAAGTTAAGGTAAGAGAAGTTATTGTATCAGAAAGGGAAGGTAGGAAAATTCTCCACTTTGGCTCAAATGGAAACACACTGGCTCATTCCCACCACAGTTTCCACCTCTCATGGAAAACTACATTAACAGGTTGTTACAGTGAGTGAAAACAGCCTGTGTGCAGACACAATAAACAATGACTGCAATGAAATCCATTGTTGGAGCTATTACAAGTATGCCCTGCAGGTGTGATTAAGCCCCAGCTGTCTGGGCTAAGAACATCCGGTTGATGCCAAATGGGGCATACCTGCGTCTTGTGTCAGGCGTGTGTCAGCTGTGTGTTTAATAGTATAACCATATAAGGGCTTCTCAATGTGTGGCCCTGTTATTATGAGATACAAGGTCCAGACGACTTCCTGCTCGTATGAGTTATGAAATGATTGTGGTAGCATGGATTTACTGGTTCAAACCCCTCCCTGGCCCTTCTGCTTACTTTTTGCTCAAGTAAGTAGTTTCCACATTGCAAGCTCATCCGCTGTACGTGTGTGTGTGTGCGTGCGTGTGTGTGTGTGGGTGTGCGTACGCAGCCAGACAGATGTCTGAGGCCTTGCTTACGCCAGATGATGAGGTGGAGCACCTGTACACTGACTTACTCATTCATACACACACACACACACACACACACATATAAACACACAGTGTAGATTGTCTGGATCTGGGATTACAACTGGCTCTTCTTCAGAGCACCTGAGTCACACTTTGTGTTTCAGACATTTATCAATAATAATTAAATCACTATTCCGTTCTGTTAGAGATGAGTCTGAGTTACTCACATCGCTCGTGACTTGAATTCAACCAGGTAAAATCTAGGAACCAAACATCAACCTGACAATAAAGCACGGGCATTAGAAATCAAACGATCCAGCCGATGCACTGAAAGGATTTTTACAGCTTTGAAAGAAATATATCGAAATGTCATTTTCAGTCTTCAGAGAACCAAAACACTTTGACTTGCTGTTTCCTTATCAAGCCCTCAAAGACGTAGTTCTTGCCTTGAAGGACTTCAATCTTAAATGACTTCACAGTTGAGTTTGCAGGTTGGAGACTTGAATGGAACTTTTTTAATGAAGATATAACTTACATAATTTGAGACTTGACTTGGGAATCGACTTGGACTTACCCTTACATACTCCAGATGTGCTTTGTCTTAAGGCATGGTCAGACATAGAAAATGTATCTCGGTTTTGTCTCAGATGGAACTTGAAAGCGGACTCGGTGGCTTGCAGCTCAGATGTCTTTAAACTTTGTTTGGCCTGGACTATTTGCAACATAAATCACTCAATTGACTGTAAGGGACTTAAAGGAAGTTGGTTCAAATGCCTCATCTTCATCGTCGATCAGGTAAATATTCAGCCAGGGCTTTGAAAGATATTCCTGCTGGCAGTCCTCTACATAAACATGAACATAAACAATCCTCTCTCCAACTTTAACTCACATTTCCACCGTCCTGTTCTGGTAATATCACCACCCGCGAGATATCAGAGCGAGACTTCTCCTTAGAAGCACTTCAGTTTCTGGTTACACAAAAAGGATCTTTGATGACCTTTGTAGGGATCATGTCCGTAATGTTGTCAGACACTTGGAGTAACAATGTGAGCCTGTCAGTGGCAAAATTAAGCACTTTCAGAGGACGTACTCTGATTGGGCACAACTGCCCCAGGGGATTATGTTGCATCCACTTCGGTCGTATCACGGCTATGCTGGGCCGATTCCAAAAGTTTTTGTTCCTATGAGTCATTTCGACACCCAAATTTGTAAAAAATGGGGCCCAGGTTTAAAAATACCAAACTTCTCCTTTAAGTTGAACATTGACTTGCGTCCAAAAGACTTGAGACTTCACTTAAACTCATTAGATGCTTTCAGAAATGATTTGGACGACTTTGATACTGAACATCGACCAAAGCGCGAATGACTTGGGCTTCCTTGGTTTGCTCTGAAGCACTTTACACTGACTTTAGTCCTGGTCTGACGGACTGGACATTTGTCTGACGGACTTGTAGGTCAGTTAACTTAAGACCTGACTTGACTTGAAACTTAAACTTGTATTAAATTACTTAAGGGATGACTTAGATGGTTAAGAACTCAAATGCATTGAGACTGAACTTGGATTAGAGCCCAAGTTACTAAGAACTTGACTTGAACTTTCTCTCAAATACTGGATTAGAGACTTGGTCTGAAAGACACGAGGCCTGGCATTGGCCTTAAAGTACTTGTACGTCAGTTTCATTGTAAATATGTAAATGGTATCAGCCCTGAATGGTTGACCTTAAAAGTTTGGCTCACTGGAGAAGATCTTGTCAGAACAGGTAACAAACTGCTTGTTGTATTACTTCAGTTTTTAAGCCTTTCAGATATGGATGCGTTAAATGGTAATCTGATATGAGAAGATGCACTGAAGATATATTCCTAATTATAGAGAATAGAAATGCCATAAATGTGAACTCTTTACAGCCTCTTTTCCCTTAAGGCAGAATGGGAAACCACCAAATGTTGATGCTAATTGTTGAATGGATCGCCACAGGCACAGGAGAAAACAAAGAGAGGTTAAAGGAAACATAACTTATTTCTATTGATATGTTGATTGACACTGAGATAGACCAATCAGTTCATGTACAGGCCTCAGCAAACAGTGGACAGGACAGAGGATTTCATTGGGAATCATAAGAAAACACAAACAAGCAGGTCCACTGAGTGATTTGCGAGCGAGAGGGTGTTAACTTACTGCTGCTGCTTAATATGTTGATGATACCCCTGATGTGGATTTCTGGTAAATCCCTGAGGCTTTACTACTGCCCGGTTAGACCTAAACACAACCCTTCCCTGTTATTGCAAGGGATTCTCAATAGAGCCAATCCAACACGAGCTACAGTTACCACTGATCCCGCTGGTGTTGGGAAAGCATGCAAAGCATTTGAGTCTGTCCCGGCGAGCCCTATTACTCATGGTCAATAATCCTGCTGGTCCTGTAAGGAGCATTCAGATGGAAACACACCCAGAGAAAGCGAAGGGAAGGAAATGGGAGGAAAAGATTGGACAGGAAAGGACACAGGACGACAGACAGACAAGAGGGTGGGCAGGTGGAAAGGACAAAGGTGAGGGAAAGGTAGAGGAGATGAAAGATGAAGGGATGAAGAAGAGATAAAAATGAGGAAGCAAAGCTCAGATGAGATTGAGTTTCCTGGACTTCTGTGTGTTTAACTTTGTGATGGACAAATCCTGAAGAGGTGAGAAGGATGAATGTGTTGTTATAATGAAAGATTAGACACAGACATGCAATATCCGCCAAAAGCAATAGTAGAACACTTGTTCTGTTTTTCTATGGAAGACAAATTCCAACACGGTGCCACTCCAAACCCCTCAAATATGGCAGCTCAATCAGTGATTATATACTTTAGTACATGACCGTCTCCGAACCTCCCTAGCGTCAGCTTTGCACCTGCAGCGCTCTGTGGTCAAGTTAGCAAAAATGTATTTGCAGTAAAATTTTTAAAAACAGGTCAAGTCAAATTCCTTGTATGTGTTTGCATACTTGGCTGATATAAGGCACCAAAAACAGCTTGGTTATGTTTAGGCACAAATATTATTTGATTAAAGGTATAATCTCGAAGATTTTCATGTAAATAAATGTCTGTTAAGTCTCTATCTATCGCAGAATGAGGTAACACAATGGTGTTTGAGCCGATGGCCCACTGATGAAAGCTTTTGCATTTGCAGTATTACAGACTGGGTGTCTGTGCCGACTTTCACGCAAAAAACCACAAGCGGTGCCCAGTTAGTGACGCGTTTTCCATCAGCCAGCAGTGGTTGGTCTGCCAGAGAGGGTAGGCGGAGCTAAGCGGCTGCTTTTCCGCTCTCTGCAAGTGTTGCGAGTAAACAGTAATCTAC
Organism: Semicossyphus pulcher; assembly: GCF_022749685.1. NCBI lineage: Eukaryota > Metazoa > Chordata > Actinopteri > Labriformes > Labridae > Semicossyphus > Semicossyphus pulcher. Next base: position 26,769,583 of record NW_027211659.1, read on the forward strand.
TATGGCTGAACAAACAAAGAAAAGATGGATGACTACAGATACAACTTCAACAAGAAGTGAAAATCCAAAGAAAAAGAAACAAACTCGACGCTCAGATGAAGCAAACAGTCTGAAAAGGAAAGCGACCGTCAGCCAGGAAAATCAAGAGTTACAACCGGAGCCAACCGTGGACGTCACACATGCAGCACTGTCTGGATATCTGGGAAGTGTTCTCCTGTAATTACCGTTTATCACCATAGGTGCCGCCAAAGAGAAGGAAACTGAGATGTTTGAGATTACAACTTAAAAAAATAAAATACATGTATATATACAATACATAGACATTAATTACATAACTGATGAGCCATGATTTTTTTATGTTACTAACTGAACAAACGCAACAAGGTTGACAAACTAGTTTACCTCAGGCAAGAGACACTTTTGGTTTCGTACAGGAATCAGACCTTGTTCTTCAGAAACCACTAAGGGGACTTTTGTGGTGTTATACAGCATCTTTGGTATCATATCGTCTTCATTTTAAAATGTATTTTAAAATTGTTATCCTGCTAGTAATCCCCATTTGTAATGACCTTTGAAACAATAAATAAGTGCTAAGGTACGTGCAAAATCACACAATCAGTTATGTAATTAATGTCTGTCACTAACAAATGCAACAAGGTTGCCAAACTAGATTACCTCAGGCAAGAGACACCTATGATTTCATACATGAATCAAATCTTAGTCTCCTTGTTCAGAAACCACCCTAAGGGGACTTTTATGGTCTTCACACAACATTAACTGACTTCCAACGATGTCAGCTTGTTCTGATGTGCTGTTGAAAAGAAATATTAGGATTGCAAAACTCACCGTAACCTCTTTTAATCTTACATAAGGTATTAGTGATAAGAAGCGAATGAGCATAGTCTTATTAAAATAGAACGTTGACTCTATACATGTGATCCACTTTACCCTCTGTGCCACCTGACTCTAGAGGCCCAATCTAATCAGGTCACTACAGCCGGCCTGCGGCTCCAGGACCAGGCCACTGCGTCCTTACCTCAGCTGATATACATGGTCAAGAGAAGGAAGTGTCTGAGATAACCGAGGCGTTTCTCAGTCAGACAGGCATGAGGTAAGTCAGCAGGAATCTCTCACAGGGCATTACCTCAGTCTGCAGGCCTACCAGCCGCTGTTGGGACTGTCTAGAGAAAAAAAAAGAAATGAAAAGACACGCCCCGGAGATGGTTCCTATTTTAGGCTCTGAGTTCTTCGTCATTATTATGATTGTCTGCTGTTGGGGAGAAAACCCCATGATTCATATTTACACATTGTGAGGTTAGCTCGGGTTTTTTTCTGTGTAATTAAAGACCATGTCTGCTCTTGCTCAAGTACGTGTGTGTCAATTTGTCAAATGACTTCACACATTGTTTTTTCAGAAGCTGAAATAAGTAGCAGATTAGTTTTTTGGTGGATTTGTTGCAGGCTGAGATGCTTTCAAGCAGACAGATTCTGTTTCTTTTCCAGTCGCTGCCTCGTCTTGTTATCCTCAAAAGCAATAGTGTTTTTCTTCTTTGACAGTAACCTGTGCGGCTTCCTGGCACAGCCGCAAGGAATGTTCAGAATGCACCTGAAAAAGTCAACAATAAAAGTATTTAGGGGACATTAAATTGCACACAATGACTGCCTAGTACAACAGATGCCTTTGTTGTGTGTGCTGCAGCTCACCGCAGAGGTACAGCACGGACAGGGATCCTATTCTGCCGTGTAATCTGAGATAAAAAAAGAGAAGTGTAGGGGAAAAGCCTTTAGAGGGTGGGTAACTTCAGATGCTATCGCCTCTTCTGCATCATCTGAGCCATCAGAGACAATCAAAGACTGTGTGTGGCACACTCGCTCACCCTGATCCCGAGCCAAGGCGCCGCAAAATTAATTTTGATCCAAGCGATATACACAAGCCTGAGCCATGCGTCCACGCCCAGAGAGGACCCCACACCCCAAACCATCCCAGCGCCTGCTCCTCTCATGTTTCTGACTCTGTGCTATCAAACACAAGGTGGATAAAACTACAGGAATGTCAGTTTATCAGACCCCGTCTCTACGCCTGTGACGATATATGAACTCGTCCCATCTGATAGCGAGCAAAAGTAAACGTTTCTCTGTCACTGTTCATCACCCGGAGATACCAGGGATTTGTTGTTTTTCAGTTTTGTTTTTCCTCACCTCTCCGGTTTATCTCTCTTGGCAGCTGGCGCCAGGCATGCGTTGGAAGAGAGGAGCATTGTTTTCCTTCGCACTGTCAGGGAGGCTGTTTAAACCTGAAGGATTCCAGCATTACGTAGCTTCTGTGCACACACATGCAAACTTTTCTTTTACTTGCTTTAGACCTTGTATCCCATCAGAACCCTTAAACTCCTAAACTTAAAAAAGATTCTGATCAATGCACAGTGAAAAAGTGAATTCTTGAGGATGAAGTTTGGAAATTATGAGAACATAACTGGATATTGGAGACTAAGTTGCCTCTTTGAAATGGTTGAAGAGTAACTGTTCATGACCTTACACTCACCAATTTCTTTCCAAATAGTATGCCTTTTACTTACTTAAAAGTTACTCATAAACATTTTCCACTTTCCCCAATACGATTGATGATTGATTTTATTTTATTATTGTGTCATGCATAAATAATATGGCCTTCTGAAAACAGGCTTACAAGGCACAATTATTTTGCAAAGAGACCAAAACACAAAGCAGTGTCACATACAGAAAATATATTTAAGAAGTAAAACGTCCTGACGTTTCTTCCAAGCTCTAGAGACAAAAGTGGCCGAACATTGAAATTAAACTGTTTTCCTCAAATGAATGTAAAGTTACTCACTCATTTAACCCTGTAAGACATAAACTATTATAGTCAAGGTGAAGAGGAAAGTCTGTTGTTGTCACCATTGTTGGGAATACTTTAAACATGTATTCCAACAGTTACTAATTACCTGTTAAAAAATGTAATCAGTAGCCTAATCCAAGGGTCACAATTTTAAAGTAACTGATTACTTTTAGTTACTTTTAGGTTACTTCAATACTAAATCTGCAAATAAAGACAAGAGAATACTTCTGTAATGCGTGAATGCCCGTTTAAATTAAAGTGGTAATTGTGCACATTTAAATGTGCTTTGTTAAGTTTGCTGTTCACACTACTTCACACTCAAACTACAAGTAAACTGCCATAAACTTGTTCCAGTCTGGAGCTTGTGTTTTTACCCACACCATCCCGGCCGCGGCCGTCACAAATAATTTTTCAGTAGAAGAAGACTACAACAGGTTAGCTAACATTTTTAACTGGAATTCTGTGCAGCTAACGTTAGCGGTCGGTCTTACCTGTGAACGTTAAACGTTTAAATTAGATGCTTGGGGAAGGCAGAACTTGCACTGTGCTGTCATGTTGATCCCATTTTCTCCTTGGCAACTTTGAGGAGCGGTGTTGTGAGACTTGTGTGTCGTGAAGTGTCATAACGTGTGCGCGCAGGTGCATGGTGTTATCAGAGACGCTCAGACAGACAGTTTAGAAATGAGACGCCAGATACATCTTCAAAAATAAGTGAAAATCCAAAGAAAAAGAAAAACTCGACGCTCAGATGAAGCAAACAGTCTGAAAAGGAAAGCGACCGTCAGCCAGGAAAATCAAGAGTTACAACCGGAGCCAACCGTGGACGTCACACATGCAGCACTGTCTGGATATCTGGGACGTGTGCTCCTGTAATTACCGTTTATCACCACAGGTGCCGCCAAAGAGAACGAAACTGAAATGTTTGAGATTACAACTTTACGGTCAAGGTAAAAAAATCACGGTTTGGGTTTAAAAAAGTAGTAAGGTACATGCAAAATCACACAATCAGTTATGAAGTTAATGTCTGTTACTAACTGAACAAGGTTGAAAAACTAGTTTACCTCAGGCAAGAGACACTTTTGGTTTCGTACAGGAATCAGACCTTGGTCTTTAGAAGCCACGCTAAGGGGACTTTTGTGGTGTTGTAGAGCATCTTTGGTATTATATTGTCTTCATTTTAAAATGTATTTTAAAATTATTATCCTGCTAGTAATCCCCATTTGTAATGACTGTCTCTGTAATCTAATGACCTCTTTTGTTTCTGTAACTGTTTTACTTAACGCCGTTACTTGTGTCCTGTTACTCCCCAGGCCTGGTCCTCACGTTGGTGTAACGTGGCTGTGGAGCGCAGCTGTGTGTGAAACTCTTTCTCCTCATCTGCCAAAGTGAACTGAAGCGAACAGAAGTGGTCCAAGAATCGTGCTCCAAACATGCTCGGTGTGAACACAACATGTGGCTCTTTAATCAGCGACCCCCTCAGTCTCTGTCACCCCACCACTCCTCCACATTATTCATGCCTTTGGACATCTTGCTGTTATTTGCCCCTCTTGGACCTGTTGACCGGCTAAAATTAGCTCTCTGCTGGTATTTTGGACTGATGAGGGAATTTTTCTACCACCTTTAAAAGGGAAAGGAATCCTGGTGACTAATGTGCCGTGCACTCTCAGGAGTTAAATGTAGAACCAGTATGTAAACAGTCTGGCTTTTGTTTCCGAGGAGCAGAGTTTCTGTCCACATTCAAGTGACGTCGTGTGTGAGGTAGGCTGGAAGTAATGGTGGCAGTCCGAGGGAGAGAGAAAAACTAATGCTCATTTGTGACGCAAAAATAAAAGCCTCGGATGTTTATCTCTAACGTGGCTTCCTTGTGCAGAGAGAGCACCTTGTGTTAGTATGAGCATGAGTGCTTTGTGTGTGTGTCAGAGGGGAAATTCCAGCCAGGGGGATATAAGGTGTGGCTGAGGATCATCTCTGACCACTTTAAAGCGGGGCCATCATCAGCGTTCCTGTATGACTCTCGGCCCCAGCTGCATTTCTCTCTGAGGGCTCATTATTCTGGCAGGTGCCCTATTGTCCCGTCTTTGCGGGCCTTTTCATGAACATACCGAAAACACAACACCAAAATATGCAGGGAGGAGGAGGAGGTGGAGGAGAGGAGGAGGAGGAGCAGGGGGGAGGTGATGGTGGCCTGAGTCAAAGTGAAGAAGACTCAGAAAAGTGTGGCATCAAAAGAAGAGAGGAACCTTTGTTCGGAGAGAATAGAAGCCGTTTAGATGTTTGGTGGTTGCTTGTGGGATGTGGTGATAGTGGTCACTATAAAGGAAAAGCTCAGACACTGATGTGGGGATGACTGTTTTTTATGAATGAAAACATGATGGGGCCAACAGCTGTAGCTCATGCAGCAGAGGCGTCCCCCAGCTGGCCTTAACGTGCCGTTTTTCGCTCCCTTTCTGGGTCAGTTCTGATGAATTTCACCTTCAGAGGTTTGTGCACAAATGACTGTTGTTTTCAGGGCACATACATCTCCTGCTGTGTCAGAGACTGCGTGCGTGTCTTTGTATGACCTCATGGGAAAGTTCTTTTGGTCTGGAATAAACACAACAAAGGAGCTGATGACAGATGTTTCAATAATAGAAGAACAACTGATGCTCTTGTGTTTTAATCTGGCAATGCCTGAGTGTTGGTGAGTCTTACTTACGTCTAGCCAACATCTTAAAGATAAACACACAGAATATGTGGCACACATGGGAACACATTTGGACCACAGCTTAAATCCCAGACTTCAAAGAATATTGTAATAATTGGAGAAGAACGTAGAAAGTATGGAGGAGCAAATCACAATCATAATTGTGTCTTGTGGAGGACTGATGAAAGACCCTGGATCTGCAGGATTCTTTGGTACCAAAAATCAGAAAAGCAGAGAGAGTAAGCGGAAGCAGGGCACTATTTTCTTCATTAGGTAGAGCTGGTAGAGGCAGCAGTAGACCAGCAACTCCCAGGTCCTGCAAGGTAAAATCACTGTTTGTCAATGGAGTCTGGTGGCTTTGAGAAACAAATCTGTCAGTGGCTAAAACGAGCACTTTTAATGGACTTAATCTGATTGGGCGCATTTGGAGCTGGATGACTTTGCAGCCATTACAGCCAGTTTCATGGCTGTAAGCTGAAGAAATCTACTGGAGCAATTCCAAAACGTTTTGTACCTTTAAAGTGCTTCTCTTGAAGATCTCAGTTTTGTTTTCTTTGGCGGCACCTGTGGTGATAAACGGTAATTGCGCACACTTCCCAGGTATCCAGACAGTGCTGCATGTGTGACGTCCACTTTGTAACTCTTGATTTTCCTGGCTGACGGTCGCTTTCCTTCTCAGACTGTTTGCTTCATCTGAGCGTCGAGTTTGTTTCTTCTTCTTTGGATTTCCACTTCTTGTTGAAGTTGTATCTGTAGTCATCCATCTTTTCTTTGTTTGTTCAGCCATAGTAGATTACTGTTTACTCGCAACACTTGCAGAGAGCGGAAAAGCAGCCGCTTAGCTCCGCCTACCCTCTCTGGCAGACCAACCACTGCTGGCTGATGGAAAACACGTCACTAACTGGGCGCCGCTTGTGATTTTTTTCATCAGGCTTTCATCAGTGGGCCATAGGCTCAATTACCATTGTGTTACCTCATTCAGCGATAGATAGAGACTTAACAGACATTTATTTAAATTAAAATCTTCGAGATTATGACTTCAACTTATTTAGACCCAAAATTAGGGCCAAGATTTAAAAGCATGAAAATCCAGGCACCGGTTTGGCTCAGCGGTTAAATCAGCGACCATATACAGAGGCCCTTCACGTGCCATCCCCACTCTCTCTCTTCCCCCATTTCCGCCACCATCCACTGTTCTCTCTCTAAAATAAAGGCATAAAAAGCCCAAAAAACTGACTGAGCCTGTTTAACTTTTGTGTTGGAGCCCTGGTCTAGAAGCAATCTTTATATTCTGGTTTACCGAGAAAAGAACAAACTGAAAGTGAGTTTGCACTCACTCTCAAACAATCCACCACCTTCACTGCCTCCCTCAATCCCCATTATCACATCGCTCCAATCATAGAGGTTAAGGCAGGCCATCCTTAGGCCAGCACCAGCCACCATACATAACACAAATGAGGGCTTTGTGGCCCCTGAGTGTGCCTTCAGTGCTCGGGGAGTCAGGAGGTCAGGATAGTGGAAGGTGGGGTGAGGAGGTGACAGGGTTTGGGGGCTGACGGGGAGACATAGATTGGGGTGGGAGAAGGACGGAGGGGGGCAAGGCGAGTTTGGTGACAAGGCTTCAGTTGTTTTGCTAAAATGGGGAAGAACAACCCTGACATTATGACATGACATTATGTGGACTCACTAAAATACACACACGCGCACACACCGTGCACCGCGGCATGTTGACCCCCTCACCTCCTCGGCTACAACATTCAGGAGAGAAAACAGAATAACTGACCTGGGAAAAGCTTTGAGAGGCAGTGTTGTTGCAGTTTTCTCAGCACTGAACATATTCCCTGTCTTTTAAGGGAAATTGTACTTATTCTACTGAGGGTAATTCCCATGGTGAGAAGTCAACAAGAAAGCCACTGTTACGCCACCGTCTTGGTAAACTGATTACAGAAGTCGTGATGGTTAAATACAAATCTTTTCCCTTCTTGCCGTGTTTTCAAACAAAGACTGAATTTTAAAAAGACAGAAACAACGTTTTTTGCTCATTAGTGCTCGCAAATATGCTTTCAAGTTGAAAAGCCTTGTTACTCTACTAATCTGCCCGTGAGAGAGAGAGAGCAGGGACCGCAGTCCACGTTGCTCCAGAGGTCAAAATGTCACTTCGGGTTGGAGGGAGAAGTAAACAGGGGTGGAATAAGCCTTGTGTCTTAGGGGGCCCACGCCATAAATCCTTAGAATAAGAGTGCCTCTACATGCTCTCAAAGCGCTGAAACAAAGGGTCAGGCTGTAATCGCCGGTAATAGAAATCCTGTTGTGTTAGCTCAGCGGACTCATTTATTAGCAGGGTTCTGCTGAGAAGAATCTTTGATGGGGTCTTATTCTATTACAGCGTCTGGGCATTTGTCAAAGTCTCGTTAAGCATCCACAAAAATCTGAGTGATTAGAATCAGCTCATTTTGCTGACGATGACGTGGCAGATCATACTTTGATTGACATCTACCTCTCTGTCTAATGGCACATGTAACAATCAGTGCAGTGCAGCCCTTAAAGTTGTAATCTCAAACATCTCTGTTTCGTTCTCTTTGGCGGCACCTATGGTGATAAACGGTAACTGCGGGAGCACACTTCCCAGATATCCAGACAGTGCTGCATGTGTGACGTCCACGGTTGGCTCCGGCTGTAACTCTTGATTTTCCTGGCTGACGGTCGCTTTCCTTTTCAGACTGTTTGCTTCATCTGAGCGTCGAGTTTGTTTCTTTCTCTTTGGATTTTCACTTCTTGTTGAAGTTGTATCTGTGGTCATCCATCTTTTCTTTGTTTGTTCAGCCATAGTAGATTACTGTTTACTCGCAACACTTGCAGAGAGCGGAAAGCAGCCGCTTAGCTCCGCCTACCCTCTCTGGCAGACCAACCACTGCTGGCTGATGGAAAACGCGTCACTGGGCGCCGCTTGAGTCGGCACAGACACCCAGTCTGTAATACTGCAAATGCAAAGGCTTTCATCAGTGGGCCATAGGCTCAGTCACCATTGTGTTACCTCATTCGTCGATAGATAGTGACCTAACAGATGTTTATTTACGTGAAAATCTTTATAGAGATTATATCTTTAACATCGTGTTTGAGTTGTCTAAATCAGAAGAGGAAGCAGAAGCTCTTCCATCTGAAATGATTCATTTCAGTTGGTGAAATTAACTAAATGGTGATTCACAAAATGCTTTACTATCCAATCACAGTTAGCAGTTAGCATACACATGCAAAGTTAGTTGAGATGCACCTATTTGTTCTCAAAGCTATGAAATGCTTGATAAAGACTGCGTAGCGTTAGCTAGTGCTGCACTATAACAGAGGTGAACTCTGAAGAAGCTCAACACCCACTGCCAGAAACAAATCAGTGGCCCACATGTAAATCCTGCAGCTGCAAATACACAAACCTGTTGACTCTCAACAACCACAGCCGTTCATCGACGATGACAATGCTGAGTGTAAACACTCAAATGTCTGCAGTGGGACTTTCCCTGAGATTAGATCATTACTTTAATTATGTAATAAATGTTTAATCTTAACCATGCACAATTTAAACCCAATATCAGGAACGTTTCCTACAACTTAAAAGACAGCATGTGGATTGTAACTAATGTCTAATACTTTTGAGATGCCTACCATTACGCACATAAGACCCCATATTACATAGTTACAGTTGATGCAAGTCTCGTGGCATTTTGAAAAAGCAAGATAAATCTCTTGGAGAATCCGTTACTGACCTGAAAAATCATCACCAACTCGTGCGGTGCATTCCTGCAGACCGCAGAGCCAAAAGCACAAGCGAGGTGAAGCAGAGGAATTCCTGGCCTCAGGTGATGAGCAGTCATAAATTCATTAGCCAATGTGGAGCGGGCTGATTTGGAAAAACGAATGCCGTTGTGGTGATAAACCAGTTGACCCTGTCAACTTGGCAGCTGTCATGACCTCAACCTAGGGTTGTATTAGATGAGGGAGGGCAGAGGGACAATATTTGTTTAAGCTGATAACGAGGGGTTGTAGAGGTTGTGTGTGTGTGTGTGTGTGTGTGTGTGTGTGTGTGTGCATACATGTTCGTGTTTTGTTTATGGTGGATATGTGAGACTTTGGGAATGAGCACATGTGAGAGATTATGTATACATATAAGTCTGCGCGAGAGCGTTAGATCTGCACCAATGCTCCGGTGATTATTGATACAGAGTATTGATGCGAGTGTGTGGGCCTCAGTGAGCAGCAGCTAGCCTGATGGCCTACAGCTCTTGCTCAGCGTCATTAACATTCCAGCTGTGGAGATTTTGGCATGCATTAGGAAGCATGACAAGACAGCTACACATCTCTCCTCCTGCTCTCAGCACACACTGTCATTTTCTGGAGAGGTACAGGCTCCACCAAGGAGATTAAAAACAAGCTGAGTGGCATCAGATCATTCCTGACAGATCATTTCTCTTCTTGTCTGCCTGCTTGTCACTCACACGCACCGTTACAGTGATTTGTTTTCTTTCTTACCTTTGGAGACACGATCTGCTGCTGCTGCTGACTCAACCGTCCAGGTACAGGTAAAGCGTTATTCAAACTGATCCCTCCCTGACATGCTATTTGCCCCGCAGGCAAACAAATCTCATTGCGCTCCTTGGCAGGTCCTAATAGATACATTTAGAGCAATTATCTGACTGATATTTTACGAGAACATGTGATGTGTTTTGATGGAGCCTTGCAGAAACATTACATGAGACCTTGCCGTTGGTAGGTGTTGGCACAGGCAGACATTCGGCCGGGCAAGCCTTGTGCTGTTGCACAAAGTGTTTACACACTGAAATTATGGCAACTGTAGACCTACCTTGAGAAACAGAATGTTGCACAGGGAAAAAGTGCTCTGATGTAGCAGACTGCGTGGCTCCACGTATGACCCACTATTGTTAGACGTTTCGTTTTAAAGACGGGCTGAAGGGGAGCGGTGTTGTTTTTTTAATAGAGTTCTACATTTGAATTTCCCCGTGTAGAAAAAAAGATTCTTGTGAAAATCTCACATTTCAGATATCAGCAAGTGAATTTCTGATATGTCCTGGATATTAACCCAATAACCAAAGTAATGATGTCAACATTAATTATGTTGATCTGCAATCAACAGAAATTCATTTACTTGATTCCCATAATTGAAATACTAGATATTTTTTTGTCTTTTGTCTTCATTAGATAAAACAGATGAAGTGAGACAGGAAATGTGGGGAGTAGAGAGTGGGGGTTGACATGCACCAAATGGATCGGCAGACCGGGAGTTGGACTGTAGCCTCTGTACATGGGGCGCCTGCTCTACCAACTGAGCTAAACCAGTGTCTCTGAATACTAGATATTAAAGGTATTGTTGTTATCTTAATGGTACTAGAACCTTCTAGTTCTTTCCAGTGAGTTATAGTGTCTAGCAAATATTGTTACAATTTCATTTAGCAGACGCTTTTCTCCAAAGCGACGAATATCTGAGAGTTAATACAACACACGCAACGATCAGGACAGGAGGGAACGAAGTCAGTAAGTGCCAACAAACAGCTTCAGGTGCGACCGGACACTGGTGCCAACAGGCGGCGTGTAGGGCGTTTTTTTTTTCTTTTTCTTAAATAATAACAATCATCATCAGCAACTTCAACAAGATCATTATAGTTATTATCATCGTCATTAAAATCCTAGTCAGCATAAACTACACCCTCGATGTCATCATCATCAGTAGCATCAATCTCATTAAGGTCAGAGGTGTTCATAAAGAGCTGGGTCTTTAGCTTCTTCTTAAAGGTGAAAGGGACTCTGCGGACCGAGTGGAGTTTGGTAGCTCGTTCCACCACCGGAGGACGACTGAGGAGAAGAGTCTAGTCAGAGACTTAGTGTAGACCTGGATGATATGATGCAAATCTAGATATCTGTTACATTCTGACTGTTTAGAAAACCAAAGCTGTCTTTCAATGTTGATGAGTCAGGGTTGATTTTTTTTATAGCTAGAATAATTGCTAATAATTGTAATAATTGAGTTGTAGGTTATATCAATTAGAATGGCAAGGAGTTGAAGTAACATCATAGATATGCAGTCTTGTATTATAACCCGTAAATATTTAATATCTGTGAATAAGTTTATGTCAATGTTAAAAAGCTGAGGAGTTGTGAGTATCTGAACTATGAGTATGAATTGTTTATATCTACCTCCACTGATGAGATGTGACTAAATGTTAAACCGTTTGCCGTATCTACCAGTTGCAATTACAGATAGTAAAATAAAAGTGCTCACGCAAACACACATCAATACAGGCTACAGCCAAAAGGACTCAAGCAGGTATGTGAAGGTCTTTGTGCTGGCAGCCACACTGGATTCCACTGTAGCTGTTAATCATAGTTGTAATTACTGTTTTACAGCTCCGGCATATAAGAGACACTCAGTCGTGACAGACAGCAAGACAGAAATGTTTTATGTTTCAACCAGAACAGACGAAGCCCAGGGTGTGCAAGTGTTTTTCATGTAGTGCACAGCTATTTCAGCTCCACCTTTTGGATTTTAATGAGCCCAAAGCTTCTCTTCTGTCATTATAAAACCCTACAGTTTAAAATATAGGGCCCAACCCATTTTCATCAGGAGAAAGATACACACAAAGTCTCAACAACATGACGCAGGGAAGAATTTAAAGTTACAAAATAATTAAGAAAACATTTTATTTTACATAAACTGTACAGATGACATTTATTTGACTAAATGATTCTTAGACAGAAACTAAAAATAACTTTCTTATTAAATAGAAAACTGAAACAAAAATAGAATTAAAGATGAAAAATGTAGTGTTGCTTATTGTACAAAACAGAGAATGAAAATAGAGCTAAGAAATGAAATCATATATCGTACCCTGATACAGTGGTAGGCCTATTGCAAATGATCAAAACAGTATTGTACACAGTAAGTCAATGGCCTTGCCATCTTAGTACAATAGCTAAAATCTTGGCCTCTTTGGTTCCATTTATTAGGTAAAATACATTTGAAACAAAATTCAATTTTCTTCTATAAAAATAACTTTTCAATGGCAGTTTTTGTTTCACTAATCCCGCAACTTTTCAGTGCAAACGTCACAACAATCATTCGCTTTGGAAAGCAGGCGAAAGATTACATTTCAAGTATTGATAAAGAGTCGAGGACTTAAGAGAGAAGGAAGGAGATAGAGAGAAAGATGGAAAGATGATTCAGTCTAAGAGAGCATTTTGAGTATGGGTATAGGTTACTATACATTGCATAGCTCATGTGGCACTTATTTAGTGATAGGACAGGACACTCAGTACCCCTTGGAAGGCATTTCTTTATACAAGTGCTATTCAGGGTGTGCATTTCAGTTTCTGCAAGTGCTGCACTGCACTGTGGCCCGATGGGCCGAAACTAGAGTCTCCACATCCAAAGGCCCACTTCTACTGGGCCTAAATGGGGCAGGAGGAAGCAGTTCTCTCTCTGTTGCTCCCAGTGCACAAGTGAAGTGCACTTACGAGATCTATCTTCACCTGGTTGTCATGGTAGCAGGGCCTGCAGCACTCTTAGGCAGGAAGTTGAGGTTGAGGCCCATAGTCAACAGCAAGAATGACAGCAGCAGCAGCTCTGTAGAGGACTTTCTTTTGCCTTTCTTCGGATGGTATAATCCTGCAAGGCATTAAGCGCTGCCCGTCTAATTCCACCAGAGAGGACAGTCAGACTGTGTCTGTCGGCATAATAAAGGGAAGTGCTGGTGTTCTGAATTGTATAAGCTGATGAATTGTCAGTGCTTTATAAAAACAAAAGTCTGTCATGTGCTTAAAGTACTTTAAGAGGGTTCAGAGGAGCGGGGTTAGGAGCGTGGGGTTGAAGCCAACAATGTCATCGGCTGATCCTGTCACTTTCCTTAAGCGCTTGTTATCTTCATACAAGAGGAGGAGATGAGCCATTATTTTTGACTAGAAATGGCAAACTAGAGCAAAGTATCATTTGGTGATTATCATTCCCTTCTCGTCCTGTTGCTGACCGGCTGTCGCCAAATGAGACTCGGACAGCAAGCATGTCACTCTGATAAATACACACACTCGCAAGCACACTTGCAAACACGCATGCACACATGGACACAATACTGATACTTGCTTGATTGTACCAGTGTGCACGTTGCTTGCAGATACAGTAGGTATAAATATATTGTATATGTGTACCGTACAATAACGTCCCGTTTGTACAAAAGGCCTTTCTGACTGTTCCAAGTTCATGAGGGGTCAGAGTGGACTCAAGCACAGCCGCACTCCTCCACGATCATGTTGGGCACGTCCCTCTTTACAATGTTGTACTCATCATCAAAGTAGAGCATGGACATAGTACTGAGCTTGGTTGGGATGCAGCAGGAGTTGACTGAGCCTGGGCTCATCCCTCTTATGCGATACTGGTTTACTACTGCCGTGTGGAAGGATGAGGCTGAGCCCGGTACACCTGCCATGTAGGCCGGGCAGCTGCCCTCGCAGTAGTTTCCGTAATAACCGGCTGGTGCAATGATCCAGTCGTTCCAGCCGATAAGGCGGAAGTCAATGTAAAACTGCTGCCGACAGCAAAGTCCCCCACTAGTGCCGTCACACTCCAGCCCTCGCTTGCGAATACGGTGCTTTCCATCCACCTGACGAGCTCGCACCACCAGGAAAGGCCGATGGGAAGGGTCACCTGGGTCCACCAGCACTGGGGCCACGCCGGCTGTCTCACAGCCATCACAGTGGACCTCCAGGTCCTGTTGCCGGCTGCCTTTCCCAAACACAGCCCGCACTGCCTCTGAGAGAGGGAAAGTATGCCAGCCACTGCGTTTCAGATCCACCCGCTTCTCCACCAGTGTCCAGCGACCTGTTCCCCCTCCACCACCACCGCCGCCTCCTGGGCCTCCCTCTGCACCGCTGGCAGACCCGGCCTCCTGGTAGTGGATTTTCACCGTCACCTTCCTCCGGAGGCCCTTCTCAGGACCGCCTGGCAGGACTCGGAAGTAGAGCCAGAGGTTGGCCTGGGACACGTAGAGGTTCTGGTTGCCCTCATTGGAGATAAGGAAGTAGAGACCAGTCTTGGATGTGTGTTCATCTGTTGGAGACAGAAAACAGGAATGGTTTAACTCTCTATTTGCCTTCATGCAACAATGACACATTGCTTATTTGAGTGGGAAGCATTTTTTAAAATGTTGACTTTGAAATAGCAATGAAATGTTGTTAACATGAGTCAGTTGATGTTTATAGTGAGGAGGACAGAGTGTTTTCGAGTAAGACTTTAAAGTCCCTCAGGGAAAATCTACTTTAAAGATGGTTGTCCAACATAAATACATACAAGGCATTATACACCAACATTTCACAAAAACTATATCACCCAAGTAATCACCACGAGTCATGGAGAAGAGAAAAAAAGGCATTCAAGGTTGAAACAAAGGACAATTCGTATCTTTGTATCTCTGAAAGTGCTACCTTTGGGTACACCAAACCTCAGCCCTTATTGACGCATCTAGAACTCAACATCTGGACCCTCAACATCATGACGATGTTGAGGGTCCTAACATGAGTCCATGTCTTTCTGTTTGGACCCTCCAAACAGCTAATCTGCTGCCACTGGGCCACGCTTGACGACACATGGTGCTGGGACCCCCACCAAGAATCAATAAACAGATTAATTAAGGACTGGGCCATTGCCTTGCTCCATATCATGATGAAGATTAGAGCGTCATCAGCATAAGAACAGACCTCAACATATGATCTCTCAGGCACCAATTTACAAATGAAACGAATAAAAGAGGCGAGCGCACACAGCCCTGGTGGGATCCATTGAAGGATGAGGTATAATTTCTGCGATGTAACAACACATCTGATGTCCTCAGCCACCATCACATCGCCTGTGATCACGTGACCAAAATGCTACACATTGATCAACTGAAACATGACAACAGACAACCTACGTTGGCCGTTGAAGGCCATGAGAGAAATACTGGGCATTGCCAGTTGGTGAACCTTGTTCTACTACTTTTTTGTCAAATATACAAAAAAGGATTAAGATTGTTTCCCTTCTTCACACACAAACACAGCATGTACCCCCATAAAAAGCAGAAAGCCTCCTAATAAAGGGCACCGCTCTGTCTTTAAAGGGCTGTTTTCCCCCTTGTTTTCTCTGTTTGCTCTCAATCACTGTGTCAGGTGACCTCTGTGGCAGCTCCTGATAGGCCAGCTGTGACAGGCCAGTTCTGGGATCAAGCCCAGTTGGCCTCAGGTCCAGCTTTGTAAGTGACAGGGGCCAAAAGAAAGAGAGAGAGGTGGGGAGAGAGAGAAAGGGAGGGAGGGACAGGGAGGAGAACAGGGAAGAGGAAGACCAAGGAATGGAGGAAGGATGCAAGTAGGAAAGGTGGGAGGGTGGGAGGGTTGGCGGACACGGCCAAGGCTCCCGGGGGGTTCATTGAGTTCAATGTTAGTGCCCCCCCCCCCCCCCCCCCAGAAACCCCACCCCCACCGTACCCCACCCCTTTCCCCCTCCTTCCATGTGTGAGCACCCGGAGAGTGACAGCACAAAGCCCCCTGTGAGGCACTGGGAGACAGCCGCGCTGCAGCCCGCCATTGAAACGCGTGGCTTTCCAGCAAAAAGCATGATGAGGCAAAAATAAAAGCCATTTACATGACACTGGCCACTTTCTGCAGCAGCACAATGAAGAGATCCCGGGAGTCTTAGGGTGGCGATGGGCTCTCCCTGGCAGTATTTTTTTTCTAAGCCTAATGATGTCTTCCAAATTACCCTGAGGTAACTTGAAAGGTTTCTATTTCAGGAGATTTGGTACAATGTGCCCAAGCAGAGCAGCGCCTTTGAAAGCAGCTAAATTACTTTGTTTGCCGACTGATTAGTGTGTGTCAGTGTCAACAGGTGGCCACCAAAGACGGGCCCCCCCTCTTTAAGGCGCCTCACGCCTCTTCCTCCTGTAAAGCACGGCTTTACATTCACATAGAAACCTGTTCAGACCAGCTCTCCACTCTAACATGTCAGCTGGGAGCTCAAGCACTTCACACACACATTTGCATCCATCCATGCACACACACACACACACACACACACACACACACACACACACACACACACACACACACACCCAACCCCACAGTAAGGAATACATCAACTTTGAGCCTTCTGAATACCAAAGCCTGTGGGTAAAGTATCAAGTGCACGGTGAGTACATATTGAAATCCATCTGAAGGGAATTACATAAAGGAATCAGCTGAATACCCTTACCTAATTCAGCGCACTACATTCTTACTTGCCTCAACAGCTCCAAACTTAGATGAAAGGGGTATCTCACACCATCGAGCACACTGACAGAGTGATAAAAAGTCAAGGAATGAAGCCTAAAAAGAATACTGATCATGAATAAATAGCAGTTAGCTGCTTCTGGTGTTAAACCCGGGGCCCATTTCTGCACATTTTGGGGTCAAAATGACTAACAGGTACAAAACTATTTGGAATTGCTCCAGTAGATCGCTTCAATCAGCAGCCACAAAATGATCTCAGGGCAAATCAAGTACAAGGTATGCCCTTGACAAGTGAATGTTTTTGCCACTGACAGGCACAGATTGTTATTCAGATTGTCTGACAACATTGCAGAGAGGATGCCCACAGTGTTAGATGTTTTTGCAAAGGAAAAGATATTTAGAAGAGACAAAAGATAAGAAAGGCAGAAAGTTTAGGATTAAACTCTTAAAATATGAGGTGGTTTGGGCATCTGTTTAGGATGCCAACTTGACGGCTCCCTTTGGAGGTTTTGTGGTCATGTACAGCTGTAAGTGGATCTCAGGGTGGACCCAGAACTGGCTGGAGGGATCACATATCTTATCTGATCTGGGAAGGCCTCAAGATCCCTCAAGAGGAGCTGTGAAAGGTTGCTGGGGAGACGGACATCATGAATACCTTGCTCAGGATACTGCCAATGCGACCTGACCCCAGAAAAGCAGAAGAGAATTGATGGATGGATGGAGGAGACTGGATTGAGGATAGGAGCTCCACTATAACAACGTTAACACCATCTCCTGATGACACGCCAATCTCATCTCAAGGATACTTTAGTAGCTGCTTTGGAGCTTCCCATCATATCGCATGATTCTCATCAGGAGCAGAGCTTGCACCTCACTTGGTAGTATTTTAAGTATGTTGGAAGGATAACGGTTAAACTTTAAATTGAAAGAATTCTGTCGAAAGCAGATACAGATCGTATGATAGGGTCGAAAGCTCCAGAACAGCCACTTATTAAAGCTACCCAACAGAGTTTCTGGAGCAGTACCACACCTAAACCATGCTTCTTCCGAGATTCCCGTAAATACTCATCTTACCCTCTCCTCTTTCACACTGTTTCTTTCTTCCTGTCCTCTCTCCTCTCTGTAGGGTCTTGGACTACAAGTGTAATATCTCTCGGCAAGTTCAAATTCCTGCTAAACAATCTTTTTCATGAACTAATTGTTTAAAGGCATCTTGTTGACAGTGTGGTTGAATAAATGCCAACTCTTCATCATATGGCTTCCTTGGAATTGGGAGCACATAGCAATAAACTACATGACTTATTTGCACTGAGGTCCCTCTAAGGAACACATATTCTCTTCTTCATCCACTGTGTTACAAACAATTCAGAGCTGGCCCCGACACGCCTCGCCTGACCCCACAGTGGAAAGAGTATCAGCAGGCAGGACACCTGGGTGGGCTAGTGTGGATAAAGAGCTGCTTCAGCGTGTCCCCACCTGCGCCACCAAGTCAGGTAAGAAGCCACGGAAGGCAGGCAGCTCCAGAGCTCATTACTCAAATCTGCTGTCGACAAGACCACACGCAATGGAAGGACAAGGGGTGCGGCACAGAGCGCTTGTGGTTCTGACATGAACAGAGAGGCGTACGTGCATATTGCAGCAGCCATCCCTCAGGCCCGAGAGTCTCGGCACTCCAGGAATTCCTCACACGGTGAGGAAGGGAGGGAGGGAGAGGATGGAGAGGCAGGTCGCTGGACTTTTGGCTGGAGGTTAAAGCCACTGCGACACAGGCTCTGTTGTTGTTTAAGCTTTACAAAAAGGCCGTTTTTAATAAACTTGCATAAATCATTTATAAGATCACAACCCATACAGAGGCAGCCAGGCCCATTGAGGACTGAAACACACACTTGTGAATGAATGTGGAAAATGTATGGAGCAGGTCCAGGATGGCCATGACTGACAGCTCCTCATGAAAGACTTGTGTCCTGAAGTAAACCTGCCAACCCGATCCTCCGAAGGAACCGGACTGAAGTTAATGACCTTCCATAATGAAGTCTTAATTCTTGGACCACTCGCTGCAAGTTCACTGGGTCCGAACGGCTATAGTGAGCAATCAAGAAGCGCAGATCTAAACTTCTCCATCCACCCCTCTCTCTTCTGCCCTCCCTTCTTTCCCTTGCTTGTGTTCCCCGCTCCGCTCCCGTGGATACGGGACACCGAATCCCTCAGCAGGGACCCATGGGACCATGTCAGGGGAGAAGGGAGATTGGCATCGTCTCCCTCACCTGCCCGGGCCGCTTGGCAGACCTCTAACTTCTGCGCTGCGGCAACCGGAGATAACGAGCCGGCTCCCTGGCTGTCAAGCACGTAGTTAACCCCGTGCTGAGGGGACGCAAGGTGACCTTACTGCTCCGAGGCACATCAACACCTATCCACATCCATTTGCTGGCTCGCTGTTGGCTAAACATATGCCAACCTCGCCCCCCCAACCCGCCTTCTCCTAAACTGTGACAACAACAATTCAGGCTCCCTCATGCTTGGGGGACAAGCTCCCCTGGCTTCAGAGCTTTCTGGAGACCTTGCCTCCGAGCCATGCCCCCTGGCTGGCAGCATCCGATCTAGAGGGGGGCGTGAGCCAGCTGGCCAGGAGGCAGACGGGGTCTAGGGAGCAGGGACCCGAGCCAGCTCCATGGTACAATGCCACACAAAGGCTCAAAGGTGCGAGGAAGAATAGAACTAGGGGGAAAAAACAGAAGTAGAAGAAGAAGAAGAAGCAAAAAGAGCCCAGCGAACCTTTATATCGACAAAAACATTCTTTACAACACTGCAATATGGGCACACACACACACACACACACACACACACACACACACACACAATATCAGCCCCCATACCCCTCCACACTCCCCCAACACCAACTCCCCCGCACAAACTCAAATGTCTCATGCATTATTCTGATTTCCTTTGTTTTCTCTGCTTTTCCCTGCGTAACGTTGACATGTTGAGTTCAGCAGGAACATATAGAGCTCTTATAATAATTGCCTGGCTTTTGTTCCCTTGTCATGAGGGTACTCAGATCATTCCCATTGGAAGGTAGGACCCCATTCAGGCTAATTGTAGCGGCAGGGCCAATGGGAAAATACAGGATGCATGTGTGTATGTGTGTGTGTTTAAAATGTCCTATTTTGGTGTCTGTAATTGTATGTTTTCCTTTTGTTAAACTAACAGTTTGTGTCAAAGACGTCGTTCTCACAGCGCTAACGGACAATTATTGGATTCTGTCAGGCCCGGATGATTTTAGGTGTGTGTGTGTGTGTGTGTGTGTAGGAAAGGGGGTGTGTATGAGAGAGAAGAGAGAGAGGCAGAGAGAGAGAGAGAGGAAAGGGTGTTCTCTTTGGACTTGTGAGAATTAGTTAGATACACATTCTTAGAGGAAGGGATAAATGGCCAATTGAGGGACTTTTGTGTGTATTTAAAAGAGGGCTTTATACATTGGAGTATTGAGTGTGAGCGCGGCTTTAGTGATGAAATTGGATTCAGAGGTTCCTTTTATCCCATAGACAACACACATAGGGGTAATTTAAGGACTCTGAGTCTAGTTTCTTTTTAATTTCCACCAGGCTAAAACAGGAGGAATTAACACGAACCACTGGAAACGAAGCAGGAGGGAACTGTGATGTAATAAGATGATAAAAATAATGACTGCACTGGATCCAATTAGTTTATGGCTTCTTTTTTTTAACTGATATGATGCTTAGTGAGATTAACATGCTAAGCTTTACAGACTGAAATTTCATCCATGATTTTAAGTTATTAACTCACCTGGATCCCATGGTGTCTACTACAGGAAGTCAAAAGGTGAAAGGGTTCATGGAGAGGTCGCTTTAGATATATGCAATGCATTATTGATTATTACCTGACTCGGCGAAGCTGATAATCTCCGAGGTCTCCGCTTGAACCTCGTTGTTGAACGCAGCCTGTCCGTCAAAGCTGGGGATCTCCACCCGGCCGTCCTCGCGCACTTTCCCGGCGTGCAGTCTCCTCAGCGCCGTCACCATCGCGGCTTTGGGGATGGGGTGGGTGATGTTGGGTCTGTCTCTCATCTGCAGCCGGTTCAGTATGTGCCTCTTCACCGCCTCCAAGAAGTCTATGTTCACCCGCTCCGACTGATCCGGCGTCCTCAGGCCGCAGGACGCGCACGACTCCTGGGGCGAGCTCTGAGAGTCTGTCCCGGTCACCGAGCTGCAGCGCGCGGAGAGGACGCACGCGAGTAAACAGGACAAAGCCAAGCTGTGAAAGCTCATTTTTCTAAAGTTAAGATTACAGTCTGAATCCTAAGAAGGATAAGAGTGGAAAAATTAAACACACACAAAGGTAAAAGCTAATTTAAATCCGGGAGAACATCCACTTGTGCTCCAAAAGTGAGACGCCTCAAGATATCCAGAGAAGCCAATGAGATCTTTGTATTCCCAAACATACGAAGCTAATTAACTCCAGTCATTATGCATTCACTTTGTTATCCAACAATGCTTCTTTTCTCTGCACAAAATAAAAGTTCATCTTCTGTGATTGCGATGCGCACTCAAGAGTTTGGACTGTTGACGCGCTTCTGTCACAGCACGTTCAGGTCAGACGTGTAATCTACCAAAACAAACGAGGACTCTAAATTAACCCCCCTCCGGTGTCCAAAGGCGTTCAGTCCGCTCTTTCCCATTCAAAGAACATGCAGAAACTTTTACAACTGCAGTCCCCAAAGAGAAAAACACAACGTGAGTCTCGGTGAGTCCCGCGTCTTTTGTGTTTGCGCCTGCTGCTGGGTACCGTGTCCGATGCGCGCGACTGTAGTAGATGAACAGCTCCGTGCGTCCTGCAAGATGCTGCTGCTCACAGAGACCCTTTCTGCCTTTTGCAATCACGACAACAGGGGCTCCGCACACCCAAAGTTTTTATACAGGAGTCGAAACCACGTGGGGATTTCCACCAACTGGACGCGGGGGATTATTAAGACTACTACGTCTCAGAGCCACGACTGCACGGATGAAACAAGGTTTTATTATGGTAACACGCCGGCCCCGGGGAAGTTGCATAATTTTACCCCGATGGCTTGCGTTATTTGACTTAAAAGGTGAAACTACATTTGATCATTTAACGTAAAGATCCCAGGTCTGAGGAGCACAGGTTTAGTTTGAAAACTATGTGCAGTCCATGCTGTTAAAAGTGCGTTATTTCACTGTGCTTAATGTTAGACTGAGGGTACAAATACAATTATACTAATCTAATCTAATATTAAATTACACACAGGACTCTTTTAGTCTCTTTAAATACGTCATTCATTGTTGTTTTCAAAAACGTTTACATTACAAACAGAATAATCCAAATGAAGATCAACACGATGTTTATTATAATATGAATAGAGGATTCCAATTAAAGGGGAATTACGAATAAATAAAAGTTTGAACTTATGTCAGCTGAGTTTACGGACGGTCGTGATGTCGGTTAACAAATAAATTGCGCCATCTACCGATACAAACCTGTCCTTACACACTGCAGCTGCAGAGCTAGGTAGATAGCTGTGCCTCCTGCTGTGGACACTTTAAAGGCGGGCTGATGAAAAATACAACCAATTTATTTGTTAGTTTGTGTTATAATATTTATTCTTTGCACTTTATATTGATTCTTTTGCTCTTTTGCTCTGTTGTTTATGTGATTTGCTTGCTGCTGTTTCCAGTGTACTCTGTCAAAGCCCTGAGGTTGCCTTTGAATAAATTTGCCTTTCCTTGCAGTCGACCTAAACAAACAACCAGCGTCACAACAACTCACTATTAAGTGCTACAGATGGACTATTCAAATATAATATAACTAGAACAAAATATTGGATATCAGAAATGTTAGACGTCTGGGAGCTTTCTAATGACGTGAGCGTCTATAAATCATCAACTACTGCCAATTAGCTGAGACTCCCTCCTGACAAGGAAGACGAGGAGGATACCTGCATGATGGATTATGACATGACGGATGATCTCACCATAAGACAGTAAACAGATTATCTCAGCAACTTTCAAGACCACAGAGCTGAGAGGTTCACAAAGAGGGCACACAACCTGCACCAACATCTGTATGAACTTTGGGTTCACTGAGCACAACTCATCCACCTTGAACTTTCATTCAACTCGGCTCAATTTACACGTGCACACACACCTCTGTGACATAAGGGATAGTGGGTGTGTGCTGACACCCAATGTAACACCTCTGCTCAGAGGATAAATACACTAGTCGACTGTCTTTCTTCTTCTCTCTCTTCGGCTAACAGGTGGAAACGTTTGGAATCCGTTAAGGTAGGCTCCCTAAGACAAAATGAAAATGTCTGTCGTATGTGTTTTTCTACATCTTCTCTATCGTGATGTCACAAAACCAGCAGCTGAGCTGCTTTATCAATTTTTACATAATTTTGACAACGCTTTACGTTGTAATCCTTGCAGGCGGGAGTGAACCTGGAGCGAACCACAGAGGGACATTAACGTGCAGGTAAGGACTCAGGCTCAGCCCAAGTGAAAACAGAGACTCAGTACTTTTTATATGTAATTCACACAGGATTATTCAGGAGTAGGCTTTACCATGTGGTTATTTCATATGGACTAATTATTTGTTAAATTACCAGAAAACATGATACATCGTGATATATATCGTTATCATGATATGAAAAATCATGATATAGGATTTTGGCCACATCGCCCAGCCCTACACTAAGGAGTCGCTACCGAAGACAGAAAAGTATGAAGGCTTTACCTTCAGCAGAAATTATTTTAGCAAGAACAGACTGACAGCACCTCTCTGAAGGAAATAACGCTTGTTGAAATCATACAGGCACACATACATAGTTGAGTGTTCACAAAAATCTTTAAACAAAGAAAATGAACTGAGAAACAGAAACTCTCTCTTCTCTTCATTTCTCTGAGTGGTGAATGAACTCTTGAATAACGACTGTTTCCCAAAGAAGGGCCTCGGCCTCTCCCTGGTGAGTACGTGACCCTCCCAGCATTCTCCCTTGACAGTTGAGGTTGTTTATAAGTGACAGTACGGCTGCACAAAAGAAGGGGCAGGATCTGATTGAAAGATCCCTGGTTATAATAACTATTACCCTTCAGGCCCGGGTGGGTAGCGCCCCCGGTGATCTTCTGACAGGAAAGTAAACTCATTACAGTATGATTAGGTCATAACGTGACATCATGTGCCGCATTATCATCATGTGTTCTCTCAGTCTAGTGCAGGTACTTGTCGTGGCTCTCAGAAGCAGGTCTGTGTCATGTGTAGGAGCTGCAATGTAGGTCAACAGGTCAAACGAAGCTGGGCAGCCGAGCCTGCTGCGTCAGAGCTGATTAGTTTACTTTCCAACAGAGTCACAGGGTAAACAGAATATTGGATTAGCTTCACATGACATAATGTCATCAGGTAGAAAACAAAAGTTAAATAGAGCATTTCAGATTTTAGTCACAAACTGCAAATGTTTTTCAAGGGGACATATTTAAGCTCTGCCATCAGTTTTCTGTTATTCTAACATGTTTTTGAATCATGTTGGTAAAGATTGTTTCGTTTTAGAAATTTTATACATATTTTAATTTAATTATTTTTCGTAGCCCCCCCTAACCGCACTGCACTGTCACTCCAAAGTGGTAGAAAACATGGCTGCTCTATGATCAGTTATTCAGCCTTAAATGTACAAACCAGAATCACCAGGAGTAACGGAATGGTACTCATCGACTTGAGTACAAGCGAACAAAAAGGCAGCCTGAGCTGAATGACAATTGGTTGATTTCATTATGCAGTTTTCACTTTTTCACTGATAAACACCCAAAAATGTGAAACCCATGAAAATATGAGAATGAGAATATATCCGTTCAAAAGATACGACCCCTTTAAGAGGACCCTGTCCCATTGACAAGCAGGAGTCTGTCACACTCAAAGGTATTTATGAAATGTGTCTTAAGTGATGGACAAGACATGTAGCATTCATTTAAAAGGTATTAAATGAGTATTTCTATTTTCATATTTATATATATATAGAAAATGTTGATTAAAGACATGATGAAGAGATAAGAATTTCTTTTTGAAAACGTGTTAGGCACTGTTCTTCCAATACTCTGAATTTCCTCCCTGTTTGTTACTCCCATCTCCAAGCACACTGGTTCCTACTGAAGACTTAATTCTTTAAAATAGGTCACATAAGTATATCGGTTCGGCGTTTGGCATTCAGCATTCAGCATCTTGTTTTTTGAAGCCACGGCGGATACGCTTTGCTACACCTCTATACAGATTGGCAGGTATCCATGGCAGCAACCACAGGTAGGCGGGCACTAAAACAAACCCTGCGTTTATGGCCCATTTGATTTTAAATTGGACCGTAAATTACATCAAATCAGGCTTTATTGAAGAGGACTTTGAACTAGCGAGCGAGACCATAAACTCACTAAGAATATTTTCCCTGAGGTTATTAGTCAGCTGATTTATGGTTATTCTAAATCATTATGTATTAAGGAAGATAAGAATGATGTTAGTTACATAATCGTGAATTTGAAAGCTTGAATTCGTCTCACACAAGAGTCAGATTTGTATTCAGATATACAACAAGATATACGACAGCTGCTTCAGTTCTTCACCGTGCCTCGTTTTTTTTAAGGATGCACCATATAGGATTTTGGTGATATCTCATTTGTGGATATGTTCAAGTTTTTAACCGACTGCCAGATCAAGTCTCCTGTAGTGAAATAATAATATAATAATAATAAACTTTATTGATAGTCATTTGATTGCGCTCACGCTTATCATGATGACCCACGGGTAGATGCAGACATAAAAGCTTTTTTAAATGTACACATTCACTGAGAAACAGGTAACAAAACTGACCCCACTCAGGGTTACATGTCAAATAAAATACACACATTTTTATGCAACAATTCTAAGGGTGCATACCGCCACCTAGTGTATAGGAGTGTGCGGTGAATGGCATGTGCATCATCTTATAGGCAGCACTGACGTGCCAGTATGGCATCATGACGTCCCTTATATTTTTCACAACTATACCATTATGAGATCATTCTTGATGTAATGTTCAGTAGAGTCAATGTTAGTGGCTTTTTTAATATTATAGCTTTTCTCATCTCATTTGATTTCTGCATTAAGGCCATGTGATACAGTAACAGTATTTTATTATCCTGTTTTCATGTAAACCCTTTAAACATTTTAAACAAAGCTCGGCATATACTATAATACTGATGTTTTTGTTGTTACATACAAAAATATATGAAGTTAGTAAAGTTTGTTCTTGGCAGGCTGTTAGGAGTCAGTCAGAGTCATTTGCCATATGGACATGGGACTGTGTGTGGTGCAGGGTCTTCCGCCCAGCACCAGCAGCAGATCAGGCAGATGCTGAGATATATCCTCCTCTTCCTCCTCCTCCAGCAGCTCCTCCTCCGTGCAGCTCCACTGTGTTTTGAAAGCCTTGTTTTCAAAGCTCAAACAGTTTCCGATCCGCTGTGCGTCTCTCCCCACCAAGCACTCTTTGCTGTTGTGCAGTTCGGAGGATTGTGTGAGTGTTTTTCTTGCATAGCACTTGTCCGGGCTGAACGTCTTCAGCTCTATCGCTCCGTCTGATCCGAGAAAAGTGAGCGGTGCAGGAAAGCACCTGTTCTTAAAGGGCCTTGTTTTCCTGTCCAGCAGTGTGGGTTGGACTTCTGCATTGAAACTACTGGTGTTGGAGGTGTAGCTGGGACCCAGTCCGATACAGCAGTGGTGAATCTTGTCTGGGGGGGTGGAGCCCAGGAGTATTTGAACCTGCCCCCAGGTCTGCGAGGTGAAGTTGTACCTCCACAGGCAGTTCTTTGGAGAGTTCTGGCTCCTTCCTCCCCCGAAAAGCAGCATGCTGTCCTTGTAGGCCACAGCTGAGTGTCCCATCAGCCTGGAGGGACCAGACCTGAGGTAAACAATCAGAGGTGGTGTCAGCAGGAAGGAACACACAACCCAAACATCGACTACTTTGTGCAAAGGCCTTTTGCCTTTGTAGCTATTTAATGTCCAGCTGTGATTGTGATGGGCTGGAAATCCTGAAATTATACTGAACTTGTAAAACAAATATATGAGAAGAGAGAGCTGGAAAAGGCCGGGAAATTCTGCATACACTAGAAATGAATAAATGTACTGTGGTAACTGTCAGAACTCTGACTGTGATTTTTACCTGGGAATGTCAACTCGACTCCCTGTCCTAAATCCTCAAATGCTGCAGGCTGTCATCAGTGGGCCACAAGCTCAATCACAATTGTGTTTACTCATTCCACCAAAGATCGGGATTCGACAAATATTTATTTAAATGAAAATCTCAGAAACCCTGCCATCCTACAAGGGCAGGTGTAGAATTTCTCTTCATACTGTAACTGTGCTCTGACACCTGCACAGCGCTGTTGCTAATCAAGCACTACTTGACTGAAACTGTGAGAGAAATATGTTCCTCTATGCTACGAGGAGAGTAATCCCATTACTCATTTTGTTTGACTTTTTATGATATGAATGCTGCTATCATAATTCCCTCCTGCAGCTTGACAGAGTCTCTTCATGTCACCCTGTGTTTGGGCAGCACAGGGAGGTGAAAACTGATCCGGGGCTGCTCAGCAGGCGATGAGACATCCAGGTATTATCCTGACAGGATCAAGTTCTTTAGACACCAGAGAGATGTGAGGATGACCTGTTCTAGTGCTTTAACAAACGGCTTGTGAGGTTAACTGGCATGTATAACTGATGCAACTTAGGGGTTCATTACATCATGTATTACACTCTAGTATAATTTAGTTTACGTGACAAAAATTGTCTTCTGATGATAAGTACAGTATTGTTATGTATTTACAATGTGATTATGAAAAGCAACATCACACACTTTTAGACCACGAGATCAGACACACTAGGAGATCAGACACACTAGGAGATCAGACACACTAGGATCTAAGTCAGCTCAGGTAACAGTAGCTCCGTGCACATGGAGCCTACAATTCATGTTATGAGCCGTTTAAAAGCCCAAACTTGATCAAAAAGGTTCGTATAAACACCTCAGTCAGAATAAACGGGACCAATTTGGGTTAAAGTGGAATACATTTAATAATCTGATTTAAAGAAAATAATTAACAGCTAGGCCTGCTTCTGCCAGGCAAACATCAAACTGATGTTAGTTTGATAATCACCAGTGAGGCATGTTTTATGCATACAGTTAGCTAAGTTGAAGTTAGTTTAAAGTTGGGTATTGATCAGCTGGAATCGTGAGGAGAAAATGAAAAGAGGCAGAATTTATAGTCAAGATGCAAGAAGTAAAAATTATAGAAAGCATTTAATTGGATGAAATATTAGTTCTCACCCCAGAGTGATTGATAAGTCAATATTTTATTGCTTTCCAGGAAATAACAAAGTCTAAAATATTATTAAGGATGCCTGGAAAACAACTTTTTTTGTCATTGCTGGGCAAGACTCTGGTGTATAGGTGATGATCAATATATGACACACTTAGTATAAAAAAACCTACAAATCTATTTGACTTCTAGCATTATGTTATATATTGTTAACATTTGAAGAGTAATTAAAAAGAGTGTCTTTGTCTTGTGTAACTGATGATGTTGTCACATTACCTTTCAGACAATACAAATGTATAAGGGACCATCACATCGCAAACATTGGAGAAACAGCCTCCTATGAGTCTTCTGTAGTTGTATTCTACCAGGGATGACACTGAAAGAAGAAATCACTACTCACTTGTTTTTGAGTGAACTCCACATGTTGCTGGTGGAGTTCCACCTCCAGAAGTCTCTCTGCTCATGTAAACCTTTCAAGCCTCCAAACAGGTACATGCAGCTCTGGTAGGCCATGGCTGAGTGACTGTGTCTGGGGCCTGGGCCTAGTGAGCCCGGCTGAGAACCACTGAGCAGGGACCAAGCCATGGTATCTGCGTGCATATAAAAACATACAAGAATCTACAATTAATACACATGATGGAGCTGTGACGTGTGTGAGAAATGTGTTATTGGAATTTAAAAAATATACAATAAAAATACAGAATATGAGGACTTGCTGTGTCCAAGGCAAACTTAATTATCCTCCACCTTTTCTGTCTGTCTTGTCATCAGTAGAAGTGGTTGAATACTTGATATATTCTCAGACAACATAATAAGCTGTATTTAAGTAAAGAAATAGAGACAAACCTTCCTTGGTAAAAAGTAAGAGTATGATCTTGTTTTCTATCACGTTTTGATTGTGTTTTGTGTGGATGTACTTTGATCGGGCACCGTTTCCCCCAAGGATTATACATTTGCCATTACAGTCTGTTTCTTGGACTGCCAGTTATTTAGAACCCCAAACATGAAAAAGACAATAGTGCAGAGATGAAAAAATACCAGATTTCCACTTAAGCTTGACTTAAACATATTGATTCTTTTTTACAGTAGATGCAGATAAGATAAGTGTGTTTTCATGAGTAGCTAAAACAAGAATGAGCTCTTCAACACATTTTTTTAACAAAGGAATAAAAGATATTTTAAACTCACCAAAATCCAAACTCCAGAAGTCTTGTGAGGATCCTTTCATGTCTACGAAACCTCCATAGACGAGCATGTCAGAGCCGAGCACCACAGCACTGTGTCCCTTTCTGTTGGTGGGCATCTGGGTCTGCACACAGAGACAAACACACACACACAAACAACTTTAGAGCTATTTACAAGCAAACCCGACAATTATATCACCGTTAAAACCAGCCTCACCTTTGTTTGACATATTGTATTTCAATGTTTCTTTAATTCTCTTGTTTAGATTCCAAGGTAACCGGCCCTGATGTGTTCAGACGTGTGGGAGAAGACAAGTTCCTCACTGGCTTTTTGAAATAAAACGACTTGACTGGACTTTCCCAGCACAATAGTTTCTCTTTGTTTGTGTCAAACGCCTGCTTATAAATGTCGCATCTGACACTTTACAACCACCTCTACCAACCTACCAAATCTCTTTTAAGGCCTGCAATGATTTTATCTTTTTCACGTCTGTTTGTGTGAGTAAAACAACATTTTTATGACATTTGTGACAATAAACATTAAAGCACCAATCAATGAAATGAATGTTTCCTGACTTTCATCAGTACTGTGATGTCTTTTCTTTCTGATGAAAGTCTGCTGTGTATGATAGCAGGCGTGTTGCACAGAACCTTCACTAACGTGTTGTTAACAAGTGCAAAACGTGATTTTCTTTACAAAAATGTTGTGTATTATTAGTTGAAAACAGGCCCTTTGCTATTTTTGTAAGAATACTGACAAAGACCCGGTACCCGGTAGAACCCGGTAAGAGTGAGAGGAGATGAGTGGTTTCGTGCTATCTGTTACTTCTTCAAATCACTCCCACATGAAAGGCTCTCTGTACCTGAGGGGAGCTCGTCTTTCCCTGGAAGTGCACCCATTTCTGCTTTGCTGGAAGGAAAAGGAACAAAGGAGAATGAAGTTGAGCTTAGGTATAAATGAAGCTAGAGATTAATTTGATATAAAATAATCATGACAAAAAAATAGAAAAAAGGGAAACAGTATCCACGTACATGTTCTCCTTGTGGCACTGTTTCAGAATAATGACTAAATACATGCAGACTGTACACATGGTGATTTCAAATGTTTAAATATGGAAATGAGCAGAGTCATCCTCCCTCAAAAAGTCTTGGACACAAACATGAAGAAACAAGTGAATAAGTGAGAATCAAAGCTAAGCTCTACCCGGGACAAACGGGAACAAACAGGTTGTGGTATTCTTAGAGCAGGAAGCATGTCCTGTCCCTGTAACAGCATCCAGATAGTAAAGCTAGTTGTTCAGTCCACTTTGTATATCATTTGGGACTTTTCCTTTCTTATCAAACATTTAAAACATTTTTATATAAATGTAAAGGCTCAGAAACACAGTATCTTAAAGCTTTCACAGGTTTCACACTCATCCGAACTACTGCACTGAATGTTTCACAGGGGTGCCTGAGACTGGAATCGACATGCAAGAACAAGATTTGTTTGTCAAGTCTGAACATTTGCAGACAACGGCTGCCAATATTGACTTGAGTCATGCTCATCCTCCGTAGTGAAACTCACCAATGTCAAACACCCAGAGGGAACACCTCCACTTGGTGTATGCAGAATCCAGCATTCCCCCAAACACGTACAGGAAGCCCTAAGAAAGGTCAAAGCTGTTAAACATGCAACAGAAATCAATGATACATAAGCAACAAGAAGGTGTGTTCAGACCAAAAGCAGGGGTTTATTTCAACGTAAAATTCAGTTTCTCCTTGTGGAAGGGTTCTTATTATTGAATGTGTGTTCAGTCAGTTGTGGAACTATTATAAACTCATAAAAATAGACCAAAATAATCATATGGGTATAAAGAGGCTTCTTTTACCACTCTTGGTTCAGCAACTCTGACACCCGCATGAGTAAGCATTAATAGCTGCAGTTGCGTTACTTCTGACCAGTTTATTGTAAATAAATCACGACTGTGTTTATGACGCTGTAGTAAGACTGATATCAGCTGACGTTTCACTTTGCTGCGTGCGAGACATGACAGCATTTAGTTTTGAGACATATCTGGAAGGGCAGATATTCAAGTGTCTTTTTTAACCATGCAAACACCAAAAATCATCATGCAGTCAAACTGGGAAAATTTGCTTTGACTTTTTGCCTGAACACTAATAATGTTTTATTCAAGTAAAATATAATAATTTATTGAGTTTGTACCTCATGAGCCACCATAGAATGTTCCTCCAGTTCTTCTGGTGCAGCGTCACCGGTGCAGTTTAACTCTGTCCACTCGTTACACACTGTAATATTGCACACATAATGTATATTATGTTGATTCACGACACACAGCTTATGTTGCTTGTATTTGTTTTTTAAAGAGCATCCCATGTGGAGCAGTTTTCTGAACGTTATACCATTTAAACCATCATAGAAAACACTGTAATATTATTGCCAATGTGTCATTCACATCATTTTAAAGTCAATAAATCCTCACTGTTTGAGTTAAAAACTCTACTTGTCTACACCAATCTAAAACTGAACAGTTCAACAGGGCATCCAGTCCTTACCCACGCTGTACCTCCAGAAGTCCCTCAGACAGCTGTTCTCTCTTCCTCCCAGGATGTAGACATGTCCATCATAGCTGCAGCAGGCGTGCTTGTAGCGGTCACATGGGGACGGGCTGCTCTGGGGGAGCCGAGTCCACAGGCAGGGACTACTTTGACTCATAACTGGCATGGGCCGCTCTCACCTGACCATTTTCTAAAAAAACACAACATCAAAGTATTTGAAAAAGTTAACAAACATTGTATGAAATCTACTCATTGCCCTTTCCAATTTTAAAATTGGAATATATTCACACTGATACCTGTGTGTGCATTTAAACTGTAACCTGTTCACACATGTTTCAGTGTTGAAGCTCAACAGAACATCTGAAGAAGTTTCTCTGTGGTCCAGGAGAGGCTGTAGTTAAAACTAACGATCAGCTTGACCCACTGACAGAGCAGTAAACTAATAAATGAAAATGGAGGAGGCCACTAGAAAGCAAAGCCATGCTGATAAGATAATCACAACAGAGGAATGTTGAAGCTGCTGTACAACCTCCTCTGATTACCTAAGCTTACCCACAGTGCTGGTGTATGACACCACAGGAAAACATAAAGACTACAGACACTCGCTCTCACTACCAACAGATGGACATGGCAGATGGGTTTGTGGACTACCATTTTGATGGCCATCTCCTTTCAGCCACGAGTGACCGTAATTGGCTGCATTGCTATACCTTTCCTGGTCACCATAGCAACTTGTCACAGTCAGCAACAGCCTAAAATATACCTTTTTTTTTAACTCTAAATGGGATTAAAATTTACAAAATAAACATCATGCTGTATTAGAAGACTTGTAACTAGCAACTGAAACCATAAACTAATTAGGATTGGATCTTCAGTACCCTCTAGTAACAAATGACCTGAGTCAGGTGTCTTGTGATCTTACAGCTCTAACTGCACTCTAACTGTGTTCCTCTGCATCCACACAATTGACAGCACAGTGTGAGGTGAGTTGTTACGGCTACAGAGAGCTGGGCTCCTTTGGGTGCTCAGCTGGGACTGTGACTCAGAGCACCTGACTGCTGCTATAGGCCCCGGTGTCTGCAGGGAAACACTCTGCCAAAGAAAGACGGTGACTCTCTGGGGACAGACAGACTATCTGGTCCTCTTGTACAGTTTGCAAAGTTATCCCTCTTACTAAAGTCAATCTATAACTGTCTTTGTTTTATTTAGAACAGTATTTTACAAAGACGTTGTTGTTGTTTAGATCAACTCTAAGACTTCTTAACAACATCTTTCTAAGTGTAGTAAAATAATAATTAAACATTTATTAAAGGTTGACTTGAATGATTGTGCAGCACTAATAACATCACCGTTCTGTTTCTGTTAAAATATAGTTGACTAAATTACACAGAACCAGCAGACGTTGTCTGCTTCTTAGCAAAATATTAAAACCTCAGGACAGTGCATGTTTTGACAGGGCGCAGAGGTTCACAACGCTTTCACAAGTAATTATTACAAATTTGACCAGTAAAATTTGTGAGAAAAGGCTGGGGACGTCATCAGATGTCTTCTTCTGTCCAACCAACAATCCAACACTAAAAGATATTTAGTTTACAACCGCACACTCGAGGAGCTAAAGCCATCAACGCTTGGCATTTTTAGCATGATTGATGAATGACTTAAACAATTAAACCTTTACAGCTGGTGGCTATTTTTCTGTTAACTGACAGATTGGTTAATCCAAGGTTAAGGCTATGTTACCACAACTACAAAACGTTCCTTTCAAAACGTATATCTTTTGCATCATCTAGCATCCCCACTGCTCCAGCATCTGAGAGTTTATGAAACACAGCTTTGTAAAAGCCTCTGACCTAGTTTTGTGTGTTTTCCTGTTTACACTGGCAAGAGCATGTAAGTGTATGGAAATGGTCCTGGATATGCATTTTCAGAAATGTTAGTATGAACAGGATGCGTTCTGAAATGGTGCTCATCTGGATAAGATCAACTTTGTCTCATAATGCCGTTTTTAAAATGAAAACGCAGGAGGGCGGATGTGACCCAGCTGTTGGAGTCTAACCAAATAAAGCAGTGATAAAATGCCTTCCAGGCAGCGGCTCTGCGTTGTTGGATTTGACCTTATAAAGAAAAAGCTGTAAGTTATTTATGCGGATCGACTCTGCTGTCACAAAAAGAAATGGAAACATTTATTAAGGAAACTGATGACTCACTTCAACAGCCCTTTACAATATACATGAGGATCCAGTGTCAGGAGAGGTTTATCATTACTCTTTGCCTTTGGTTATCATTGTAGTAGTTTTCCAAGATGCAATATCTATGGACGAGGAAGTTCACTGAGCTTTTCCACACCCTCCATTAGCTGCTGGAAAGTTCTCCTCTCCGTTCACCTTGATAAGTGTTAGCCTCTCTACTACATCTTATCAGCCTGTCACATGAGCAAACAGCCCTGAGGTCACCTCTTTGTATTCACACACCTCGTTCTGCCTTGTCCAAACACCTGAGCGTGACTTGTATGAAGTAATCTAGTTTGTATGTTATCAGAGATAAAAGGTGCAATACGTCACAAACAGAAACGGGATTCAGCAATCTGTTCAGTGAAATAAAATAACTAAAATAATATTGATATCGCTGACTGAAAATAAATATCTGGATATGAAATAAACCATTAGATCTAGTATTCATTGGTATTATAGGCCCTACAACATTAATTGACATTAATATAATGAGTATAGCCTATGTAAAGTGACAATCATTAGGTCATATGTTAATTACCAATACAACCCCATCCCCCGACAATTTATAACATTACATATACCATATCAGTTATGTGTTACAACATGCACATATGAAAACCTTATTTCACATAACGTATGTAATGTAATGTAATGGAGAAATAGTGCAAAGGGTGGTTTAAAACTTCTGTCATCATATAGAGTAGCAGACTCCGTACTTTACTCTACACTGTCTGCAGCACTAGAACTGGTTGACAATCTAATGTCAGTGTTCTTAATAAAGCCACTTGTTAAAGACAGCAGCCCTTTAAAATCAGTGTCATAAATCCCATGCTGGTCAGGCTCTACTGTTCAGCTACAACACGTGTCAGTGTTCATTGGGATTTATTATAATTTACACCATTTCTAATATTTCGTTCTTAATAAGTTGTAAAGAAGTGTCAACAAAAAAACAGTTACTTAAGTCTTTAACTGCTAAATTGTGAAAGATTGTGCAACATGGCTTTTTCTTGCCTGAACATGTTCGGTGAGTTTGTATATCAAGCTTTTCTCTGAGGTATTTATCAGCGCAGAACTCCTGACACACACTGGTTTAGAAGAAAAACAAGTAATTGAATATTTTTTTAGTCTGTGATACCTCTTTGGACTTTTTGGCTTTATTCACTCATGTCAGCAGAACCCTTTACAGATCTTGAGTTAAATCTTCACAGCCTGGGTTGTTTGTACTGATGTTACACAACTAATTCTACCTGGTTGTTCAGTATGGGCCAATATCACAGTGATGAAGAAAGATTTGAGGAAAATCAAATCCTGTTGCAATCATTAAATGCAACAGGGTGTTTCTTCATGTTAGTCAGTTAATCCTACTCATTACACAAGGATGAAGTAGTGTGAAATAAGTTAAACAACAGAAATACCCTGATAGCACGCAAACAATGCCTTTGTATTCATTCCTAACTCAGTCATCATATACTTTAATAATTGTAATGCTAATAATTAAAAGTATACTAATATTTTTCCTGTTTGCTTTCAAAGACCAATTTCCAAATAATGTGACCGTTTAAACCTGAGAAGCTTTCCTCTCAAAAGCATCACACCTGCTCTTACTTTATAGCTTAGGGGAGACTGGGGGCAGTTGCAACACATCTTATTTTACACTAGTTGCATTCAACATTTGCAGGCAAAATTGTTTTTTTTGTCATAGTTTAGATCCTTGTGTTTATTTTTTACCTCAAAGTTAGACGGTCAGGACGGTAGGAGTACATTATGTTCTCTAATGGCTGACAGGATGTATTGAAAAAAAGGATGTTTAAATAAAAGCTTTAGTTGCAGTTTGAAACAGGAAGAATTGTTCCATGTTTCCTGTCACACTGAAATAAAGAGGAATTAAAAAAAAAAAAAAAAATTAGAAGATTGATATAAGTTTAATGAGCTGTGTCCCAATCCAGGGGCTGCAACCTTTGAAGGAGGCGGTCTACGGAGGATGCTCCATTCATGGCCTGCGTAGATGTTAAAGCCGAACTGAAATGAGACAGTCTGGTCTATGGAGGATTTCCTGATAGCGTCACTGAATGCCGCTCCTGTCGCCTAGCAACAGATAGCTAGCGGGCTAACTAGCTAGCATAACTATCGTCACATACCAAAAACTTTTACATGTAAAAGTGTCTTCCTCTGCCGTTTAAGAGTCTGCCATCTTGTTTGAATTGGTGTGCAATGCATCTCGGGATACTTTGGGCTGCGAAGGATGCACCCAATGGATCCTTCGTGGCCCAAAAGGAAGACGCATTTGGCAGCCGCATCTGAAGGAGCCTTCAAATTGGGACAACCTTCGACGCCCTGCCGTGACACAATCGGCCTTCAAATACGTCCTTCGAAGGATGCAGCCCCTTGATAAGGACACAGCTATAGATTTGATTTGTTGATTCTAAGTAGTCTTAAAGTAACTGACATAAATTTAAAAAGTGTTGCAAACGTCCCCAGTCTCCCCTTCCCCGTCCCCTGATTTTGAAATAGTGTTCAAGTTTAAAAATAAAAATAAAAATAACAATTACAAGACTAGCCAACTTTACCGTTATCATCAATGTTTAAATAATCAAACCTTTCCAACCATCAGGAATCCTACGCACAACGTAATATTACCGTTGGCTGACTAACGTTAGTCAATGGCTTGCTAATTGCATGACAACCACTTCAGGAAGAATTCGAACGGTTGTTGTACAGTTCAATCTCCAGACGACGTAACTTATCTTTATGATTTTTCTTGATAAAATGAATGTGTCCAGCGTTAACTATGAAAGGTATTGCTTTGTAGTCACACTTGTCGATGTCTCACTCTGACAAATTCAAGTTAAAGTAAAATCCAACCAGGCTAATAACGGTAAAGTTTGAGAAGAGGAAAAGATGATGATGGACTTCGACAGAGCGTCTCCCTGTCGACTGTAACTTCCTTTGATGTAAAATACTACATAAAGCTGCTTATGTTTCAGAGCCACAATGTTTTATAGGGTTACAATGTTGCTGTGAAATTCAGTAACAGGCAAAAAACGTGTTAAAAAAGTATTTCTTTTACTTACGAGAGCCGAGCTGCTCCTCTTCCCCTGACTGTTGTCTCTCTGTATACGAGCTTCTGCTGCATTCAGGGTATCCTCGTAAACTGTGACTTCAGTGTTGAAACGTCGTTACAATAACATGTGGCTTACTGGAGTCTTGGTTGGACACAGCGTTTGAGGATTTGAAATACACAACATCGATACAAAACTGTTTTTTGTCTTTTCTTAATAGAGGCCCTTGTGATTACACATGTTTCAGACAAGTAAGTTAGTAACAAGTTAGGTTTCTAATACTTCTAATAAAGTCATTTAAATGGTATACATGGATTATTATTTAAAGGTAGAAATGACTAAATTGTGTGCATAATTATATTCATATTCCTTAACTTGAGACATTGCTGGCACTTATTTCTGACAATGGACTAGGTGTGAACATCAAGTAATTGTTTGTTAACAAATTAATGTCAGTCAGAGGACCCTGAAACACTAAGGTTACCACTGACACTGTTAGATTTGGTCACCTTTGTGGTGCAAAAAATGCAACTTGACTTTCCAAGTGCAATTATTCATTCAACAGCGACCAGTGTTTCTCTAGCTTGCAAAGCTAACTACCTTATGTTGAAGTTAAAGGAAGGCAAATAGCTTACAGTTACAATCAGCTAAAATGTATAGGCCTAAATAATATTCTATAATCTTATAGTATTTATATTACATTCATAGTTTGGACGTTTTCTTCATATGCTCACAAATATGACCTTTTTTTTGGTCACTCACAATTAAGCATTTTAGCTTAATTGTGTGTATTTTGGTTCTATTTCATTGTGCTGTGATATTAGGTTGTGTTTTATTTTTCGTTGTGTTATTTCTAAATGCTTTGCAAGTGTTGTCAAAGCTTTGAGCATGTTTTCTTAATATCCTTGTGTTGGTCTTTTTTGCACTCAAGATACATCCCTTTGCAACTTTGGTGATGTGTAAGTTTGAGAATTCCCAGTATTTCCAAGAGTTTGTGAAGGCAGCAACACTTCAGTCATCAGGGGGAGGGGCGTGTGTGGAAGGAAGGGTGTGAAGTGTATGTTTGGCTCTGCATTTAAGTTATGACACAGACAGCTGTACGCTATTATTATCACGTGACAGCACTTACAGCATATTATATGTGGTTTTGTGACGTGCTTTTGCTTTAACAGTTTGGACTTTGAAACTGCAATAACTTAAATTATTTTATGATTGGAAGGCAATAGGTTTGTAACCTTGTCCAGGGTCCATGTGCTGAAACATTTTACTACAGTTTACTACAGTTTACATTAGACTATGTACATGTGCCAGCTTTTACATAAGGGCATCAGGGTCATCCTTTGAGAAATAATTTCATATATTCAAACATACTTATATTGATGCCACAGCAAAGTTTCAGGAGCAGGAGCACACCTCGCCTAAATTCAAACCTTACCCTCTCCTCCACTTTAGCTCTCGCATTCTGCACCCTTCCCTCCCACCCCTGTTCTTTTTCTGTTTCTTTCTGTCCTCCTATCCGTAGGGCCCTGAGGGGGTTCGTCGTGCCCGGGTGCCTCGCCGGATCCCCAGTAAAGCTTCCCCAAAACTCTAACCGCAAGAACTTCGACCTCTCTACGCCCAAGCATCATTATGATCAATCTCATTAATCAATAAATTGTTCAATCTTATCCCTGATGGTGTGCTCTTTGCTGGTGAATCCTTCTACAATCACTTCTATATCAAATAACAACTTACAACAGTGAGGTGTAGCTTCCAAATATTAACATGTTTATTGATATCAAAATATTAATCTTTAACACAAAAATGTCATTGTTTTGGAATAAAGACAAATTATTTCAGATGGCACATTCCTAAAAACAGAGGTCAATATAAAAAAGCAGGAGGGGTTTTGCTATTTTGTTACTGTACATGCATGAAAAGTCAAAAAAGCGTTGAAATATGCATTTAAATTCTCAGTCGTGCACATTTGCACAATACAGAAGACAATAATAATTTCTGCATGCTTCATAAATAAACAATTAGCTAGGACAAGTGAACATTTTATGAGTCTAAACATGTGATAAATGCTTTCTTATATTTCAATACTCTTACTTTTATTTATCACAAAGCATAAACGAAGTATAGAAGAACTGAAAAGAAGTGCAGGGCAGGAGTTTGCATCAGGGTCCAAGTGCCAAAGTTGGTCTGTAATAACCACCGATTTCATCTGCTACATCAGAGTATAAGTAAAAGATAAATAACATACATTTTAAATCAAAATGTATTATATTCTGTCTGTGCATTTTACAACTGTCTTTTCCAAAACTACGATGGGTTATATATCAGTACATGACTAATCCACATGAAGAGCATGTTTGTCAGTTTGAATTATTGATAACACAAACAAAAAGGACACCTGTAAATGAGAATAAGGAAAAAGGGCACAACAGGGTAAACAGTGACGTTGTTGTGAATAATTAAATATTAACATATTAAAGAATTATTGCAGTATTTTTAAACCTGGGTCCAATGTTTAATATTTTGTGGTTTAGATAATGAGGACGCTAAAATATGGGGCCTAAAAGAACAAGAAGCTTTGGAAGTGCACCCGTAGATTGCTACAACAGGGGCTGTAGCTGCAATATAATTCCTGCAAGCAAATATGCCAAGAAGT
The DNA here is from genome assembly GCF_022749685.1 of Semicossyphus pulcher. Taxonomy (NCBI): domain Eukaryota; kingdom Metazoa; phylum Chordata; class Actinopteri; order Labriformes; family Labridae; genus Semicossyphus; species Semicossyphus pulcher. The sequence continues at coordinate 26,809,464 of NW_027211659.1, forward strand.
GCAGGGATTGTTATTAAGTTTCTGACAACTTTACTAAAGGATCCCCAAAGAGATCAACCTTTTTGTTAAGGTAATATCTTCATTTTTCAGCTCCTGTGTTCTGCAAGGCATCATTTCTGTTTTTGTCAATGGAGTCCTGTGGAAGAGAGCGACGTGACGGCTGCTTCTGGTTTAAAATGAAACCAGCTACCAGTCATTCTGTCTATCTTCTTAAGCTCTATCTCTGCAGGGATCCTGTTGTTAAACACTAACAATAATAATCTGAGTTGTCAGTGGAAAAAAACCTTTCACTTGGCGTTCTTTGACCAGTCTCTTTTGCCTGCAAGGATAACTGTGAAGCCATTAGAGCCCACTTTGTGGCTGCCGGCTGAAGAGATCTAACGGAGCAGTCCAAACAATATTGTACCTTTTCGTAAGTCCCAGAAATATTTTATAATAGGGCCCTAAACTTATAAAAGTTTAAATATGCATAATTAACCTTTAAAGGGAAATGAGGGTTGCATAACTTAATACAATACATTTCAAAATAACACAATGCAATAGTACAATGCCTTTATGTAAATATTTCGCCATATTAGGAAAGACTGTTCTTGAAAATGTTATTTCAAAGTAGGACCTGCAGCGCACACCTCCAGCCTGCAGAGTGCAGTGTGTGTTCACAGTTGGGTGAGGCTGCTGTCATCAGTAGTGCCGCGGTCCTGGATGCTTCTTCCTGCTTGTTCAAAGTCTGTAATTTGCAGGTTTAGAGCCTCACAGCTGTGAAGTTCTCTTTAACACCCTTACCCTTCTCTTCAATGCCACCATTCTCATACAACTCAAAGGCATGATTGTCCACAGCTTCCTTCACTTTTTCTGGTTCTCTGTCATCAGCCTCCTGGGATGGATCCTCGCTGTCTGCATCAGCTGACCCGTTACCACATGTCTTTTTATAAGCCTGGTAGCCTGCAGAGGAAGAACATGGATTCAGAAACTCAGATCAGCTACCTTAAAATACTTACAAATGAATTACTATTTGTGCATCGTCCATGTAGTGACACATTTTACCAGTAGTAGGAGTAGTTGCCAAGTAGTCCCTCTTACACCACTACCTTGCGATTACGTAATCTTTTGTGGTCTCTAAACTAACATGGCACATTATGCTGAGTGGTTAAAGAATCGCTATTAACTATTTTAAATTAATTTTGCACTTGTAATTGGCTGTTTTGTTGTCTACTTACTTCTCAAAGGTTTGTGTCCCTTATTGTAAACTGTTACAGAACTATATCCACTCGGTTAATATAGTGTGTATGTCCTCAGGAGTGCACAGCTTACTACTTTTGCAGGTTTGTTTTTTGCTCTCACCTCCCACAGACATGAGTGCCACCACTAGCTGGAAGATGCTGTAGATGAGAGGGAATGCAAACATGACATCCAGCTCAGCAGGGCTGAAGGACAGCTGGACAATGGTGCTGCAGAGCTGGGAGTTCTGGAAACCCGTCTCCAATGCGATGGTTCGACATCTAAACAAGGAAACGATCAGACTCTGTTTATACCGGGGGGGGATTCGGGTAAACAACCACATAAGTAAATAAGTTAAGGAATTTGTGTATGTTTGATATAGTAGTGGTTTTGTGATTTATAAAACATAATTATACTATATTATCCTTTTAACAGTCTCACAAAATTAAAGCAAGCGATCAGGAGACGAACTCCATGTTGTTTATCACAACTTTTCAAATATGGCAGCTTGGTCAGCGTCCTTAAGCATCACAATATTTGTTCGTAAAGCTTCCACATCTTCAAGCCCTTAATTTTAAAACGTTAGGATTTAATGATTTGTGTTTACGCTACCTGTGCCAGGGTTGACCTGCAAAGCGGGCCATGAAGAACCCCAGGCCGAAACCAATGAAGGGGTAGATGGTTCCAATAATCCACAAGGACGGAGCAATGGTCCAGGAGGACTGGTAGAGAATCCCTCCAATCACCGCTATGACGATGATGAGCGCAAAACCTGCAATGGAGCCTACCTGTGAACAGCAGATACAGAAACATTTGATGAAGCCATGCAAAGTGTAAATGTCACCACAAATCCCTACATCAAATGTCAGATTATATGGTTTAGAAGTCACTCTTTGAATACATTCACATGGATACTGTAAGTACTCTTACCTTGAGGATCTTTTTGGCCACCCGGGGCCACCTGCGTTTGACATAGATTCCCAGAGCAATCGGGACAAGAAGGGACACGAGAGTGATACCTGAGGAAACACAGATTCATATTAATTCATGACTGTCAACTACCCCTTTGAACAAACAGTGATTATACAACACAATGAAACAGCACTTGAGGAAATCCTTAAAAATAAATGTCATCATCCATATATTTACTCATGTGTCTGAGGAAGTCCAACAGAACTTGTTTAGCATCATAGGCTAGTAATAAACCATCAGCTGTCCACTTACCGATGCTGTCATATGGAATCTCGATGGTGTCGCTGGAAGTCCAGGTGGAGGTGTAAATGAGCAGACAGAGAGGCATCATCCCCAAGGCCAGGATGGAGGAACAGGCTGTCATACTGATACTGAGGTGGGGGAAATATGGGGAGTGTATTAGTCTAACAAGTTTCTCTTACGCCATTCCAATTTTCAAGCAGAATGTGTCCTAAAAATACGTCTCCGCTGTCTCAAACGACACGTCTTATTTGGGGATACGCTCTTGGTGGCCCAACCATTAGCCCATACTGTACAATGACTTCTACCTGATGAGGGCCAATAAGGGTCCTGAATATATTGAGTTACATGGTACCTGATTGTACCCCAGTAGCCTCTTTAGCAACCGACATGGTAACATGCGTCTTTTGAGTGTTTTCCTGTTACTAACCCAAGTACACCAAGAAGGACGCATCGGCTCTGCAGCTGTTTTGTAATGATCTAATATAAATGGGTTTTAATGCACAAAATCACAACATTTATTAAAGTATCATCTCAGTTCTTTTTCTCTATGGAAGAATGTTTAGTGATCAGCAGTTTGCAGGTGTTTCTGGACCTCACTTTAATGACAACATCTGCCTTTACAGTTTTAACTGTGTGTGTAACAAGTGAGCTCAAATGTGTTTCTTCTGCTTTAAATTTGCTTTTGTTTGGGAACTCTCATTGTCTTTACTCCCTTTGTTTGTTAGTAGCAGTTTACTCCCAACTCAGCAGACCTGATTCGTAATACCAAAAAATATTGCAACTGCAAGGAGCCATAGACCCAATGACCATTTTGTTAACAATTTGGATAAAAGATAGGGACACACATTTATTTATCAAATATCTTTGCTCTCTACTCTCTGGGAACACGGCTATTCACTGTGTTCCTGTGCAGTACTTGAAAGTCTTCTTTGTTTAACTGAGACAAGAGTCAATTCATCTTTTAATTTAGTTTTGCCATTAACAAGAAAACCATCCAGTGTGACGGGTGGAGGACACTGGATTTTCCAACGAGCCTTCCAACCAGCCAGCTGGTTTCTTACCTGAGGTCCATGTCTCCATCCAGCCAGTAGCAGATAATGTTGGAGCCGGTGCCTCCAGGACAGCATCCCATAATGATGATAGCAATAGCCTGCACAGGCAGCACATCAAAGGCCAAAGACAAGGCGAAGGCTGTGAACGGCATGATGCCAAACTGGCAGAGGAAGCCGATGAAGATGCCCCACGGCCTCTTGATGTGGCTCCAAAGCTTTTTGGTATCCACAGTGCAGCCCATGGCGAACATGACCAAGGAAAGCATCACAGTGAGCACTGTGCTCATCACCACGCCCAGGATCTCATTGAAGTTACTCGGAGGAATCAGGCAGTTTGTGCCTGAACAGACTGTGGCCAGAGGGTCACAGAGAGGCACTGCAGTTGTCACTTTAAACATGGTGGACACTTTAATGTGAGCAGAAGAAAAAAAAAATCAGTGTGTCCCAGTTGGAGAGATGAGTGAGAGTTTTCTTTGGATGTTGTTTTTCTTAGAATCCACAAGGCTGCTCCTGTATCTGCTGTATCTCCACGAGGATGTCAGAACAGTGAGAAGAACTGTCAAGCTCGCGCCTCTTTATGCCTGCCCAGGTACAGCCAAGTGACACTGGGTGGGAAAATCGTCAGGTGAAAAAATCATCAGATCAAAAATTAACCAATACTTAATGTTTTATGGGGTCAGCGTTCAGAAGAACATGCATATAAAAGAGAATCATTCTGAAAAGAGAATTGTGATTGCACCTCAGTGCCAACTTTTATTGGCCCTTGGGCTCTTAAACTTTATTGGACAGCTCTGCAGCATCATCACCCTAGACTGCCAGTAAGCAGGGGGAGATGCTTGCAGTTCTTTAAGACAGGGCACACCCTGTACGCACAAGGTATTCTTTGCACAGTGCCCATAAAAACAGTCATTTGCCACCATTTTTTAAACACCAAATCATGGCTTAAAAGTTAAACCAGTCAAAAATTAGTTATATATAAAACACAGAAAGTATGGTGGTTGAAGAATAGCTGGTTATTCATTTCCCAGCAAAGACCACATAAAAAAGAACACTATAGTAATGCAACATGATAATCTTAAGAAGAAACTATTGGAAGGACATTTGAAAAAGAGTCCTGGAGGGTCAGTCAGGGCAGAGCTGTAAATATGCAAAAACTGAATGTGTGTGAGAGGCCGCTGACTGAGAGACAGGGTCCGACGGCTGAGACGAAAGCTTGCTTAAAAGAAGTGGATGTAGACTGTGTGTGCAGTTTTGTATTTGTGGCTGTAGCCATCTTTGCTTTTTGGAGCCAGAAGTGACCATATTTGGACGACAGGATCGTACCCATAGTGACGACTCCATCCTGGTTGAAAACTAACTCTGGAGGTGAGCATACCCAGCTTTATGGTTGATATTACTCTTATTGGGACCACCATTTACAAAATTAACACCAAGTTGTATTGGAGAAGACTTAACTAACGATTTAGAACATAAAGTAAACAGGAACATTATTTATTAAGGCGAAAAATCAACTGAGAAGTTGGTCTTCTTGCAACTATTGGAGTTGTCCCTTGCTGGCCAATAGAAAGAATGCAGGTTTTAGGAAACATGAGGCTATCTCCCCTTCCTTTATAAAGTCTATGAATGGAAAACACCAGTTAGTTAGTTAGCATTCAATTCAACAGCAGCTACAAAAATCAGATCAAAAATCTTCCCTCATTTGCACAATTCAAACAAATCAAGAGGACCATCCTCTGAAAGCTGTTCTTTAAGTTCTTTAAGATCCTCAGCTGTCCAAAAGAAATGAGTGCCATTCTTTAGAGTTTGTTAATAATTCAATGTGTTGCACAAGCGATGAGTCCAATGCTAACATCGGGAAGCATGTTTCATGTTGAAAATGTTCCATTAAATTCCTCCGACGAACGGACGAAAACTAAAGTGTTTAAATGTGAAAAAAGTAGAGATTTGTTTGTAAAGTGACGTTTAAGCCTCTTTGGTTTTAAGTGTCTCAGTTCCATCCAGCCTATTCTGAGGCTGTAAAACAATAAGACATAAAAACGTGGGACTCAATGTTTTTTTACAGTTACGATATGTCAACACGGTGCACATGCTTAGCCAAGTGTGGAAGCAATAAAAGGTTTAAGTTACATAACCAGCCTCTTAATTCAGGTGAGCGATTACCTACAGCTGAAGCTCACTCCCTGCCGCTTTGATGTGGTAAAGTTTACCAAAGTTAAAGATTTCATGACTGACTGCGATGACTAGTAAAGTCTATAACTGGTTCTGGATCCATCTGAATTATTTAGTTTATCTTCAATTATATTCTTCAATAAACTGTCCAATACAAAGTTAGTTCTTACTTTCCCAGGTCCCGTTGAAGAGTTTGTGTCTGCCTCTGTCATGAACAGGTAATGCTAAACTGTAAAGTTGAAGGACAACCAGCCAACAGCTGCTCAAGAATGTGGTGCCCCTGTATGTTCTACTGTCTGTCGTCTGAACTCCACCAATCGGTCACATTTTGATATTTAAACATTTATACTAAAATGGAGTAAATAGGATAAAAGCATTAATTTAATCTGTAAACATAAAAGCAGTGCGATATTCTGCCCTGACAAACACAAGCAGCTTGTGGTCTGTTAAACTGGGTTTAGGGTGGCATGATTTGGCCCAGGTGGGCCACCATTGGGCCCTTATGGGCAGAGATAAGTTATCAGTTAAACATGGCTTATCTGCACTTTCAAATTACAATTTGTCCTCAGACTGATACTGGAACTGCTATCTGAGCATTTCAGATGTTTTTTAATCTTATGTTTATTCTACATCTTAAAAATATAATATTCAGTTCTGTGTTTCTTTATTCTGAATTAACAAGATCATTATCTCAGAATTATGAGAAAAGTTGTCTTTAAAAACTAATTCTAATGAAAATATAGAAAATATAAAAAGAGTAAAACTTAGTAAAATATGTAAATGTGTAAATTATCAGAAAATGTAAGACATGTAAATTATACAAAATATGTAAAAACTGTAAATTATATAAGTAAGTATGTGAATTAGATTTACACTGTGTAGTGTATATACATTTAGTGTAACAATATACAGTGAATATTTAAAGCAGGTGTCAGACAGTTGAGTTGAGTCTGATGGCTACAGTCAGAATGACGTCGGGGCGGCTGTGGCTCAGTGGTAGAGTCGGCCGTCTTTCAATTAGAAGGTTGGAGGTTCGATGCCCAGCTCCTCAGGCTACATGACCAAGTGTCCATGGGCAAGACACTGAACCCCAAATTGCACCCAACGTATTAATGTGATAAATGATTGACAGTTGGGCACTTTATGTAACATAATCACATCAGTGTGTGAATGTGTGTGTGAATGGGTGAATGTGATATGTAGTGTAAAAACAGCTTTGAGTGGTTGCAAGGACTAGAAAAGCGCTATATAAGTACAGTCCATTTAGCATTTACTTCCTGTGGCGTTCTGTGGTGCATCATGGGGGAATGAGTCTGTCACTGAACGTGCTCCCGTGCTTAACCAGCACATCATGGAGTGGGTGGGAGACATTTGTCAAATGCCATACTATCCTAGCAGTACGTACTGATGTAAATGTAGTATGTAGTATGCAAACAAAAGCAAAATGTGCAGTATGCCAAAAATAATGTCGTACTGTTTCAGAGAAAATCTCCAGTATGCATCGGACCAGTCTACCTTGCCTACTGTATCCCACAATGCAAAGCGCTGGAACATCACAGCGGCAGTTGAAATGACGGACAGCAGCAGCATTCCAGCAGAAGGGGGCGCTATAGCTAAAGAAGCATCGGTTATTGTTTATTTCAGCCTGGCGTAGCATACTGCAAAATTAATTTGAAAAGCTCCTCCATACTACAGACTACCGCCGAACGCAGTATGCAGTATGTAGCATGTAGTATGAAGTATGTAGTATATAGTACTGCATTTCAAACACAGCCATTGTCCAGGATGACACGTAACTTTGACAGCATCCTCCTGTCTGACACCGCCGTCAGAGAGTCCTGCTCCCCACAACGTCACTGGCCTTGCGGATCAGCTTGTTCAGCCTGTTGGCGTCAGCTCCCCTTAGCCTGCTGCCCCGGCACACAACAGGATAGCACCGACCAACCACAGACTCAGAGAACATCCTCAGCATCGTCCTGCAGATGTGAAAGGACCTCAGCCTCCTCAGGAAGTAGAGGCGGCTCAGGCCCTTTAAATTACTCGTTATCACAGGAAAACTGAGTAAATACAATGTGTGGATGCATGTCCACTTAGTGCTTCCACAAAACACTGCTCAGTATGTTTCATTTAAAAAGAATAAAATTAAAACTTTCTTTTACCAGACAGAAACTCCGAGCAGAACTGGACTCACTGTTGGACAGCCTTCGGTCACGATAGACAGACATAATTTTAAATCATATTTTGGTGAGCATTGTTACATCAGTAAGTTTTGTAGGGGTGTCAAATAAATTGTGATTTACACCGCTGGTTTTAAGGCAAGAGGGAGGAACCTAGATCAATTCTAATGCTGAGAAAATCTTTAAGAACAGATAGAGACATTTTCAAATCAATTCTGTATTTCACTGGTAACCAGTTCACTGACATTTGGAACCCATCCATCCATCCAAACATTTCCCTCCTCCTGGGGGGATCCCGAGGTGTTCCTAGGCCAGACGGAATATATAATCCTTCCAGTGAGCTCTGGCTCTGCCCTGGGGTCTCCTTCCAGTTGGACGTGCCCAGAAAACCTCCAAAGGGAGGCGCCCAGGATTCTAATCAGATGCCCGAACCACCTCAACTGGCTCCTTTCAATGCGAAGGAGAAGCGGCTCTACTCCAAGCTCCTTACCCTAATTCTAAGGCTGAGCCCAGACACCCTCTGGAGGAAACTCATTTGGAACCATCTGGAGTTTAAAAAAAGTATAATGGGTAAAACTCATATATGGAATTACAGTAATCAAGCTGAGGGGTTATAAAGTTATGCAAAAGAGTTTTTAGGTCCTCATAATCTGAGTATGTAGCTCACACCTTGCAGGAGCAAACCATTCTTTAAATTTTTAACAATCTATGAATATCTTATGCATTGACTCGCAGCCCTGTTAACGTCTTGTGAAATGTAAAGGTGTGTATATCCTCTCTGTCTGTGTAAATCAGTGCTCTGGTATGAGGAAGGGGTCAGTGAGATGCTCCTGGTAGCTCTTCAGAGGGACTCTTATCGTGTCTTTATCTCTCCCATCAGCTTTTATCTTTTCTCTCCATCTGACTCGTCCTTGATTCAGGCAGCAGTAAATGTTAAGGATCTTTGTGCTCCCGGTGTGTGAATGAGTGTGCGACGCTTTGTGTCATGTCATGGCCATTATCTGACGGCCATCTGAGAACAGATAACAATCTAATCTGATATGTTCGTGCTTCACACGGAGCCCACCTGTAAAACCAGGAAATGAAGATAAAGGAGCCGTTTGGGAAACTGTCCCGCTGGCAAACAGGAGGATGAAAAGTGAATGAGATTACACTAAGAGATTTTCAGTGTGTGACCTTGACCCCTTGCTGACTAACTTCTATAAAAACGTTTATGGGTGCATGTCTGCTGATCTGCTGTGCATTTTTAACCTTCTACCTGTAGCGTTCTTTGCACACTACGTGTTAACCATCGTCTCCATAAGTGTTGTATTACAGCATCGAAAAGCTGTTGTTGCATGTGATAATGCAAGTAGTTAAAAAAAACTGTTTGTGGATGTTTCAGCTGTTGTGCAATTCAAATTTAATAACCAATATCTGGTTACGAAACACAAAACCCAAATACAGATCACCGGCCCGTGGTGAACGTTGTCTCCGATTACTGTCAGCTTAATTACAACAGTTCAGCCTTCCACCAGTCTGTGACTAACGTGGTTGTCTAGTGATCATTTTTGTGAATCACAGTAAAAAGACACAAACGTATGCAGGAAAAGTATTATTTTATTTGTGTCCATGTTTTGTTGGTGGATGTTTAGAGCGTAGCATACAAGAATGAGGAGTCCAATATTTCCATTTTCCAAATATTCAGGAAAATTCATAAGAAATGAATTACTGAAAGTTTTATATTTATGCTTAAAGGGAGTTTTTACTAAATTAGAATGCGAGAAATATCTATTGCTAAAAACATACATATAAATAGATATAGAATATATAAATGTTAGTGTAAAAAATAAGTTATAAAAAGTTAGTTTTAAAAATTAAAATATGAAGGACATGCACAAACAACTAATTTCTACCATGTTACTGAGTAGATACAAAAAGGCATACCAATAATAAGTAACATTTATTTAGTTGCAGTAATTTTCTTATGAGCTGCAATTAATGATTATTTCCACTCCCAATGAATCTGCTGATTATTTTCCCAATTAATCAATAACTCATTTTGTTAATAAATTAAAAGACTATTTTGAAGTAATAATAATGATAATAATAATAATAATAATAATAATAATAATAATAATAACCTTTATAATTTCCAACAGCCAAAGTTAATGTGTTCAATCGACACATTTTTCTGAGCGTCCCGACCGCTCAGCCTTATTTGATCCACTAACACAAAGTGTAAAAGACCTGTTTGATAAAGTCATTGTCTCCTTTTGTAAGAGGGAATCTGGATTGTTTTTTTTTTTTCCAACCACAAAGGTGAAGATGGACTTTGGAGTGCAGACTCAAAGATGGCACCCAGTTCAACTGAATGGAAGCTCTTACTCATAAGCTGCTATAGAAATGTAGCTACTATGGCAGAACAGACATATGTTTGCTGCTCATACAATAAGTAGACCTATAATGTCATAGAAATTGATTTAAATTTACTGTAAATCTACACTTGTCTATGTAATATTTGTTAAAATTAACAGTTTATTATTAAACAGATAGAGAGCTATACTGTTGTAGAACCTTAAAAAGAACTCACAAACTGTCTTCTTTCTCAAACGTGCAGATATCAGTATCAATGCCAGGACAGTCACAGAGGCAGAAGCTGTTCTGTGTGTGCTATGTGTGGCCTACAGTTATTCATTACATCATTAGTGGACTGAAACTGGCCTTGATAAGTACAGTATGATATCAGACTAGCTCATCAGGTCAAACTACATTAAGGTTTCACTTCTGAAGGTCGCTCTCACCACTGATTGATCCTGCTGTGTGTCTCTGGATATGACTTTGACACTCTATGTCTTTCCACTAACAAACAGCTGGTTCTATGAGAGCCTTTACCACGTTAGAGAATACTTATAAATTAGTTTATAGGATAAAATCTTATTTTTAAAACAAACATTTTAAAGTGGAGCGTTTAAGTAGAAATGCATTTAAGAGAAATATCTTTTTTACAATCTTAAACTGTACTATACTTATTTAATAAAAGTTGTGTAAACATAAGGCCACAGTTTGGAATGGTGTAAGTGTTTGATGACAGAATGAAAAATAGGGATATTTTTTAACTGCATTAATACTACAATGAAGCAATTTAAATATGAATTTAAACTTAGTCATTTAAGGGGGAAATGCTCGTTTAAGGCAGAAATGTAAAGACAGAAATTAGTCATTTAACAAAGACATCAAAATAACTCTGACGCTAAATCCACTCGATTTTTGGCCATTATATGTCATATTGGAATAGGGTGAATGTCTGATAGGAGAATAAAAAACAGATATTTTTTAACATAAGAAATGTAAAAATTTAAACATGAACTGAAACAGTGCCTTTTAAAATGCATACTCTGTGTTTATTTCAGGGGGAAATGCTGGTTTAAGGCAGATATATAAAGACAGAAACTTGTAAATTAAAAGAGAAAACTAAATAACTATAAAGCTAAATTCTCTGTACCTTTGTCTGCATATAATTTTGGAAACAATATCTTCATATAACTTTTTTTATCTGGTTGACAGGATTATAATAAACCTTTGTTGTGTAAGTAAGTGACTATACAGCATAATAAAACAGTTAGAGGGAGAGCCGTTAAGATAAAACAGGACATGACATTGAAATCATCTGATAAAACATGTCAGTTAAAAACATGTACAGGAAACTCTCTGAAAGAGCGTTTTAACAAAATGTAAAGATTTTCACAATAAAAGGAAGAGAGGACATCTTTTTTTTCTGATGTTAAACAGGTGGAAAATAAAAAGTTTAAGTGGATCATTGAGTTATCTATCTGTGAAACCAGTTGAAAAAAGATTAGGTGAAAAAATATTTTTTTCTAAATGACTTTTTCTATGACTTTAGTGTTTAATTTATTAGTATTTAACATGATATTTGTGTTGCACACATTAACACATAATACGAACCAAACAAGGCAGCAACAGGGCAGCAACTCCAGTGTTCTGCAGAGTAAAATGACAGTTTTATGAATGGAGTCTGGTGGCTTTGAAGAGAGCAGTGTGACAGCTGTTTCTGATTAAAAAAGCATCTTACTCTGTAACAAAAAGGCCTTTCTGTAAAGTCGTCAGACATTTGAACAACAACAATCTAAACCTGTCATTGGGGAAAACGTGGATGTACTTTGTGGACACATTTGCCCTTTAAGGATTATGTTACAGCCATTACAGCCCGTTTCATGGCTGCCGACTGAAGCAAACCACTGAAACAATCCTTAAACTTTTGAACCCACAAGTCACATAGATCCTACAATATGTTAAAATAGGACTCTTTTCTTCTTCAACATGACAGCACCCCTCCAAACACAGACAGGTCAGTTAAGAACGTCTTCTCTGACCTCGTCCATAACAACTTTAAGATGAACTGGAACTGACATCATCATAAAATCCTGAGCTGTACTTCATGTTGTGACACTTTGAGTTATCCATCGAGGTCATGCTTTTTAAACAATATGTCAAATACTTATGTGCATCTAAAATAAATAGTGTAATGCAGAACTTATAGTAAAAAGAGAACCAGCCAAACCAACAGTGTTTTAGATTTTATTAGAAAACAGAAGCATCTGAAGCGGTCGTCTGGGTGAACTAAATGTGCACCAGCAATGTGGATGTAAGTGGAGTTTAGTAAGTCCCAGCTCCAATAAGTTAGTCTAAGGTTTGCCTCGAGTCAGCTTTGAGAGGTGTCCGTTAACTTGATGCTCCCTGTTACATGAGCAATGAAGCATCTCAGGAGGTAGATCCCCAAAAAATGGAGAGAGCTGATGGAAAGACAGAGAGAAAAAGGGACACAGAAAGAAAGGATGAGAAATTGCTCGATGTATTGACTCACTCATGATCTTTGTATGGAAAAATAAGAAACAAAAGGACGAGGGTCGGGCTGATTAAGGATCATCCATTATCGATGGCTGACAGTCCTCGACCCAGGAGATCTCAAGCATAGACAGATTGTAAGAACATCAGATTTCCACACATACAGGAAAAGTCAAAGTCCTGCTCTTGTTCAGTCATAAAATCCCCGTGCAGCAGAGCTGGTCGGAACGTAACTTTACCCATGTGGCTCCAAAGTGGTTTCACCGACTTCACTGACGATCAGAGAGCGTCACAGCCGCTGACAGACCGGAGACACTCTGATCATCTGTCTTGTTGTTTTGCTAAAGATGTCAAATTATAGTTTTATAGACTCACCTACTAACTGCACGTTCAAATTGGACCTGAGTGCAGTTTAATATAATGTTAGATTTAATCCTTTTTCTACCATTCTTGTGTGAAGAGCATTATAAGCACATTCGTAAGACATTAGTATGACTTTTTAACACTTAAATTAAATGTAAAATGTTCAAATCATGCATGACAGCTTTAAAAAAAAGTTTAAATCACTTCTTATAAGTTCAACATTCATAACGCTTTATACCTCCATAAGAAAGACACACCAGATAAATCTGAGCCCTGAGTTACACAACACAGTTTCCTTACAACGGCTAAAAGCATGGTGGTTGTAATGTTTTATGGAGCCTCATAAATGCATCATAATGTCTCTGGAATGTGCTTATAATTCATCATAGGTATTACCATATTTATATATTTCATTTGGAGATTTCCTGAATTATTCTTTATCTTAAAATGTCCAAATTCTCTTAAAATAAGCATCATGTTGTTGCCTTTTGAGCAAACAGCACTCCTAATGTGTAACAGCTTGTGTTCGCTCTGATGTTCCCCAGACTCAGCAGAAGAGTTGAGCTTTATTTAAAACACCCTGTGGAGCTTTACAACACCTGTAGCACCGCTGAGCTGTTCTTTCTAGGAGTGCTCTCTTCTTTGTTTATCTCATGCACAAGAATGCAGTTTGCTAGACCTCAAGAAACAAAGTTCGCTGCACGTAAGCGACAATGTAACCATAACTTCTCTTTGTTTACACCACCAAACGTTGAACTAATTGCGGTTAAAGACGCTGATGAGACACATTTCTTCTTGACAGAGGATCTGAAACACGGTTTTTGCAGTATGCATGACTTTAGAGTTGTAATACAAAGAAGAAGTGGTGGAAATGTTTGCTTTCTATTTGAGGTAGACAAAGAGAAAGTGTGTCTCTCACCTGACCAGGAGCGGCTGAGGGAAGCAGCTTGCCGTCTGAGTTTTAACCACATCCTGAAGATTCATCAAGTTTGTCAGCAGCGTCCCGTGCCCACATTTGTCAATCTTTGTCACCACGATCTGCAAAAGAAAATGTTTCGCACATTAAAACTCTAGCTTCATTTGCAATACACGTATGCAGAACCAAATGGAGAAAAATCATGCAAAATTAGAGCAGAGAGATTGTTGTTTGTATACAATTCATTTATCAGCTGATCCACAGCTCTGAATCACAGAGCACAAGGATCACGTTGAGCAAGCAAACAAAAAAGCATTACAGATTAATTGTGACATCTACTGGCTCAGTGAGAATCCTGCACAAACATTTTGTTACTTGTACGCAACACAAACACATTTCTGCTTCACTGTAACCTTTGGCAAATGTTTCAGCACATTTAGGAAAATTAATAAAAACATTTGTGCATCATTTAAACAATTATTGGCTTTGAGGTCAACATAGATTCTGTTTCTTTACAGTTTAACTTTGACATATGTCAGAGTTCTGTCGTATAAGTAATTACATGGACATGCAGCAGAGTCCATATTATTGTTAGTAACTGCTGAGCCCACATGCTGTAAACTGCATTGATATGTAATTCCTGTAACGTCTGCTAAATGGATAAATACAACGTCAGTGTTGGCAGACTCTGAGCGACAGGAAGTTGTACCTTTATTCTATATGTTAGAATACGTCTGCATATCGACGGCCCATGTTTTGTTAGCACAGGTTTTCTTACTTGATGGGCTCCATGTTTATGTTAGTGCTGTGTATATTCCTTATTTTCCGTTTACTTAGTTGTACTGCGTTATATGAAAATTCTATGTACTACATTACATTCACATCTCAGCAGATTTTATCTCTGTGAAGTGTAACGTGTTACTTTCAACTCTTTAAATCAGCATCTCAATCGTATTTCCTTCACTTCAGTCGGGTAGCTTCAGAAAAAATAAATAGTAAGCATTCAGTGTGAGCTAAACCCATTTTGATAATAATGACTTAATCAATAAATTTAGGTTAATAATATCTCTAATCATAACTTCATTTCAACGCATTTATCAAAAGGTTTTGGGGGAGTTAAAGCCTAACTGTAGTTTTTGCTCCACATATGAGCTTCAGGGACATGTATCTTCAGTGTTGACAACTTTAAGTTGTAATCTCGAAGATCTCAGTTTCGTTCTCTTTGGCGGCACCTATGGTGATAAACGGTAACAGCGGGAGCACACTTCCCAGATATCCAGACAGTGCTGCATGTCTGACGCCCACGGTTGGCTCCGGTTGTAACTCTTGATTTTCCTGGCTGACGGTCGCTTTCCTTTTCAGACTGTTTGCTTCATCTGAGCGTCGAGTTTGTTTCTTTTTCTTTGGATTTTCACTTCTTGTTGAAGTTGTATCTGTAGTCATCCATCTTTTCTTTCTTTGTTCAGCCATAGTAGATTACTGTTTACTCGCAACACTTGCAGAGAGCGGAAAAGCAGACACTTAGCTCCGCCTACCCTCTCTGGCAGACCAACCACTGCTGGCTGATGGAAAACGCGTCACTAACTGGTTCGCCGCTTGAGTCGCCACAGACACTCAGTCTGTAATACTGCACATGCAAAGGCTTTCATCAGTGGGCCATAGGCTCAGTCACCATTGTGTTACCTCACTTGGCGACTTAACAGACATTTACATTAAAATCTTGTCAACAACTGTAAAGGATTAATATCTTTTAAATTATGCACATGTACAGACTTGGTCAGACTGGTTTTATTTCTCTTCTGATTTAACATTATAATAACTGTAAAGGACGTTTGGGTGCTTATAATTATTAAGTGTTTTCAGCGTTCCAATTTTTATTCACAAACTTGCACTGAGAGAATCTCATGGCTGCGGCTTCCTTTGCCTTTCAGCAGTGAGAGTTCGTCTCTGTTAAAGCTGAGCTGTCTCGGCCTTAATAATGGCCAAAGTGTTTAATAACCTAAGAGCATGAATAATTGACTGCAGAGTGCATATAGAGTGGGGGTGCTTCATTATAACGTCTCAGTGGTGGCGTTTCAGAGGGGACAGCAGTTTTTAAATAGCTGAGTGAGAACGTTCAGTATTAATTTGGTGTGGACATAATGAGGAGGACTTAGAAGAAGGATGAGTCAAATGTGAAAACGAGGAAGAGGGTAATAAGTTGAGTAACTTACCACTTCCGCCATATGGCAGAAACCATTGTACAACATGCAATCTGCTATTTCTCAGGCAGAGATTCACTTTGACAGAAGGTTTCACACTGGAAACAGAGTCTCCTGGTTAAAGGACAAAGAGCTTTCCTGCAGAAAGGTTCGAAGTCTATCTCCTCCCCCAACACAGACCGTCATGGAGCTGGACAAGCTGCTCTGCAACGCTCAGCAAAACAATTCCATCTAGAAAGGATCTGTGTTTTTAAGGAGTCTCGTAGAAATTATTAATCTAATAATTGCAGCTCTGAAATGTTTACAAACATTATCAATCAGAACTAAAATCTGGGGGCGCTGGTTTAGCTCAGCTGGTAGAGCAGGCGTCCCGTGTATAGAGGCTACAGTCCTCTATACACAGGACACTGATCGCAGGTTCGACTCCCAGTCTGCCGATCCATTTGGTGCATGTCTTCCCCCGCTCTCTACTTCCCAAATTTCTTGTTTCTCTTCAGCTGTCCTGAGTTAAGATTTCCAGATTCTTCATTTGGAAATCCTTCAGACCTTAATAGCCTTGATGTTACTGCTTATGAAGGATGAGTGTGTGTGTGTGTGTGTGTGTGTGTGTGTGTGTGTGTGTGTGTGTGTGTGTGTGTGTGTGTGTGTGTGTGTGTGTGTGTGTGTGTGTGTCCTACCACGTATGGTCGTCTGATCTCTTCGCACATCTCCAGCGCGATCAGGTCAGCTCTTTGAAGACCCACGCTGCCGTCGACCAGCAGGAACGTCCTCACCAGGCTGAAGATCACAGAGTTCTTTTTAGTTCACTTCCTGTTCTATCTCTTGTTGGCCTGGCGGTTTCTTTCTGAGCGCTGGATGGTTCATGTCGGCCCTGGGTGCTGTGTTTCTCCTGAGTGAGTCTGTACAGCTGATGATTTGTATTCTGCGTCTTTGTCTTTGTAAATAATTAAAACGTTGAAGGTGATTAATTGTAGAAAAATCATTTTGAGTAAACGAGCAGGAGGGCTGCTTCAGCCTCACTGTTTGTATTTATTACTGAACAGATGGTTAATGAGAGTTTCACTGTGGCCCTCCAGACATCAATCATATGCGTATGAGGGCTATTTATTCTGTTGCTGCTGAGACCATGTGACTCTAAACTACAACAAGACAAGTCTCTCACTTTTTCCTCATGTGAAGGTACGGCTCCACCATGTCCACAAAGTCTTTGGGTGCTTTGTGTCCGTAGCCCGGCATGTCGACGATGGTGAACGCTTTGCCCACTCTGAAGAAGTTCATCTTCTTTGTGTGACCCTGAGACGGAAACACAAGGAGAGAAAGACGCTCAAAGTTCAAGTCTGAACGAGACGGATCATATGCTGATATCAAACTTCAGTTATTGCTTATTTCATTAACAGAGACTTTGTCTTCATGAGAGAAGATAAAATAAGAACAGTTAGTAAAGAGTTAAATAAAAATAACAGAACTTGTTTTTATTTTTTGTCTACTTATTTTTAAAGCTGGCGTGGAAAGAGTAAGAGTAAGTTAGAGTAAGCTTCTAAAAACACATGAAAGCCCACCTGACTCCTTTATTCAGAGCGTTTGATTTATTGATTCCTGAATACAGCAGCAGCACAGCTCCAAACTTTGTTTCAAAATAGCGTTTCGGGTGCACGGTAAAAAATCTCCGGCACTCACAGAATCATGGATGACTCAATTTAATGTCAGCATCAAATGCTGACGACGGCATAGTCGACACGTGTTCGTTACCCACATTAAATTGAGTCATCCACTTATTGATTCCTGTCAGGATGTAAAGACAATTTCAGCAAATACATTAAAAATTCTCCTTCTAAAATAAATTGCTACCGCTGCTTTAAAGCAACAAACACACGTTAGGGTGCCGGTTCAGCTCAGCGGCTTATCATCAACCACATCAACATGATGCACACTGTGTGTGTTTTCGACTTGGTGCAATTAACTTTGGTACAAAAACTTAACTATCCACAATAAGTGAATGGTGTATATAGTGTAGTATTATTATTGTATTTTATTGTTCTTTTGTATCACTTGGGTCATTTACTCTGAGCTGTTGTAACAAGTGAATTTCCCCCAATGGGGCATCAATAAGGTCTATCCTATCCTAAATCCCCTATGCAGAGGCTACAGTCCTCGATGAGGTGGCCCCGGGTTCAAGTCCCACCCTCGGCCCTTTGCCGTGTGTCATCACCCACCCTCATCCCCTGTGCCCAACACCATCCACTGTCCTCTCTCTCAATAAAGGCATAAAAGGCCAAAAATATATATTAAAATCATTTGTTATTCTGTGAAGGTTCTCAGTCATCCAGGTCATGGTAATTATAAGCTTAATCCAAAAGGGCAACTGGAGTTCTTGACGTCATTAGTATGTTAGATGTTAATAGATGTGTAACGAAGGGAGAGTCGTTACTAATGACCTACAGAGGCTCATATTTCTCGCTCCGTCCACCAGACAGTTTAGAACTGAGGAAGCCTTTTTTGATGCGAGGTGAAACATCTTCAAGAACTTTTTGGATTAAGCTTAGGATCATTTGTTCGCCTGGTGGTGGATACGCAGACACGTGTTGGAAGGCTGCACAAATAATGTAAGTGAAACATTAGGATCTTTGTGGTTTCTGGCAATTAAGGATCTAAATAAAGTAAAACAACATGAATCCAACTCTTCGATATCACTACACTAGCTGGAAGTTGAATAAGAATCAGACAAACTGTACGTCAGTGATGATTGGACGAAAGCCAAAGCTCCAAAGCTTGTTTCACTCCTGTGAGAGCACAGTTTGATCTGTTGTACCAAAGCTTGTGTCAAGTGAAGAATATTCTGTGACAGATGATGTCACTGGTCTTCTTTCTGTTTGACAGTTCAGAATATCAGCAAAGTGTAGCTGTGCTTTAGCTCCACTCATGAAGGGCTGCTTCAGCTTTTAAAAGCCACCACATGTCACCGTGTTCGCTGATTTAAAGCCCCGAAGCTTCAGATCCTTTTCAGCACGAAAACACTTCACAAGACTTCACATGTCCGTCACGAGTTCAGAGTACTCACTGGAGTTTTGGAGACTCGGACCTCTACCTCGGGAGTCAGGGAGAACAGACCTTTGATGAGAGACGACTTTCCCACGTTGCTTCTGCCGATGAAACACACCTGAGAATACACAGAAGTTAGTGTGAGTTACTTTGGCTTAAATTTCCCTTTTAAGTCAAACTTTGAGTCTCTTGATGGTATTTCCCTGGTCTCTATGAGTCTGTGCTCAGATATCCTCCCCAAAAGGTGCATGCTGTCCTTATTAAGCGAACATTTTAACGGCCACACTCCTCTTTTACTTTCAAAGCTGCTCCCATTTTGCTTCTGCAGTCCCAACGACCGCTCAGTCCCGCAGGACACGGCCCGGGCTCATCCATCTCTCCGGCACAAGACAGATGGATGGAGGCTGACGCTGCCAGTAAGCTGAGAATACATCATCCTCTGACGGAGCAGAGAGGCAGAGTGGTAACTAACCCAGCATGCCAACGAGACCACGGTGTCCTCTCAACACAATGTTCCATTCTGAGCCCTCTGGTGAACACGGCTGTCTATAAGGTTATAAATCTGCTCATTTATTATCAAGTGTCAACCCTCGCTTCATTATGCATGAGGCTGCAGGAGGGTAAAGAGACATTGTGCTACATTTTTTATAGACTAAGGGTCCCTGAGTTTTATCGATAGGGCAACGCCTTCATGTTCAACTTCTACACTCACTTAAACATGCATCCTCTCTCAAATGTATATTCTTTGCAATTATATAACGAGCCAAACAAGTGCATTTAAAGTAGTTTGGTGAGGAGGGTCATCAGACGAGGCAGGCAAGGGTCAATTAAATGACTCTGTAACATGAAAGGGTTTAATATTGGAGACTTTGGCGGTCTGGGCGGCTTTAGGTCATTAAAGAATAAAGTGAACCGGGGCGCTGGTTTAGCTCAGTTGGTAGAGCAGCCGCCGCATATGCAGAGGCTACAGTGCTCGACGCACTGGTCGCAGGTTCGACTCCTGATCTGCAGATCTTTTGGTGCAAGTCATCCCCCACTCTCTCCTCCCCACAATTGATGTCGATCTTCAGCTGTCCTATATAATAAAGCCAAAAAAAAGCCACAAAAAAAGAATAAAGTGAACTTTTATTTGACTTGGTTATCCCAGTCATGTCTGCAGCTTAAAAAAAGATCAATACCATAGACTGTATATGAAAAGTGGTCGTAGCCTCACATGCCTTACACATGCCTTACACATGCATTCTTTCCAATGACCAGCAGAGGGCAACTCTGTTTGTTGGGTAAAAAAGTCTCAGTAAAGAAGTCTATGCAAAGTTACTCCACTTTTAACTTGAATTTTTAACATCAGTAAACATTTTACGAACTAGTTTAAGGTCTCAATCGTTACAGCAAACAGCATGATGATCCTTCTGTAAATTTGGACCCATGATTTATGCCGTGAATACCTGCTTGAGTTTGAGACAACTTTCTTTATTATTTAGTTTCACAGCCTACCGAGTCACATAAAATTAAACTCACACAATCAGCAGCATTCAGCCATAAACAACATTAACATGTCAGTGACAACAGATCAAGGACTGTGAACCAGAGCATGCTGCAGACACACAGGTTCACACAGATCATAAGAGCAGCAGTTCCTTATACACTCCATGTTCTACACTCACCAATATGACGAGGATTTAACGTGCATGAGAAGTTCTGCTAACGGCTGAACAAAGAGACATCACATAGAAAAACTTCCGCTCATAAATCTTACATAAACCAAGATTAAGAATTCCATTTGCTTCAGAAAGTTGAGCCACGTCTAACTTTTTTGCCAGACAACTCTTCTCGCAGTTCTTTTTCAGGGCCCTCTGCTCCCACTGCCGGCTGCATTTCACCCGGACCTTATGTAAATGGATAAATGGTCTGCTGTTTCCACTCTCCCTATAAGTTCTTGTTTTAGTATTTCATAAAAAAATTACGAAAGAGAATAACAATTAAAAAAGCGATCCATTTTTACAGCATTGAACATGACCCACTTGTTAGCAGGCTGCCCACTGACCTCTGGCTGTTTCAGTGCAGGTGCATGGTCAATCCTCTCTGCAGAAATGTAGTAATCAATCTTATGAGACGGTGAAGAGTAAAAGAGCTTTTCTGCTTTCAGCATGTCCTCCAAACTGGGATGAAAGAGCTGGAATGGTGTCCTGTCCACGGACCTGAAAATTAAATCATAATTAACCTAAAACCCTTAAGGCAATTACCGTGTATGTGCCGAACAGAATCAAGCCAAATACAGATGTTTAGAAGTAAGACAAATTACCTGTCGAGGTAAGCATCCAGGTCACTAAAGGGGTAAAGTAAGCTTTGGACTTTCTTTGGCTGAAGCGTTGTGGCTTTCTGAAGTGAAGCAAGTTTATGGATCTTCTGCAGGGAAACTGTGCAAACCTGAGTCCCAGGCTGAAGCCACAGACGCAGCCGGAGACAAAGCATCTTCTCCTGTAGATTTCAGACCTGTCTGCTGCAGAATAAAGGACACTGTAATTAAATCGAAGAACTCTCATAGGAGTGCAGCTTTAATAGGAGTGAAGCGAATTCTTCAGCTTTAACTAGATCTGCCTGGCTATAAGTGTATTACAACTATATCTCAACGTAATGTTTCCATGTGCCAAAGATCTTCCAAAAGATCACGAGAACGTGTGGATTCATTTCAAGGGGATTCCAGTGTGAGATGTTTGAACAGATCTTTCTGCTAATAAAAACAAGGGCACGACAAATGTAACGTTATTACCACTTCTTCTTGTTATTACGTTAAAAAAAATCACATATTTAATAAGAAATATTCGGCTCAAGCTTACACTTAAAATATCTAAGATAAAAACGTTTGATATTTCGTCGTGTACCTGATTTAGTTACTAAACAGACGTCAGGTGAAGCTAGCAAGGAGGCAAAACGGCAGCATTACATGTGAAATACGTTTGAAATGAACATATACGTTTTGAAATGTGGGTTAATTTCACGACTTACCTACATGCCTCCATTATCGGTGCTTCATAATGTAATAATAAACTATACTTCGGCTACAATAAAGAGTCATACTTATTGCTCTTCAACATGTTTTCAAAGTTCGCCATGTTCTGTAGTGTGCAGCACTGAAATGAGTCCGACTGAATCAACTTAGTTTTGCTAATAGTTCCGCTCGATCAAGCTATTTTTCCGGTTATTTTATTTAATAAAGTTAAAGTCAATCTGACAGAGGAAATCATTTACACACTTGTTACAAAAAGGAGACACAAAATGCTCACGTTCTTCTAAATAAAAGCAAAATATAAAAATAGGCTAACATCATACATGACAAAAACATGTTCGATAAAATATAACGTACAATATAGGATGACATAAAATGCATAATTTAAAGGGAATTACAATTAAAATGGAACAAAATATGAGGTTATTATTATAATTAAAGAAATGAATAATAAGAAAAGTAATTCCAAAATAAAAGTTTGACACTTTACACTACCTAACTAGTTTTCTAATTAATAATCAAAAGTTTGGACACACTTTCCCATTCACTTGTATGAGAAAATGTGTCCAAACTTTTGACTGGTAAGTATATGTTCATAATATGCATTATTACATTATTATTATTAGGCTACCACACCATACTGTATGTTATATTATATTATCATTATATTACTCACGCGCTGTATTTATTTGCCACTTTTATACTGCACCTTATATTGAACCATAAACCTTAGAATCATGCTGTATTATCTCATCCTGCATACCACGTCACTTTATCTCATAACTGTCACTTTATCCTGCCACTCACTCCTACCTGTGTAACAGCTGTATATACGTTATATTTTTATTTAATTTATCCATTCTTATTTTCATACCGTATTTACTGACTTGCTGTTTTGTCTTTGTTCTGCTGCAACAACCGAATTCAAAAGTGTGAGAACTTTAGACACAAGAAAGACACCTACGACTGTAAGGAGATTAAAAGAAGGGCGCTAAGATTACATCTCTCTCCCACTGCTGATGAATCATATCTCATTGAGTCATAATTAATGAGCATGAATCCTCTTTTAGATCCATCCACATTCTTCTCAGTGATGAATGGCTGGTGAAACATACAGAAACATTCTTGTGTTCCTGCTCCCGGGTGGAAAGCTTCTCCGATCCACAGGGAAAGGTATAGTTCCAGCTGTCAGATACATCCTCCATCACCCTCTTGGTGGGGATTATTGAGGATTATTATACTGACGTTTACGTGGAGCACGCCAAAGAAACGTCTTCATAAACTTGGTTATAGGAGGTGGCAGTGATAGGAGCGACTCCAGGCTGCTCTCCCACTCTGCATTCTTTTACACCGAGGTTCCCAGGAGGAAATGGACTTTCATCAATATCCTTTAAAAAGTGGTGTTCGGGTTTCACAGGTTCAGGAACACAGAGCGGTCTCAAACAGAGTATGTTCCTCCCGAAGGGGAGAAGACATCAGTTCTAATATTTATCCAGCTCTGATTTTCTTTCTTTTTTTTTAACATGACTAACAAGTGTTTACTCTTTACTTTATCTAAAGCAAGTCACCCATATCCTTCTCAAAACCACACAGTGTTCATTAAATAGAAAGTCTACATTTACATATTACACAAAAAACAAACACAAACTTGAGCTCATAATATATTTTTAAATAAACAATCACACGTTTTCTGTCCAAGAGAAAAAAAATCAATACTTACATGCCTTTGAAAGAACAGTTATCGTGACAACAACTGCATTACCTTTCATGTTTCACTTGAAACAATGAATCCTCTTAACACCTTTCATAATGTTGTTTAGGTCAACAAACATACTATCCCAAAGTAAATGAGTCTTCCTTGCTTTATACAATGTACAGCAGGAAAGAGTAGTGGAGTAAAAGTTTAATGAGCAGAATCAAATCATCTCGCTTCCAGAGAGATTCAAGAGGTTTATTGTCACTCCGGTTATAAAAGTACAATCATGTGAAATTATCATGCTGGGAGGCTCCAATTAAAAGGGTTAATAATAGACATAAGGCACATATTAAATATAATAAAATAAAGTAAGCAGTAATGCTGCCGTCCATTGTCGCGTTAAGTTAACACTTGCAATAAAACAATTTACTTTTCTGGCCTTAAAACTTAATCACATAAATGACCTAAAAATAACAGAAAATGACAAAAAAAATAGAAATTGAAAATAACCGTTACTAACCAACATATAATCTCACATACATGGTCTTTAGTGTAAAAATAAAATACACATGATGCTAATCAGTCTTGGTGCTATAATTAAGGTTTTGAACATGAGGTTGTCTGTGCTGCATGCTGTTAAAGTATAAGCGTGTGTCAATGAGACAAGAAAGATCAATCATTTTGGTATTGGGTGAGCTTGTATTTAGGGAAATTTAAGAATTTTGTGAAACTTGCGAAGTGACTGCTTATTGTGTGAAAACAACATGAATTGTCAAACAGTCAGATGTGGTGCTACTTGTGTATAGAGCTTTAAAAATGTCACTACAGATTGGACAAACGGATGTTAGCGATTGTATAAATGGCGGTAGTTTCAAAAGGAATTTTAATTTGAAAGGTAGAATATTTGGCCGATTTAGGGGGGATTTCACTAAATGTTAAGCACAAAAACACCTCCATCCAACCTGCATACTTATTAAATCAATGTTTAAAGTGATTCACAGCAAGAAACATGAAACCAATACTGTAAAACATGAAGCACAACATTTAAAAGTTATAATTAAAGACAATTAAAGTAAAACAGGAAGCTGAGATAAAACCAGGAAATGCTTCCTTTACAATAGACTTTAAAGAAGACTCAGACAACCTTATTTCCTGTTGTTCCAGAAGCTTGTTGTTTCCAACCTGGACTCTGGGAGAGATGGAAGACCTCTGCAGGAGAATCTCAAACTAAACGAAGATTCATAAAAGACTAAAAAGCTCTAAAATATAACCTGTAGCCAGGTCATTAAGGGGTTAAAGGTTATAACCAAGATCTTTGAATGAATCCTTAAACAAGCAGGGAGCCAGTGTAAAGCGGTTTAAACAGGGGTGACGTGATCCCTGTAGTCCCTCTTCTCTCCACATGGTGGCACTGCAGACCACTGAAAGCATATTCCCAGGCTGATATGTTAAAGCTCTGCCTTCACCACCTTGTGCCAATGCCCCCTCTGCTCCATCTGGGTTTTATGACCTGATGTGATTCATAGCATGTTCACTGAACAAATTAATTCACACATATCCAATTACAGCTCTCATACTCTGCCCGTCCTTTTCCAGTGCACTCTTTTATTCGTACATGCCACGTGGTAATGTCTGCTCCTTTTTCATTCATCACCCGTTTAAGAGAACGTATCTCATACGCATCGAGTGCCTTATTAAAGTAGCAAATTAAATATGTAATTGATTTATTCTCTCGGTCTTCGTCAGCCCTTTATTGCTTGTGTGTCTTTTGCATCGTTAAATGAGTGTTACACATGTGTTCGGCTGTTAATTAAATAGCTTCAACTGAAATAGGAAGAAAAGGCAGAGTAGTTCTGTGCTCGTCGGATTACTTAGCAAATTAATGCTGGAAGCTGCAATAAAATAACATTTCAATGTAGCACAGGAACATAAGAAATCAGCACAACAGACGGCTGAAAGGGGTGCTAAATAGGTGGCAGTTTTTATCTGCACAATTTGGCTTTTAGCGCACTACGACCCTGGAAAATACATTAAATGGGAATTAAATTGAATAATTATTTTTTTCTACCAAAGACAAACTGATTCAAATATTAAAAAATGCAGATACAAAACATTTTGGAATTGCTCCAGGGGCTGTAACTACATCTTCAGGGCAAATGTGATCGCACTAAAAGGGTCGTATTGCCATAAAACTGTCTAACAATGTTACGGGCAGGACTGCTACACAGGAAGGCACTTTTGTTCAGGTAAGATCCTTTTTTAACCACCAAGAGATGGTAGTTATATTCCTCCCACCAGACTCCATTGACAAAAACACTAATTTTACCTCGCAGAAAACTGCAGTTGCTGGTCTCCTGCTGCCATCACCTGTTCAGGGTTTTTTTGTGTGTTATTGAGTTGAGTTGGATCAAAGCTACCACTTTAAAGTGGTAATCTACATTTTTCTGTTCGTTCTCTTTGGCGGCACCTATGGCGATAAACTGTAATTGCGGGAGCACACTTCCCAGATATCCAGACAGTGCTGCATGTGTGACGTCCACAGTTGGCTCCGGCTGTAACTCTTGATTTTCCTGGCTGACGGTCGCTTTCCTTTTCAGACTGTTTGCTTCATCTGAGCGTCGAGTTTGTTTCTTCTTTGGATTTTCACTTCTTGTTGAAGTTGTATCTGTAGTCATCCATCTTTTCTTTGTTTGTTCAGCCATAGTAGATTACTGTTTACTCGCAACACTTGCAGAGAGCGGAAAAGCAGCCGCTTAGCTCCACCTACCCTCTCTGGCAGACCAACCACTGCTGGCTGATGGAAAACGCGTCACTAACTGTGCGCCGCTTGGGATTGTTTAAGTAAAAGTCACCACAGACACCCAGTCTGTAATACTGCACATGCAAAGGCTCTCATCAGTGGGCCATAGGCTCAATCATCATTGTGTTACCTCATTCAGCGATAGAGACTTAACAGACATTTAAATGAAAATCTTCGGCATTACTTTAAAACCCCAGAGTCATAAGTATACAAACAAACTAACCCTTTGAGGCAGAGGTAGACCAGTAACTCCTCTGTTCTGTAAAATTTCAGCTTTTTTCAATGGAGTCTGGTGGCTTCGTCTGTTGTTCCAAAAGTGGATCTTTTTTTTGGCTTTTTGCCTTTAATTGACTGGACAGCTGAAGACAGACAGGACATGTGGGGTGTAGAGAGTGGGGGACGACATGCACCAAATGATCGGCAGACCGGGAGTCGAGCCTGCGATCAGTGCGACGAGGACTGTCGCCTCTGTACATGGGGCGCCCGCTCTACCAACTGAGCTAAACCAGCACCCCCCAAAGGCAGATCTCACCTTAACAAAAAGGTCTATCTCTGTGGGGATCCTTTTTATTATGTTGTCAGAAATGATGAATAACAAGCCGAGCCTGTCAGAACAACACACTGCATTTGCTCTTACATTGCACTGTAGCCATTACAGCCCGTCTCATGGCTGCAGGCTGAAGCGAATCAAATCCAGAACTCTTTGTCCCTATTAGTCATTTACACCACTACATATTTAAAAATAGATCCCAGGTTTAAAAATACCGGAGTTATCCCTGAAAGCAGGATACTAAAATGTTTTAATTTTCACAGGCAGATGAGAACAGGATGAATCACCACCATGGACAGCTGATGGGATGCTTAATAGATGGCTGTTTTTAGCCGTCTGCCATTTATAAGGCTTTTAGCGCAATAGAACCCTGAACAAAACCTTTAAACCTCAGAAAACCTCACTTCAGCTGGTTTATAACAGGCACTTGTGCGGGGAAACAAGACAGTGAGGGATATATAGCGGTGGGGGGGATAGATAAATGATGGAAGGAGCGGAGAGGAGGGGATAGGAGGGTGAGACAGGGGCGGGGAACAGAGGGAAGGGAAGGGTGGGGAGGGCGGCAATGGGTGCCCTCATGACTCCATCACCCCATCCTTCACTGTGAGCCAGAGGATCAAATGCCAGACCAATCAATCGTCCACCAAGCAGACATCTATGGCGCAGGCCGTGATGGCATTTACCTCCCCAGGGAGCATATCAATAAAATAAAAAAAAGGTATCATACAAAATTGATTGTTCCCAAACAGCCTGCCCACCCACACCATCACGCCAGCCTGCCACCATCATCATCAGCATTTGTTCTTCGGCTCTTTATTCGCTCTCTGTCCCTGGCTTCTGTCTGTCTCTCTCCAACCCCGCGTCTTCTTTTGGCCTCTCTGCGTGTCTGTTGCCATTCTTTTATTGTGCCTGATTGATGTAAGACAAGTGCTGACCCCTAAAGTCACCCATTCGAATCATCAGTCGAGAAAAACCCCGAGTTGAATCACTTCACACAGAGCAATGCAGGAGACTGTTAACTTTACTCTCAGAATGACTCTTCAGTTCTAGAGATGTAATAGAAGATAAATTATCAACAGACGTCTCCTCCACTCCAAAACACACAGACTCAGTACTTAATAAAGCCAGCACGAAACCTGGGCACAGAACATCTGCAGGACAGGCTGAGAGATGAGCTGCAGCTAGCTTGTTTGTCAGTGCTTAGCTTGTTCTTACGTTAGGATTCCTCAACTGTTAATTGGTTAAATGATAGGTCTTCTCCTCTCCTAAACAAACAGCATTTTAAACCAATAAAAACACTGAATAAAGCAGATAAAAAATGTCAATGTCAATCATTGTTTCTCCGACACTTAAGCCACTTTCCCATTAGTCATAAAACCCGCTAACACACGGCTTTTTTGCTGAGTGGGAAAGGTTACAATCGGCATTTGGACTCGGGTCAAATGACTCAGCAGTAGACCGGGTAATTATTGCCTCGGCTCCGACACGCTTATCTTGGCCCCTTTGCCGGCGCGATGCTATGGCGCACACTGACGTGACAGCCCTCGAACATCGTTCCAAAGTTGTTGGCGCTGAGTTCGATAAACAGACTGAATGAGTAATAGACACAATAAAGACCTAACCACCGTAACATCTTCACTGTTTACTAACCCCGTCTCTCGCGCGTTTGTGACGTCAGACGGTGACGCAGCAGAAAAGAGACCGACAGGAGGATACTTCACTGGCAATGGGAAAATAGACAATCGACGCACTCGGGTCTTCCCCGGGTCTGAAAAACCTGCGTCAACATGCTAATAAGTTGAGGATAGATTGTGTGTCAGTGCTTAGCCCTTTTGTTAGCTTTGTATCATTCATGTGGTTTTAAGCAAATGGATCCACATTTAAAAGCAGTAGAAACAAGCAATAAAGCTGTCGCATGTTAGAAACATGTGTTTCTTCATCTGCGAGCTAAGCTGCCTGAAGGCTGATGAAGGAGTTTAGTGTGCTACTGGACTGAAACAGAAATAGTCACAGCTTTGTTTTGCCGAAGCACAGCCAAATCCGATTGGACTGACAAAATTCAGATTTAGGTTCAGCCCTTAAACAGACATCAACCAGGACTTACGGGCGGCATGCAGCAGCCAATCAGAGGCCTTTCCATCAATGTCACATGAGGAAAAAGTCCAGCTGCAACGCTGACCAGCCACCCACACTCACCCACGCAGTCACACTGATGGTGCCTTAATCTGACACTGAATTATGACAGAGCCTGACCTTAGTGACCTTTCCAGACCCATTAAACCTCTCATTTGCATGTTAACCACCGAGGCCAGCCCAGCCACCCCCTCTCATCCTCGATCCCCCCCGCAGCCATGTGACAAGCGGCACAATGGGACGTGCGCCGGCAGAATACCAAAGCTCTGTTGATCTTTGCTTTTGTTTGTCTGTGAGGATGAAGCACGGAGGAGTTTATCAAGGCAAGAGGTCAAACCATCAATACGCCTCATACAAACACACGGCTGTCACATACACTCGCCCTCAAGGGCAAAAAGACAACAAGAGATTAACACGAGCTGTATTTTCTCTGTCTGCCCATCTGGCCGGGGCTGGGAGCTTTTTTTATGCCAAACACCTGTGGCAAACATCCTCCATCTTCCAGTGGTCAGTGTGCGGAGAAGTGCTCGCTGCTTCTGGAAGCAAATGCTGTATCGTTTAATCATGTCCCAGCTTGCTCCCTCCAGCGTTTCCAGTCTCATTACTCTCTCTGTCGCTGTTAAGTAAACAGAACAATCGGAGGAACAGCTGCCCTCGCTCTTGTGGAGAAAGAAAAAAGGACCCTGTTCCACATGAGGTGATTCACCCAGCTATTACCTGCACATCAATAATATTCACACTCCTCAAAAACAAAGCTGAGGTAGCTGTACTGACCCTGCAACATGTAATAACAACAGCAATAAAGTGTAAATCAGGAGCTTCACAGACTTCTATTTAAGATCCGACCGAGCCGCCAGCTGTGTCTTTCCTTGTTCCTCTGTGTCTAACTCTAAGCATCTCCTATGAATGCAGCATAAATATTTTGGCAGGTGGTGTTTGGAGGATATTAGAGCACAAGCGCCGAGCGCTCAGGGATATCGATTTTGCCTTAGCGGCCAAGAAGCATGGCTCTACTGGCATCGATATGCGGAGGAGAGAAGGGTGAATGAGGAGCGATGACCTTGAGCCAGGAAGCAATCTTGTCAAATAAAGCCCCGCGAAGGAAATGCAGGGAAACTAAACACTGACGATGTCAGAGTGCAGAGACTCAGGGACACTGTGAGGTCTGCAGACAATAAGGGGAACAACATGGATCAGGAATTCAGAGCATTTGCAATCAGTTTTCCCTCTGATTGCTATTGATTTTGGAGCAGTCTTCCATTTGTGAAAAACACCTTAATATCTGTCCAGGCTGGAATAATGGTAGAGTACAGCGACATGTTGATGCAGCTACACAGAAATGATTGAATTAAGCTTCCATAGCTTCCAGGAATTTGGAAGTGGAGCAAAGATCAGGAGTGCTGTGCTGAAAAGCAAAAGTACGTAAACTTCCAGTGAAAGCATAAAATTGAAGGTTACAAAACGCCTGTAAAGTTTCTACTTCTGTGTTGGATCTGAGCTGTGGCCTAGTGTTGAGCTTTTTCTGGCTTATCAAGTAAAAAATTGTGCCTGACACTGAGCGGATCATGTTTGAGTTGGAGCCACTAAATGTTGAACAAAAGTGAATTTAACTAAAACGTCTGTAATGTAGAAGAATCTGCACAAACAGCAGCCTCTACACATTGAGACTGGCACCATTAGTGGAAGCGAATACGATGTAGCAGCTAGCTGCAGACTAGCATCGTGCACAGTGTCATGGGCGAAACCATAAGCTGTTTGTACAACTTTCGGCGCCAATTTTAAATATTATTGCTTCTATTGATTTCAGAGAACACCAGCTTCTACTGACTGAGGCTTTTTCCAGGGGCGAACTGCTCCTTTAAAACATGAGAAATAGACTCAGCTTAACTCTGCAGATAACATTTCTGTGAATGTCAGGTTCCTGAAGCTGTTTTACCATCTAACTAGCAGATCTGATCGAGTATACTAGCCCCTTGAATCAACATGAAACTACCAGGAGGAAGATGGACCATGAAGGGATGAGTGATTACAGCAACAACTCTTTTAATGACCAGAATTCAACATCCATAAAAGCTGAGACAGTTTCATAAAAGCTCAAACTTCTCCTCTTTAATAATTGCTGACTTGAGTCGACCCCATGTCTGGATTCTTGGCGCATGTTGACTCGACTTATTTCAGAGCGTTTGTTGATGCTACACTCTTTTACAGTTCGAGAGGAAGTGGACTCCCACTGATGTGTACATGCTCTAACAATAAATGACACTTGAAACAACAAGCGCAAACTTGATCTTTCTCTTACTGGGTCGTATGGAAAATGCATCCGAGACCAATTAAAAACCACAGGACACCATTCCTGAAGGGAAAACACAGCAGCGTCTCTGCTCTGATATAAGAGATACAAAACTGCTTGCAGAGGAATATGATGTTTCCTTGGAGCTAACGGGCCTGAATCTACCGACCCTTGAACTCTTCTTATTCAGTACCTTCTTCCAAGTGGAAATGAGGTGAGGAAGCACAGTACTGCTCCTACATGCCGACTTTTTTAGGTACCTCCAGATTTCTGAGGTCATGTTTTGGGATTTAGACTCCCTACCTCAAAAAGACCCTTACCCCCACCAGCACCTCGATTCCTCCGCTCTGTATCGCTTCCCTTTGTCTGTCCCGCACACACAATCTCACAATCCTCCGCCCTTTCTCCCTTTCATTCCATGAGATGATTTATTTTGTTTCTCCTCTCTCCTCCTCCGGTCCTCAGCCGACCTCGGGGTCAGCACCGAGCTCCATCACTCTGTCTGCTGCTTAATCCCCGCACTGGAGACGCCCGTGCCAATACAGGAGAATAACAGATTAAAAAACACATCCCAAGCCCCGAGTATCTCCCCTTTCTCTCCCTGTGTCTCTGCCTCCCCTCAGCCCTCACAACAGATAAGTGGAAAAATAAACTCTGGGAAGCTAAGCCAGATGAGAGGGGAGCCATCGAAGCAGGCATGACAGAGAAGCTTCCAGCACGGTGGTTAATGAAGGTGATGCAGCAAAGCAAGGCCCTCTGCAGAGGAGTTATAACTCTGGAGCCTTGGGAGGTGACACGACTGCAGGCGGGAAGGTTTCCACTTGGCTGCAATCGTCTAAGGAAGATACATGGATGACCCCAGACAGAACTATAAGTAGCAGAACATAAAAATAATGAAACCTGAGGCTCCGTTTTCACATAACCAAAAATAATGGTTCTCTCGCCTATAGGAGGTCAGGGTGTGCTTTGGCTCCAACGAGAACAGAGGAAGGATGGAGCATCATGGGTAATGAAGACAAAAAATCCAATGGGTCTTTAATACAAAGAGTAAAAAAATAAGAACAGTGAAAGTGGAAAAAATGCGACACTCTGGAGGTCACACTCAAGAGTCCTGGAACAGTGGCCTGACCACTGATCCAAGACCAGCTCCACCATGATCCCATGCTGGTATTTGCATTGCTTCACAAGCCAACCGATGACCTTAAACCAGAATGTTTAACAAAGCGGTCGCCGTCCTTTCATTCTCCTGTCCCTGTTGCGTGGGGGATGGGCACCGGGAGGAGGGGGGAGGAGGAGAGGTGGGCCGGCAAGGAGAGAGATAATGGCTGTGTCAGTCTCACACTGCTCTCCTCATAAAAGCCGAGCCAGGAGGAAGCGGACTGGGAATGTGCACAAGTGTCTGTCCATGCAAGTCTGCATATTCTTGAGTGTACGTGTCTGCATTACATTAAGCGTGATCTATTGTCGAAGTGTCGTTTGGCGATAATGCCGTCTGACTTTAAAGGGAAATGTTGGTATATTTTAACCTGGGGCAGATTCTCACAGATCTGAGGGTTTAAATGAAGAAGAGTGCAAGAAGTTTGAGAGTTGCTCCAGTGGATTGCTGAAAGATGCAACATAATCTCTCAGCATGAATGCACATGATCCTTTAAAGTACATATTAGTCTTTCTGCAGCAATTTTGTTTGTGTTTTGGATTTTGCATTGTTTCTGAATTTGCAGCCTGTTTCTCCTAATAACGTTTGGCCTTGTCAGCCACCATACTAAATGACATCTCCAATAGATTGTCAGCGGCACAAACAGGCTAAAGTGGCTGCAACATAATCCTTTGGGGGCTACTGATTAAGGTCCGTCCACTAAGAGTGCTTCTTTTTGTCACTGACAGGCTCAGATTGTTTTTCTCTGACAACATTACAGAAAGGATCCCTACAGAGATGGACCTTTTTGTTGCACTGGAAGATGCTCTGTTTTTTAACCACAAACAGATCGCATATCGCTCTCTCAAAGCTACCAGCTCGTGGTTTCGCCCATTCTACATTCCCAACACCCAGCGTGCATTGCACCCCTCCCTCTGGAAGGAACGGCCTGTCTTTCAAACCTGACGAGTTTGAATGAGACATGTCATCGCAGGCGGGCGTCCTAGATTGAGGAAGTGTAGAGCCAAGCGCCTTTTTCCAGACGACTCGTTTACGTAGTCTGGCGGAGGTTTTCCAGCGCCCATTGGAGAAGCAGATATCGTCCTCCAAAGGCACAGAGACAAATTGCATTTTTCTCCAACCATAATGGCATTAGCTCCCCATGATAGCATGATAGGACTGAGGTTGAAAATAGGCGAAGTGGTCATTTAACAATTTATGCCACCTTTCACGTCAACAAATTCATGCAAAACTATAAGAAAATAATGAAATACTTCTGCGCTGAATCTGTACGTCATGGCAGCAGACCCTGCGCCATAGCCTGACCTGCAGCATCCTGTAAATAATAACTACACGTTGCACCAACCCAGACTGCAAAACTGTGACTGTTCTGCCTTGTAGCGTTGCAGCGACATTACTGATGACACTGTGCATGATGCTAGTCTGCAGCTAGCTGCGACATCGTATGGCGGAGGTTTTCCAGGGCCCATTGAAGAAGAAGATAGGGCCCTCTTGAATTCCTCCAAAATGTAGAAAATGGATTGATCTAGAGAACAGGTTTTCCCACTTAGATCTTTTGCTTCCACCTGCTGCTAGTTGCCCACTAACAGCTGTTAAACTCTGTGATTGTTTCTGATCAAAATGCTTGTTCAGAGCTGTACTTATCTTATCCTCCTCCGTGTTTATGCACACAGTGCTTGATCCTGTTACTGTTTTATCAAAGAACATATTTCTGTTCATCTTATTTTGCTCATGATTTTACCCTGGAAGTCTTTCTCCAGTCCAAGCTGTTTGTTCAGCCAATGTTGCATGAAGGGTGCAGAATTTTGAAGAAACACCAACTCACCAAATTTCAGAATATATCGACATATTGAGTCTTTTACATGCCAGCTATTCTGCTATTCAGTAGCTGAATTTGATCACCAGGCTCATAAAAACGATCATTAGTTTAGTTCCAATCTCAGGAAGAAACCCCAAATCTTCTGTGATTTTAAAAGTACAGGCTGGGTGTCATCTTCAGAAAAAAAGAAAGAAAGTGATTCTCTGTCTCTGTCTGTGTGCGTGCTAGCGCTTACAGGCTCATTGTTCCCTCCTCCACACCTCTGTGACTCTGTGACAGTAGGTTGAGCGGTGGAGAGAGGAGGGGCTCACTGTCCTCTGAATCACCATCACCCTTCCTCCTCCTCCCTCTCCGTCCGTCTCCCTCTGTTCCCTCCCGCTTTAAAGAAAGTCTCCGGGCCCTGACAACAGGACTCCTCTCTCCCATGGCTTTACTGCAGCCACTACACATGCTGTCGGCCCTTTGTGACTCGCTGGACTCTGACAGCACAGCCTGCACTCACAATGTGTTTATTGGACACGGCTGCATGTGGTGCTTTAGCCCCCGAGTCCCCCGGGCCCCCGAGCTCCGTCTGTGTGGTGCCGATGGCAGGTGGGGGCCCGGGCTGGACGGTGAGGTCATCTATACAAGCTCGATGAGGAAGCAGGGTGGGAGGAAACAGGTTCAAGTGAGCGCCTAAAGACATGGCCTGTGTTTGGACACTGAGTGAAAGAGAGCAGGGAGAGAGAGGATTAGTTTGAGAGGTGTTTGAGAGACGGAGAGGTGAGGGGAGGTAATCTCAGAGCAAGAGGAAAGTCTCTCTCAGGTTCCAGGTGCAAATGTGTAACAGGTAACTTGTTTCTGTCATAGTCCTGAGTTTCATTTTTAATGTTTCCTGTTTTATTTTGTAAGGTCTTGCCCCTGATGTGTCATGTCTTCTTTTACTTCCTGCCCCTGCTTGTTTCCCTCCGGTTTGATTGCCCTAATTAGCTTCACCTGGACTCTCCTACCCACACACCTGTTGTACATTTCCTTGATCAGCTCAGCAGCACAAAGCCAGCTTCTTTGCCACATCATTGTGTGTGTTTTCTCTGCTTTTGGATATTAGCTTGTTTGTTCTGGTTTTGTCCCTGGACCTGCTTTGTTTTCCTGCCCACCTGGCCCACCTGGACTCTGTAAGTCTGTCTGTCTGACCATTAAATATCTCTTACATTATTGAATCCGGCTGCCTGGTTAGTGTCTGCACTCCTGTCTCCTGCACTCCTGTGTTTTATTACATGAACGTGTTCTGTCACACTCATCACTACCCAAACAGATACAGAAACTTAAACAGAGTGTCGTCATTCAACACTGATTTGTTTGTTTTTGTCTCAATCCATGAATCAAGGCTGCTTGCCTCTGAGTCGTAGGCGAGCATCATATGCTATGACTCTTGCAGCTCTAACTGTGCGTTCACACCGAATGCGAATAGACAATGTCAATGTCAAATGTCAAGTCAATGCAATGAAGCGAGTAGACGCGAATTCGTGTCACGTGGTGTAGCGAAAGCCTATCAACATCGAGATTCTCCTGACGCTGTTGGTAACCATGGAGATAAGCCCTGCTTCCTCTCCTCCATTCGGAAAGGGTGAATATTTGCCTGTTATTTAAACACGTGCGAGTAACGTGAGGCGAATATTCGCCTCACGTTCGGTGTGAACGCACAGTAATGCTGTGTTCCAGACAACTCGGAAGTCGAGTTTTTCCGACCTCCGACTAGAAAATTGCTCTGGAATGCCATTCAAAGTTGGAATTCCTACTTGTGAAGATTCATCTACCACGACTTCACGAGAATCAGATGTCTGACGTCACACAACAATGGCCGCATCATGGAGAGGCACATCGTTAATGGTAAACTATCAACTGAATAACAACCTGTATTTGGCTGCATTTAATTGAAAGAACTACTATCATATAGTAACACAGTGTTCTGCATGAAAATGTTGCTAAGAAATCTCACCAATGTGAAAAGGTAGCTGCTTGGTATAAATAAATTCTGAAAGAAAGAAACATCACTCTGTCACGGCGGCCATGTTTTTTATTTACGTTTGGCGTCGTGCACCTGGAGCGCTCTGAGGTCGGAAGTCGGAAATTTCTACTGGAAAGGTTTTCAGTTGCAGCATTAGTGCGCATGCATGAACTTATGATAGTTTTAAAGGTCCCAGTTTGGGGGTTTCGTTAATGGCTATCATATCTTAAATGCTGCAATGTGGACGATTGGAATTAGTTGTGCAGGAAATTTTAACCTCATGATCTCCGTGTGTCAATTCCTACAAAGGTGCACACAAAACTCGTTCAGTTTATCGTCTTAGAACCCTCGCTCATAAAATAGTTGTCCCCATTCAGTAGTGTGACTGAACAGGGGAGGCAGTCAAAAGGGAAAAGAAAAACATGTTATAGCGAGAGTTAATGATGAGGCTGAAACCAATATTTGTACGTTTTCTCACCCTTGTATCTTTTTGTCCGGACGTGTGAGTGTGGAATTTGCCGCCTGCGAGTCTTTCTCTCTGTGAGACGACAGCACGCTGCCCACTGTCTTGTTAGTGCGGTGATTGATTGAGCGGGTCTGGCAGTCCTGAGCCCCCTGCTCGGTTCATTTGTTATACATTTATAGTTCATAATCCATCTGCTCTCACCTCTTCACATTCCGTGTCATTTTTCATCCTCCTTTTGTATCAGGGGGGTCATTTTTCTATTTGGCCGTGATAGATTGTTTAGTGTCTGCTGTCTGTAATTGGCCCAGATAGTGGGAAGACTCACATGTGTTTATCATTAGAGGCTGAGTCTGCGTGCACATCTCTTCATCATCGCTCACAATGGATGTCTGAGGTTCAATTATCGAAATAAATTGATTTATGAAGCAGTTCCTGAACCTGTTTGAGCTGCAGGGATGCTTCATTATAGTAATTTTAATCAAGCATTTCAAACAAGCTGCATCTCGACAACTTTTCTCCTGTGTTTGTGTTTCAAAGAGCAGTTTTCCATCCTGCACGTGACCAGCAGGTGGCAGTAAAGGACCATGCATGAGCGAGCCGAGGCTGAGTCATTCAGAGTTTACCATCTGTTGCTCTGCAAGAGCTCCCGGGAGATGCCAGACGCGGGAGGTAGACCTAAAGCCTGATACTCTGGCTCATCCCGGTTTTTATTATTGTTTTATTATTTATCTCCACAGTTCTCAGCCCCGTTCTCTCCGGTCACTTTTTAAAATTACTGTTTGAATTACACAGCCCCGAGGCACGCTGAGCTTTACAAGCCTGTCCAACCTTTGGGTGAGAGAAGAGTGGGATGAAATAAAATCCACTTAAAAAAAACCAAACCCTCATCACGCATAATTGATTTTAATGATAGCTTAGCTGTATTTGGGAATGAAATATCCAAATCAACAGCTTATGAGCTGCACTGAAGCCAACGCAAAACCTGCCGCCTGCCAACCAGTTCTTTTTGAGAAGCTGCTGGAGGAAGGAGATTCCTTTCTCACCTGAAAATGTGAACGCACTTGTTCAGTGGGCCTGCATTAGAATCAGCTACAGGGATAAACAGCAGTTTTAATGTATTTCAAATATGACCGCCACAAGAATTTTCTGACCTCAATTTGTGTTTGCCTGCCAAAAATGGTTGTAAAGATCTGGGATTACTGTTGACCTACTTCCTGTCTCTGATTTTGCAGATTTGACAGCAGAGCCTGTTTGCAGATGCTTAACCTTTGAGTGACAGAAACCAAAGTGCAATTTGGCCTCTGATTTCCATCATGCCTCAGATGTTGCAGGTAATTTACTGCCTCTTTTTTTGTTTGTTTTGGTTGGTTGTATGATGGAGCTACAGGCAGTTTTTGAGGGTTTAATTGATATTTACGAGGATTTAAAAATGTCATTGTACTCACTACGACGCCTTAAGATTAAGCAAGAGGTACTGGGGAAGAAAGTTAGGACAGAAGCAAAGGATGGAAAGTGTTCTTTTAATAAGATTGGGCATTTAATTAAGAACTCCCTTATTGGAAATCTCTCCTGGGCTGCTGTTACAGTCTCTGATTCACATCCACATATCAGATCATTACAGCACAAATTCAAGATATCATTAATGAAAGGGACTTCAGGCTTGGTTGATTAAAGATCAGAGATGTATCACAGCACGCCAAAAGCATATTTCTCTCTGGTGAGTTTAGTCCTCAGCATCCTGCTTGCCGTGCCGCGTGTTGGCCGTAGCAGCTTGTTCTGACGCCCCAGTAATCAATGAGGCAGCTTGGTCATTGGCTCGCTTCAAAATATGACAACCTAGGTACACTTGTAAGGTAATTTCACCGTCTTTATGTGCTGTTTAAGTCCAGTTACAATATATAAAGAGCACAAAAGTCTTTGGATAGAGGTCGGGGGTGTCATGAGTTTGTGTTTCAGTGATCAGATGTTGTTTCCTGTTTTGCTCTGTCACTTTGTCTCCTGTTTTAATGAGTTCTTGTTTTTAGTTTATTCTGTGTTCTTGTCATTTGGTCTTGTTTACTTAGTATTTCATTTCTGTTTCATTGGTTGGATCATTTCCTGTTTTACTTTGGCACCTTGTCTCTCATGTTGGTCCACTTCCTAACTTCCTTCCTATGTGCCCTGCCCTGATTGTTTTCACCTGCCCCTTGATTGTCTCACCTGTGTCTGTTAGCCTTGCCTCCTAGTTTATTTAGTCTCTGTGCTCCCCTGTCTGGATTTATTTCACCTGGACACTTTCTAAGTAAGTCTGTGTTGTTCTGCCTTGTTTTTTCTCCTTTAGTTTATTAAACCTTATAATTATCTCAAGTCCTCATCTGGGTCCTTAATTTTTTTTCTTTGAACATTAAATCGTGATGGGGCGATGCCTTGGTTTACAAGCTTCATCTGAATTCTATTCACTCAGCTTGTTTAACTTTCTCTGTTTTGTAGGGTTTTTTTAAATCTCAAACTAGTATGCTTTTTATCACAAACGAGTACATTTCTAACTATTGTGCACCGAAATGTTTTTGCTGTTTTAGGAGGCCAATAACATCTGGCTTTGTTCGACTGTTGATTAATGTACATTGTCGCTTTTCTTCAAATAAACTATTCAATAAATAGTTACATTAAAAAAACAAATGTACATAGTTACTTATTTAAACCCAAACCATGTTTTTTTTCTTCACCGTACTGAGAGGGTTTGTTGTCCTAAACGTACCAAACTGCGACCGTAAGTTATTGTTGCACGTTCAAAACTCCTTTCATGTCAAACATTTCTTAGCCAGCTTTATTTTGAAAGTCCTAACCCAACGTTGCTTATTTAATATTAAAGAGCACTAACCTGCCTGCCTTATTTTGAAAGTTTAACAGCCAACTTATTCTTGCTCTGTTGGCGGCTGATTCTGAAGGTGTAGCTGCCTATAGGCCAAAATAGTGTAGAGTGAAGTCAAGCCTATGGCTAGGCAGTAGGCTGCAGTGGAGAGTACTACAACCATATATTCCGTTTTATGATCAGACATAGGTTCTCCAATAATAACAGTGTCATAGTAAGAGTTATTGTCAGACAAGAACCCATCCACACCCCCTCTAAGAGTTTCATAGTCCCTGTGGATGACTACTCTCTCTATGTGTGTGTGAGGAGGAGAGTCCTCAGAGCAGAGTGAGGGAGGTGCATAAATGAGAAAGAAGGAGCAGAGAAGGTCTGAGCTCTCTCGCTGTGCCGATGAGTGCACACTTTAGTGCTGCCGAGGCCCCCGGTGGCTCGCTCCCCGCCTTTGTCCTCGTCGCTCCAGAGGACAGCAGTGCACGGGGAGGAGATGAGGATCCTCTTGGCCATGTACACGGCCAGCCATGTTGGAATAAATCTGTCCTGTAGCTGTAAGCATTATCTCCTGAGCCCTGTGCTGGCACACTGAGCTACAGCTCAGGCAGGATGATGCCATGCAGACAGGAGAGAAGAAGAAGAAGGAAAGAGTGGGAGACAGGAGAGGAAAGCGATGGAGAACTGAGTTATAGGAAAGGAATAGCACAACGTTTCCTGAAAGTATTAGCTCATGAGGTACAGAGCTGGTATCAGGATATTTTAGCCTAGCTTAGCACAAAGCCTGGAGGCACGTGTAATAGCTATCCTTAGGAACTATTAAAATGTTTTATGTTGTTTGTTTAATCTCTACACCAACACAAATGAGTATGTGGTGTTAAGGGCAGTTTCATTTGGAGTACGTCTTGCTGAACAACAGCTGGTCGCAAAACCCTTTCCTGGGTCCAAATAGTTCACATTGCAGGGACCGTATTTTAAAAGAAAGTAGGAGGGAGAGACAGAAAGGCATCCTGCTCATATTTAGTCATAAAATCCCAAAGAATCATTCACGGTCGTCATCCAAGCCGAGAACGTCGAAGCAGCCAACAGACTCGAGTGCTGTAGCTTCAAATACGTTCTGTATGTATCTATGAAGAGCTGCAAGGTGGTGCAGTGGTTAGCACTGTCACCTCACAGGTAGAAGGTTTCTGGTTCAAATATCAGTTCGGACGTAGTGGGTCTTTCTGTGTGGAGTTTGCATGTTCTCCCTGTGCATGCATGGGCTCCTCCAACGTCCTCCCACAGTCCAAACACATAACACATGCTCGTTAGATTCATTGGTGAGTCTAAAATCGCCCGTAGGTGTGAATGGAAGTGTGAAAGTATGTGTGTGATTGACTGACGATCAGTTCGGCTCTAGAGGTGTTGGTCGGTGTATTCTTCACATAACTGCGAGGTCAGTTCGTCCAGCACTTTGGTTCAGTCTTGTATCAGAGACAGGGAGACAGCTCTGACTTCATCACATGATCTATACTTATGGGAGTCATGTGATAGCAGGTTTTTTTTTTTTTGCATTGAATGAGATCTCTTTCCTTGATCTCTTTCAAAGCCATCCACTGACTCATGATCAATGACTACAACCCCTTCCCAGTTGAGTCCAGTATAACAGGACCCTTCAAACATACCGTATCCACTGTTCTTAACCAGCCTTTACAGGTAGCCATAGCAACATGTGCATCATGCTCTATTACCAGTTATTCTTATTAGGCCTTTCAGCAGTCTTCAGAGAACATGCCTGCCGCGGCTTTTAGGTGGAAAGAGCGACAGTGATGGTGCTCGTTACAGGACAGCAGGAACCTTTTATTTCCCAGCTGCAATACATTCTTGACTTTTACAGGTGGAGAAATTGGTCCATCTGCCCTACGATGGATGCCGAGAAAGATGCACTTGCTCTTAGATGAACAGTAATTTCATGTAATGCCAGCTATCTGAGGGCTTGGAATGGCATTCTGGTAGTTCTGGCAAATGTTCAATGGGCCGGTCCACCTAGTGGGCTTGCAAAAGCACCAAGAGCAATCAGAAGGGAAACATTTGTTGGGGAAAAAAAACAAACCTGCAGGCTGCAACCCACCTGATTTTGAAACAGTCAGTCTTAGTAGGTGTTACACTGTCCCATTAATTACCTGCATTCATACTGTAAGGTAGGCGCAACCATAGACATGTATTTAGCCTTTTAGTTTCAAAAGAGATGCCAATGCAGATCCTAAATTCCCATTTTTTACAAATGTCTTACTTCTATTTACATTTCTATATTTCTTCATGGTTCAAGTCTGTGTGAGAGCAACTGCCACGCCCAAATTTCCACGCCTGGTGTAAATGGCTTGTTTCAGAGCTCCTCATCATCTCTCAATCATGCATCCATATCAAGTGGAAAGCATGATAAAGCAAGCACTTCAAGGCTTGGCTACCTGTGATTCACAACTCGCTACAATGGCGGCCTGTCAACCAGCTTAGAGACATAGCAATATTCATGAAGCCGGACCAAATGTGGTGACTTCCAATTCCAAAGAACAAAGATGCTGACGGCCAGAATACCAAGCTTAAGGCTTCAAAATGGTAGTCCATAAACCAAGTTGATAATCTCACAATAGAAATACTTAAAAAAGTATTTCCTGAAATTGCCGACAGTGGTTGAAATGTTTGCACTCAGACTAACTAAAACTCTGCACTTGATACTCTGAAACATCACTGCCTCTAGGCGCAGTAAGGCTAAAGCAAACCACAATGTTCATAAAGGCCTCCGTTATGGGAGTGAAACAGATTTTCCTCTTAGCAGTTTTGAACAGAGAAGTGCTGTTTTCTGGAGCCCTGTGCCTGCTCCGTGGCAGACATGGTCCAGGCACACGCTCAAAGCTAGTTTATTTGTTCTCTCGCTCATAAGTAAACCAGTCCCATCTTCACCAACGACAGGGTGTTATTCCCTTCGCTATTTCATTACACCACATTTTTTCACTCTTAGTAATACGTGATAGGTTTAGCAGATTGACAAGTCGGGAGCCACAAAAAAGCACGAAGGAAAAAGACCGATAGAGAGTGAGCCAAAGGTGGATGGAGAAGCTGACAGAGACAGATGTGCAGAGAGTGACGGAGAGACGCTGGAGCTGGAGAAATGAAAGAGTGATTGGTTAAATGAAAGGGACTGCGCAGCGGTCCGCTCCAACATCTGCGGTTGTGGATGTCAGTCCAGGCTTAGCAGCCTGCGGACGAGAATGAGCCACAGGCGCTAAGATGTGCTGCTAGCTTTGGCTGGCTCGCTCTGCCTCTTTGGCTCCTTGCAGCCCTTCTCCTCTATAAAAGGAGAGCGCTGGCTAACGTCAGTGTGGCCACCCTCCTCATAGCCCAGAACAACCTCTGGCTCCTGGGACTGCTTACTCATCCCCATTTGGCACCATCACACTCGCAAAAAGTCTCTAGCCCCGCCACCTCTCACACTCCCAACAAACCCTGGAAAAAAGACACTCAAAACACTTTCTCATGGTTAAAAGTCTCCGCTCGAAGACATTGAACTTGTATCCAAATCTATTTTTCATTTTCCCTCCTCAGTCCACCATCACAGAAGAGCGACAGCCTGAGGATGATTATATGACATTAGTGTGGAAATTGTGGTCATGAGACATAAAACTGGATTGAAACAGTAATCAAGTGTGAAGGATTTTTCCA
Organism: Semicossyphus pulcher; assembly: GCF_022749685.1. NCBI lineage: Eukaryota > Metazoa > Chordata > Actinopteri > Labriformes > Labridae > Semicossyphus > Semicossyphus pulcher. The sequence continues at coordinate 26,853,101 of NW_027211659.1, forward strand.
AAGACTTGCACAGACAGACAATGAAGACTGTTGTAAATTTAGACTCATTATACAGGAAGGCATTACGTAGGTTGTGCTTAGTCTTGTGCACATTCAACTGGTGCTTTTATCCGACCCGAACCTTTGACTTCAAATGACTTCATGCATTTTCAAGGAACCAAGGCCCGACCGAGAAAACCCAGATCCCAAGTTTTCGGACTGGGTGCGACTGTCCACCTCTTCTGGATCAGCTTTCTCTTTGAAAAGTAATATCTCTTTAAAAAGTTGCAAACATATAAATACAGGTATTATGTGGTGGTGGCATTAATTGTGTGCCTGGCAGCCACTTCACAGCTCTTTCTCTTTCCCAACAGGAGGCCGCTCCTCGTTTCTAATGTGAAACCAGAAGTCAACTTCTAAGTAGCTTAACCCATGATCTTATCCTAAACCCAATCAAGTAGTTTTTGTGGTTAAACCCAACTGAAAATGGTCAGTTTGGTTATTTTTCACTAGTTATGATGAGAAATTTGACAGCCTCTCTAGTTAAATAAAAGCGCATCGAGAAAACTATGACAGCAAGTTGTTAAAAGTAAGGTTACGCCTCGATCCCACAGGATCCGTGTCCGGCACGTTCCGTCTATGCCGCGGTTCTGGTCCATCAGAAGGCGTGAGCCCTCGCCCACAGGAAGGGTGTCTGATCCGCAGCGCAGCGCTGGCCCAAGCAGCTGGATTCGTAAGATATACAAGATCGCGGGAGAACTATGTTATTGTGTAATTTCGCAATAACATCAATGTTAACAGAGCAACACACAAACAACAGTTCAGTTTGCACCTCCGAGGTTGATTATCTGCTCATCTGGAGATCATTCTGTGGCTGAGGACACTACTTGATAAAAAGTGTTCTTTTTTCAAGATTTCAGTGTGTCTGTACCGGTCTGTACATGGTGTTTTATTTTGAAATGACCGGATGCTGTATGTTGTTTTTATGTGTGACTTCCTGTTTGGAGGCGCGCGCTGTGGAATCACGAGCATTGACTTGAATGGGCGCGATCGACTCCAGAGGTCGCACACGGAACACGCCGGAGACGGATCCTGTGGAATTTGAGGGTAAATTCAAGATTAGTATGTTCAAAACTTTTTTCAGTGACAGTTAAACTTTGACTTTTGCTCTTACTGGGGATTGGAAGTCAGATATCTTGGGTTTAAGTCCAGTGTTAGTTTGCCCCTACCACCGACGCAGAAGACTGTCTGGCTTTATGTTTCCAGACTTTTAAAGGCTTTTGTGTTGCATGTGTCAAATATACTTTTAATATAAATACATTGTTTTGATATTCATGCTGACTGACAGTAACGAGGGAAATTTGATTTATTTTCAGGACTATTGAAAGTTCCATTGGACTGAGTTGGACTTAAACTTATTTGTAATTCATACAAATTGAAAGTGTGCAGGAAAGTCCTGTTTAATCTTGTGGTTTTATTTTACCTCGTGACACTGAAGTGCGTGTTCTGTGAAAACAACCACATCACTCTTTTAAAAGACGTCAAAATAATCAAATTCACGTTTAATTATCCAGATCCCATTCCCTCATTTCTTCACTAGCTCCTGATTGTCTTTGGTGAATTACCTTTGGACAGAGGGCGGGACCTCTGTGCCTGTAAAACAACGAACATGGCCAGTCGATAAACAGGAGGGCGTGGATACACGGAGCAGCACAAAGCCTCCGGTTCCGTTGCAGCCATGTGTGACACCATGTGAACAAGAATCAAAATCCCTTCTGTCATTCATCAACTTCACAGCGGTCTGCTGTTGCCATGGCTCCTCCGCCGCCAACAGGAGGACTTTATCTTTTGTTCTTCAGGACCAGCATCTCACTGTGGTCCAGAGCTTTATGGCATGCTGTGATTTGTCATTACTCATTCAGCTAATAAACTCAGAGACTTTATTCTCCAAAGAACAAGTACAAACAAAGGCCTGTCTTTGGTCTTTAATTCAGCCAGCTTGTATCATCACAGGTAAGAAGTTTCTCACTTTGAGTGATGACGTGTGGTGCGTTCAAAGTCGTTTACACAGCAATTCTGGAACTTTACGCCACAGCTCAAGGCTCTGCTGTTCCCTGTTGGCTAAATGTTAACGGTCGTGCTGTGAGGCACAGCCACTCATGAGTGAATGACAGCTTCTTGACAGCTTCATTAAGACCACAGATGGCGGGGGAAGTGAAGAGAAGCTAGAACAAATGTAACGCTTGCGAAATGTGAGGGAGGCCGCGGGACCTTTTCACAGCTTGTGCGGTTGGCCTGCGTCCAAGCAGCCTGTCTGGGCAACCCGTCCCCTCTTTCTGAAATCTGGCTGCAGCTGAGATCATGGAGCCCCTGCAGGTGAGATCTGATGTCACGTTGGTAACTTCTCTGCTGTTGGTGGGTCGTGTCCAACTGCTCCGCCCCCCCCGGAGACGAGGACGGGGTGTGAAGAATGGACATGTGCGGTCGTATAATAACTAAGACTGAGGAAAATTCCCATCAACTCCACACAATATAATCATCAGTCTTGCTGTAGCCACAGGAGAACATTTAGACGAATTAATGGAAACGTGAATCTGTCCACAAGTGTTTATAAAGCTTACATGCTCCATCTGGTGTTTTTTTATGTGACATATGCTTTCAAAGGAATAACTCTGTCATTTAGTCATTAACCATTGATTTCAATGTTAGTCAAAGCTCCATGGAGGTTTTTATGAAAACCAACCACAGAGCAGGAACAGAATTGATAAATATAGAACATAATGAGATCCCTGTGGGAACCCACAGAGGCAGGGCGGTCATTTGGAAACAGAATTACTTATGTTGGATGAACTGTGAATAAAGCATATTGTCAGTGGAAACATATTTATTGGCTGAAAAATGATGATTAAATTCAATGATTTATGAGAGTGCTACAATGGAACGGTAAGCCAACTGACATTAGGACATTTTGGGCAAAACTTTCCTCGAACATACTGTAAATAAATCAGGGGGAAATGACCTCTGTGGCCTTATTGTGTTGTCTCATATTCCGTTTGTCAAAAGCAATCAATGCAAACTATAAGGGACAACTTGCAAAGTGACCAATCCCCAAGATACAGTCAGCAGGCGCAGCCAGCCAGTCAGGCTTTTAATTGCATTGCACTGGTTTGATGAGTCATCTCATCTGAAATAAGTTTGGGAGGTTTTGTCCTGCTGCTGCCTTTCCAAAACCAAATGTAACCAAAAGTAAAAGGAAGGATTTGAACAGTAATATGTATTAGATGAGGCTTTATTCAGGACAACAACAAGACTGACATGCTTTGGTTGAGCATGTATGATGTTAACCATCTTCACCATCTAAGCTCAGCATATTACCATGGCGACATTACCTAATTACAAACAGCATCCTCCTCCAAGGCTGAAAAATGAGTCAATCGCCATAGAGCCCCATGTTGACAGCCTGGTACAAACAACATTTACACCGATCAGCCATGACACTATGACCACCTGCCTAATATTGAGTAGGTCCCCTTTGCCGCCACAACAGCCCTGACCCGTCGAGGCATGGACTCCACTAGACCTCTGAAGGTGTGCTGAGGTATCTGGTACCAAGACGTGAGCAGCAGATCCTTTAAGTCCTGTAAGTATGGAGGTGGGGCCTCCATGGATCGGACTTGTTTGTCCAGCACATCCCACAGATGCTCGATTGGATAGAGATCTGGGGGATTTGGAGGTCAAGTCGACACCTTGAACTCGTTCCTCAAACCATTCCTGAACCATGTCTGCAGTGTGGCAGGGCGCATCATCCTGCTGAGAGAGGCCACTGCTATTAGGGAATACTGTTTCTATGAAGGTGTGTACTTGGTCTGCAACAATGTTCAGGGAGGTGGTACGTGTCAAAGTAACATCCACATGAACGGCAGGACCCAAGGTTGACCAAAGCATCACACTGCCTCCACCGGCTCACCTTCTTCCTATTGTGCATCCTGGTGGCATGTCTTCCCCAGGTAAGAGACGCACACGCACCCGGCCGTCCACATGATGTAAAAGAAAACGCACCCCACTCACTGACAGGTGCAATTGTAAGGTGCACTTAGCAGACAGCTAGCAGCACTGCTAGCTGTCTGCTAATTTCAATCAAATAGCTCAAAATCGTCACCGTGTTTTTGGCTGGGTTTTTTTTGTCTTTTTGAGATTCTTCATGCAAATATCTGTATAAGCTCATTTAAATGCTACCTCTAAAGAAAAGGAATCAAGGTCTGCACTCAACATAACTAGCTTGTTAGCCTAACTCCTGTACTAGCTATTAGCGAACTGAAATTTAGCCTTTAGCGTTGACTGTATAAGTGTTTAACTTATAAATAAATGAGTGTTGGCCTCTTCAAAATATGGTCACAGCTACAAAACTTAACAACTAGCTTCAAAACACCACAAACCAAGCTACATCAGGCTAGCTACAGCAACTTTTTTATGCATGTCTGTATAATGTCTGTTTAGTAATAAACCTGTAGCGTACCCTGATGGGAAGGTGATTAGTTTTTAGGGTGCTTAGTCATTTCTGGAAGAATAAAGGCTATATAGATTTAAAGAATCTGACCCTATCATAGTGCCAGATGAAACATTAAGGACTTCAATTCTTCCTGTGGGGAACATAAATGTCTGGGTGCTCTGACAATGATCTATTATACTTGGAGAGAAAACATTCACAGCAAAGACTGAAACCGTTGAAGAAACACAAACACAAAAAAGAAGAAATATGGATCTGCCTTCAGAAGTTGGGTCAGAGTTAACTAGAGTTTAAGTGTGTTGGTAAAAATCCCAAAGTAAATGTGAGTTAAAACCACAGAGCAATAAAGAGTTTGTACAGGTGCAAAAGAGAGCTATAAAGGCAGAGTGGACAAGAGTTTAACACGTTCATTCAGCCTCAGGAGAGGAGAGATAAAAGAAACCCTGAACACAAGTGACTGTAGTTCACACACACACACACACACACACACACACACACACACACACTTCTGCCAAGGGATGACTAATGCCTGTGGAGAATGTAGGCACCTTCAAACGTACGCACACACAAGCAGACTCAGACACACACCAAAGGCCCTGGAGGGGAGGGTTATCAAACATAGGAGGGGAAGAATAAACCCGTGTCGTGACGCAGTCCAACTAAGAGAAAAGTCTCAGGGGGCAGAAGATAGAGTTTCCAAAGGATCTGTCTAGACTCTGTGCTACCTCCTACACAGCATATGGTGCAGGCTGATAACTGAGGCACAAACTCATAAGCCTGGCGCATGTTAACGAGGGAAAAATGACCAGACACGCTAATGAATGTGTCCGGCAGCAGCAGCAGCAGGTGAAGGCAAATCAGAGAAATATACAGGATCTTGTCTTCATGAGGGAGGAGAGAGAGCACGATTGTTTTGATATTTGATTAAACTTTATATCTTTAAATATCCTCTCTAAACTAATCCAAGACAGAGTTTGGATGTAACCCTGTTGGCGTGTTTGAATCATTCCTTTTCATATTTGCTGCAACATATTTCTGTTCCATCTGTGTGGCTGTGCTGTGGAAATGTGGTGATCCTGGCATGGGCCGGGGCCAAAGGCCTGTCCACTGAGTGTCTCATAAAAAGTTAACCACAGTGAATATTACAGCTGGCCTTGAATTGACACCAAGCCCGAGCCATTAGTGGTTAAACTGGGCCATGGTGTACATATCCAACTGTGCAAGCTATCCATTCTCCGTTTTAATTTACATCTGCTCCTACATAACGCGGTTGAAGCCTCCCATTAGGAATGGGGAAAACATTCAAAAGCAAGCAAAAAACATTTTTTTGTTTTGGGTTCATTCAATTTCTTATTTCATTAGGGCATTTTCTTTCCCACCTGCGACACTTGCACCTACGATACACAAGAAGACTCTGAAAGGACTTTTAAAACATTGTAGTATGACACGCTCCTACATCTAAACGCAGTTTATTTTATCAGATTTTGACTGTTTATTTTTCTCTAAATTTATCTGAAGAAAAACAAACACTGGAGCAAAAACAGAAGCTTTAGGCCACAGCTGTGTAATACACAGTGTGTGTGTATTGGTTTGAGTTATCCGTGAGGGTTGATGCTGTGACATTAGAGCCCCTTTCCCACTGGTCAAAAAACCACTAACACCTGGCTGTTTTGCTTAATGGGAAATGCTACAATTGGCATTCAGACCTAGGTAATTATTGATGTTGATCATTGATGAATTGATGAACAAAAAACCCGGGTCGACGCGTTAATCTACGTCCCCTTTCCAGCACGATGCTGCCGCCCGTCTCCGTCCGAGCAGCGCTCAAACATCATTCCAAATTTGTTGGCCGTGAGATTGATAAACAGACTGAATGAATAATAGATACAATAAAGATCTAACCACCGTATCGTCTTCACTGGCCTCCATGCTGCTTACCAAAGAGTATAATGATAGTTCTTTTTACTATTGTTTACTAACCCTGTTTCCGGCGAGTTTGTGACGTCAGGCGGTGACGCAGCAGAAAAGAGACCGAAAGGAGTATACTTCACAGAAAAGAGACAATCAGCATTTTTTAGCAGGTCTGAAAAACCAGTGTCAACGTTCTAATTTTGGTGGGTAAGGAGTATAGCTGGGTTAGTATTTAAGCTAGCAGGGCCCTAGCAAGGGGCATTTCTTTCCTCTCTTTTCCTTTAAATTTTCATAACCTCGACCACACTGACACCGTGTCCATGTTTAACAGCAAGCTAGCATCCAACTATAGCTTTGTATTCAGCTAGGACACCGACAGAAGCCCGTGTGTGTGCAGTGGCTCGCTTTCATGCCAAGTCCCCTGTATGTTTACCATCTACCTGGTTTGCTGCTTCCTGTTTGGAGCTGGAGAGATCCTGGTTGTTGACAATGTTCACGTCACTGAACTTCGAGCGAAGCCAAGAATATTAAACATGTTTAACTTAATCTGTGTGTCAAAACTCCAGAAAAACGTTTATACTTTGAAACATCGTCAGCGACAGTGAAATTGCTCTTGAAGTTGTTTTTCGTGTAAGCCTGGTGTCCTCCTTTTGATCCCCCTGCCTGACGAGAGCCTTGCACCACAAAGGGAGGAATGAAAATGAATAGTTCCAAGTGCATAGCAAAGGGTCAGAGGTCACTGAAAAACTGCATGGTCTTACTAAAACATGAGACCTTGGGCATCTAACATATGTTGAATTTTAACCACTGCCATGTCTATAACACACTCAGTAGGCTCTGTATGCATTACAACAATCTGCTGCATACACAGAAATGTGAAGCACCCTGGATGTCCTTGTGCATTTCCTGATGCATTTCCTCATTTCACAGTCGACCCACCACGCCGTCCTTCGCACACCCTCGGACATCGACTATCATCCGCCCTCCTCCGCATCCTTCTCCTCCTCCTCTCCCTCCCTACCTGCAGGACCTGAGCTCATTGTTTTTGCCCTGCTGATTAACCTCTCCCCGCCGCAAGGAACATCTCACATTGGGTTCTGGGTGGATACGGGCTGTGCCAGCACCAAAACATGCCCAGCTTTTTCTAATGAGCTCCAGCCGCTCAGGGCTCTGGGCGAGTCAGCCTGCTGTGATTGGCACCTGCTTAGGAGGACAGTGTGCCTGCGAAAAGGGATGAAAGCAGAGTTTAGCTGAGGGAACACTGAGTCCATCACACAGCAGTCGACAATAAGAGAGAGGTCACATTTGACTGACTGAGATTAGGGCAAAGTCTGATGTGACAAATGTTTCAGTATTTAAAGCTGCTTGATGTGCAAACGCTCTGAAGTTTCATTTAAGGTAGCCATTTGTAGATTTATCAGCTTTTCATGTCTACCTGTTTGCCCAGTACTTGGTGAGTAATAGCAGCTGATAAAGTGTTTTCTCAGTCATCAAATCCAATGAAAAGACCCGAACCAACAATGAAGAGAACTGAAGTGTTATCTTTGCATGCAAACCCTGCTGTGTGTTTTTGCTTCGTGCCGGAGAGCTCTGTTGTTGCTCAAATCTTTTAAGAACACATGAATGAGCCACACTGTTGCACAGGGTGACATATTCCACCATGGCATGAACACACACACACACACACACACACACACACACACACACACACACATAAATGTTACATGCACCATCCTGCTGCCGCAAACACTCATCATTTTAATACTACAGGATCCTGTTTGAGTAACGTTGTGTAAAAGCTTCAGGGTCCAATGATTTAAGTAATAACAGAGGCGTACAAAAAACATGTCACAAACACGGAGCTGTGGTTCGATTCCCGCTTTAAACCAATATCAATGTTGGCATCTCTCTGGAAGCTGAACTCCTTTGAAGTTTCAGAACATATTTTAGTTACATAACCAGTAACCGAGTTTACATACATACGTTACCACATATTTTAACCCAAACCATGACCAAACCTATAATTGCAAATGTTTATCACTGTTAACCCTCTGATTATTATTGTTGCCTGCTGACATTTAGTATTTGAAATGTGTTTTTGTTTTGTTTTTTACACTAGAACCACCAGGAGTCAGAGTATACCTAAAACCGCCAACAGGTAACATTTACCCGCTATTAGAATGTATTGATTTTCAAGGTACGAGGTTCATTTATTTATCATTTAACAACACAAAATTGTATAATGAAATGCTAGATGTGGTGTCTTTATGCAGCTTACAAAATGACAACAGGACAATTAAATATATCTATAACAATAAACTTCATTAGCAAAGCACTTTGTGAACAAGGTGTTTCACAGAAAACAAACCAAAGAGCAGCGTCCAGAGACCTCCGCACCATCAGACTCACCTTCACTCACTGAGTAAATCTAATGCCTGATTCACATTCATGCATCTCTTCCTCTTATCCATGTTGAATTTGAGTTTATGACTCGATGAGCGACTTGATGATGTGGTAGAAAAAAGGCGTTGCCATAGCAACACACAGTGTTTCATTCTAGATGCGCAAAATGAATAGCGCGAAAATGACGTCATCTGGGTAAATTTGACACGCTGGTGGTTATAGGTATAAATGGCCATATTTAAAATCTGGATTTATGTTGACGTTTTTTAACAATGGGGGGCGCTATCAAACACACTTAAAGGAAAAGTCAAAGACTGGGGGGCTGGAATATTTCCTGGAAAAAAAGTTACACACAATCAAAAGACGGCTGAGGGTAAATTTGACCCGTTGGCGGTTCTAGTGTTACAAGTCAAACTGAAGGTCGTTCAAGGTAAGTGCATTGCAGGTAGTTCAGGGGACTTTCTGTCACGCGGAGGGAATTAAAATAGAGAAAACAAAAATAAAGCTGTAAAGGTCATGAAGCACATGTGAAAGAAAGGTTATCTAAAACTTATCAAGAGCTTAATTTTGTGAAGAACATGGAGGCTCTTCTCCAAAGTTCATCATGACCCTACACACACACACACACACACACACACACACACACACACACGCGATAAGTAAGTTCCAGAAGTGCAAGTACAATTACTTGTAATAATAGGTGATATGTCACAAATAGCTGTGCAGATGTATCTCTGAGTGAGTCAGCAGGAGTCAGCTAACACAGCGATGGGTACAGGCAGTGCTTTTCATAATACAGCTCAGAGCGTGAAGGCAAACAGGACCTGGAGTGCAACAGTATTGACATATGAAGAACATCTCATAAACCAATAAATATGTAGCAGTTTGCCTCAAAACAAAACACAAGACTTCTTTCTTAAATAAAAGCCTGAACTTTAGTTTTCCCATCAGCTGTTGGGCACATGGGGCAAGACTGACGATAGGAAGAGGGCAAGCCGGCGGAGGAAGTGTGAGACTTCGGGCACGAGTTAGTGATAGTTGGAGCATTCCTACTGCCCGATGACAAGACTTGACAAATTTTCTTTGCAATCAATTGGCTTATGGACGTAGACACTTGTGCCACGACCTGATCTAATAAATGAGCACGACAGCATTCAGAGGTGTCGGCTAGAGCTGCAGTAAACAAACTGGTGTTGGCTCAAAGATACAGTGGAAATTAGCAGGTTGCCAAACTCAATTAGCTTTTATTTACTTTCCCTCTACAAGCATATAAATTCAGTTTGGTGTTGGTATTGCATTAGGGGTATTGCCCCAATTGAGCCAATGGATCTTGGCTCTGAATCACAGAGTGTGGTCTCACAGAAATACATGAAATAGCCATAACTTTGTAAGACCACATTTCATGGAGGCAGCGTGTTATGAGCATGGAAACACCACCACTGTAACGCCAATGAGGGTTGGGAATCCTCTTGTAATAATCCTCCTCTCATAATGTAACTTTACTGATGCAGGTAATTTATTTAAACCCAAACCCTGATATTTTTATCTCAGCTTGACGCGTGCTTGAAGCGGCCTCCGTCAAAAATAGAACCGGCGCATATCTTTAGCGGAGCAGAGCAGAGAGACGCTTCTGGGACGCGCCGGAGACGGACCACGACGCGTGCTGTGGAATCACAAGCATTGACTTGAATGGGCGCGATCGACTCTGGAGGTCGCGGCACACACGTAACGCGCCGGAGACAGATCCTGTGGAATTTGAGGGTAAAGCTAACCGTACTGTGACTGTTTCCCAACGTCAATCACATGTAAGGAAGGTTTTCTTCTTGCACGAGCACTTTGCATGGCATTGTTTCCATGGTGCTTGCATGTAATTATACAACATTAAATACCACCATCATGTAATATGGTGTCAACAGGTTAAGCTGACATACAGCAGGGCCTAACATATCGCTATAAAAGTATCTTTCATTTCTTTAAAATCCCTTCAGCTCAAGAAACAGCAGCTTGGTATCATCCTTAACCTCTGACATATGACTGAAGGACTTTAACTCAACTTGATCAAAGTCATTCTTAACTTTGACATTGTATCAGAGCAGAGACCTTTTAAAAATACCCACTTTTAAGTCAATAAGACCAGTAAGTGTTCAGGTCTGGCTCCCTCTCCCTCGGCTTTCTCTGACTGCAGTCAGGTGCCTGTTCCGGGGCAGAAAGGTGAAACAACAGCGTGTCTGCTTTGTTTTGGGAAATGAAGCACAGGATCACATCGATAGCCCCGTGCAGCAGCTCACAGCCAGTCCCAGGCTCTCGGGTTAGACATGTCTGCTCCCTGCCTGCTCACCCTGACAGGACCTCCCCAGCAGGACTGATGCTGCACATAATGGGAAATCAATTCTATTTTTGTTGCCTGGGTAGGTGGGCTTAAGGAATAATTACTCAGTCAAGAAGTGGGAGACAGGGGGGAGAGAGAGAGTCTGTCCTCTCAGCTTATCCACTGGTGTCTTCCTGCTCCCTCGCTGATGTGAAACCAATACCATTATCCAGTTAAATCCTCCATGGACTGCTCCGGCTCTGTAAGAAAAACAGCAGTGTGAGGCTGCGCCATCGACGTGTGGAGCTGCTTAATGAGATTCCTCGGGGTGCATTCTCCAATTGCTGGGATTTCACGATTCTTTTAGCGTGGACTTCTTTCCGTCTGGCTTCTGGGTCTTCAGGGAGGAAACAAATGATTACACACTTAAACACCCCGGTGCTCTTACCAGGACACTTCATTTGTATCATTCAGACCCCAACCCCCACCCCACACACACACACACACCTATGGACAGACAAATGCAGTAACAGGCCTGTAGACAGACAGATAGACAGACAGACAGACAGAGACCCTATTTATATCTTGTATCAACATGCAATCTTTATATGCACAAGTTATTTGAATAAGATCGTCTGAATGCTGCTTGTTATCTTAATTATATCAAAATCCATCTAAACATGGAAATGATGTTTACCAACAATCGATTTGTCAACAAACATCAACAAGTTTATCACATGCAGGATTCTGTAATACTCTGACAGTACTTTGATGTTTCAAGAGAGAAGCTTTGAATTACAGGTCTTCAAAGGTCTCCCTGGACCACAGGACCCAAACCCCAACTCCAAACAAGTACAGATTATTATCACTACTCGGGTCAAGTCAGGTCCCCTCCTGTCGGGCCTCTTCTGTTTGGGCCTCCCTCATGCAAGTTGTAAGAAGTAATGCGTGTGTCAGAAGGTTGAAGTTCGACTCATTTGAGACAAACAGCATCTTTAACGCACGTTGTTATTAGCTATATCAACCAATTTTGTGGCACTTTGGACGACTAGATCTGTTGGGTATCTTGGTCTATCTGCATGCACAGGGTTGGGTTGGGATTGGGTCCCACATTATATCCTGATTGTCACCATCACATGACCCTCATATTGCTGTTTGGGCTCTACTCTTTACTTATTAGCTGAGAAGAGAGGGTTGTTTTTGATGGGCGGCTTAAAATGTAATCATAAAGCCAGCAAGAACACCTCCAGATGTGGTCGGGCCAATCCGATAGCATTCCTGTCCCAATGTACCGTAACATTTGGTGTATAAGACGCACTTTTAATACTTATTTTTTCATCTAAAAGTGGGCTGCGTCCTACATACCAGTGCGACCAATATAGCAGTGTAACATGCATAAGATGTCTTACGGTATTTTACCCAGACGACGGCGCTATCCGGTTGTTAAGTGGTGACGTCACATCTCCATATTAAACAGTTTCCAGGTCCGAGAAGCTACAACGTCTCCTATTATTTACCGCAGTGCTGTTTTGTGTTTTCCTTGCTGTTTTAAGCGACTTGATTGTTGGCAACACTTCGTCACGGACATGCACCGTCATGATCGCCAGTGCAGCCGCCACCCTCACCCTTACCGTAGGCTGCCGGCTACCGCTAGCTACAGCAACCGTAGCTAGCATGATTTCAAACTCGACATGGTGACAGACATGATGGTAGTTTTTGTGTTTTGAATTTGTTTTAAATAAAAATAAATTGAAATAGTGTTGAAATAGGGCTGCACGGTGGTGCAGTGGTTAGCGCGTTGCCTCACAGCTAGAAGGTCACTGGTTCAAACCCTTCAAACTTTTGGGCAAAGTTGTCCTTTCTGTTCGGAGTTTGCATGTTGTCTCCGTGGTTTCTCTCTGGGGTCTCCAGCTTCCTCCCACAGTCCAAAGACATGCTTGTAAGGTTGATTGGTGACTCTAAATTGCCCATAGGTGTGGGTGTGGGTGTGAGTGTGAAAAGTTGTCTGTCTCTATGTGTCAGCCCAGTGATTGACTGGCGACCAGTCCAGGGTGTACCCGGCCTTTCAGCCAATGACAGCTGGGATAGGCTTAACCCTGTTAACCTATGAGGTCACCCAATCTCAGTGCTACCAAAGAAAGACATTGTTGATTAGTGGATTGGAAATCCGCCAAGCTGTTATCTTTCCCCTCTTCTCAAACGTACAGTTCAAACTCTGAATCAGAACTCCTCCTTTCCTTCCAATACATCCCCTCCTCTGCTGTCCCACTCCTCCCCCTTCCTTCAAACTCCCTGCATCACAGCAGGCTGCGCATCTTTTGTGAAAAGTGTGAAAAACACAATGAAGGTTTAAGATGACTGAACTTGGGGTTGAAATCTGGATGCATCTCTCCCCAACCCAATTAACACAGAGTCAATAGAGAGCAAATTAAAAAGGCCCCGGGCGGTGGACCCTGCCAGAAAATGCCAACGGAATCAAGACGGTCAAGGCCAGCACAAAGGCACAAACCCCCTGGATCTGTCCAATCCTCCTGAGCTCCCCTGATTAAAGCAAGGGGAGATTATTTAGGACCTTTTCTTTCATGCTGAGGGTAAATGAGGGGAGAGGGTATCCATTCAAACAGGGCAAAAGGCCGGGAAAAATGGCCGACTTTGGGTTGGGAACCATTGAGGCTGCTCACTGAGGTGTGAACGGCCCACCTCCCAAAGACAACATCCACAGTGGGAAAAAAAAATCTCAATGAAAATGGAAAACAACTCTGGCTAAGACAAACATTGGGAAATAACAGCCTGTCCCAACATGTTTTCACCTCCGACTCCTCAAATACAGCAGCTCGGTCAGTCGCTGCGCTTCAAAATATGGCTATTTGGTACATCCCTAGCGTCCGTTTGGCACGTTCTTCACTCTGTGGTCATGTTAGCAACAAGAAGGTTAGACTTTGAAAGTCTAGTTAGTGACAATAAAAAAGCAATATTTGGTTAGACTTAGAATAAAGCCTTCTGAGGGCTGCAGAGGCCCAGGAAACCTTGGAAGGGTTTTATACATTTCCCTCACGTTCTACGTTCTGCCATGAAAGGCCTTGCCCTTGTCCTTTCCGCATACTGCAGTCAGCATTGTTTATTACACCACTAATTACAAATATGTTTATGGTTTGTATTAGCCTACGTAAGCACCAGATGAGTGGGATTTATTTAAAGGTGATTTTGTGTACAATTCTTGATGGAAAATATGCACGACTCAGTATTGTCCTGATGTTGGTAATCCCATTCATCTGCTCCTCTGAGCTCATTATGCAAAGAATTATTTTCAAATACCACATGCCACATGAGCCCAGGTTTCCGTTGAAGGGATTCTTGACCTTTATATGAAGAGTTATACAGGAAGGTTTGTGGTCTCAGCGGCTGAGTGAATATCTCACTATCCTCCCTCATAATTAGGTCCCTTCACTCATCTAACCACCTACATTGTGCGACTCCCCCTCGTCCAATTTAGTCACAGCATGTCAGACTGAGGAGGTTAGAAATCCCCCTGCCCTTCCATAGGACCTTTAGTACATGATCCGCCCTCATTTTAGCCACAGAGCCCTGTGGAGACACCTTTCACTGGGCAAAGCCCTCTCCTGGCAAGATGTGAAGCAGCGAGGGAGCTAAACTAATTACAGCTGGTCCTGTCTCCCTCTCTGTCTAAGCCGGGGGCTTACCCAGCACAATGGGGCCTTTAGCAGAGTGCCTATCCTCTTTTAGCTCCACGGTTTGGAAGCACTGGGGCCTACAAAGAGACTTCCATTAGTGTAATTAGAGGGAAAATGAAGTGCAGTTTTGTTCTGTATCTGTACTAAGTTGTTTGGCGTGTTTTTTGTCCGTCTTTTTTGTGCCACGGAGGGACCTCTGGATTCTTTTAGCTTTTGTTGAGCACTTGGGTGATAATGAAACATAGCCGAGGCCGGGGAGCTCTATCTGATGAGGGCTCTTTTACTGTTTGTTTTCCTTTTGTGTTGATGCAAGAAGAAAATAAGTTAATCTTATTCCCATGGCAACCGGCCTGCGGGGTAATTTGTGAGGGAAGATTATATCTTCAAAATGCCCTGCACCTTCACACCAGACTTTTTTACAAAGAGAGAACAATTTTATTCTGTGCTTCCATGCTTTTTCACATGATCCTCGCCATGTTGAGAACAGGATGCAGGGCGTAGATGGATATTAAAGTTTGTTTTTCACTACAACCATCTTAGCTAAGACAAAACACTTGAGTCAGGGTCAATATTTGCTGCTGTAAATAAATCTTATTTTGATCTAAATGAGCTTTCTTATTTATCAGGAAGAACCAGAAAAACTTTCCTCTGAATTCCTTTTAACTCTCAATATGAAGCTTTATTCTCTTTTTTAAAATGTAAAGCGTCAAACAGTATTTGCAAATAAAGATCGCAAATGGAACCATGAGACAGATATCACAGTTATACCGGACACATTATTACACTTGTGTGTCACCATTAACACAGTTAAGAGAAAGGAGTTGTATAGTATTCAGATTTGTAATTTTCCCCATTACTTTACAGCGACCTAATCTTATAAATGAAATGACCCCCTCCAGGTGAAATCCAGAGTTAAACCTTGTAAACATCTCCATGTGGTGTTCTTCATGTGCTACAAGACACATCAGGGACAACATCAGCATCATCTCCATGGCTGGGCCTGTCTGCTTTTAAACTGCAGTGTACCAAGGACAGGCTGAACAACACGTTTTCAGATTGGCAGGTTTGAGACGTCACAAACCTAAGAAGCCAATCCTGTTAATGGACGGGGTGACGCTATGCATATCATTATGTGTAACCTATGGCAACCACTTCAGCGATTTGTGAGCCAGCTGTAACCTTCATCGTCATTTTGGCAAACTCACTACTGACTGCTAACGTTAACGCTACTACTACTAATTACTACATTTTAAGCTGCTAAGTTTCAACAAGTTGCCACTAAACGATGGCAGAGACGTGTTTTATTATTGCGACAGAAGCGGGCGGTTGGAAATTAGCATAATGGGCGGGGCCTATGCAGATTCAGGAATTTTTAATGAGGGAGAAGGAGGAGATGCCTTGGGAGGATTTTTACAAGGTAATGAAGCATATTATTTCAAGCAGAGCATTTTATATGTCTTAAAACATGCCTGGAGCTGCTCTTTAACACCGCATTACATGTTGGTGGCACCTGATGTGTTAAGATAACATGCCAGCACAATGAAAACGACGAAACATTAGAGAAGACGAAAGCCTTTCTAAAGCCGCTTTCCCAATGGTTAAAAAACCCGCTAGTGGGAAAGGTTACAATCGGCATTCAGACCCGTGTCAAATGACTCTGCAGTAGACCCGGGTAATTATCACCTCGGCGCCGATCGGCATTGATGGGAACACAAAACCTGTGTTGACACGCTAGTCTCAGCCCCCTTTCCAGCGCCATGCTATGCTCCGTCCGAGCAGCGCTCGAACATCGTTCCAAATTTGTCGTACTGAGTTTGATAAATAGACTGAATGAGTGATAGATACAATAAAGACCTAACCACTGTAACATCTTCACTGGTCACTAACTCTGTTTCGGGCGCGTTTGTGACGTCTGACGGTGACGCAGCAGAAAAGAGAACGAAAGCAGAATACTCCACTGGCAATGGAAACAGAGACAATCGGCATTTATAAGCGGGTCTTTCGTGTCAACACGCTAATTCTAGGTGGGAAACGGGTAGTACATGTGAAACAGTTTCAGTTCGGTTAAGCCACCAAAGCTTCTTGGTAAGGTTTAGGGGGTAAAAATGTCATGCAGTTTCTAACATCAGTAAATCTACATGCTCTCAGAACTGTCCTCCTGAGGGCACTCAAACCCCAGTCACCTGGGTGAACCTGTGTGACCCATCCCCGACCCTGCCGCCACCGCAAGCAGGCTTTACTGCTCTGTCTACTATCTCATCAGACTATGTAGAGGATTCGTGTGTCCATAAAGACAAACAATCCTCTGGGACCTTTCCTGGTTCCCCAGTGCTGACACATTTCGATAAGGAGAGACAAAGTGTGGTATGACAAATATACAAGAGAACTAACATACAAATTAAAGCCTTCCTGACTTAACTTTCACTACAGCTTCATTTGTTTAAAGCAGGTAGAAACAAAAATGCACAACATACAATAATCCAGGGTTATATGTACATATTAGTGAGCATCTAAAAAGTGTTTATTATGAAAATTCTGCATTCATTCTGAAACTAATATTAAGAATCTTATGCTATGGAGGGTGCAGTCTATATTGAATAAGTAATGTAATCACTTTCTTAAACAGCAGCAGTCTGGCTGCAGAACAAGAGTTATTTGAAGAACAGGTCTGTATCATAGCAACCTCATGCTATGAAAAAATGACTCACCTCTCCCCACAGAGGCAGGTGTTTAAAGCATTAGCCAAACTGGAGGAGCACCACATCCTTGAGGGGGAGAACCAAGCAGCCCAAGTTATCCCCTCCCAGGAGGCCTGACCTGGGGCTGAGTGATGGCTTCCCCCGCCCCCACCTCCAAACGTTGACCTTGGCCTGGAAGAGGAGTGGATGGATGGTGGCCCTGGTGTTGGTGCTCACGGCCTGCAGGTGTGAAAAGACGTTCTCCACGGGGGGATTTAGGGGCTTTGGGGACGCTCCCTGTTTCTGCTATCATGTTACTGATGGAAGGCGCTGCTGTCAAACATGTTTACATGCAGTTAAGACTCGGTGACCTGTTACTGCTAAACAGCATTTACGCTGCAGGGCTGCAGCTGTGTGACGGCCTCTCTGAGGAAAGTTTCAGACAGTGATGCAAAAGAAATGTGGAGCATGTTGACCTCAAAACTCAAACTGATTGCTGACCATAGACTGTATATAAGAAGCATGATTGTGTGAAACAAGAGGAGAAAATGAGGCTTCTTTCAGAGGACTAAATACCTCAGTAACATTTATGGTGTCATCGCTAGTTTCACTTTTCATTTCTTTTTTTCAGATAACTTATATCTGCTTAGTAATTTAGAGCAAAGGCCTGAAGAGAGCCAATATCTCATCAGTGTCTTTTCATTGTAACTCATATGGTTCCATTAATTAGCAGAGGAGGTGGGCGTCCGTATCAGGCTGTAATGGTGATGATGACAGCCCCTGTTGCCTCCTTCAGCTGTGCTGCGTCTCACACTAACCCTGACGACTTCAGGGTCCTTCGTCCATCTGCTGAAGCGCCCTTCCTCCCTCATGGTCGACCACCTGGATGTCCGTCAGCGCCGGGGTCCGGGGGGCCTCTGGAGGTGCAGAGCTGGGTCTCCAAGAAGTTTGTTCCCAGAGGAGCGGGGGCTGATTCAGGCTGTGGCTCGGGACCTTGTCGTCATCTCCTTCTCACTCCCTCGCCTCTAGTTCCTTCACTCATCGCTTGCTTCCCCAGGACCAAACTGAGTTCAGACCTAATGGGGATGTTGGGAGGAGGCTGCAGGCATCGACAAATGTGGGCAGCACAGGTGACAGAGGATGTCAGGCAGACTGCATACTCTTAGAAGGCTTGTTTCAATGACAGGCTGCTAACAGGCGCAGACTGTGGTATGTGGAGCTTCAAGGGAGGGAATCCACCACATGCTATAAACGTCATTACTTACATGTTAGATATGTTGTTAGATGGCCAATAAAACATATACAGTATATATGATCACTCACACAACACTCAGATCTTCAGCTAAAGTAACACGCCTGTTTGGAGAATGTGAAAAGTGTAGGAAGTTCATGTAAAAAGTAACACAGTATTTGTGCTTTGAACTTCCCTGTTTAAAAAGATACGGTGAGGGCAGTCATTGTCACCCTACAGGGCAAAAGTCAAGTTAGCTGTTGACAAATAATTGCCAGCACTGGCAGTACCATAAGCCTGAAAGACATACATCAGTTCTCTGTCTCATCCATCGTCCTGATTTGTTTGTGTAGTCTCTGAAGACAGTGCGGACCATGGCTGTGCACAAAGTCACCCATTACTCCCTATAAGGAGCAACATATGGGGAGTTTGCCAAAACTTTATAGTGGACAACAAACCCTCATGCACTGTTAAACCATTCAACTCCATAGATGTGGTGTGGTGAATGAGTAAATTATTTCAGACCCCGAAAGTGCTTGCAAAGGCATGTCTGCTTCCTCCTGCTGCAGAGCTGTGGTTAATAGCACACCTTGTAGCGGTGTTGATGATTTTTTGCCAGCCGGTATTTCAACCGACAATTTATTATTATTATTACTTTTTTAATTATATTCAAACCACCACAAGGATACCTCAGTTCCTTTCTCAGACCAAGAAGTGCCCAGTTATGTTGTATATTAAACAAACACATGAAACAAGCCACAACAGAAGTAGGAGTCGAACCAAGCAACACAGTCTCGTTCCTGCAGGGAGAATCCAGAGATGGGGTGATCCACAAAAAAAAGATCCAGATCCGAGGGACTAAAACAACCGCAGATTTTAACTGGGCTTAAGGCTGGGGCAGCCATATCCACGCTGTCCATATGTATGCCCTCTCTCTCTCTCTCTCTCTCCCTCTCTCTCTCTCCCTCTCTCTGTCTCTCTCTCTGTCTCTCTCTAGGAGGGCAATAAGTTTAGATATTACACATACTATTTTTAGTTAATATCACTGCCCGCATGTCTTTAGTTACAGTGGGACATTTGAAATGAAAACACCTCATCATCAAAGCGTGCGGCATCAAAACTTAATTAAAGTAATTAATTCGTTTCAAGCAGTGATGAAATATTTAATAATAATTATTATTATTTTGTGAATTCATAATTCCTTCATAAAGCAGGGACAGCGCAGATGGAGCAGAGAAATAGTCCTGTCCGCACTCTCTGTCAGCTAAACTACTCCGAGACTACTAGGAGATATGATGACACGAGTCCCCACCAATGTTACAATAAAACCTACGCCCCCTGCCTGCATCTTTTTACCAAATTAACCCAACAGTACATCAGCCTCCAGCTCGATCTCCTGTCTTTGCCAGGTCCCTGTTGTTTTGCCTCCTGACTAACCCGTGTGTCCTCGCCTCGGAGCTCCTGCTAAATTTTAACATTTAAACTTTTAAACAAAATCCAGAGCCGTGTTCAGTCGTAACAAAGACATCGACACGCCCCTCCAGCTGCTCAAGACTACAATACTATTGTTTTAAAGTAAAAAACTAAAAACATGTTAGAAAACAGGTTGTTGATGTTTCTGTCTAAAAACTTCATGTGATTTCACTTGGATTTAACATGCAAACAAGTTCGACGATTGCCTTCAGGCAGGAAATGTAGCTAC
This sequence comes from Semicossyphus pulcher, assembly GCF_022749685.1. Classification (NCBI taxonomy): domain Eukaryota; kingdom Metazoa; phylum Chordata; class Actinopteri; order Labriformes; family Labridae; genus Semicossyphus; species Semicossyphus pulcher. Next base: position 26,873,512 of record NW_027211659.1, read on the forward strand.
AAACTCTTATCACAACCCAAATTCCCCACACTCTGATGAGTGCAGATACACAACGATAGCACGGTGTAATTTACACAGGGAGGAGATTGCAGCAGCGGTGCGTCTGTTGATAATGTGCCCCAGTAAAACAACACAGGTTTATCTGGCAAATACTCTGCGAAATTACCTGTCGTCCTGCGGGGCCCAGAGGTGACGAGTCAAACGCTTCCTTTGTTGTGCTCGGCTCTTGTTAGGGCTCTTTTGCATCAGTTATTGGAATCTGTGCGAGGCCTCCAGACAGTCACAGAAGATACAATATGAGGCCGCAGAGCATCAGAAATTACAGAGGGTCGCTGTGATGAAGTTTTAATGAAGAAGTTGAAATAGGTTCGATAGCCAAGTTACTTAAAGGGAATATACTTGACTCACAGTTTGCAAAGCGTGTGAACAAACGTAATCTTGCAGCAAAGAAAGTGACATTTTTTTACACTGTACCTTTTGTGTGGTTGTCTGTCTCTGGAGCGATGTTGTACAGACTGCTTCTCAAAGTGAGGAGTGAATAATGAAGTGGATTCTGAGGGCAGAGGCGAGAGGAAGAATTAATGTCAGGGTTGAATTAACAGACTCCCGTGCTCTCCCAGCCTCACTGTATGAGCGCGACGGTCCGCTAATTAATAACAAAACAAAGAAAAGATGATAAAAACCTCATACTGAAGCTGTGTTTGACACATGAAAGACACTAATGCTGCTTGTAAGAAGAAAGGCAATTAGACAGGCGCAAAGCTGCTAAATTGAAAACGTTTTTTTCCCCTCCTGTAACATTTCGCACCTTTCCTTAAAGAGAAATGAAGACCAAAGCTGCGTCTCCTCCTGGGCTCGTCGGGGTGACGGGGACAGTTTTATGAAGGCCTTTGATGCTCTAACAGTCGCTGTAATTGTCGCTCGAACGCTCGCTTGACTGACTTTAGTTTGCTGCCCGCTGCCATGGAAACAGCATTGCACTCTGGTCCTCTGGTTTATTTACAGGCAGACAATCCAAAACACATCGAAACACTGCTGAAAACCAGGCTTGTTTCACACACAGGGACTGGCAGCTGTTACTGTGAAACAGTCAGATACATGTTAAGACAGCCTGTTTAAAGCTGCTATACATTATAACAAGGATCTCCGAATATTTATAGTATAAAAGTTGCTAATTGTAATTTCTTGGAGTATCTTCATGTGCTTCATATCATTCTGTACAGCCTTAATTAAGAGGTTATGTATGTCAATAACTATCATAATTGTTAGGGACTTAGAAATTGTATTGTTTTGTTTTTTTATGTCAATTTTGAAAATAGCCACATAATCTTTTGATCCAAAACAATTCTGTGTGTATCATCATTAACAAATGTTTCTTAACACCCTCTAATTTGAGCTGTTCTTATTTTTATGAAGAGATCGCAGCAGTTTAATTTCTTAAATACAGGTCTTTAGCATATTATGATGTTATTTGTTGGAGTATTTTCAAAAGCGTCATTTCCCTGAAATCTGTACAAGCCAAAGTTTCAGCTTTTATGGTTTCTATTTCTAAACAGGATTACGCACACAGTAATCACATGCAGCCAGTTCAGGGCCACCTGTGCATTATCTTGTTTTGCACTGTGTGTTCCATTACATGATGACATTATAAAGAAATGTACAGTATGATATCATCAAAGACAAAGTTCTCAGCTTTGTGCTGCAGAAAAACTGAAGTTGCAACCAACAGTACTGGTTTATATTTCAGATAAATATAAACTGTCATGTTTGTATGAACACAAAAGGAGAAGAGCCAGATGCAGACAATGCAGAATAGGTTTAATAAACAAAAGGCTTACTAATCCAGGCAAACAAGGTCTGACAAAAGGTCCAGCTTTAATCCAACGAGAACAGACGACAACACAAGGCAAAAAAACAGGGAGCCATGAGGAGTCGAGGAGCACTTGGAGCAAGAAGTTGACAAAGACTAAAGTTTCACGGAGAATGAGGATGAGCTGACACAGAGACAGGGGAAGACAAAGGCTAAATACGCTGAGGAGGGGAGGAACATCAGGCACAGGTGAGAAAATCGAGGAGCCGGTGAAACAGGAAGTAGAACGCCACATGAGACAAGGTGACAAAGTAAAACAGGAAATGATCTAAACAAGGAAATACAAATGAATTTAATAACAAGACTAAATCATGACAAGAACATGGAATAAATTAAATACAAAACTAAAAACTATTAACTTTTTTTCCTCGTCATGATGCATCAGAACCTCGAGGGTCGGCAGGTGAGCTTAAATGAAATGCTTGTGCACCTTCTCTAAGGGTCAGCTGAGGAGGTCACGGTTAGATGCTAGAGACAGTTCTTTTGTTATGTCAAAATGAACACAGTGGAGAAGATGTTATTGCAAGAAAGGAATATGCAACAAATGCAATATGGAAGCATGCTACACATATTTAGTGGAATAGGGGCTGGCAGGTAGCCAGGTGAGATCCATGTTTGGAGCTGTCAGCGTAGCTTTGTGCAAAATGTTCTGATTTTAACACGTTGCACCTTCAACAAGTGGTTTTTCTTGAGGAATATAATATCTCTTCTTTTCAGACTAAAGGAAAATACACAAGCACAGTCTAAGACACACACACACACACACACACACATCCTGAAGTGATTAACGGACAAGGCCCTACCTCCAATCCATCTTCATCCCTCCTCTCTCTCTCTCTCTCCATGGCTCATCTGTGCCCTGTTTCCAACCTCTCCTCCCCTTGACCCCGCCTGGAGACCCTGTCCTCATGTCTGTTCACAGTCCATAGACAGGAAGTCACGATGATTTATGCTTCTCTATGTGTGTGTCTTGTGTCGTGTATACGTTATAGAGTTGTGTATTGAAATAACTCTGGCTGACTTGCAGCCTCGTCCAAACTGCCAGCATGGAGCTAACTGGAGCGTAGAAACCTTAAAATGAAGTTTTCACTGGTGCTTCTTCTCAGCTGCACTTTTACTGCAGCACACTGTTGAAAAAGTGACGGATTAAGTGGTTAAAAGTAAGCGCCACTTTGTCTACTCGTCTCTTTAGGTGGAGTGACTGTTCTTTTAGAAATGACATCTAAGTGTTGCACTAATTTGACGACACTACTCAATATAGCGGCAGTGAGTCCAACAGAAGTCCACTTGGAAAGAATAAAAACATCTGTAATCACATTAATCTGAGCCTCAGCATTACTCCATCATATAATTGATTCTCCATGCAGTCATACTGTTTCTGCAGCCTCGCTGGACTGACAGGCTGATGTTACTGTAAGAGGTTACACATTAACCGGAGAGTATCTCTGTTCCCGAGGACAATATCCTCCTAATACGACACATCAAGGAGACAAGGAGCCTCTTATGTCTCAGCAATGTTTCCTTCTGTCGATCAAATGTTCAATGTCAGTTTCCTTCAGTCAGTAAGTTGAAATCACACATTTACAGCTCATAGCCTACAGGAGTTTTGCTTCTCGAAACACGATTTTCAATCGCAGTCCTATCATGCTGTTATGGTATGGGGAGCTAATGCCATTAAGGTAGGAGGACGGTATCCGCTTCTCCAATGGGCCCTGGAAAACCTGGAAAAGGCCAGGGAGCTTGCTAAACTAAACTTCCTCAATTTAGGACACCCGCCTCTGATGTCATGTCTCGTTCAAAATTGACAGGTTTGAAATGCAGACTGCAGACCCCAAGACTTTTTAGACTGGAAAATGGTAGTATTTCACTCCGTTCCTTTCAGAGGGAGGGGCGCAATGCATGCTGGGTGTTGTAGGAATGTAGAACGGGCAAAACCATGAGCTGTTTGTACAACTTTCTCCACAGCTATGGCGCCAATTTCAAATATTATTGCTCCTATCGATTACAGAGAACACCAGCTTTGACTGACAGGGGCTTTTTCCAGGGGAGAATTGTTCCTTTAAATTTTGGGGTTTTATATCGCCATAGTAACAGATTTTTACTATTCATACAGGATTTGAAACGTCCATCAGCCTTTGTTCTTTTGCAAAATATGCACTTATCAATCATGTTCACCTCTGGTGGACATAAAACATACACAAACAGTACATGGGCATAAAAAAACAAAACAATTTCCCAGTTTGGGATCAATAAAGTCCACCCGTCCACCCACCCATCATTTATGGTATGCAATACAAAATGCTATTTGTCCAGACTTTTGGTGCAGCGATAACTCATTCAGCACAGCTTGCTAGTTCTCTCCGTTTTGTGAGAGCTGAGAGAGTAACTGTTGACTGAAAAGGCCTCTGAGCTGTCACACAGGCGGCTCAGGCTTTGAGCTCCAGCAGGGGATGTTCCTAAAATGCACTGTTATGTTGTGTTTGCAGTAAATATCGAAAGTTTTCAAATATTCAGACTTTTTGGAATAAAAAAAAAAGCACTTTTGTTATACAGAGCAATTTGAAGACACGTTCACCATGTTTGAGCGAGCTTGTTTTTGATCCTGACTGTACTAGATGTTGTGGAGGGAAATGTAATCCACTAATTAAGTGTAATCCAAACCACTGTAGATCAAGGTGAAGCTGCTGAGAGTGAGAGCTGTTTTATATTCTGCCTCACAAAAACACCACCATGCAGATTTATGAAGTGAGACGTGCATGCAAACACTTCACTTCTCTCGCTGTTTGTCACATGACACAAACGTTATTTTGTACACTATTAAAGCAGTGCACCAACAATCATCAGTATAAAAGACAAACAGATGAGAGCAGCTGCCCTTCAGTGTTTCTTGAGCCCCTGCAGCCTGTGGTTGAAGGAGTCGCCGTACTTCATCTATGGCAAAGAAATTTCATTATTGTCAGGGTCTATTAGACGTTATTTCCAGTGATGCTTAGCATCCATTTGTTCTCAGAATAATGTCATTTTTTAATAAGCTTGCTGGGAAGCATAAGAAGAAAAAGCACAACGATAAGTTAATTAAATTTGAAACATTCCAGATTTTAATCATTGACTTGAGAGGTAACAGAACGGAGAGGAAAGCTAAACAGTCATTCTGCCCGTGCCCATGGAAAGAGAGAAACAAATGTATTTCATTTAGTAGAAAGGTCCGTGTTCCCGAGGTTCAAAGGAAAAGCTGAGGCATTTTAAATTAGACATGGGGCCCTGTACTTCTCCACTAGTGTTATCAGTAATTACATTACTCATCTCCAAATCACACTCTCATCATGCTTAATCGAGCAAAAATTGGACACATAAGAAAAAATAATTAAGGCGCCCTTTTCCATCAAAGACATTCATTTATAAATACAGGAGACATGTTCTCCTGTTTTTCCTCCTCTCTCTGAGAACACTGAGCTCTGCTCACTTCAACACATTTGGACCTTTTTCTTCCAAGGACACTCGCTCATTATACTTCAGACGCAACTTTAGTGAAGATGTGAGAGGCTTTTTGGTGGCCACCCACAGGTACTGTCCTTCTGTTAATCACATCAATTAAATATTAAACACTAAAGTTACTTTTAATGAAGCTCTTTGAGGTGTTACATTTCAACATGCACTCACTTTAATCATATCAATACTTTTAACAACTTTTAACAACCTTTAGAAGAGACTTGGCTCCTCTTCCAGCCTGATTCAGACAGGCTGAGCCCACTTTAGTATTGTTACTGACTAAATCATTATTAAACAGCCTGAAGCTGACATGAAATGTGTGCAGATTTTAGAGTTGTTGCTTTTGTGTTTATATAACACGGCTGTGTTGATTACTTGTTTCTGATTGGTCAATAACAGCATTCTAAGGTGTGCTACGTCTGTACACAACTGTGACACAACAGTGCTGCAGTGATTCATGCAGCCCTTATCAACTTCTCACTTCAACATCAGTGGAAATGTTTAGTTTAATATTAATTACAACAGATAATTCATGGAGGCTCCAGAGTGTAACGTTGCTCCTGTAGCAGCTGTAGTCTAAGGGACTATTTTTTTTAAGAGGGAGAAATAGAATCTTTTTTTAAATCAATGAAATCATTTCCAAGCCATACTTTTGTGTCAAATTCATGATTTCATTAGTACGTAGTCGTTAAACAAGTAGGATAAGTTACACTGAGCGGGTTGTTAAAGGCTGACTCACACTGTCAGGGTTTCCGAGAGGGTGTTATGTAAGGGATAAAGTGAGCAGGTTGTTATCGCGTAATGGACCCCCGACAGGGTGAACAGCTCATCCTGAAGGGGTTCCTCTGCGATAACAGCCTGCTCACTACACATTATCCTGCTTATTTTGCAGCTTTTTACTTACGAAATCAATTATTTGACACAAAATAATGATTTGGATTTCATTAATTTAAAAATGATTATGTTGTTGTTGTTTTCCATTTAAAAATAGTCCCTGACACTCACAGTGAGAGCTGTGTCCATAGCAACGGTTAACTGTGGAGCCTTCTTAAAATGAGTTTAAGTTAGCTGTCGTTACTCTTTTACATGGATACATTTCCTGTGATGGTGAAGTATGACACGGTGAACGGGACTGCGGGAATCAGCACAGCACCTGATTGAGGTTTTCTGTCTCGTCACCATCAGAGTCTGTTGACATTTTCTTTTCCATTCACCGTCTTTAAACACCGCCGTATCCCGTACTCTGTCTAATGTTTACTTCATGTGCCGTCTTCAGTTGTAGATCTCTCTGTCGCAGCCTTCAGTTTCTGTATCGTTTAACCTTTACTGCTTTCTCTTCGCTGTTTCGTCTCTTTTCTTTTTCCCCTCTGTAAACAAGCTGATGTCAAATTTACCGGACTTCTTTCGGCGGATTGATATGATTACAGTTAGTCCTCCAGACTGTGTGATTAGAGCTGAATCCCTAGCAACGGTCTGTTCTTCATAGCAACGGTCTGTTATTGAGAAGTAATAGACCTCGGAATGCTGTGATTAACCAGTCAGAATCAAGTATTTAACACAGCCGTGTAATAATCTGCAATAACAACCTGCTCTGGGTACATTGTCTCGTACATCAATAGAAAGATGCAGTTGCTCAAAAATAGACATAAACTTCCGCTAATATTGCAAATCATAAAGACGTGTCTGTGTGGGGAGAAGATTTTATCACAAGGCTCTCAGTCTCAAACTTCAGTGAAGTGGAAGAAAGGTGACAAATCTTTGCGGCTTTGTGTCCAGACTGAACATGCCTGAAGGATGGCAGCTGATCAGAGAACAAAAAAAGATGAACTACTGCACACTGTCAAATCTAAGTTAATTGGCCGAAGAGTCTTTGACCAAAATGTTGTGTCTTCAGTGGTGACTGTGCGAGAACTTTTTCTCTTACATGACACTTTCCTACACGCCTGTCTACTCAGTGTGCACAGGCTCTGAGTTTGACAGATAATTCAGTGTAAAAAAGGAAGGACAACAAAATCAAAAAGCACTTAATCACTGTTTTATACAAGAGCAGAATTATGACAAATAAGAGACAGTTAGAAAGTGGGGAATTTAAATGACTTGATTCAGGTTGAGGCTCACAAAAACAGTTTTTCTGTCTTTGATACGACTTCTTATTTGAATCCTCTCCTTGTCCCGCTCTGATCTTGCATTAAACATCTTCTTTCAAACTAATTCCCTTTGAACTTGGACGTCAAACCCTTCTGCCCGTTCTACCTTAATAACAAACATGCCCACACACACATCTAACTTTAATGATTGTCTGGAGCCACTGTTTAATTTGAACTGTGGTTAATGACCATTGATTATCTGTAAAGACTCCGGAGCTGAGATTGCTTTTCCTCTTTGAGCTGCTGAATAACAAGTTCCTAAAAAGGACTGAAAGTGAAATATCCACAACCCGTGTTTTGAGTCATTGTTTATATACATACTCTGCAAATGTGCAATTTAAATGTTAAACTTCTTCTCTCGCTCGTACATCTTCTTTAGAGAAACCACCATGATAGAATTCAATGGACCCGGAGCTTGCAGTGGTGGTGGCTCCATGTTCGGCTTGTATCCTTGTGAACTGGTGTGAGACTCCACCTGGACAGTGTCGGCACAGAGCCACTGGAACATAACTAGCCTCATCACACCCTCATTGGTCCCTCAACCACAGCTGCCAAGACCCTGTGATCCCGTGTCCCGGAGTCCCAGAGACCACAGCAGCGTGTGAGGGGGGTGAACTACCGGAGACCTCTGCCTCCTCCTGCACCTGTGGCCTGCAGAGATTCCTGGGAGAGGCCATTACATGATCACGGCTGACAGAGCAGAACCCGGCTCTGCCTCTGAGGCTGAGGACTGTTCATGATGTGAGGATGAGTGAGCTTTAAAGTTCAGTGTGAGAGGGAGAAGTCCTGCACGCCATGCTGTCAGACAGCTAGCTGTATCACACTCATGAGACGGGGGACTGGGTGAATCTGCAGCCTGATGCCATGACTCTGGCATCTCCCGTGAGGCTTAACTCAGAGAGAAAATGACAGTGCATGTGCAAGTCATGATGTATATATTACATGCTACAGATCCTCTTAACAGTCTAGCTGCTGTTAACCCGTCCAGAACCAGATTATGTTAGCACACAGAATGAATGTGAATGATTTGATGGAATCAGTGAATGAAGTGGTGCTAAATCACTGCATTATTTTATTCAATTTGGTATTTTCACAACATTATCCACCCATGTTCAGATGGCTGTCAGTTTGCTCTGATGTCACACTGAGGGTTGGGAGCTCACATAACCGTATACGTAGGTGAGTGTTGTCATTTTATTATTTCCTGGTTTAAGAGCAAATAAAATAGTGAGATAGTGAAAATCTGGAGGGGCGATATTTTACGTGAAAACAACTTATTACACGGCTGTGCTAAATACTTGATTCTGATAACGGCATTCCGAGGTCTGCTATTTCTTGATAGCAGACTGTTGCTATGAAGAACAGACCATTGCAAGGAATGGGGCTCTAATCACACAATCCAAAGGACTAATAGGGTAAAAAAGGGTAATCATATCAATCCACCAAAGAAGTCCAGTAAATTTGATGTCGGCTTGTTTACAGGGGAAAAAAAAGAATAGAGACAAAACAGGGGAGAGAAAGCAATAAAGGTTAAACGATGCAGAAACTGACAGAGAGATCTATAAAACTGAAGACGGCACATGAAGTAAACATTAAACAGAACACAGTACGAGATACGGCGGTGTTTAAGATGGTGAATGGAAAAGAAAATGTCAACAGGCTCTGACATTGACGAGACAGAAAGCCTCAATCAGGTGCTTCCCGCAGTCTCACTGACTGTGTCTTACTTCACCATCAGAGGAAATGTTTCCATTACATGTGATTAGCAACAGCTAGCTTAGCTTGTTTTAATGTGATTAATAACAGCTAGGTTAGCTTGTTTTAATGTGATTAATAACAGCTAGGTTAGCTTGTTTTAATGTGATTAATAACAGCTAGCTTAGCTCATTTTAATGTGAGTAATAAGAGCTAGGTTAGCTCATTTTAATATGAGTAATAACAGCTAGCTTAGCTCATTTTAATATGAGTAATAACAGCTAGGTTAGCTAATCTTAATGTGAGTAATAACAGCTAGGTTAGCTAATCTTAATGTGAGTAATAACAGCGATTAGCTCATTTTAATGTGAGTAATAACAGCTAGGTTATCTCATTTTCATGTGAGTAATAACAGCTAGCTTAGCTCATTTTAATGTGAGTAAACAGCTAGCTTAGCTCATTTTAATGTGAGTAAACAGCTAGCTTAGCTCATTTTAATGTGAGTAAACAGCTAGCTTAGCTCATTTTAAAGTTAATTTAATTTTTAGAGTTGATTTGGGTAATGCATCATGGATCAGAACGGGTTAAAGAAATCCTTCATCCAGTTCTTGTTATGATAACTGGTCTGGAACAAACTGTATGTCTCTGAGAACATGAATCATGAATAACATGAAGTCAGCTCATCTGTGACAACCACACACACGTATATTCCAGCACATACAGAACACTGATGTGTTATTATTGGCTGCATACGTGTTTGTGAAGCTTTAAATGGACTCTAACGTGCAGGATGTAATGTTGAGTTAACTTTTACCCTCCTTCCAAATGATTCTTTTCAAAGCACTCATTTGCAATTTTGAACACTGATTTGCGATGATGCTTTCAATTTCCATAATGAGTGTGGGAGCTCCACACGGCAGAATAAAGGCTTACAGTACACAGTCTGGCAGAGGGCTGTCAGAGTGGATTCATTGTCTGCTTTATGGTGAATCACCGTGGCCTGGAAATAATTCATCACAGCGGTGAAACAGCTGTGAAGTGAGAAGTCTGCTGCGGTTGTTATCCCTAAGTGCTCCTCTCCTTTTGTCTGCACGACTCGGCTGGCTCTGGATGGCACAGGCACTGCAGATAGAAGTCCACCAAGATAAAGGTTAACCTTTTCTCTTAATTGTTCAAGGCTGAATACGCTTGCAACCGGTGTGGTGAAGGTTGCTTTAAAAGAGCACCAGCACAGTGAGAACGCTGGTGAAGTGAGAATGAACATGACGTTTGCTGTTGCACGAGAAGTATGCATATTCATGTACTCTGCACTGTGTGTGTGTCTGTGTGTGGCGTTTGAGCACATGTGGTTGTTAAAACTCTCCTCTGCGCAAGCCCTGAAGGTTGGCCCAGACTTTACTGTCATTTCTCATCCTAATGGTTCCTGCCACATCCTCCTGCCAACACACGGCTGGAGAACAACCAAGAGCCAGGAGGAGAAAGGAAAACTCAACAGACGTTCAATCTGTCTCCTGCTCTCGCTGAACAAAAAGTGACTCCGCTGTGTTAAGAATAGAAACCATAAAATGACTGCTCTTTCGTCTCTGGAGAGTTTCTTCACGTGCTCCTGCAGATATAAGGTGTTAAATCAAAATGCTTATTAAAGCCAGATCTGCAGAACTCTCGGATTACTATCAATGGTATATTTTCCTGCATGGTCCAATTGCACGCAAACAGTCAATGTTACTCAATGTTAGCATACTTAAAGCTGCTCTAATCCATATGTTTCTGTTAACACTGGATTAAATGTAGCCTGAATTTTTGGACCAGCATAAAACTATCATCAAACTCTAAAGTTCTCTCATCAATACCGACCTTTACACATCTTTCAGTCCTGTTTTAAATTTACAACCTTATTTTTATGAAGAACAAGCTCTGATTCTCCCCACCATACGACACCAGCCTTTCACCAAACAGTACACAAAACAAGTTAGCAGCTCAGGTGAGGAGCATAAAGCTGTCAAATAGTATTTCCTGTGGTCCTGCGCTTCAAAATCTTACGATCTAGGTTCCCCAGCATCAGTTTTACATGTGCAGGGCTCTGCGGTCAAGTTAGCGATAATAAATAAGCAACATCTAGCTAAGTAAGCATTAATAAATACACAATTCTTTACGCAAGACTTTAAATGAAGTTGCTGATAAACATTTTATGGGTTTTGGACCGGCAACACTTTGGTATAAAAAAATGTGCACAAAAATACATTAAAAAGTAAGTATGTTATGTAATTAGGTAACTTAAAAAAGTCATTCATTTCAACACATTCTTTAAAAAGCAAGTCCAAAGAGGCCAGGTAACCATGTTGTTGTTTACAGGTACACTGAACTCATGAACAAATGGTATGTGAAATGCTCCAAATCAAGCGTGCAGTCAACAGACGGGTAATCACTAAATGCCCTAAAAGAAAGACATCTTTGATATATCAAAACGTTGGTTTAATTTGTCAAAAACCTAATTGTAACTTGAAGAGCACTATAACCTGACACAACTCTTTATAGTTATCTCTGATGGAGTTTTCTATGGGGTCAAATAAAGGTCAAAAAGATTTTAAGCTAGCAAAATAACGTTCACAAATAATATCACAGTCAGCAGTTGTATTTAAAGTTTTGAGTGCATGTGAAATTTTTTTTTATGCAAGAATCGAAATGTGTGAATGCATAAAAAAAATGTGTCCTCACACATTGAAGTTTGTGTGTCCGTAGCTGACCGAAGCAACACTTAGCTCTTAGCCGTTGCACCGAGCGACCTTACAGGCCTGGAGCATTTCCGTTGTGTTGACTGGATTTGCTCCTTCGTGCCTGTAACTTCAGGGTCAAACATGAAGACAGGAAATTTGTGTGTCTATAACTCAACTAACCCTAACCCTGTGAACCCTGTGAATAATGTGGCACAAATTTGAAGTACACACACACACAAACAGCTTTTCTACAGCTACAAACAAGTTTGTACACATTTGCAAATCTTATCTGTGAGCACAAAATATTTCAACACCTGCAAAACTTTATAAATTCACAAACTTGAATGTGCAAGGACACGCATTCACAAATTTAGATGCTTGCATGCAAATATTTGAGCATGAAATACAACTGCGGGCTGTGAAATGATTTGTGAGCATTATTTTACAAGCTCTTTTGACCATTATTTGACTCCATAGTTTTCAGCCACTCCATCTTTTCCTCCAACAGATTAAATGAGTGCAGTGGATCTGCATCCTCCTCCTCACTTCTGCCTGTAATGTGGCCGTTAGGAATTCAGGAATGCACTTTGCAAATTTGGTGGCACTGACTGCCAGCGAGAGATAAATGCATTTTTTTCAAAGTTTAAAGGATTTAATTAGCTGCACTTGTGTTGTGTGACGTAAACAGCACAGTTCTAGGACTCAAATGTTTTCCTGTCAGAGGCTGCAGTAGTGTGGCATCCATCTTTCTCCGGACGGATGGAGCAGTTTTTTGCTGCTGTTAGTAACACCATCTTGTATTTTGCTCATAAACTTTTGTGCGCCACACAGACAAATATTTCTACAAAGATGATTTCTAACTCCTGATATTAATTTTGGCGAAGACGAAGAGTGTGCGAGGAGTTGTGGGATATTCTTTCTGCAGCGGTAACAATTCATTTGTGGTTCAGGCTGTTAATATGGGATTTTCTTGAGCATACATTTTTGCTTGTGCAGCACAGCTTTTAAAATATGCAATCATTTTTACTTCCTGAAATGTCAAATGCAAATGCAGCTGCGAGGATATTTGCACTCTTACTGCTGCCTCTGTTTTCCGTCTCCTTTCATTCTGTCAGGGAGTTGGTTCAGTCTCCGTACCTGTTCCTCCCAGGGGACACAACTGTGGTGTCACTCACTTCCATCACCTTCGCTTGCTTCTATGCGTCACCGCCACTGTCTGCCTCTCAAAATCACCTGCAGCACAAAGGCCACATTGTGTGTGTGTGTGTGTGTCTCACAATAAGGTGTTTAAACTTTGAGAGGCTGAGCTCAAGAAACTCTGCCTCACACTGCCACAAGTGTGAAAAAATATCCCACTTCACCTTGAATAACTCTCATACATGTAGATCTGCATGTAACATTTTAAAACAACATCAAACCAAAGTGTGTTATTTTCCTGTCATCCATTTTAAAACTTGATTACAGCCTCCAAACCCTCATCTAAGCTACAGCTCCTTTATCATTATCTTCAGACATGTGGCTCTAAATGTTCAATCTGACTCTCTGTGAAAGGTTTGAGTGACGTGTTTGGCTCCTGTGTTTAAGCTGATCAGTCGGTGGGCGGAGCCAACGGTCACGCTCTGTGGCTCTATGTCAAAAGAAACATGTACATGATAATGGTTACTGTGAGAAACCTTAAAGCTCCATTTGGGTTGCAAAAGGAAAGCAGTTTGGTATGGCTGTGTCTGTTGGCATTTATTTATGACATCAGCGTGTAACCCCGCTGCTCCCTTTGTCCTTTGTGTTTGTCGCTGCTCTCTCCTTGTGATGCAGGAGCAGGGTTGGGCCAGGGCTTTGTAAAAGGGTTCTCAAACAATAATGAGTACAGAGCTGTCACACTTTCAGCCGACAGCTGTGAAACAGGCTGTTATGCCTGAACTGTAATCCCTATGGACAAATCGAAGTGTGTGTTTTTGCCACTGACAGGCTCAGATTGTTATTCTAGGAGTCTGATAAATTTATGGGAACTATCTGTACAGACCCTTTTTTAAGCCTTAGATATTTTTTTAAATACTTCTACATCACTTTGTTTAAAAGCATCAGTACAGATTGAAAAACTGCACTTAACCTGGCAGTAAAAACACCATTTGGTGAAGTAGTCTCGTTGCAAAGCTTGGTTGTAATTCACCAGTAATCAGAGTTAGGACGAAGGGGAGCCGGACTTTTCAGCTCTAGCAGTTCTGGCTGGTTCTTTTGTTCATTGTTCACTGTTATTGTCCTGCACTCATCAGCTGTTCTCATCACCTGGTCACATCTGTCCAATAGTACTGCAGCACTCTCTCATTGATGCTGTCTTTGTAAATATGGCTTCCAGTTCATTCATGCCGTCCTGAGGTGCGACCCTCCACCTCTCCATCACCACCCAGTCTTCATCATCAGCCAACACCTCCACCACCAGAGTCCAGACCCCATGGGGGGGATATATCTTGCGGCCGTTCAGGGCCGACACCCTTCGATCACCACATCTCCCCGTAGAGTCAAAGCGCCAAAGACTTCTGACCATAATTCATTACCACATCATCACTGTAAAATAAATGTTCTTCCTTACTTCAGTTACTGGTCTCTCCATATCTGCTCCTCTCCTAACGTCTGTCTCCTCCCCGCGCGGCATGATAACTCTGATAAACTACGCGCAGATCACCTCTGCTTCGTCTCATTCACAGCAGGAGATATAGTTTATGCTTTATTTGTTCACTGAAGTAGGCTACGGGAAAGATCCCTCTTGTCCTCACTGCGCTGCATGATCAGAAACAGCTCACTGCTGGATCACATGATTTTAAATTCTGATAAACTGCTCATAGATCACACTCTGGGTCATCTCTCTCCGACATGCGCCGTCTCTCCCTCTCATCGATTCGGGATTGTCCCGTATTATAAAACTTAGATGCAATCTCCTTACTGGAGTTACCTGCCACTGCCCAATTCTACCCACATTTGGCGGGTTGGCCGGTGCTAATGTCAAGCCCTGAATGCCAGGGTGAGACTTAGGGCCCAATCATCAGACACAGCAGGTTTTGCAGGCTGTAAAACGCGAGGCGCACCGCACCGCCTTTTATGTTGAAGCCTAAAGTTAAAAAAAGAGCAGCTCGCTGCGCCTTTTTTTCTACTGTTGTCAAGGCCACCAAATCATAGCTGTCACTGAACTAACGGTTATACTGTAAACGGACAGAAGGCCCGCCTCTCATTTCATCTGATTGGACAATCAGAAAAAACACCATTGAAAACAATGACAAAAAAGCCGCCAGCTGCTAAAACGCATTCTGTCTGATCGGGCACTTAGGGATGTATTTATTGTATTTCCTGTTTGTAAGCACAAAGAAATAGAGAGCAGATAAATTCAGTTTAATTTTCGGTTTAGCCTCGCTCTCTCTTTCTAAGACAAGGCTGTTATATGTGTTTTTGGAAGATCAGAGAGATTCAGAGATCAATGGGAAATATTTTCTGACAAATTGTCGTATAATTTGCATCCAACATAATTTGCCTAAACTGTTGGCTTGATTACAACCTCTCTGATCGTCTGGCTGTTTGTTTCATGTCTCATCACACTGCGTTTTGGGGATTGTGCCATGAATCCAGAGCTCAATCGTTACTTTGTTGGGAGCAAAGCTCTCATAAAACAGGAAGAGGAAGATAAAGTAACTCTCAGGCACATAGTCATCCTTTCATACAATAATATAGAGCCACAGTCAGAAGGACACATGCTTTGTGTCTATGCGTGTTTGACAGAAAGTCAATGATTATGTGATCATCTTTACAGCATGTGAATTTCATATCTCTGATGTGGTATTGGTCAGGATTTATGAACTCCATTCTCCTCTTGAGATATGATTTCTCATTTTATGTGAAAGACCCAACCCGGAGTGTCTTCCTATACTTTAAGTGCATGGATGTATCCTCCCTAATGCTCCATAAAAAGAGTCTGCAGCAACCCATATAGCGTGTAACCTAATGATGAAGTGACTCTGGTTGCCCACTGGCTTGGTAACGATCTGGAACATTTTATTTCTGCACGTAAGTCACTCGCTGCGTGCTGTATATCAAATGTCGGCTGTGCAAATGAAAAGCTACATCATGAATGCTGAACAATGGCTTTTTTTTTTGAGGAGAAAAAACAGACACGGATAAAAGATGATGATGTAAGAGAGGAGTAAAACCAGGCAGACTGTATCTTTTTCTAAAGACCCTAAAAGTCTCAAAGGCTTGGCATGAATATCTGCAAGCTTCATTCATCATCGACCGTTGAGCTCTCGTTCGGATCTCTGGCAGCTGGAGTTTGTGTGTGCCTGTTTTATCTGTCAGTATGTGCTTGTTCTGTTTGTGTGCATCATATGTTTTTGTGTGTTCACCCAGGTGTACACGGAGCCATGTGCCGTACGTATCCAAGCACTCATAGTCGACAATTCCCAGACAGGCACATCTGTTGACGCCCTCTAAAGATGACATCGTCCTCTCACACAGACCGTCTACTCTCCTGATAGTTAATGCCTCATTGGAAGCCATTTGCTACCCTCTCCTTAATTGTGGCTAATAATCCAATCCCACTCTCGGTATCAGTGTGCCAAGCGCCATTAAGATAAAATGGGGACATCAAGAAAGGATGGGAGGCAGACTAATGACATTCACAAGAAAGTGAGCGTTTGGTTCTAGCTGGAGGTCCACAGGATGACTTTTGAGCTGATATCATGGAGATTTAACGACTATCAGATAGACACTAACACTTATCACTCACATAAAGTGGACAGCTTTCATTCTATGTCCTGAAAATAATTTTATTACGTCCTGTAGATCGAACTCTGTCAAACACTTTGACACTCTGCCACATATACTCATACAACAGTTTATAAGACATCCTGCGGAAAGTTACGCCCGACAGACACACAAGGTTGGAGGAGACAAATTCTTCTGTAAAGTACCTTATAGAGTCTGTTCATGTTGCCCTGTAGCGTCTGTTTCAAGGAACTCTTTAGTGTCTTTTTCTAAGAAACCTTTTGGTGGCAGTTTTAAGTTACCATTAAAGCCCCCCCTCCAGGTAAAATCCAGTGTTTAACCTTGTAAACATCTCCATGTGGTGTTCTTCATGTGCTACAAGACATATCAGGGACAACATCAGCATCATCTCCATGGCTGGGCCTGTCTGCTGTTAAACTGCAGTGTACCAAGGACAGGCTGAACAACATGTGTTCAGATTGGCAGGTTTGAGATGTCACAAACCTAAGGAGCCAATCCCATTAATGGACGGGGTGACGCTATGCATGTCATTATGTGTAACCTATGGCAACCACTTTAGAGGTTTAGCAGTTTAACTTTAACTGACTACTAACGTTAACGTTACTACTACTAATTACTACATTTCACGCTAGCTAAGTTTCGACAAGTTGCAACTGAACGACGGCAGAGACCTGTTTTGTTTTTGCGATGGAGGCGGTTGAAAATTTGCATAGTGGGCAGGGCCTATGCAGATTCATGAATTTTAAATGAGGCAGAAGGAGGGGATGCTTTAGGAGGATCTTTATAAGGTAATTAAACGTATTTTGCAGAAAAAACATATCAGACACAATTTATAACTTCAAGCAGAGCATTTTATATTTCTTAAAACATGACTGGAGCTGGTTTTAAGGTACCTTTAAGCGTGCATTTTAAGGAAGCCTTACGTCTCTGTTTCCCTCTTTAGTCATTGTTCCATCTACCCTGTAGGATCGGTATCAAGGTGTCCTTTAACAACGGTGTTAAAGAACTCTTTAGCTTTTGTTCAAGGTACCTTTTACCATCTGTTTCAAAACCTTTAAGCTAGGACAAGATAATCCTGTCCTGATCCCCAGAGGGAGAAATTGTGTGTCTATTTCAATAACAGTAGCCTTTAGCGTCTGTTTTAACGTGTGTTTTCTTCCTTACTAACAAGCTGTTTACATGAAACGCTCTGGACTTTTTCCAACATCCATTTAGGCCCCGACTGCCACCCAAAGCACGCTATATCTGTGTTTCTAAAACGTCACCTAACTTACCACAAGCTGGACCGCTAGAGCAGCGACTCTAAGGTTGCTGAAGATGGGTCAAACTTGGCTTTTCGTTGGTTATATACAAAGTATAGTGCATTACTTTTCATTGATATAAGTAAGAATTGAACAGGCTGCACTCTGACATTAAACGATGGGGTCTATATCCTGCAATCTACAGCGCGTCAGAATTCCTCACAGTTCAGAATTTTCCAGTGTTTCTTGTTCATATTTCATCCGTGAACACGACACCTGCAGCAGCATGTTGGTCGACATCTTCTTAAGCAATCTGATGTCATTGTGCAGCTGCAGCAGCCTGAATATAAACTAAACAGATGTAAGGAGAGAGGAGTTGGCCTGGGAGAGTTTGTTTTGGCTGAGCTCAATCAAATGTTAAAACTGAACAAATATGAGCCCATTACAAAGCTGCTTGGCACCTCTGCGTTTCTGTTGCTTCTAATGATTTCAGTTGATATATGCATGCCTCCCTCCAAAGCAAACATAGCATTTTAATTAGGTTGGTGACAGTTGACCATGTTGCCATAGCGAGGACTTTGATGTGCGCCTTAAAACATGTTCGGAAACTGTGTCAAAACACAATCTGTCTGAGACACCCCATAATATGTTTGACAACAGCAGCAGAAATGTGCCGGGGACAAATTGAAGGCTACTTCACCACATTTATTTTTTAACATATTTTGAGGCCCACTTAGGAAACTTGAACATCATCCAGCTGAATTAATTTGGGTGCAAGACTTCACCCTCACAACAAATGTAATCCAAATGTAGCCCAGCCTGAATAATAATTTGTCATCCACGGGTGAAGGCAACAAAATAATGGTGCTTTGGTGTTTGAATACATGTTTTTTTTTTCACTGTTGGGGTATCCAAGTCTTGCTTGGAGGAGAACATTTCCACTGTTTGCTCGTCAGCCTGAGCAGTGGAGCACAGCTTGCCTGAATTACTCATGAGGTGGACGAGCGAGGAGAAGGTGACCCATTTCACTGTTCCACTTCTGTGGCCTCCGGTCTCTTCTGACTCCCACTCACTGGGTGCTACAATTACAGATATTTTCTTTTACGTGAATTAGAGAGAAACGGCAACAGCCTCGGCCCAATATCTCAGAAATAATAATGTAAGAAGTGGTGGTGTGAGAGGCAAAGCATGAAAAATTAAATTCATGGAACAATGTTTTCCACATCTGGTTCCTATGCACACATCACAAAGTAAACATGTTGTTGACAGATTTATGACACGTGTAATTATGGTGAATATTTAAGACAATCTAGTTTTGAATAAGGAGCTGCTAATAATTAATACCTATCATAATAAGCACTGTGTTAATATGTGTGTGATATGATTGCTCATATCTGCACACTAATGATGTCTTCTCTTAAATTAGCTTAGCTTAGCATGAAGATTAGAAACCTTTGTCATTAAAAATTTAAAAGGAAACAGCAGAATAATGTAGGAACAATTCATCCACATCATTGATTTGCTAATAATTTATGATACAACTTCAGCGATGTCAACAAAAAAACAAGTTTGTATGTGACCTAGTATAGCGGAGTTGCAGTTGAAAAAAGCTGCCTGTGGTGATTCGGCATTAAGGGGAGCGGGTCTCGGCCAGGCAGGTAAATTTGGGCACAACTATAAACAGAACGGTTCTCACCTATGACTCAGTTCCCGTCGTTCGCACCAAAGAGCCGTTTAAAAGAATCGGATCGTTCGCGAACATCACAACACTAGCTAACAGCGTGCTTACTCCATCTTTACATTCAGCTTTTTTACACACAGTTCATTTGGTGCACACATTGATATAAATGAAGCTGTGTATTAGTTACAGAGCAGCTATCTGTTGGAATACAGGTAATATAGTGTGAGTATAAATGTCAGGTCGATAGATGAACAGATATTTGTGTCCTTTGTTGTTTTTGTTTCTTCTTTTTGCCTTGTCACGAGTTATGGATGTCTTCCTGTGCATCACTTACGTTGCACTATAAGAAAACACCAAATATTTGACTGTATATACTCGGGCCGGGTATCGATAAGGATTTTTCAATTCGATTCGCTTTCCGATCCGATTTGATATTGATTTTTGTTAGGGGTATTTCAGTTACAATATCAGTGCACCTCTAACCTGGTGCATTATCAAAATGTTTAATGTTTACAGTATGAATTGACCCCAAAGAAGTTACATCATGTACTTTTTATTTAACATGACCAACACACAGCAGTCAACACAATTTTAACAATTTTATGAATTAGACAGCTTCTGAACTCTTTTTCCAGTTCAGATTTTTAGTCTGAACATCTGGCTCGTGGTTTTGATTAAACAAACTGGGCTTCAACTTGTGTGAGATTTGGCCACGAGATCTCAGAGCGCAAAGAACAAAGCCACACGAGAGTTACAGGGAAAGGCATACTGTATGACAACATGCCGAAAATACACTTGTGGCCAAAGCCGATGCTAACAGAGAGTAACATAAACATCAGTGCAAAACTAACTTAGTTAGTTATCAACTTAACTCACAAACGAGAAAAACAGTCCGTCAGCGATCACTGATGTCTCCGTAGTAGCTGCAGTAAACAAGTCCAGGCATGTCTCCCTCACTGCCATGTTTCGAGGGGATGCGCTGGGTCGTGCTGCGTTCAGGAGTGCTCAGAAATGTGAGTGATAAGACACGTTTTTACATATTTATAAAGTTCGATCTCGGGATTTATGAATCGATGTTGGGTCATTCAAATGAGAATCGATTCGAATGGGAAAAATCTATTTTTTTTAAACCCAGCCCTATTATATACGCATGTTTTTCCTTAGGTAAGTAGCCGTGTAATAAGTGGGATAATGTGCAGTGAGCTGGTCATTATAGCAGAAAGTTTGACCTATGTAACTCTAGTATTACTAGACTGCAGAATAGAGGAGCCACAGTGCGTAGAGAAAATGAGTGAGAAAGTGAGAAAATGTTGGGTATTGAAGAACACTCACTTCCTGTATGTACAGATTGATATGTTTTCTGTTAGACATGACTTACTTGGATTATTATAGCAATACAAATAGAGTATTACGGAAACATTTCCAAAAATGATTGAACAAGATTTGTATTATCATTTGCGCACACAAAATCTGCTTTTTCAATTATTTTTTGTAACTATTTTAGTATTTTATTGAATTTTCCGCAATATCTCTCAAAAGGCTTTAGATGTAATCAGATGTAAAAAAAAAAAAGATCACCTTGTCCTTCCAAAAAGGCCAGATTACCCTGCCCTCACAAAATGAAAAATTACAACAGTCCTCCACATTTTCTGACCCCTCTAATAATTTTCACACAGTCCCTAATGTGATGGTAGGCGAGGGTGGAGAGGACTGAAGGAAAGGAGTGACAGTCAGTTGATACCGAGCATCATTCTGCATAGCTTCACAGTGTTCCTTGTACAGGCTTGCACTGAGCTAACACACTAAAATGTCACATGAATAAAATATAGATGAGCAGCCGATATAATGACACATGTATGTGCTCAGCAGTACTTCCCAGCCGGGCTTAGAAGTCATTCTGACTTGAGGCAATTTCACCGCGTGAGGAAACACACTTTCAGAAAGCCCCAAAAACCAGGACACATTATTAAATAATTCATCCCACTACATTATTCATCAGCGGTAGATTTTCTTGAATGGATTCTGTTGTCTTGTACTCTAACTATACTGCTGTTCTCAGGTGATTTAATGCCAGACTCTAAGCTTTTAGGAAGGGAGCTAATGACCACAGTGGGCGGAGGGAACTTTTTTCTAACCTCTACATCCAGGCAGAGTTCCCGGCCGGTTCCTCTTCATCATCTCATTATCATCTTTTTATGGTTGCTTCTCTTAGGGCTGACTGAGATCTACTTGGATGTTTCCAACATTATAGCCACCCATCATCCAGCTTTTATACCTCCTCCATTAGGCTAAATGTTTAATTTGTCCTTGTCACTGTGAGTACATCTAAGGGCCTGTCATTGTGGGTCCTCTCAATTCACAAAAGTTAAAGTCAAAGAGCCACTGGGCTGACTGTCAGTCACAGTCCTCAGGAGGTCCTCTAGAGTGAAGAGGAGCAGGCAAATCTTTTATCCTTTTCTTTATCTGTCCAGTTTGGCACCGGCATTGTTACTGTTTCTGTGGGAAACGGTCATTTAATTTTGTAAGAAATTCATAGTTAGTGTATATTACTGATTTACTGCCTGTAGATTCCCTTAAAGGATACTTTGGATATTCTTTTTAGACCCGGGAACCATTGACACATATTTTGTGTTCAGAATTAATGGGGGAAAAAGGTTTTTAAATTGTTTCAGTAGATTCATTCAGCCTGCAGCCATAAAGAATCTGTCATGGGTGCAATGTGTGACGTCCACGGTTGGCTCCGGTTGTTACTCTTGATTTTCCTGGCTGACGGTGGCTTTCCTTTTCAGACTGTTTGCTTCATCCGAGCATCGCGTTTCTGTAGTCATCCATCTTTTCTTTGTTTGTTCAGCCGTAGTAGATTACTGTTTACTCGCAACACTTGCAGAGACCAGAAAAGCAGCCGCTTAGCTCCGCCTACCCTCTCTGGCAGACCAACCACTGCTGGCTGATGGAAAACGCGTCACTAACTGGGCGCCGCTTGAGTCGCCACAGACACTCAGTCTGTAATACTGCAGATGCAAAGGCTTTCATCAGTGGGCCATAGGCTCAATCACCATTGTGTTAGCTCATTTGGCGATAGATAGAGACTTAACAGACATTTATTTAAATTAAAATCTTTGAGATTGTCACTTTAAGCATGGATTATCTTTTAATCTACCGCTCTCTTCAAAGCCACCAGAATCTACTGAAAAAAAACCTTACCTGCAGAATACAAGCGTTGCTGGTCAACCTCCACCTTGACCTGTTAACTTGTTGGTGTAACTGTTTCAGGGTGGAGCCAAGCTAACTTTTCAAAGCAACACAGTTTCACAACAATGCACACAAAAAAAACTATCGAGGAAACGGTAGACCAGCAACTTCCTTTTCTTCTGAGATGAAAAATCACAGCTTTTGTTAATGGAGTCTGGTGGCTTTGAAGAGAGCAATGTGGCTGTTTTATAGTCCAACAAAGGATCTCTGTAGGCATCCTCTCTGTAATGTTGTGGGACGTTAGCAAAAACAAGCACTTTGGTGGACCTAAGGGTGCAAATGTCTTAAATGATTACTTTGCAGCCATTACAGCCAGCTTTGCAGCTGCCAGCTGGAGTATTCTACTGGAGTAAGTCCAACACTTTTTAACTCTCTCATTAAGATCCCAAAATATATCACAATAAGGCCCAGGTTTAAAAAGAACAGAATGTCCCTGCAGAAAACAATCTCACTCCTCATCATCATTTTCAACTCTTCATCAGAAACAATCACATCACGTCTACCAGAGGAGAGTCAGATAAAGTTCACGTCTTTGATGGGAAGAAAACCCTTTAACTACTCAAATGTGGCAACTCTCAAGTAACAGAGAAAGCCACCAGTCTGCCATCACATCCAGAGACATGTGTCAGTTGCCTGCCATCAGTATTAGCAATGGTTTAGGAAAGGCTTGTGTGGATGGAATTCAAGAGTAGGAACGAAAACATAATGTCGTCGTGTGGGTTTGAGGACTGTGTCACAGCACAGGTACAGAAGTATTGGTAACATCAGTTTGTTATAGGTCTTGAAGAATCTACTCCTCAGCCTCATGGCTAGGCCTGACCTGAAATATGGATCGGCTTGGCTAGCTTCCTGCAGACACTCCACTCGTTCCCATCCCTGGAGTGTTGCTCACTCGATGAAATCGGACCTGCTGAAGTCAGACCTGATCCCCTTCTTCATTTGTTTGAGACTGGATGGAGTTTGGCATACAGTTAAACTTCATTATGGAGACTGGATACGGCCTTGAATATTTACTGTTGACCTACAGTACATATCTACTTACTTAAGCAAATAACAGCGACGCTCTCTAACAACATTTGCTCTTGTTACAGTGCTTTATCAAATCCTGCATTTGCATACATTAGGTGAAATATGTCATTAATGCTTTAAGCTGGATGCTAAGATGTAACATCTGTGCTAAACAAAAAGCAAACAGTAAGACTGTATCGTCTTCCTCCTCCTCCTACAGTAGCTTGGATAGACTTTCTCCGGCCTGACAGACAAGAAGGATAATTATTTGGACAATTTGTCCAATAATAACAGTGTGTTCGCTCCTGGGTACAGACTGAGCGGCTCTGAAGGCGCTGTTACGTATCTTATCCTTTGTAGCAATTCCCCCAGCCTCTGTTTACGTCCACATCCAACCTGTTTTTCTGTGAGTTGTAAATTACCCGCTGCCACCTGTAATATATGGCAATTTGCTCCCACATTATTGTAGGCCAGCGCAAGGTCAGCAGCACTTCCTGTGGTAACACTCACTTACTATTCTTCTGTGGTGTTAAACAAAGAGCTCCTATTGCACTGTGAATGATGCCCTGATTACTGCACATTATTACGTCTGATGCTGTTGTTCTGCTTTGAAGAAACAATGCTGTTTATTTGGCCAATACAATACAGCTCTTGGGTTCTGCAGCTTTTTCTCTCCACAAGGTGGAACTCAAACGCTGGTTAACTAGAATATTCTGACTAAAGAAAGAAACCGGGAAACGTATGACACCAAAAATCTTCCTGCCTCCAAATGCAGATATCTGTTTGAAGAGATTACTTCAGTATCAAACTGCTAGTTGTCTGAACATCTGTGGGTACACTGCAAGATTGTAGCGCTAATGTTAACGCATGTATTTGCAATAAGCAGATTTCGTATTCTAATAAAAATAGGCACAGGGATGAAAATGACTGTTGAGCAATGTTCTGTTCTTGATCCTTTTTTAGTGCTAATGCCTTTAACGCCTTCCAGTCAAAGACCAGGGCTTACGCGTGTTTCCCAGGTGGGTCATAATCACTATCAACAGATTATCAAATATAAGGTAAGCCTGCGAGTATTTACACAGCTTAGCTTTCTGAGTGTGAGCATTAATGTGGGAACATAAACCGGTCCCCTTCCGCTCAGTCTGTTGACAGGCAGGAATGCTGGAGCGTTTGATGAAGAGGAGTAAGCTTCTCCTGTGACCTGTCAGGAATGGAGTCCGGTCCAACTGGAGCAAGACAGGACGGGGCTTCCTGTTTGATGTGTCCGCTATAAGGGCATGACGTCCAGGCCAAAACTGGAGCTCTTCTTGTTTGTGTTTGTCAGATTTTGAGTCCCCACCCAGGGAGAAATGACCCCGTGGGCGAGCTCAGGTTTCCACAGGCAGAATTTAAACACTCCTGCCTGGGAGACGAGACACCCTTGCTGCAGTAGTGGCCAATTAGGATCAAGTGTCAGCCTGTTGACATGTGAAGGACGGAATGTGCGAGCGGTTGGTCAAACAGGGATAGGGAGGTAGTGTTGGTGGTGACAGGCTTTGTCACAGACATGGAGGAAGGATTTAAAACACATGGCCACTTTGCCAGCAGGCGGAAACCTTCACTTCTGTCCGGGCTGATTGGATAATGTTAAAACATGTCAAGCTTTCTCTGGCTCTCTGTCTCTTTCTGTCTCATTCGTTCTTCGTTTCTTTTTCCATCCTTTGGTTAATTGAGACTGAATTTGCATACTGCTTGTTGAGCTCTCAGGGTGATGTTTGGATAATGTCTCAGATTTTCTTGGTCACAATTAGTTACCTTCATTTTAACCTTGAACAAATCTAGCTGAATAAGTCTCCACAAGCTCAAGTGTGTATGCTACTGAGACTGTATTTACTGTAAAACAGCTTTCTACATACAATACGGTGAGAGAAAAGGTACAAAGGCAAAGCTTCTGAGAGCAATAAGATGACTGACTCCTCTGTATGTTTGGTTTGTACTGTATATTCCAGCTGTGTCAGGCAACTTTTATAAGTCACAGGTGCTAAAAAACCTCCCAGGAGAGGATGCACCTGTGCATCCATGCTCATTGTTCTCCTCCTGGCAGCCTCCTCGCTCCTCTCTTCTGAACAGGCATTTCAGGAATAAAGACATCCTTCAAGACGGCACGCTGAGATCGATTTTCAGGTCACAGGGAGAAGGACGGAGGTCAGAGGATACGAGGAGGCGGAAGATAGAGAAATTAGAAGAGCCAAAGGTACCTGTATGGAACCTGAAAGGCAAAGCTCAGGGCAAAAACACTGCGACTTCATCACAACGTCATCAGCAGCAGCCATTTTGAACGCACCAGCAAACGACAAGATTGCAGATTCGAATGGGCATGCCTGCTTCGGTGCATATTAATCTTGTGATTGGTGCTTTGTTAATGGCAGCGTTTCATTATGTGCAGAACAACCTGCCGATGCTCTCGCTGGCCTCCCCTCCTTTGTTCCTGCGTGTTTCTTCCTTTGCGCTTACATTGGCGGCTGTATCTTTTAATGAGATCAGACTTCATTAAAGAGGCCCCCTCACAACCTTCCCCAGGTCCTTTTAACGCAAACGCTTCAATTAGCAGCAGCGGAGGCGGCAGATTGGAGTTGTTAGGTACAGAAAGAAAAAAGAGACGTAGAAAAGAGACGGAGTGATGCTCATGAAGCTGGAACAATGGGACAAGTATGTGTTGAGTAAATCGTCATTTTCACTTGTGAAAAAGTCAACTTTGTGTTGACCATATTCACACAGTGGCCATTTTTCTCTGATGTCATGCTCAGGGTGGGAAGCTCAAATGCTGTAATGTAGTGTTGCTTTGTTCCAGGTCGTCAGTCGTGAAGTGGAGTGGAGTGAAAACAGGCTGTATTTGACAACATGACATTAGCTACAGTCAGAGAACAGCCAACCTCACCTACACAGCTACTTGCTAGCTTTTGAATGAAACACACCAGAGTGTGAAAACATATATAGAGAGAAGAGTTTGTAGACAGAGGTGTGTTAGAAAGAAGATGGGGAAGGCAGAGCCAGGGTGAGGTGCCCTGTCCGGGGCTAGCACTCATCCCCGCTGGGCTAGGCTGTACACTGTGCCTCCTTCCCTCATGAAAATGAGGGAAGAGAGGAGAGAAGAGAAAGCAAGGAAGATGGGGGGTTAAGGTTAGGGTAGGGGGTCACCCTAATGATAAGGATAAGTGCTCATTAAAGAAACCCCTCCCCTTTTGCCCTCATACCAATACTTATAATTAATCATGACCCTTAGTGTTGACTGCAACCCAAGCAGCATTGCCAACTTCCACAGACCCAGGCTCTGTTCATGGAAGCTCCAGGTATTGACAACCTACCCTACCACATGGCTTCTAACGGCCTCCACAACTCAAACTTGTAGTTAGATGGACAGCGAGAGGCAGCACATCAACATCAACCTCCCTTCACCGCTGTTTCGTCAATTTAGGCCCGCAACAGCTCGGGGAGGCTCAGCACCCCCCGCCATGCTAGCTCTCACCGCCCATCAGAACCTTGTGCCTCAAATCCTTATGTAAACAATGCAACTA
This sequence comes from Semicossyphus pulcher, assembly GCF_022749685.1. Taxonomy (NCBI): domain Eukaryota; kingdom Metazoa; phylum Chordata; class Actinopteri; order Labriformes; family Labridae; genus Semicossyphus; species Semicossyphus pulcher. The sequence goes on from NW_027211659.1 coordinate 26,900,930, forward strand.
TTCCTGGCGCCAACGCTATATACAAGAAAGGAACGGCACAGAATAAAGGATTACTCTTACATTTGTTTTGGCCCCCAACTGACCTTACTGACATATTACTGTTAGCTCGGAAGTGACTGAGAGATAATATCACCTTTTGGTAGTATTACTGGCACAAAAGGAAAAGTGTATATTCGTAACTAACGTTTGCCAGGAATTTACTTTCTAGCTAACATAAGGTTAGCTCAGAAGTGGCTAAACGCTAGATTTACTTGTTTGTCTGATGGTAGCTAATGTGTTCTGCTAGCTATTTGATTGGGTTGAAACAAAAAACGTTAACATTTTAAAGTGTATTCCTCGGCTGCATAAAAGTGCGCCATTTCATTTGAATTGGCGCACAATGCATCTCGGGATACAGTGGGCCTCGAAGGATGCAGGGTGCATGGATCCTTTGCGGCCCGGAAAATGGAGGACGCATTTGTCGGCAGTTGCTCGTTAATCAGAAAGTGATGAAATTATAATGATGTGTCAGATTCAACCTGAAATCCAGCAGTCCGACATTATAACAGCATTAGAGCCTTCCACCCTGAGCGTGTGCGAGTATGTATACATGCCACTTTATGTCTAAGTGTGCTGTATGGATGTGATGCCCGTGCTTGTTTCGACATTTACAATAGAACTCCTGATAGAGTCGGTATTTCTGGGGAGGATTTTTCTCTCTTTTGGCACATAAATAAATATTCTGTGTCTGAAAGGTTGTCATGGCAACAACATGAGGAAAACGTCTGCCATGATGGATTCCATGAAGCCTGTGCCACGTTAAGTGCAGAACATCTGTGCAGAAGGAGCGCTGTATGAAGCCCGTACAGACACATGGATTTATCATTTAGAAATGGTCAAGCACACAGTAGGGACATGTTTAGTGTTTTATTATGTACCTCAGGGTCATGAACCAGCCTCTATAAAGCAGGGGAGTCACTAAATGCTCTGAATGGATGTATACTCTGATTGAATGTGCTTATTTGAGGCCTTGAAGTGGTAAAAACAATCACTGTGGTGAAGTCTGTGGTTTTTAAATACAGGACGACAGACACAGCCGCGAGGTGCAATCTGAGTCTGATCGACAACAAAGCGGCGGAGCTTGGAGATGAGTCTGAGGGAAGCTAAAAATCCTGTGTTGCTCATTTGAAGGAGGAGAGACAACAGTGGTGATTCTGGCCCTGGGGACTCTGTCCAAACACTGTTCGAACAGGGTCGTCCATTTGAAGCTCGGCTGTTTGGACAAAAACTGTGTTCAGATTTAATCCCCTTAATCTTCTCAAAGCTGAGGCTTTCTGAAATGACTTGGCAGGTTTTCCCTTTTACAGTAGGCGCCCACAACAGCATGACATCACCGGTAAAGTGAAACACGGCATTCACAGCATGCGCAGCTTTGTGACTGGGCATTATTTAATATGTGGGCTCTACAAGCAGTAAAATAAACAGTAATGCTGCCAACACTGTGATGTCGCTGTTACAGTAATATGTGTAAACACCCTGGTAAAGTCCTGCTGAAGATTATCTGTTTTTAAACATAATCAGATTGTGAGAAATATCCTTCTTTAAAGGGCCAGTTCGCCCATTTTCAACCTCAGTCTTATCAGGCTATTATGGGGAGCTGATGCCTTTATGGTAGGAAAAATAAATACATTTTGCTATGTGCCTTTGGAGGACGTTATCCGGTGCTCAACTACACTTTCTCAATCTAGGACGCCCGCCTCCGACGTCACGTCTCGTTAAGAATCGTCAGGTTTGAAATGTAGACTGAAGACCCGAAGATTTTTTAGACGATCCACCGGTATATTATTGTCGTATTTCGGATTCTGTACCACTCTGAGCCATTGCCTGCAGTGAAACAGTAGTATTTCACTCCAGCATCTCTCGCTGGGCCGTTCCTTTCAGAGGGAGGGGCGCAATGCACGCTGGGTGTTGTAGGAATATAGAATCGGCGAAACCATGAGCTGTTTGTACAACTTTCAGCTATGGCGCCGATTTCAAATATTATTGCTTCTGTCGATTACAGAGAACACCAGCTTTGACTGACAGTGGCTTTTTCCAGGGGCGAGTTTCTCCTTTAAATCAATTAACACTTTTCATAGGCCTCTCTTTTAACAGATATTAAATAGACCATAAGTATCAAGAAAAAATAATTCAAGTTGGATTGCATCATCTCCACAGTTTAGGAGGGAGAGGTGTGACAGTTTATAGTTTTGTATCAAGAACAAAGAAGAGACTGTAATTGCTCCCAGCACTCAAATGTTTCAGGCTGGTCTGTGACCCTCAGCTTTAAAACATAAAGCTGAAGGTTCCACTCGAGCGTGATTTCTACACGATCCTCTAACTTAATGTTCTGATGTGCCGTTAAAGTCAGGTGACAAAACATGAAGCGCACAAAAGTCATCTTGGGGAGATGGTTGAAGTCGATGTTTGGGTCAAACACCTAACCAAACTGTGACCTTCACAACATGAACCTTGTGTTAAACTTTCACAAGACTTTTCTTGAAAATTGTTGCTAACTTGGATGCTTTATTTTGAAAGCCTAACCAGGCGATGCCTTTTAATTATCACTACCTTACCAACTTTATTTTGAAAATCCAACCAGAAGTTCCTGGACTGCTTTATATGAAAGTGTTACCAGTTACTGCTTATGTATTATCCCTAACTTGGAATCTTATTTTGAAAGTACCAGACATGTATTATCGCTAACTTGACCCAAAATCCTGGAGGGGTACCTAGAGCGTCATATTTTGAAGCATTGAGATGCTGGCCCTTTACTAAATACTATAAATATTACACTCCACTGTTGTGGTACTCAGCATGTTGTGTACAGTAGGTTTCATAGGGGCTTTGTTGTTGAACACAGAGGCCTGCTGCTGCTGGACATGATGCCTGAACACACAGAGAGAGACAGTACAGCCTGGGAGATACAGAGAGCCAGAGAGGGAGGGAGGGAGGGAGGGAGGGATGAGGCAACTCTTGTCTGTCTCCAGTAATAGCTCAGACAATGAAACAGCTTCAGTGACATCAGTGAGGAATATTGATGCAAATTAAGAGAAACATATATATTTGTTTTATAGAAGCTGTCTGTTCAGCCCAGACACTTTTTATCTTTCTGTTTTACCCTGCGTTTATCTTTCTGAGTTCTCCAGCTTGAATTTATTTTGTCCTGTTTATGGCTCAGCTCAAGGCCTGTAAACCAAAATCAAAGGCAGTTAAATTGAAACTCAAGACTTTAATAGTTATAATCCATTTCTTATTCTTTTTTTACAGCACTTTATGTTAATTTAACAGCACTTAAGTTCCTCGTGATAAAAAGGGAATAGACATAGCAGGTAAGAAATGAAGCTGCATGTGTATGTGCTCAGAGCCCTGACAACTATGCAATAATAGGGCTAGCTGCACGGCTAACTTAGATTTGAAGCTAAAAGAAGCAACACTTAGCTCTCGCTCTCAGCCGCTACACGGAGCGCCCTTACAGGCCTGGAACATTTCCGTTGTGTGGACTGGAGTTGCAGAATTTGCACGCTCGAATCATTTGCACCCTGATTGGACAGTTTAGCTTCAGTGGACAACGTGGAGGCCAGCCAATTGGCCGGTTAGTTGAGGCATAAAGAATCAAAATTCCTGCTTGTAACTTCAGGTTCAAACATGCAGAAAGGTAATTTGTGTCTGTAACTCAGACTTTGTGAAATCTCAAAGTTGAAAATATTGTGGCACGAATTTTAAGTACACGGACACGTCTACAGAAACGTTTTACACATTTGCAAATCTTCTGTGTGCACAACATATTTCTACACCTGCAAAACTTTTCACAAATTCACAAATGTGTGAGGACACATTTTTTACGCATTCACAAAATTAGATACTTGCATGCACATTTTTTTCACATGCACACAAAACTTTGAATACAACTGCGAGCTGTGAAATTATTTGTGAACATTATTTTGCAAACTCACTTTTTTAGACCTTTATTCCCCTTCATACATGTTGACCGTTTCCATAATTGTTGAGAGTTTCTCTTAACACACACGTGGAGTCAAAGGAGCTCAGTTTAGATCAGACACTATCCACAGTAAACCTGGCTGTGCTTTGACTCAGTCACAGTCTCAATGTCCTTTGGGAAGATTTTCAAAGCAAAAAACATTTGATTTCATTTTCGCTGGTTACAGTTTTCTGCCAACATATTTCTTATTGAAGTCTTATTCTGACGATGTTTTACTTCGACTTGAATATGACAACCTTTTGTTTCCTCAAACCCTCTCTGTCATCGCTCATGTAAGATCATAGTAGAGTCTAACGATAGCAAAGCTGCTGTCATTAATCTGTATATTAGTTTATTTCAATATAATGGTTTTATCAGCAGCTCTGCAGCCTGGTATGGCAGCTGGTAAACATTGGACTTAATTTCATGGTTGTTCTGTTATCTGACAAGAGAGACAGAAAAATATGTAAATGAGAACAACTTTATTGTGAATTACAGCCCTTTTTCTAAACAAGGTTACAAAGTGCTTTGTTAAAAAGAGAGAGGAAAAAAACACAGCATATAAAAACAACATGCCCACATTAAAGCACAGAAGAGAGAAAGGGAAGAACCAGCAACCAGCCAGATAAATGTTTGGCACCGATCAGCCATGACATTATGACCACCTGCCTAATATTGAGTAGGTCCCCTTTTGCCGCCAAAACAGCCCTGACCTGATGAGGCATGGACTCCACTAGACCTTTGAAGGTGTGCTGAGGTATCCGGCACCAAGACGTGAGCAGCAGATCCTTTAAATCCTGTAAGTATGGAGGTGGGGCCTCCATGGATCGGACTTGTTCATCCAGCACATCCCACAGATGCTCGATTGGATCGAGATCTGGGGGATTTGGAGGCCAAGTCAACCCTTGAACTCGTTTCTCAAACTATTCCTGAACGATGTCTGCAGTGTGGCAGGGCGCATCATCCTGCTGAGAGAGGCCACTGCCATTAGGGAATACTGTTTCATGAAGGGGTGCACTTGGTCTGCAACAATGTTCAGGTATCTGGTACGTGTCAAAGTAACATCCACATGAACGGCAGGACCCAAGGTTTCCCAGCAGAATGCTGCCCAAAGCATCACACTGCCTCCGTCGGCTCGCCTTCTTCCCATAATGCATCCTGGTGCCATGTCTTCCCCAGGTATGCGACGCACATACACCCGACCATCCACATGATGTAAAAGAAAACGTGATTCATCAGACCAGGCCGCCTTCTTCCATCGCTTCATGTTCCACTTCTGATGCTCATGTGCTCAGTGTAGGTGCTTTATGCTCTGGTGGACAGGGGTCAGCATGGGCACCCTGACCCGTCTGCAGCTCCATAGCCCCACACAGAACAAACTGTAATGCACTTGGTTCTAACACCTTTCCATCAGAACCAGCATTAACTTTTCCAGCAGTTTCAGCTACAGTAGGTCTTCTGTTGGATCAGACTACAAGGGCATCAATGGGCCTTGGCCGCCCATCATCCTGTCGCCAGGTCACTGGTTTTCCTTACTTGAACCTCTTTCGATAGGTCCTGACCTCTGCTGACCGGGAACACCCTGCAAGAGCTGCAGGTCTGGAGATGCTCTGACCCAGTCGTCTATACATCATATCCTTATGCTTGATTACAGAATCTGCCCTTGAACATATTTAAATGATTACTTAACAGTTTGTTTGGTTCGAGGTAAGAAGCTTCTAAACAGAGGCACTTAAAGACAGAGCTCATATCAATGACTGGATGAATAGTGCTTAAGAAAAACACCTGTCCTTTTTCTCTTTTCCTGTCTATTTCCAGTCAAACAGGCAGATGGCATTCAGCACTTTCTCTTCCAGTGAAGCGTCCCGTCCCCCCGTGAAAAGCTCCTTGCCGGGGGCTCAGCACTCAAAGCATTTTCCAAACTTCACCAAGTCTATTCCTGAGCGTGATGAGGAGGAGAGCATTCCTACTATTGCACGTGTGGAGTCTATCCCTGCATTTCTCCAACTGGTCCCCATCAAATATTAATATTTCTGTGAGTGCAGAGTAAATGTGGATTATAAAAAGAAAGGGCAGCAGGACTTAGGAAATGTGCCTGAGAGGAGGGCTCAGAGAAATGCACACACTAATCGAAAGACCTGGAGGTCAGTGCAAATATCTCAGAGAAAATGAGAATTTCATTTTGGGCGTTTTTATGAAGCCCTCCTCGTCCAAACTATAAAAACATCTCCCCCAGAGCATCATGGGAAGTGCTCTGTAGGAAATATTGTTGACGTCTCCTGTCTGATGGGGGAGTCGGTGGTGAGTCAAAGATCAGCACTCAAGCTGAATCTTGTTTTCTTTATTGGTTTCTTGTCGTCATTACTATTTCATCTCTATAAATGGGATGTCCGAGGCTGCAAGTGGTCAGCGAACGCAGCTAACAGCTAAATATTTGGATTTTGAAAGAGCAAAAGTCATAAAACTTTAAGTGTCCCATTTTGAGTTTGAAATGGAACAAAAAAGTGCAAATGCAGGTCCATCGGTCTGAAAACAACTCAGCATTAAACAGTGAAATGAGGGGAGAAGGAAAACGCCAGCGAGTCAGCAAAGTGCAAAACACACCCCTGAGTGATGGATGGAAACAGTGTGAGGGAACAATCCTGCTCAGTGCTGCTCATAAACATGTTCTCACTCAGCTCATCAGATACAGCAGCTCGGGCAGTGGTCTTCAAAATATGAAGATATGGGTACCCTACAAGGGTAAGTCCAGTTACAATTCATTTTTACAATCTTACCCATTCATAAAAAGAATAAAAGAAGAATAAATAGATGGAACAGATAAAGTGCATTGTCAGGCATCATCAACAACAACAACAACAACATGTCAGTGATAAGAGCAAGTCACGGGATGCTGAACAGAAACAAAGGACAAAGTGTTTAGTATGTTTAGCAGCTTGATGGCAGAAGGAATGAAGGAGTTAGCATATCTGTTTGTTTTCCGTGCCGGCACGTAGTATCGCTTGCCTGAGGGCACAAGTGGGAAATCGTTAAAAGGATATGGTCAGGTTGACAGATTATTCCTTCTGCTTTCTTGACTACTTGCTTCCTCCAAAGGGAGCAAAGGTCGTCTTGTTGGGCTCCAATAATCTTGGAGCAAACTCTGACGATGTCATTTAGACCCTTTTTGTCCTTCACAGAGAAAACGTTAAACCAACAGATAAAAGATTAGTTAGAAGATTGTGTAAGCGATAATAATTAAGAACTTTACTGTTAGACTTTCAAAATAAAGCTAGCTTGGATTTATTTACCATTCAGAGTTTTGGATGTTCAACAATAACCAACTCTTGGCTAACATTGTGAAATGGTTGCAGTTTGGTTCTGTGTAGGCGCCAAAATGGCTTGGTTAGGTTTGTACAAACTTCCGGTACATAATTAACATACCTTAATGTACCTTCTGTAACTTATAAAGTTATAAAGTAAAGTCCAGGTGGAGTATTGTTTTCAAGTCTCCTGGATCATAGTCCTGTGTTTGTCTGCCTCATCCATCACCCGAGCCTCCCAGCTCTTTACTCTTAAGATTTTAATTCACTTCAACTGCACATCAAAAAAAAATTAGATAGAAATTCCAAAACTTTTCGAATCATGTCCCAAACCACATTTCCCGAGTACCTCTTTACAGTGCAGGACTAAAAAGGTTAACAATGAAAGAGGCGCCCAAATAATAGTACTTATCTCTTTCTTGGCAGTTTTTGAAGTCCACTTGACTCTAATCTTTTATCTCTAATCGAATCAGACTGCACTTTGCTTAACGTAACTAGTTAATGCTATGCTGAGGCATTGATGTTAGGCCTTTCATCCATGGGTGAAGCTTGCAAACCACAGCAGTTTGGGAATCAATAAGCTAAAGGAGACTGTAAAGGGATATCCAAAACATCATATTTTGAATCATTGGCCCACTGACAGCAGTATTGGGGGTGAGAACTGGCCGACTGTACTTTACATTCACAGTAATAAATGAACCATTGTGGAATCTGTTTTTGTCTTAAAAGAAACTGTAAAGAAACATGTTGAAAAGATCCAAATGTCTGCTCCTTTTGTGCCAGCTTTTGATTCAGAATTACACCCAACCTTGATGCCTTCCCTGCGGGCTGCAGGGTTCGATTGCCGACCGGCCACTTTGTGCACGCGGAGATAAGCGCGGCCTGCTCTTTTTACAAACACGGCTCGAGCTGTTTGCACGAGGCTATCTGTGAGGCAGGTGTGCAGGGAAGCTTTCACTTTGTAAGCCATATTCAAACAGAGAGGGGATTACATCTGTTCTTCCGGCGCCAGAGAAGCGTCCCGCTGAGCCCACAGGCTTATTTAACACAGGTTCGACACCGCCGACACATCTGTACGCAGCCGAGTGGACAGAGATAAGGGGGGAGGGTACTGAGCCGATCAGATATGGAAATGTGGGCGACGTGTTGAAGCCATACGGTGAGGAGACGAAGCAGGGCTTTGATTGACAGGACGGCGTGAAGACGTACACAGTAGAGAGGAAACAAGACTGAGGCAGATAAAGACTGAGTAAAGAGACCATAATGAGAAAGGCTGGACGTGTTATGATGTTAACTGTATATTAATAATCTTGATTAGCTCAGTGCATATAGACACATTAGCTATTCTCACCTGGCAGCTGCTAGCTATCAGCGAAATATCAAAATCCCATTAGAGTGTATTAAAGGAGAATATTTGCAGTGAATGAAAAAGCACATTTCTTTCAGAGAATCGTTCTGCCGTTTCTTTGTGAGTTTCATGATATTGAATTTATTAAAAAGAAATCAGCTCAAATGGGATGATATAAAGTTACAGTTCTGAAACCGGAACACCAACCCTAAAATAATTGCCCAATTATTTTCTCTCTCCTTCACCTGAGCCAAGACTGCGAGCGCTTGTTCTCACTGCTCAGCCACGTCGCTCTGCACTTGAGGAATTCTTCTGGTACTAGCCGTCACCGTCTCGTTTTTTTGCTGCCAGGAGTGACCATATTTGGACTAAATGGTGGATAAGAGTTGCTACACCTCTATCCTGGTAAAAGATATAAATGTTGATGTAAGCCAGTGCAGCCAGACTGAAAATACAGCAATATCGCAGCGCAGCTTAAAAATGATGCCCCTCGCACCGTATTAATGTAACAACACGGAGGTCCCGTCCTCTGAACAAGACGGCAACTGGACGCGTCACACAACAGAGTCAACTGCAGCCCATTATACAATCGTTCCTTCTGTTATTACCCTTCAAAATAAAAGCACCATATCTACACCGGTTGTTGAAGTCAAGCCTCATAGTGCCCCACTGTGTGCACATTCACTTGATAACTTGGTGCAGAGAGAACCAGCGGGTCTGTGATGGCTTAAGAAGTTTATGAGGCTCAACATGACAGAACTCCTGAAACTCTTTTAGCTGTGCCTCATGCTCGCCGCTGTTTTTGAAATAGCCACACACATCACTGCATCAATCCTCGCACCTTCGGGGAAGCTGCTTACAAGCCGCGCTCACGCAGAGATGCAGTGAGTGACAGATGCACTGCTGAACTGTGGGTTTCTCTGAAAGGTCAGACTTATCACACAATCGGCCTTTATTGGCATTACTGATCGAACAGAGTACAGTTATCAAACATCTGGCAACACTGATGTAAGCTCAGACAGATTGGTGGTGGCTTAACAAGTGTAAATCAAAGTTTGCTCCTAATATTAAAATAGCAATAGTTAAACAAATTACAAGGCATTGGTTAAAAGATTATAACTTGAAGGATCTTGTAAATGAAACATATGGAACGGAAAAAATAACTATGAGAATTAGAAATCAAGTCCATACTTCTGAGGAAAGATGGGACAAGTGGGTAAGGTACACAACGACAAAGACCCCGCTGTCAGCTGTGTTAGTGAAGACGGTAGGGTTATATTAATTGTAAGAATAATGGTGCCTTTCTCTTTGCATATGTGTGTCCACAATATTGGTGTTTGAATATATGAGTATGCATGTGTACCCTGTGTGTAGTCACATGTGTACTATGTACTTGTGGTACCTGTTGTTTTCTATATTGGTACAATGTGTCCTCTGACTTGAAATGAGCTATTAATCATTTACATCCTTTATATTCATCTGTCTTTTTCTATTAGTTTTATTTTCTATATGTATTTATTATTATTATTGCTTTTGATACTATTATGGTTGAGGTTGTCTTTTTTTGTTATGTCATCTCTTAAAATGCAAATTAAAACAATCTAAGTTTATTACAAAAAAGGAAACAACTTCAGGATTCTGGTCGATGTTTAAATCCAAAATTTAGCAGAAAATGTAAATCCGAAACCACACAGGGTCGATGAAAACTAGAGAAACACTTGGATTAAACGTTGTAAAGCTGGAACGCTAATTACCAAAGACTGACTGGCACAGAAACAAGCTAAAAAGCGACTAATCAATCAAAGGTAGCCACGCCAGAAACATACCCTGCTGTCATCATCTACTTCCTCTAAATGGGACCATCGTTTAGAAAACAACATGCTTTATTGAAACTATAGATTGAGACCATAAACTCATTGGAAGTAGGCTACTTTTCTCATAGACTTCTATGCATTTAGACTTATATACAGTTCTTGAAACCAGTGGAGCCCCCTGCTGGCCATTAACAATAATAATGGTTTACAGAACTTCCCGATTGGAACCACCAGGTTCTGTCCACTCCTCGTACAGGGTAATGCAGTCTATGCTAACGACGTCTGTGTTTGTGTTTGAGGAACACAGCAGACAAATAAGCTAATAATAAAGTGCTGTTAACTTTATGAACTCAAGTCAACTTCACAATTTATGCTTCAGCTTTTTGTCTCGTCTGCAAAGCTTTCAAAGCCTCACAACGACCGACTGACTAATATTCTGTGACCTTTCCGCTCAGTAGTGTTTCAGCTCACTTTCAAGGCAGTGATTTACAGCGCCGTCATATTTCCAGAGGCGCAGATATGCAGCCCAGAGTGAATATCTGTGTGTACAGTCATGAATAAGCATTTAACTATGAGAAAGAGACAAACTGAGGGAAGGAAAAAAAGCCCGGGCGGCGAACAGGGGGCACCCAGAGGCATGAATCATTTCAGCTGACAAGGAGACAAAGGTCTGAAACATGTAATAACTCAACTCTTACTGTGAATCTGTCACTGTGCTTTGAATGCTGAGTGTGTGCGTGTGTGGAGAAAGATGCTAAATTCTCCCACTTACATGAAGGGCACCTCTGTGGGAAGAGGGATGGGTATATTCGGCCCCTGTGGGGTGGAGGGGTATTTGTCAGCGATGACGTCCTGGTCAAAATAATTCCAAGCTGATACCGCCGGAGGAGACGAGGGGGAGAAATATAGAGAGAAAATGCACAAAGGCAAGAAAAGGGGAGAGACACTGAGATACTTGGAGAGACACTATACCAGTGTTGGAAGTGTCTGTGATACAAGCCAGAACCTGGGATCACGTATCAGCAATACCCCAATACAAAAGCTGTGTCCCAATTCAGGGGCTGCATCCTCCAAAGGACGCATTTGAAGGCCGTTTGCGTCACAGCGGGGCGTCCCATTTCAAAGGCTCCTTCAGATGTGGCCGACAAATGCGGCCTCCTTTTCCCGTGTCGCGAAGGATCCATGTGGTGCATCCTTCACGGCCCAACGTATCCCAAGATTCATTGTGTGCCAATTCAGTCGAGATGGCAGACTCTTAAGGAATGCACGTTAAATGTAAATGTGATTTTGGTTTCAACTTAATCGAATAGCTAGAGATACAAATTATGTTTAAAATAATAAGTTACGTGACGTTAGTTATGCTAGCTAGTTAGCACGCTAGCTACCTGTTGCTAGACGACAGGAGCGGCGTTTGGTGACGCATGGCTAAGGGCGGGAACAGCTGCTGATGCAAACACAAAGATTTCAGTGTATCGATCTTAAAATAAACGGAAAACAAACGGGAGTCTGTACCAGTCTGAACATGGTGTTTTATTTTGAAATGACTGGATGCTGTATTCTGCTTTCATGACCCGTCACGTATCTTTAGCGGAGCAGAGCGGAGACACGGTCCTGGGACGCGCCAGACACGGTTCGCGGCGCGTGCTGTGGAATCACTATCATTGACATGAATGGCACACGGAACGCGCCGGAGACGGATCCTGTGGAATCGAAGGGTTAGCCGACAGTGCATCGGGAGGGTCTGCGAGACTAGCTGCCGCTAACGTTAGCTCAGCTTGTTCCCATCATTCCCAGTGTTTTTAACAGGTGCTGAAATATCTGTAGAGCTCTCCTCAATGTGACCCGGTAATTAAAACCTGCAAAAACACAGCTTCACGTTAAAGAGCAGTGCCACTGCAACATCCTCAAGCATGCACAAGAGAGAGATGTTACAGAGATGTTCTATATTCCTATATTAATTTATGGTCTGTCTCAGTTAAGAGAGACTGTCAAACTTCATTATAAAATAAATTTCTGTGGCATTTATTCCACATGCATGTCTTCATGTATTAGAAAGGGTTTCTTTTTTTATTGCCTGGTATAAGTCTGGGACTGGTTTAGGATTGGTTCTCGTTGTCAGCCGCTGGAGTCAGTATCACAAAGAAAAATAATCGTCGTCTCCAACATCCTTAAGTCTCACCTCAGTTCAGTACCCAACATGCTGTCACACAGGTGTCCTGTTGTATTAGCTGCATTGTAGTATCAAGGAGAATAGTCTCTGCTCTGATGATGCACGTGAGTGAGAGAGAGAGTGTGTTTCCAGCCTGCAAATGTGTCCGTTCAAACAGAATCCCCCGGTGGGCAAATGGATGTTGCCTAATCTCTGTATGGATTGGTACAGGAGCGCATGAGCTGGAGGGCGTCCTTGCACATGTCAGCACTATAACTCCAGTATGTTAACACACACACACACACAAACACACAAACATGCACACAACCCTTGACTCTGGTGGAAGAAATATCTCCCAGGCCTGAATCAGTCACGAGAGGCTGAGAACTCCTGATTCTGTCACTGGTACAACACACAGTGACCTTGAGAGCAGAGAGCCACACGTGCAAACAGCTCAGATTCTCAGGACAGATTTAAGTGTGTGTGTGTGTTTGTGTGTGTGTGTCCGCGTGTGTGCATCATGCCACATAAGATTCCCTCAATCTCAGCGATCCATCAAGGCTTTGAAAGCTTTGTGCCGGGGGTAGGAGGGCAAGGTTTTTATTTACACCTTGAGGGGTGGCTGCTTGGAGGTCGAAGGTGTAAATAAAAGACAGAAAAAAGGAAGGCCGATTAATCATTCAACACAGACAATGGTTTTCTCTATTTATTTATTAATATTTAGTTTATTTTAACAGTAAAAGCCCATGCATCTATTTTCTGCTGCTTATCCGCGCAGTGGTTGGAGGCTAAGTAAAGTAAAAACACCTTCCTCCCTGACTTCTTCCTCCTGCTCCTCCACAGAGATCCTGACGGTCGGATGAGATATTTAATCCCTCCGGGGTGTGCTGGGTCAGCTCTGTGGTCTCCTCCAGGTGGACGTACCATATCTCAGCGCTAATGAGGAGGGGGGTCTGCTCAGACCTCCTCATGTAAGGTCTCTGAGACCCTGCTAATTTGTAATCCAATGCTTCAGGTGAGGTTTGGAAAGGATATTTTATCTGCAGTAACTGACTTTTTGGCCACTTGGGGGTAGCAGACAGAAGAATCAGTTTTATGTGTGAAGTGAAGGTTAAGAAGTTAACATCTTCTTCACCTTCTAAGTTGACCTGTTTGCAAACAGTTACATTTCATTTCAAGAGTCGTATTTCTGTCAACAGGCAAACTAGAAGTTAAGTAACAATGTTGAAGATTTTCATGTAAATAAATGTCTGTTAAGTCATCGTAGAATGAGGTAACACACTGTAATTGAGCTGATGGCCCACTGCCTTTGCAGTATTACAGACTGGGTGTCTGTGGTGTGAAAAAATCTCAAGCGGCGCCCAGTTAGTGACGCGTTTTCCATCACCCAGCAGTGGTTGGTCTGCCACAGAGGGTAGGCGGAGCTAAGCGGCTGCTTTTCCGCTCTCTGCAAGTGTTGCGAGTAAACAGTAATCTACTATGGCTGAACAAACAAAGAAAAGATGGATGACTACAGATACAACTTCAACAAGAAGTGAAAATCCAAAGAAAAAGAAACAAACTCGACGCTCAGATGAAGCAAACAGTCTGAAAAGGAAAGCGACCGTCAGCCAGGAAAATCAAGAGTTACAACCGGAGCCAACCGTGGACGTCACACATGCAGCACTGTCTGGATATCTGGGAAGTGTGCTCCTGCAATTACTGCTTATCACCATAGGTGCCGCCAAAGAGAACGAAACTGAGATCTTCGAGATTAGCACTTATGGTATATTTTGAAGCTCTCTACAGACCCCAAAGGAAATATTGCACTCCTTAGGTAGTAAATGCTCCAGCCAGGCTCTTGGTGTGTCTATCTGCTGCTTGGTGCTGAACAGGTTGTGCACAGCGGTTCTTTTTTCTCTGTAAACAACTGCAACATGGTGACAAAAAAGAAGCTATTAGAGCGCTCTGATGAACTCATAGAACACGGGGCTAACGTTGGTTTGGTTTGGTTTGGTTTAGACACCAACAATACTATTTCACTGCTGAACTTTAACCATAATTGGGTCGTTCTAAGGTGTCGCACACACGACCTGTGCTGTCAAGTCTTTGGTGCAGATGACTGAACAAAATAAAACTTAGAGCGAGACAGTGAGCTTACACTAACAATAAAGCTCTGTGAAGCCAAGCTGTCGACTTTGTTGTCACCACAAGTGACCTCTTGCAGATTGCTATTTTAAAAAGGTAGCAATTATAACTGTAAAGCAGACTGAGAGCTTCACATTCATGCTCAACTCCCTCGTGGTGGAGAGAGCAGGTAAACAGTGCAGCCCACATTACTGATAATAACACCTCTATCCATCTGTAAAAGTAAGGCTGATCATTTAGAGTAAAAGGTTGTCGTGCAAAGTGTCGTGATAAAAGAAGAAATTTAAATTAGCAGAAGCATTAAACAGAAAAAGCAAGTGTTTGTGAGACAGAACGCCATCACAGATCAATAATTCTTCCATTTTCACTTGATACATTCAGTGGACTCTTCTTAAGACGGAGCACTGATATAAACATAGAGTACAATCTGTGAGGATCAGCTTCTCTCTCCCTCTTCTCCCCTCTGTCCTGTTTGTCTCCTTCAGTCCCCGTCAGTCCTCTCAGTATAACTGATTTATTTCCAAAAGTACATGATGTGCTTGTCCCCCGTGGTTAGTGTGAGCCTGTCATTAATTCTTTTATGCCTCTTTCTCAGCAGAGTCCCTGTTTTCCAGCGAGTCCCGGTACCAAATATACAAGCATCGCACAGGCTCACAACTAAAACTGTGTGTACGCACACAGACAGAAACACCGCTCTTTTGTCAAGACTATAATTCTGTGTGCAGGCATGGGTGTTTTAATCAATCTATGTGGTGAAACACAAAGAAAAGCCTGATTTGCACTCCCACAGTGAGCTGAAAATGGACATGGACACCTGCGTGCTCGGCCTTTCTTTAGAGCTGTTCGAGTAAAAACTGGAGAAGTGGCCTCAGAGGAGCGCAGCGCTCTGCCAGGTGTGGCTGCGGGCGTGTGGGTGGGGAACAGCACCCCTCTTAACGTCCTCTATCCGACCTAAAGTTGAGTCTCTCTCAATTGTTCCTCCCGGGTTCATTACTGCAAAGAGGGCAGCATCGTGCCTGACTTCAGTGGATCATAAGCTTAGACTGTATACAGACCACTGCAGCCTCCAGAGGTTTTTCAGGCCTAAATGTGCTCAATAACACTGATGGGTCCCGTAGTATAAAAAGTTCCTGCTTTCAATGGGGCAAAATAAGCTCCAACTGCTAGCAGCCCATGCAGAGAACAAATAAGAGCAGGCAACACAACTGCTGGTACAGGCTCTCGTGATATCACGCATTGATTACTGCGACTCCCTCCTGGCAGGCCTTCCTGCATGCACATTCAAACCTCTGCAGATGATCCAGAACGCAGCAGCGCGACTGGTCTTCAATTAACCCAAAATGGCACATGTCACTCCACTGCTCATATCCCTCCACTGGCTCCCAGTCGCTGCTCGCATCAAATTCAAACCCTGTTGCTCACTTACAAAACAGCAACAAAAGCGGCTCCTGCCGACCTGAACGCCCTCCTCCAGGTCTACACTCCGTCCCGCCCACTACGCTCTGCCAATGAAAGGCGCCTGGTACTCCCATCACAACAGGGCCCTGAGTCTCTAACTAGACTCTTCTCCTCAGTTGTCCTCCGGTGGTGGAACAAGCTACCAAACTCCACTCGGTCCACAGAGTCCCTTTCACCTTTAAGAAGAAGCTAAAGACCCAGCTCTTTATGAACACCTCTGACCTTAATGATACTGATGCTATTGATGATGATGACATCGAGTATGTAGCATATGCTGACTAGGATTTTCATGATGACGATGATAACTATAATGATCTTGTTGATGTTGCTGATGATGATTGTTACACTGCCTGTCAGCACCAGTGTCCGATCGCACTTGAAGCTGTTTGTTGGCTCTTACTGACTTCGTTCCCTCCTGTCTCGATCGTTGCTTGTGTTGTGTTAACTCTCAGATGTTTGTCGTTTTGGATAAAAGCGTCTGCTAAATGAAATTGTAACACTGTAACATTGTAAGGGAACTTTAAGTACTGAAACATCAGATCACAGACATGAGCAGAAACTTTAGATCATCATTTGTTGGCATGTATCTCGTTTCAACCTGGTAGATTATTGTTCATTTATTGCCAGTTGGTAAGAATTATCTTGCAGCATGTATTTTATGTTGGCGTTATAAAATACATCTAATGTACCCTTTGGTCCAACAGCTTTCAGGTAGGATGTGTATCCATGTCTTAACTTCTACCAGAATAAGAGAGCCCAGTGTGGAACTCAACATTCAATCAGTTCACATTCTCTGCATACACTGAAAATACTACGACCATCCATCTGTTGTATATGACAACCTGATTCATAACAATATCTATCTCTGCACCTTTGCTCTGTTCATTGCACTATTGTATTGTATATAATAGTTTTATGAATGTCAATATGCGTGTCTGAGAGTTAAGAAAAACCAGAGTCAAATTCTTGTACGTGCGCACACACTTGGCTAATAAATCTGATTCTGACATTCTTCAGTAAAGTTGCATCATGGGTAATGTAGGCACCAGAGTGATAAAGAAGAAGAATGTATGGTATAAAAATAGATGATACCTCTGCTCCTGCCGCTGTTTAAACTGTCAAGTGTTACCGGAGTTCAAAGCTAAATCTGCAGACTGACGTGTTGAAACGAGATTTTCAGGCCTTTAAAAATGAGCCCGTGTCTGTGTGAGAGGCAGGGCACATGAAAGATGGCTGAGATGTCGGGATGAGTTCAGAAAGTTCATATTCATCACCCAGAGAGCCACAGTGGCTCTCACAGCAGGCTGCTCAGACTGTCAGGGAGACGGAGCGGGCGTCTCTCTGCGGAGCGGCTTCACATCTATTAATGGTCCACGACGGATAAAAGAACAGAAGAGAAGCAGCGAGCGCTTCTGCTCCTCAAACGCTGCAGTGAGTTACTGCATCTGCAAAGAAAATGGACTTTTAATAGACACACAGAACATGCCGACTCATGCATATGTACGCACTCGAGCGTGAGCAGATATATGCGCACACGAACACACGCACTGATGTCTCGGTGTCAGCTCCTCCTCTGACGGTACAGAAACACGCAAACAGTGGCACTTCTGCTGTCATAAGCGATTTAGCTTCCAGAACCACTAAACCAAATCTAAACAGCAGCCTGCCAAGAGTGGAGTGAAGGTGCAATTTATTTTATTGTAAATGATACGTGTCAGAAGATTACTGTTTGTGATAAATGTTTCCCTGTTCAGCCAAAGTTCTCCTGAGCTCAGGTTGCATTTAATAATTTCATTCTGTCCGTCAGCAGAGCGACATCTTTTCCCTGACACACGCGAGAAAAAGCATCATAAATATTCTCTGTTTATGACTCCGCAACTTTAAATGGCCTCTTCTCTGCACAGGTGCTTACTTGCATTATATCCGCCTGTAAACTGAAGCCATTCCTTATAGGCTCCAAACATCACGAGATAATATCTGTCACACATTCTGGATTCTAACAGAAGCCAAACATTCTTCACAACTTCAGACTGTCAAAACATCGATATCCATCCCAGCAAAACAAAAAGACACCACTAGTACAAAAGCAGGAAAGGTCAAGAGGTACATCTGTTTACCATTTACACCTTCTCAGATATCAGTCACTGTCAGGGGATTCAGACAATGATCCCACTGTAGAAGAGAGCGAGACAGAGAGGATGAAAGACAGACAGGCTGCCTGACAGAGAGACAACAGAGAGCTGTTCACAATCACTCTCAGTCTTTACCCTGAACGCCCCTCGGCTGTTTATCTGCTGCTGTTTACACACAGAATTAGTTTCTACAGAAGCATCTCTGACACAGTTTCTCTCTCAAGGTGAGTCGTTTATATTCAAGTGAAGCTTGGAGCTGCAGGTTTGCATCAAAACCTACAAACAACCACAGTCTGATTTCACACACTGCTTACAGAGGATGGTGCAGGGCTTCTAAATGGTCTGTAGAAGCCTGCCCTAAGTAGCCCTGGTAGGAGAAATACGATTTTAGGCTGCATGCTGTCGCCTCACAGCTGGATGGTCCCTGGTTTTTGCATGTTCTCCCCATGCATGCTAGGTTCCCTCCGGGTACTCCGGCTTCCTCCCACAGTCCAAAGACATGCTCGTTAGGTTCATTGGAGACTGAATTGCCCGTGGGTGTGAATGTGAGCATGAAAGGTTGTCTGTGATTGCCTGGTGATCAGTCCAGGGTGTACCCACCTCTCGCCCAATGACTGCAGGGATAGGCTCCAGCCCCCCGCGACACTGAACAGAGTGATAGGAATAGAAAATGGATGAAAACAATCCAATTAAACAGGCTTTGGCGAGTCATTTAAAGGCACTTTAAACACTATTCTCGACTTCTTTGATGAAGTGAAACAGACATGAAAAGTATCTTGTATCTTGTATCTTATTTCTTTCCTTTTTCACAGAAAAAAAGATCGAAATAACGTCTAAGCTAAGCTCAAATTTTGTCTGTATAAGTCGACCTAAAGCCTCAGACCAGTCTCAAATATGTTGGGACTAAGGTGACGTCATTTAAATCTGTGCACCGATCGGGCATTAGCAACTCTCGAATCAGATGGCAGCTGCTGTGCTCTTTGGCCCCCGACTGTGTTGTTAGATCAGGAGGAAGAAAAGTGTGACACAAATAAATGACACCAAAGTCTTTTAGAAATGTAAAGATATCACCCTGCTGATTGTCCCATGAAGGTGATGTAGTTACAGTCTTTATTACCTTATAAACAATCCCTTCAGGAAGTCGCGTTTCAGCTAATTCATGCAAGTTCAGCCAATCTCCACAACTTTTTCACGACCTTGCAAGTTTGGCCAATTCCCACAACTTTTCCACAAATTAGACCAATCAACCTATTTTCCCCACGGGCATCGATGTGTACATCACCAAATATTGATCTTCATAGGTCTGAAATGTTGTACAAACATTGAAGAGAATCGTTTACTGTGCCTTTAATATCTCCAGAACGCTGCATGTTAGAGACAGACAGCTGATCCGTTCTGACGGGGCTCTGGTGCGATCGTCTCTCTTTCTCGACCCACAGAGTCTTTATGGAGACTCTAAACAAGAACAGAGCCAACACTCAATGTCTTGTGTTTATTTATATCTACGCCTGTTGTGATGTCTGTGATTGTCATTGTCGTCATTGCATTCTTTCCACGGAAACCGACCGTAAGTGACGTCAGGAGACAAACAGCTTGCTCAGCCAAGAGATGACTCGATTGGAGTGTTTGTCCCAGTGACTCACAGAGGATGTGTCGTGTGTTACACACTAAAAAAAGCCTCAATTGTAACCATCGTAACTTGTCAAAAATATGCAGCAAAATCTGACATTTAAGGCCGCAACAATCACAGAAAAAGCCTGCGAAATCCTGGAGGGACTGATTAAAGTCATGACTAAAGTAAGGCTCAGAGTTGCATCCTTTTTGATTTTCCGTTAAACACACACAAACCCATCTAATCTTTCTCTTCAGGGCCGTGTTGCTTCTGTTCTGTTAAAAATAGCATTTTCCTTTCAGTGTTAGTAAAAGCCCCAAAACTGTCATCACATTCAAATTTCGACAAATTCTGGATGAAACTCTGACACGCAGTACGTGACTTCACAGTTTCCAACCTCTTCAAAAGCAGTGAGAACAGCACGGACAGAAATCTGTAATGTAGAGTGACAGAGACTTTTTCTGGGCCTTAGATGTTTTGTCTCCAGAAACAGGCCCGAGATCTGTTTCTGGGTCCATCATCGTATAAAAAACATAAGTAGTAGACGGAAACTGTGAGTGCAACTACTGTTCAGGGTGAGCTGGTTTCTAATTACCCATAAGACCTCACTTCCTCGTTTTAAGGATAATTGCAGTTTGTGTTTAGATTCTTTGCCCAAACCTCCTGGAACTTGGACAGAAGTTTAGAGTTGCACAGAGCGTAATACACCCAGCTAAACTGCATACTAAGAGATCAACCTAAAAAAAGCACTTGTAGAAAAGTCACCAAAAGTGTCAGCATACCAGGAACCATCTGAAAAATGGGTTACTTTGTCTGCAGGTTCATATCGTGTAATGCAAAGTCACACAACATGTTGGCCTTCCTTGCGCTCCGAGCACACGGTCCTCTGCCTGCAGGAAGCACACAGTTGTGTCTCTGGGGAGTAAAGTTGAGCTTTATCGGTGTTGTGGCAGAATTACATTTGAAATTGCGTCCTTGTTATGTTTTTGTGCTGCGATGGAGGGAGAAAGTGAGGCTGCAGAGATGTTTAGTGGAAAGCTTGCTTCTTTGTGTTGTCTTTCCTCCTCTGCTCTCTCTGCACAGCTTCTGTCTGCAGCGTCGCTTCACAACTCTGTAGGGGGGACCGAAACGGCAGTGTTTGCTTTCCCAGCGTCAGAAAACCAACTCAGACATCACAGAGCTTGATATTACATTATATCTATGTGCAACTATTTTATGTGGGTGTTGTAAAAGTCTGAAAGTTAAGATTCTCTTTCACTTTTGATTTAGGTTTTCGATCAAAATTCTTCAGGTTTGCAGAGAGGCCATAGAATAACAGTAAACTGATCAGCCTAGTGCAGTTATAACCATTCATTTTTAATCTTTCTTAGAGTTGTTCTGATTCCAATACCAGTATCTTAAATGCCTCGCAGAGTAGGCTAGTCAGTGCACGTATTCAATACTATAATTTATTATCCTAAAATAACGAGTCTCTTCACTAAACTGGTTTTAGTGAAATGATCATGTGATGATACAAACAACAACAGTGCGTTCTGGTCAACAGTGTAACATTAGTCAAACATGGCCTGATGTCGCCATTTTCCTATCACACAATGATTGTTGCTTTGATGTTTTTGTTTGATTTAATCACACTGTTATCAGAGGGGTTCCCGATATTGGCCAATACTCAGATCAAGGTAGGAGAAGTGGTCATGGGGAAGAAGAAAATGTAGCTCAGCTCAAGTTCAGGCAGAAAGACTCATTCATGAAGTCGTCAGTCATTCATGTCACGTTCTCTCTCTCTGTGCTTCCTGTCTGGTGATCAGCTGATTATGGGCGTCTACAATTTAAAGGAATCATCTCGAAGATTTTCATGTAAATAAATGTCTGTTAAGTCTCTATCTATCGCCAAATGAGGTAACACAATGGTGACTGAGCTGATGACTGACTGATGAAAGCCACAAGTGGCGACTTCAGTGGAAAACATCCCAAGCGGCGCCCAGTTAGTGACACGTTTTCCATCAGCCAGCAGTGGTTGGTCTGCCAGAGAGGGTAGGCGGAGCTAAGCGGCTGCTTTTCTGCTCTCTGCAAGTGTTGCGAGTAAACAGTAATCTACTATGGCTGAACACACAAAGAAAAGATGGATGACTACAGATACAACTTCAAAAAGAAGTGAAAATCCAAAGAAGAAGAAACAAACTCGACGCTCAGATGAAGCAAACAGTCTGAAAAGGAAAGCGACCGTCAGCCAGGAAAATCAAGAGTTACAACCAGAGCCAACCGTGGACGTTACACATGCAACACTTAGAGACCTGAGATCTTCAGGATTATATATTTAAGTACTTAACCATACAGATTTAGCCTTGACTTCTGTCGACCAATTATCCTGCCGCTGTCAGTTTGTCATTCCAGCTCGATCATTGCGACCCTCCTCCACCCCATTCACCTCCAGTCTATCTCATCAGAGTCCAAGTCCAGCTCCGCACCTCATCCTGCATCCTTTCACCACCACCAGCATCTAAACTCCATTGGTGGGTATCCTATCCTGCTCTCGGCCTCACTACCCCTTTGAGTACATGAAGACATCACATTGGGGTCTCAGACTTTGCACATTTGTCTGGGAGCTGAAGGGAAATGTCATGTTTACTTTCAGTATATTATATATAATGATGAATTCATGCATCAATGATATTTTGTTATATAGAAAGAAGAGAGATGTAATATTGGGGAGAAAATAGTGAGATAGAGACGTACTTTTAACGTGCTACATGCATGTTCAGTGGTTGTGACCTTGTTATGTCTTCATCACACTTAAAGAT
Organism: Semicossyphus pulcher; assembly: GCF_022749685.1. Taxonomy (NCBI): domain Eukaryota; kingdom Metazoa; phylum Chordata; class Actinopteri; order Labriformes; family Labridae; genus Semicossyphus; species Semicossyphus pulcher. The sequence continues at coordinate 26,923,670 of NW_027211659.1, forward strand.
CCCATGTGGTGTTTCATCAGTTAATAATCCCTGCACACACTCCTCATCAGCTCTGTGCTCAACATAAATAACAAGATGTACATGCTGTCATGCATGTTTCATCAGAGCCAGTAAATGAGGCCTCAGGCTCATCTCATTCGCTTTTACCTACAAAAATAATACAACATAATTTGTGTATCACCTGCAGAACCGTGAGACAATTTGGAGGTGTAACCTGAGGCAGAGGGGGGTGACGTAGTCTGCCTGCTTGGGGTGGTGGTCTGGGGTGAAGGATCGGTTAAACTAAGTTGCTCCTTTACTCGGGGGACCGGGGTTTGAGTCCCATGTAAAGAAAAAGAACAGTAAATAATTATTTAACCCACAACATGATGTGTTTTTGAACTTCACCAAAGAGTGTGGAACAGAAAGAAAGCAGATCCCAGAACACTCTGAAGGGTACTTTTTACAGACACCAAAGGAGGCCTTTTTGAGCTACTCATTCTGACATTCTGTGACGCTGGGAATTCTTGTCTGCTTAATCTGATCCCTGGTTGGTTTTCTGCAGTAAAGACATCAGAAGACGATTTTTGAACTCCTCTAGCTCAGCAGGACTTTATTTCTTATAAAACACATTTTATGAGCCATCAGAAAGTCCTGTAGGCTTCACTTGAGCTTGCTTAAGCCTGACTAACTCTAACAGACACACTATAAACAACTTTTAAGCCAGTCTGAGAAATTATTCATACTTATTCTGAAAGGCAAAGACCAAAACATTATCTTGCTATGAAACACTAAAATACACACAGAACACAGTTTGCATAGCTTGAATGAATAAAACCTTGGTTTTACCGTGGTTCTCAACTGGTGGGTCGGGGCCCAAAAGTGAGCCGCAGAGCTGTTTTCAGTGGGTCGCAGATGTGTGCTTGAAAAAAAGAGAGTTGTGGCAAAAAGTGGCTTTTATTTTGAAGGACATCTTTCCTATGACGTGCGTGCAGTAGCAGTATTCTCCATGTATGCACTGATTGGGTAATCCCAGCTACAGTTACATTCTTTACACTTGATGAGCCCGGCAGTAGTTGCATTTATGTTGCACTTTTTTAGTTTATTTCTGTTGAAAAGAGGCCGCTCACTGAATCAACTGTAGAGGGAATATTTTCCCTTTATGCAGAGCAACCTGCTGCTCATTTGGCTCGACTATTATACTGTTGTATTTTGTGATGTTTTGTTCCGTACTGCACCATTTTTCATTAAATAAGTGGTTAAAAATGTGGGTCGTGATTTGTCATTCAGGAGGTGGTGGTGGGTCCTGAGGTTAGAGTTAGTTAAGAACCACTGGTTTAGACTCATTTCAGGGCTTGTTAAGCAGCTGAATGCTGAGTGGAACAAAGGAAGTAATGCGTCTTTTATCTGGCCATACCGTCCCTCCGACCAACTTGTTAGTCCAGCATCATTAAACTACTGACTTACTCTAAAAAGACACACCAACTTAACCGTTAAAAATCTGATTATTTGCCCAGTTTTATTTTAGCAAACCTCACTGATCTTAGTTCTATTTTTCCAGCAATGTTTTCCTGGCTTTCTTTTCAATATATTTTTACACACTTCCTCTGTGAGGATGGCGGAGGAAATAAAGACGTTTTCCTGATATTTGTTTGGTAGTCTAACCTTCTGTCCCAAAAAGATTTAAAGAAAGAGCGACGCAAACGCTTATAACATGGATGTTTTAACTGAGATCATTTTGCTTCCCATAATTCTTCACTGTGCAATTTGATCGAAGCCATAAATTAAATAAGTGTATTTAAACAATATGCTGAAATATTCTATAAACGTTACATAAACAACCAAGTCTGACTCTTATAAGACAAAGTGATTTAGTCGTCTCTAAAGAATCAAACACATCTCTGGCTTTACGGCTGAACGCACGACAACAGTGAAATTGACGCTTGTGTTATTGATGCACAATTGACGGCCCACAGAGACAGAGATTGTGACAGCTTTCTCAGAAACACTCAAGGGCAATTAGATAGATGCATGATGGATAGATAACATCCCGCCGCTTTCTAAAGTGAGGAAGGGAGGGGGCCGGGTAACTAACTAAATTATAATTGGTATTTCTGTGTGCGTTCTGACGGGTGAAGTCCCAGCGGGTTTCAGGAGACTTAAAGGTTCAAATGCAAAACAAAAACTGAATGAAAGGCACAAATGTCCAGATCAATATGTCTATAGGTAGAAAATTACCTTCAGGTGATGAGCTATAATGAGTGTGGAGGTGTCTGATGGCCTCCTGCAAATAACATTAGAATATAGCGAGAGTTATGTCAAAGCCTTTAGCTCAACTGCAGTCAGTGTAGGTTTGAAATATACAATAAACCTTTCCCTTCTTGGAATGTGAATGAACAGTACAATGAGCCCTCATGTGTTGTTGACATTTCCAACAGATTCCAAAGCCGTATCATGCAAACAATTACCAATGCAACTTTTTATTTTGCCTTCATTCATTTTATCACAAAACGTTTGTCATAAAGTCTTACGCCTCGATCCCACAGGATCCGTGTCCGGCGCGTTCCGTCTATGCTGCTGTTGTAGTCCATCAGATGGCGCGAGCCCTCGCCAACAGGAAGAGTGTCTGATCTGCAGCGCGGAGCATTGGCCCAAGCAGCCGGATTCGCGAGATCGCGCGAGAATTGCGAAATCACACGATAACATCAACGTTAAACAGATCAATACACAGTTCAGTTCAGTTTGCACCTCCGAGGTTGATTTTCTACTCATTTGGAAGTCATTCCGTGATTTTTGTGCTTCTACCATGGCTGAGTACACTACTTAATTAAAAGTGTTCTTTTTTCGAGATTTCAGTGTGTCGTTGTTATGGAAACGAAAAAAAACGGGAGTCTGTACCGGTCTGTACGTGGTGTTTTATTTTGAAATGACCAGATGCTGTGTGCTGTTTTTGTGTGTGACTTCCTGTTAGGAACGATCTGCTCTGTTCAGCTTGACGTGTGCTCGAAGCGGCCTCCGTCAAAAATAGACGGACCGCGGCGCGTGCTGTGGAATCACGAGCATTGATTTGAATGGGCGCGATCGACTCCAGAGGTTACACACGTAACGCGCCGGAGACGGATCCTGTGGAACTTGTTCCAAACCGTGTAACAAGGCAGTGGTAGAGCAGCAACTTCAGTGTCCTGCAATGTAGAATTAATGGTTTGTCGATGGAGTCTGGTGGCTTTGTAGCGCAGGATTCTTTCTTTTATGTTGTTAGTTTGGTTTATTTACAATCTGAGCCTGTCAGAGGGAAAGGCAAGCACTGTTGGTGAACGATGCCCTGAAAGATTCCCAGCAGCCATGACAACCTGTTTTGCAGCTGCCGACTGAAGTATCGACTCCAGAAAAACTCATTAGGGACAGAGCAGTCAATTTCCTAATGTGTTTGTAAAGTTTTCCTTACTGTTGCCTGTTGTGAACCAAAGCACTTTTTGAAAGTGGGGAGAGTAAACGAAAGCTGTGAAGTTTGGGCCGAACACCTAAACAATGAACTGAAACTGAGTACAAAGCGGTAAAGCTGCAGATGCAGGTGATACTCCTCTGCAGGTTCCTTACTACAAGCGATCCGTCTCAGCTGCTATAAGCACTATCAAATAAGGAATATTTCATGTGTTGCAGATTTTACTGTGAAGTACAGTGAACAACACATCCTGTATGCAGCATAAGAACATCTACAGCGTTATACTGCTGTGTTCTCTGATATCGCTGCAGAAGTTTTATGTAATTTTCTGTAGTGTACTTCTGAAAAATGTCATGAATATAAAATAAAGTTCTCATGCGGTTAAAAGCAAAGTGCAGAGCTACATAACACTGTCAGACATACAAGAGAAAACCTTTTTAAACTCACTCTTTACCAGTATTACTTTATTTAAATAGTAGATTTCCTCTGATTGCATCATCTGCTTCTGCAGCACGTCTGGATGCTTTATGGATGTTGACATCTGAAGGTCAACAGTTTGATCGAGATGAAGGGCGGCTGGAGGGGGAGATTTATGATGGTGATAAATCACAAAAAACATACATAGTGCAGCTTTAAATAAAAGCTTCACTGTGTCTAAAAAGAGCGCTTTGATATGAGACACTGTTTATTTCCTGTGATCACAACCAGCGCACAGTCAATGATGATTATATGTGATTATTATAATGGCTTTCATTATCATACAGCTCCGGATCTGATACCCTCACCCCAACACCTTCCTAATGCAGAAGCAGCACGAGCCCCGAACTGTAATAGCCTTTATTGAAATCATTAGCAGTGCAAGTATACTCTGCTATTTCAAGGCTTGTAATTCTCTCCACCCATTAGTGTGTGTCCTCTTAGTGCGCGGCTGTTCACATATTTACTTCATCATATTGCAGCAGCATTAAATGCCAGGTATATACAGGCCTACTTGTTAACAGTATATTCAGACTAAAGCTACTTTTAGGGAGCTATAAGCACATGTGGAAATAAAACACTACTAATGTTAAAGTATGTAAGTCCTCCCAATCACCATTCGTGCTGCTCTGTGTGCATTCACAGTTAATCATTGACATCAATAGAAAAGCATATGGACCGTAAGGATACAAAAGACTTCATTACACTCTACATCTATTCACTCTTTGCCTTTTTGCACTTAACTGCAAACCCAAACATAAGCTTAAATTGCCTACAGTTCATTGCAACTTGACTTAAGTACACTGGTGGTAGCTTTCTATCATCCTCCACTGAGATGTAATGAAAAAGTAGACTGAGGTCTGGGCGTGCATTATAGAATGTATTATTCTTTCAATGTCTGGGGAAACTTGGCGAGGGCTACATGGTGGTTAGCGCTGTCGTCTCACAGCTAGGAGGTTCCTGGTTCGGTTCAGATGTAGTGTTCTCCCCGTGCATGCGTGGGTTCCCCTCCGGGTACTCCGGCTTCCTCCCATCGGTGACTCTAAATAGCCTGTAGGTGTGAGTGAACACAAATGTCACCCCTGTGATTGACTCGCTGTGTAACCTCGCCTCTCGCCCAATGACAGCTGGGATAGGTTCCAGCCCCCTGCGACCCTGAACAGGACAAACTGTATCGATAATGGATGGAAAACTTGTCGACCAACTGTTGCTACAAACGTATTCAAGATTACACTGCAAATTCTACTTGGATTTACTTTGAAACGTCCATGTTACAGCTATTATTGGAATGTTTAAGCCTCTTAATTGGTTGTTGTTCAATGTGTATGTAAGTATGTTTTTATTAACTTTAAATGCAACAATCACAGTATTTTTTATGCCTCAGTGTCGGTGATAGGAGTGGCTGTGGGCTTTATCTTTTGGGTCTTCATCCATGCCGTTCTTCAGAACGCAATATCACAGTCACGCCTGGAGGGACTTTCTTCAAATTTGGCAAAAACATCTGCTTGGACTGGAGGATAAAGTAATACAAATGTGGTGGTCAAAGGTCAAGGTCACTGTGACCTCAAAAAACTGTTTAATCTGCCGCATCAGAACTGTGTGGGTATATGAGATCAATTTTGACCTGGCAACAAAAGCAAGCAACCCTGAACATCATTCAAAATAATCCCTGAACCCGCCAACTGTGCTTTACAACAGTTTAGACTCTGGTTTCTGCTTAATGAAATTGTAACGAGCTTTTTGCCCACTCTGTATACCCATGGGGGTGTTGCATTGCGTTCCCTGGAAAGCCGTAGCATGCTACTCGGCTAACCCAGGGAGCAACTTAAGAGCGGAGACATAAGCACCAAACATAACTATTTACATTTTGCAATAAATGTTTAAATCTATGACGAGAGTGTTCCTGACTGAATGGTGTTTTTTGTGCTGCCAGTGCCCACAACGCTTACTGTTGCTAGGCTGCGAAAGTTGTATGGCGGCACCTCCGCTTCCCTCGGTAGTGACCGTTACATCTGTTTTAAATTGAAGGGAATTTTACGGAATCATGTCCTGGCGTTAGCAGCAGCTCAACACCTGGAAATTGTACCCTCAAGAAAACAAAAGGATTAGCTTCTCCTCCGCCATTGTTATTGACAAAGTCCCGCCCCCGCTTGATTTTGTTTGGTCAATTGAGAGGCCACAAAAAACAGCTGACAGAGAGGGCGTTTTTGCGCTTTGGATGCTGAGCTATGAAAACGGCATTGGTTTGTATAGAAAATAGGCGCTGCCATCGCAAAACTAACAGTCCGATTAACAATGTGAGATGTGATAAATAAGCAGGAGTTGAGAGACTTCATCTATTATCTGATGGTAATCCACACTAACATGGTGATACGTGTTTATAGAGATTAATATAAAGCCAAATGGTCATTGGATGATAGCTGGAGGGTTCTGGGATTACATAACAGCCAATGTGTTTTAAGGTGATGCTAAAGTTGGATTAATGTCCCTTGCACGTGAAGGTAATTGGCATGTAATGCTTTTGTAACAAACAAATTTGGCCTGATTTGGTTTCAATCACTTGACATTAAAACGTATTCTTCATAGCTATCATAGTAAATTTAAAGTACTCAGCATTTCTGTGTAATGATGAATTGCTCTGCTCACTGAATGCAGTGTAACAGTTAGCTTCATATCACCAGAGGAACTTTTCATAACGCAGGCCATCTGTGCACTGATATAAAAGAACCCAACACTGTCAGCCTCTACTATTATTCAAACTAACATTAATGAGTGCTGTCTCTACTCTCTGCAGAGGAAGAGGGCATAGACTGAGGAGTTCTCTCTATTTAAGCAAGTGGCATCTCTGTAAAAGTTTGCTACTGCTTTGAAACACTTCCTTTTGCCTTCCCTGTTAGACACACACACACACACACACACACACATACACACACACACACACACACACACACACACACCTCATTTCCGCTGCTATCGTTATCCATGCTTGTGAGTCAAACTAGCGGTTAAGCTTCCTTGTTAAAAAGATACAAATCAGCATAATTGAGAGCAGATGGTGTGGAAGTATGTGTGTGTGCAGAGGGGGGCACATTACAGGACATTTGTACCTGAATGAGGCCTGTGTTACGAGGTGAAGTGGGCACTCCATGAAGCCAGCTGGCGCCTGATAATAAGGCAGCCTGAGCTGTTCCTCGCTGTGGTTTTCAATTTAACAGCCTTTGCATCGGGCACAGGTGGGGAAGGAGCCTGAGAGCTTCTGTAAAGGCCCAAAAATAATGACGAGTGACATTCAGTCGACAAAAAGCCGCGTTGACACTGAGCCCTTCCTGTAAAGAAACACGAAGAACGTGTTAACAGGAAGGGGAAATAACAAGCTGCCTTTCTTCGGCGCCCTGAATGCTCACTGTATGAGGCTGCCATTATGAATGCAAAGCTGCAAATACTCTCAGGACCCAGGCGTCCATAACCATTATCATAACCTGTGAGCCATGGACAAAGCTGAAAGTCAAATGAGGCAGAATGGTTATAATGTGCTTTGCAATTTATAATCTCATTGTGAATGGACTGTCCTCTGCCATCTCAGTCCCATAGGCCTCTGTGAGTGTGGCATCGCCCTCTAAATGATATATGTATGAATATTTGGCTTTTAAAGGCAGGGTGTGTGATTCTGGAGAAAGTTTCTTAATATTAGAACTTAAAGGACAGACAGATACAACCCTCCCTTCAATCATCAAACAGAAGTCCCGCCTTCCAAAATCATGGATGTGCATCGACAGGGAAACAATACCAACATAATTAATAACAAGCAATACAGTGGATTTTTGATTCACTGCTGCACGAGGCTATTTTTAAACATGGGCCCTTTTTTACACTTATATCGGGGTCTAAAAGAGTCTTGGAATTGCTTCAGCCTGCAGCCTCAGAACAGGCTATAATGGCTGCAACATGATCTTTATGTGCAAAAGGAATGCTATGAAAACACTTCCATTAAAAGGGCTTGTTTTTGCCGCTGATAGGCACAGATTATTTAATGTTTACTTTAGGTAAGACATACTATGTCGGTGGAGGCTCATCTCTATTTACAGATTCGGCATGAATCAGCGGAAATCTTTAGGCCTGGGACCGGATTCTGGTATCAAAAGTGTTCTGGTTTCCATTTGTTGTACACAGTTTCATTTAGCAGTTGCTTTTGTCCAAGGCGACGTACACCTGAGCGGTAATGATCTATGCATTGCCACCGGGAGCAGTGGGGTTCAGTGTCTTGCCCAAGGATATTTTGACATGTGACTGTAGCAGTCGGGGATTGAACCCCCAACCTTCCAATTGAGAGATGACGACTCTACCAATGAGCCACAGCCGCCCCAATAAGGCAATACTGACCAACAAGGCATTATCAGGCATTGGATGCGTGCAGGGAAAACAGTCCGTGTGGAATCCATTATAATACAATCTCAGCCTTTTATTAATCTCTGATCTATAAACAGATATCTGCAAGTCAGCTAACTATCTGTTTTTAGACGTCATATCTCAACTCCAACTCCATTCTTGACTTCTCATGCTGCTAGTTGAACTGTAAAAAATGCAGCGAATGAAAAAGGATGTCTTGGCCGGAAGTCAGTTATAGCTAACGCTGGCTACATCAGAAGCGCCGAACAGTCGGCCCTTGCTGCCAGAGGCTATGTCGTCATCAGGTAACCAATGGGTTTGAGATTGGGTGTGACTCTATTACTCATGGGCGAGTATGTAGAGCAGGTGGGACGACACCTGTTGCTGATTGGCTATAATCTGGTTGTGTTTCTCTCTCTGAGCTACTTTATATTGTTACCTATTGACAAGTACCAGATTTTTAAAGGAAATTACAAGACAGCCAGAGGAAGGGGAGGAGATGCTGAACCTGAAGTGTGCTGGATTATTAAAACACTCTCCACCTTCAAAACCTCTGACTTGGACTCTTACCTTTGAGCGATGCCTCAGAGGGGAATCCCTGAGACAATCAAAGTGCAAGAACAGTATATTTATTTCCAACTGAACCCCATTTCAAAGTTCCTTTTGCAATTGTAATGATCTGAATGTCCAGCGCCTGATTATTATTTTCCTCCTCTTCTCCTCCTCCGCTTGGGGAAAAGGAAAGACTTATTTAGGCGGAGATGAAAGGGTGAGGTAAGACCAGGATACTTCAGAGGGCTCACTGTGTGATGTGCTGTTTGAAGCGAATGCACACCGACCATTTCAAAGACATCTGGAGACCCGATGACCACTGGCACTGTGTTGCCATGGCAGCCACGTGCTGCACCATCCTCCACTCTTTATCCAAGCCACCCTCAGTTAGAAAATAATATAAGAAAGCTGAAGTAGATCCAATATTGGATTGGGAGACAGATGGTGAAATTATGGTTGTTATTGCAGTAGGTGATGTCGCCAACTGTCTCAGTGCCATCTGAATAAAAACCTTCATTATATGGCAGATATTTGAAAGCAGGGTGTTCACAGGGCAATACTATGTGTGTAATGGTACACAATCTGCTTTAGGTTTCTCTATGAGTGTGTTGCTATAGAAACAAAGCAAATTTACAACCTTAATGTCCAACTGAAATTAGTTTCATCCCTTTTTGTAGTCAAGAATATTGACATCTTTAAATACAAGTGAAGTGACTTCTTTGGGATCTTACTGACCATTTTACCCTCTTAACAATGTAACACAATAAAATAAAAAATTATATTATTTAGAGGGGAGAGGATACTCAAACTGCAAGTGAAAATAAAATACCCAGATGGACATGAAGATGACTTCAAGCTTTGAGAAACCAGCAATCACATTATAAGCCTTGCTGCAGACTCACAGGTGGCACAATGCTAGCTAGCATTAGCTTACTTGCTCCCTGGAAGTTGCAAAATTGTTGTCTGCAACTTCACCTTAATGCCAGTGTCTTGTCTTCTATATTTTGTTGTTAGCATCAAAAGTAGATCTAAATCAATTCTGCAATTTTTTGAAAAAAACATTCAAGGCATCATCCCACAACAATCGTTTAGCCACGAGATTGATGTCTCTCTCTTTGTCTAATTCTCTGTACTGTGACCTTGCAGGCTCTTTTGACCATTGACCCCAAAAATTGTTGCTGCAGTTTATTTTGGCCATTTAAAACTATTTCATCAAACACAACGAAGTGCTTTTACTACATTTCTGGGGCCAAATGTCAATTCAGCCATCTTGGTGTTTGGGCATTAAAATGACCTTGTAAATACATGCACTTACATACATATAAGCTTTTTGTCAGCCATTTAAAACACTTTGATTCTTTTTCTTCTCATTGTTACCATGTGCTGCCTTTGGGCTTCATTCCGAATGTTAGGGGTAAATGGTGTTGGTGTATGTAAGAGTTGTTGTGGCTCTAGAGGAACTGCCATTGTGTTATTATACAACAGCTAGTTCCGACCAAGTGATCTGATTGGATAAGAGGCATTCCATGAGTGGCAATATACAGAACAACATCACTGGAACTTTTCACTCTGTGTATCACTCCGCCTCCGCCAGCTGCTCTGAATACTGTTAATGAACACTACAGCAGACCGTGTATGTCTACATTAATCAAGCTGGTGCCTCTGAATCACACAGCAGACTCTGGTTGATGATGAATTAAAACACACAGATACATGTACATGATAAAAACAGCTGATCTGTGGTGACCTGTAGACACAGAGTGCAGGAGAATGTTTGGGTTGCTAGGCAACCAAAGTCCAGTTTCAGTTAAGTTGTGGAACTAGTTCAGTTGGTGGAACAAAAAATGATCTGTTGTTGATTGTTACTGTTTGCTACTATTTGCTGCTTGTATAACTGCACCAACACTCGAGGTTGTGATGTTGGACTGAATATGATCACGGCTGTGATTATCTGCGGCCTCGTGCCTACGACCGAATCACAGCCGTGATGATATTCAGTACAACATCACGACCTAGAGTGTGACATTGCTTAATTTTAGGCACCATTTCATTGGCATTACATACCTTTAACCTTAACACATCCTGTGAAGACAATATGATAATATCTCTGTTTGTTGCATTTATTTTGATCCTTTACTTTAAACTGTCCATCATGAGACTAAAAATGATGTAGGAGTGCAATGTTTCTCTGTGGAGGACCCTTTAAATATAGATGTTTCACATTGATTGAGTCTGCAACCTCAGCCTCAATATTGTGAAACACTTCTAAATGGATCTCTCTTTATTGATTCATCTGTCTGCATGTGATGTATTAATCAAAGTTAAAAGTGGCGGGAGCTTCTGCCGCTTCAAAAAGGAAACATTTCAAAGTTCCGATGTTTTAGGATTTATTTTTATTGATATGGGAAATAATTTCATTTGCATGTAGATTCAAAAATTGACTCACAGTTTTCTTAGCATCCTGGGTTCAGTCACAGGCAGCTAAATCTGCATTGCTAGGAAACAGGTGGTGTTTGCATGGTGATGGAATACACAAGGGACCCAGTTTGTTGAGTGAAGGAAAATTATAGCCTACGTGATCCTCTCTGACAGATTAGATATAAGAAGGTGCTGTCATTCAGAGTGACACAAACTTTCCACACACTGAAAAAACTAGCAGCAATATGGCCTGTGAACATAAACCTGTGCGGTCTGATAGCAAGTTTCACAAAGATGTTTCAGCTTCAAAACTACATAAAAACTTTAGTCACTGAGTGCGTAAAGCACCTGTTTTATGCAGTTATCTTACAGGTAGTTAGCAGCTACTAGCCAGGCTAAAGCCACTTGAATCAGCCAAAAGAAACTTGTAGTCCATAAACTTTGTTTCAGAGGACAGTGACAGGGAAGCTAACAGAAAGCTAAGTATTGTTAAAGGTTTACTTTACTCGTCCTGTGTGGTGCTAGCCTGGCTAAAGCTGACGGACACAGAGGAGAGATGGTGTTTTTCTTTCTTTCTTTTTGGTCTCCCTGCTGGAACATAATCAGAAACATTAGCGGTTTTGCCATTAGCATTGTTGTTAACAGAGGCTTTGCCTTGTACTAATCTACTTTAAAGGCTCATTATTAGTTTTGTGTTTCCCTGATACGAGCACAGTTTTAACACTGTTCCTTTTAACATTAGTATTATAAAAGTGTGACAACTAGTGGACTAATGGCCTTAACTAACGACTAATAGTCGACTATAATAATCTTCAGCCGGGGGCAGCACTACAGGCAACGCTCCTGATGATGGCTACAGAACTTAGTAGCAGTCACTCTAATCACAGCTGCAAACAAAACAAATGTAAACTCAAACACTTTGCACCTGCACGTACAGACATGAACACATTTCCTGTTCCTGAGGAAACCTGTTCTGAATTTGAAGTCAGCCGCCTGACAGAGACACGTCCCGGCATCAAAACACAGGGATCCCTGCTGGAGCAGATCTTATTTATATCTGCCTTTTGTTGCCGCCTGTCTAAGAATTCACACACTGTCAGATTTATATTTTCCCATCGTAGAATAAAAGCAATCATTCACATGCGCAGGAGACGGTTAAACTGAGCAGGAAGATAGCTTTGCTTTCCTTCAAGTGCAGACTTTGTTTCAAGGAGACTCTGCTCTTGATATTCTAATTAGCTTGTGAATATTGCTCAGGTATGTCCTCATACAAAGCACACCAGTGCCGCTTTCTTAGTACGACATGCAATTATAAAATGAAGAATATATCCTATGAGGTGATGAGGAACAGACATCAGGTGTGTTTAATATGAAGCATCTTCACCAGGACTACGTTGACAGATATGAAACTTTTTTCCTCTCAGATGTATAACATGCTAAAAAGGTTTCAGGATCACACGAGTAAAACAGCCGAGAGGAACAAAACATAATCCAGAATTGGATGGAGCCACGGGCTGCTCTTCACTGGGAGCAGAGGCGGCGCCCTGTGTAGATGGAGAGAAGTGGATGTGGAGAGATCAAAAGAAGGGTAAATAAAGTAAAATAAAAGCTGAGAAATACACGGAGACAAAGTAAAGCCCTGAGGCCGAAAACAATCTCATGAGCTCTGTTCCGCCAAGGACCACATATAAGGTCAGAGCTTTCATTCCATCCTTTCATTTTGGAAGGAAAAAATGGACCACCTACTATGACTGTTTGCCGCCTGAGATATTAGTTCTTGTCTGGTGTGATTTTTTCCTTTTTTTTAGAAGATAGACACATCTTTGCTGAAAAGTAAGGCAAAGAAAAGTGAAACAACAAACTGCAAAAGTTGCTGAGAGCAACAAACACACGAGCGATCACTCTGAGACACAAACAAATGCACTTGACATCAGCAGCGAGGCTGTGTCCCTTTTGTCAGCCTCAAGCCTTTGCTACTTTGACAGTTTTCATCTTTGAGGTTCAACGTTTTAGACACGACATATCCCAGCAGACTTTATCCACAGTACAAGAAAACAGGTGATGATAAGCCATAACTTTTACCTTTGGATCCAAGCAGGTAAGTGTCTTTCTGAAAGAATAAAACTCAACGTCAAAGACTGTTTTCGCCTCAGAATTAAAGGAATAGTTTGACATTTGGGGAAAAACAGTTATTCGCCTTCCTGCTGAGAGGCAGATGAGAAGTTGAGAAAACTGTTACCCCGACCAAAACTCAAGATGTATTGTAACCATGATGATGTAGTTTAACCATGTCCTGGGTGAGTAACTGCTTCTATATGGCAGCAGGAGTGATTGACACCTAAGGACATCTGCGTCAGGATGCTGTTATCAGAGTGATATTATTTAATCGCCGTCTTCCACGTTACAAGTCAGATACATTTTAAGAAATCATTCAATTTCTAAGCTCTAGATTGATCAGCAACTAAAGACAACGGTGGTGGAAGTTTGGAAAGACATCAGGTCACATTTCAAGATAATAAAACATATTTTAACCCATAACAACCATTATACAACAGCTAACACCTGCATTCAGCCACGTTCCAGCTAACATTAGCATTTTATAGTGTTCAATGATTCCAGAAGGAAATGCAGACACGCCCAGCTGACAGTAGTGTAAGTTAGATTATGGTTGAATGCTTATGAATGAATGCAGTTTAATGTTTCTATCTACAATGTGGTGTCACATTGGTATGCATTATTCTGTCATAGTGAAATGTACAGCTTTCAAGAGTGATTTAGCCATAAGGTTATAAAAGAAGCAAAAGTAGTGAATTTTAGCTCAGTCAGGACCATTTTGTCAAAATGATCTTTGTTTACTTATTAAGTTATATTTGGCCGTATGGTTCTGTTCTGGGAGCCCCTGCTCTTCCACGCGCTTGCATGGAAGAGCACACCTTCCTGCCCTTCATGAGCCATCATAAATGGCTATAGCAGGGAGCGCAGCAGCAAAGACCCCCCAAACAGAACAGCATGAATGACAATAACTAATTTCCGACACAGCGTGATAGGTGGAGGTGGGTTGCAAATCGCTCAGCAGAGGAAGCAGCGAAGGAAGCTGGGCTAGAGCTGTTTAAATAAAGCCCTCTGAATGTAACTGTCCAATAGAAGGCATCGGGGAAGTCAGCTGAGCCATCGGCTGATTGAGGATTGGCTAATATAGAGCTCGACGTCGTGGCCTGCCTGAACCAACACTATGCTTGATACTGTAAATTGTTGTAGCTTTTTGTCTGTTGGAGTAAATAAGTGAGTTTTGCTTTCACACATAGACTGAGGCAGCCCGCCATAGTTTCATAATGAGCCAAAAATATTTTTACAGTTCAGTTCTGAAGTGCAATAGTCATATTGCAGGACGTGCGATTGTGAGGCCAATTAACTGAAACAAGAAGAGTTGCTACTTTATTGTTACTTGCAAAGGGAGTAGGCTACTTGCCATTTTCTCATAGGGAATTTGTGACTGTAAATTGTTGTTACTTTTCATCTGTTGGAGTAAATAAGTGATTTTTGCTTTCACATTCACCCTAACAATGTTGTGTCTTTAGCTTGTTTTGCTGCCCACAAGTCTGCAAAAAAACAAACCCAATAGTTCCTGCAGCTTTGAAACATTTCTGATCATGTGACTGCTTTTGTTTCTTACCCTGTTAGGCTTCTTATACAGGATGTAAACGCACAATCTCAGCACTGTAAGTGGTGATTACAATTATAACGTATAAAAGCACTTGCTCACATAAGTAAGGTCTAAGATGTAAAAACAGTTATTAGCCTTTAAATAGATCTACTTTGGCATTTACATACAGAGAGGAACTCCAGGTTTATACACAACACGGTTCTTGAGGTCAGGCACGAGAGTCACTGCTGGCAAACGGAAACTCCGAGTGCACCATCACATCACTTTTTACAGGTTACAGCAGACACAAAATCAATGGCATTAACCTGTTTGCAGTAAAAATCAACCGTGAGAGTAATAAGGGTCCATTTGTGGTTTCAGGGCTGGTTCAGGGAACTGCAGCCCCTCTCAGAGGACTCCGCATGCCTGCCGGCTCTGTGGCCTCAGCACAAACACCAAAGAGGGCCGATGCAAATGGATGGATTGACCCAAGGTCATCGAATCAGACTTCAGCACTGGCAGCCCAGCCCTCAAGGATCCACACACACCATTATATCAATCTGTCTGCCTTCAAAAGCAATTCCAGCACATCAATAGCGTGCTATTGTGGAGACCAGACGTGGCCACGAGGGCCGATCGATGCTCATATATTCCTTCTGTAGATACTCTCTTTGTCTCTCGCAAGGGTGGAGAGCAGTATTTACCAAGCACGGGCTTTTCTCTGAAAGAAAGTCTAATTTATTGTTAAGGCAAGTGATGGGGACTAACATGAAAATTACAGAAAGCAGAGAATGCATTGACTTTGAGGGAACTGACAGGGGAATACAGCAAACACAGAGAATATCTGGCAGCCAAATTAATACAATAACAAGACGCAGCGAGAGCGTAAGAGATAAATAGATTTTGTGCTGCCTTTTTGCAAAAGCATGGGTGGCAAGATGGGGACATCAATACACGAGAACCTTTGTGGGGAATGCTGATTCAAGTCTGCAGGAAGCGTAGGGACTTCGCACATTTGTCGGTACAGAAATGATCATTGCTGTTATTCCCTGAAGCTCATGTCTTTCTCTTCGTTGACAAGAGGAGTGTACTTGATAGTCTCTGCCCACAAGGGGAGATGGACTTTACCCAGCCTAATGTTCTCTTTTTAAAACACGAGTCATTTTAGACAAATGTGATGTAGTTTTGATTACCAGAAGAATAGCAAACAATCAGCATCACAAGCAAAGCAACCAAAACCAAATCTACCAAACAAAATGTTTCTTCTGTCGTCATGTCTCTCACAAATCCCCCACTGCAGATAAGTGTGGTATGTTTAAACTTGGGCTCCATTTATTTCATATTTATAGGTCTGAATGACTGATGGGTACAGAACTGAACAGTTTTGGAATTGACATATTCTTCCCCTTGGGATGCACCATATTGGGAAAACACTGACATTGTGATAAAGAATCTGCTTCTCTCTAAAAAGTGTACTAGATTAATGCATCTCCTCTGATCACAGGGTTATTCCCCCCATCGTAGTTTGACAAAGGGGCCCTCAAACAGCATCTTGCATTGGGCCCCACAAAGCTAGAAACGGCCCTGCACCGATGCATCGGCTGAACATCGGAATCGGCCGAAACGTTTGTAGCTGCTTTAATTGTGCAGCAAATTTAATTGCAACATAAAAGTATTTAGTTTTTGATTCTGATTGTGGTTATCACAACCTGCTACCTTCACACGGCTTGGCTGACTTCTGACTGTGTGGTCAGTAATGGTTGGCTGATGGTTTTAAACTTGCCATCATAGTAACAGTGGTTATAAAGCTGTGATTTAATCATGCACGTGCACACGCAGCAAAAAAAAGTATAGATTAGAGGTGAAATATGTTAACATGGCAAACAATATTTAAATCCAATCCATTCATGACTTAATAATCAGCCAAATCAAATCATTGTGGTAGAAAACACCGTTAAGCTGGAACGGCCAGCTCAGATACAATTAGTCTTTCAGCAAGTATAAAGACACAAAGCCATGTGTTAAGATTTTTTTGTTACTTGTCCTTGTTCGAAAAACACAACAAAGAAGCTCTTCTTCTTGCAGACCTCTGACGGTATGATTCTAGTTCATGTAGATTTATGAAAACAGAGACACTAAACCAAAAAACTACAAGTTGCTAAAGCCCAGCACAGAGCTGAGGGGACGTGCAGAGACGGAGAGCGACTGGATGGAGAGTGTGTAAAATCTGGTTCTTTGTTGAGTAAGACATTTCTTTGTTTTTGCTTTGTTTTTCTGCAATCCTCAAAGGATATATAACAAATATAATATCATAGTTTCAAAGAACAAATTAGCAAATTCCTCTCATTTCAGTGCTTTTCTCTTCTGCAGAATAAGTGGACCAAATGAGAATGTCCTTGAGCAGGGAAATTGGTGTTGCTGACTCCAGAATATAATAAGATGTTTTTTGCAACCAAACATTGGAGGATGTTTTTAAACGGGTTTTATTAAATGAGTTTTTCGCAGTGTTGTAAACATGCATTTGAGTGGCTCAGCCTCGTCTCTCCACATGGCTGCTCTCTGAATTGCTTCTTTTATCTGCGCTCATTGTGTGCGATGACCTCAGACAGACACCATTTCATTCTCCATTACCCCATCGATACGGCAGCTGCGAGGCCGCTCTGCTCTCACTTCCTGCTTCACATCAGCGGCCTTTCGAAGCCCCGCCGTGTGATGTTCATCACACAGTATCGCTGTCCGATGGAGGCTTGACCATCACTCAGCGCTCTGTGCAACTTTTGAAACCTTGACTATGTAAACTCAGAGAATACCCTGTCAAGGTGTCAGGCTTGAAATATAGATCGATTTGATCTCCTCGAGGGTTAATGAAACAACAACAAAGGCCACACATTGCTGTCACAAGAATTTCAGCCATATTTCTCCTTGATGGCAGATAGTAGCTGCTTCATAAACATGACACACTGTGATTTACAAAACAACTTACAAACAATTACACAAGCCTCTACGGTTAGCATGTTAAGATCAACCTGATCACACCGAAAAATGTGAAATGACCGCAACATCTTGACATCAAATTACGGCACATACGGCATGTAATGTGTTGAAAATGTTCTGGCACGACTCAAACAACATGCAAAGTGAAAACCCTTTATAAAGCATAAAAAACGTCTTCACACGCTGACACCGGCACATGAGCCGGAGGTGATCCACGTGTAGTTTATCAGAGTTATCACGCCACGCGGGGAGGAGACAGACGTTAGGAGAGGAGCAGATATGACGCAGGCCTGTGTGTGTTTTGATGCTCATACCTGAATCATAATGTTGCGAAACGTCCGTATTTCTGTATTTCTTCGTCTCCACAGGCTGTCATATGCCAATATGCTGTGCAGCTCATATATTCCACTGATAAACACAGAGCTTTAGAGGGGCATCAGGCTTCATGATCAAAGTTTCATGGGATGCGAAGCCAGGGTTGCCAGGTCCGAGCTTCATCCAGCTGAATTGGGCGACTCTTTAGAGGCGCGAGGCCCTGTGCGGTTGCACACGTCACATGGCCCATTCAACAGTTCTGACTCCACGTATGTTTGGCATGTCACGGACATCTATTGAGTTTCGCAGCCCTGTATTAAACGACCTTCGGCCCGGTACCGGTCCACGCACCGGGGGTTGGGAACCCCTTGACTACATGACATAACTCATATGACAAAGAGTAATAAATAGCTGTGTGTAAATGCAGTTCAGTGCTCATATGAAATATACATGACATACTGTATATCTCTGTTCTTAATGTTACTGTATTTATGTTTTTAGTGTATTTTTTATACAGAACAGTTTGGCATTAAGCGAAGGCAACTCCCAATCCTCGTAGCATTAAAGTTCACAAAACGAAACATTTAACCAGAAATAATCATCGATAAATAAAGTTAATACTTATATAAAGAATACTTACCCACGATGCTGTCCAAGGCATGCGACATTAGTGCAGATGTAACTGGATTCACTCTGATGCAGTAATCAGCCATAAGCTCATAACTTCCTGCTAAGTGGTCACATGACTTCACTACCTGCAACTGACTTCCTGTGGTCCTTAAAGTGACAACAACATAAAACAGAAACACCTTAAAATCCCGGAAAACAGAAAAACACTTCAAACACTCACTGTGTAACAGAAACTGCTTTAAACATGTTGTTAAAGATGGTCTTTATAATCCAACAGTGTTGAACTTTAGTGTTGAAACATGTACTTCACTAACCTGACACAAAGGATTATAAGTACTTGGGGGTTTACTTGGATAATAAACTGGACCGGGCCAAGAACACTGAAGCCCTCTACAAGAAGTGCCTGAGCCGCCTCTCCTTCCTGAGGAGGCTGAGGTCCTTTAACATCTGCAGGACGATGCTGAGGACGTTTTATGACTCTGTGGTGGCTGGTGCTATCCTGTTTGCTGTTGTGTGCTGGGGCAGCAGGCTGATCTGCAAGGCCAGTGACGTTGTGGGGGTGGAGCTGGACTCTCTGACGGTGGTTTCAGACCGGAGGATGCTGTCAAAGTTACGGGTTATCTTGGACAATGTTTCCCACCCACTCCATGAGTGTCTGACACACAGACCCCGCTGTAAACTGTGCACTGAACCGGACTCTTACTGGACATAAACTGGATTATTGTGCAATAATTTAACTGTGCAATATGTTGACATAATACTGCCTTATACTGTTCATTTGTTAATAATTTGTTGCATCGTGACTCTTATTTTGCATTGAACTTTATTCTGGCATTTACATTTAAATCACCATAGATCCGCTTCTCAGCATCTAATCTTTGTCTTGTTTTAAGGTCTATATAGTGCACATATTCGACATATTTCTTACTTCTATTTTTTGCCATTTACAGTATTTCTTTATGCTTCTTGTCAGAGCAACCGTAACGCCAGAATGTACCCCCCGGGGATTAATGAAGTATGATTCTGAAAACCTAATCAGCAGTAGAACACTATGAAGCTCTTCACTCTGCTGTCCTTAACAGAGACTCTTTACCTCTTCACGTATTGAACAACAGAAACACTGAACATAAAAATGTTGAAAACACCATCACCTCCACAGAGCCTCCTGCAGCCTTGGTTCCATACTGTCACACTTTCAGGCGGTGCCATGCGAGGCGCTGTTCACGTAGAGCAAGATGATCGGCATTGTGTGACTGCCCGGCTCTTTCCTTCATTTCCTCCCCTAACAGCCTCCCCCCGCTGTGCTGCACAGACCACATACCAGCAGACTCCATCATATAGGCTAAACTATCAGAAAACAGCAGCAACCAAGTGCTTTTAAGAAAATGTAATTTTCTAAACAGCAGCACTCTGTGTATGTATGTGTTTGTGACATACAGAGCGGAACAAAGAGAGCTGGGGGAAGCAGAAGTGAAAAGTGGTTAATGTCAGGATGCTGACGGACTCAAACAAACGGGCGACAAAGAAAAATGTGCACAAAAACAGAATGAAGCAAAGAGGCTCCCATACGGAGTTTGATTGGTTTATAATTATTAACATGATGTGAGACTTTGATGTGACCTTCTCAATCAGCAGATCTACCCAACTGAACACCTATGGGAGGTTTAGGCCTGACTTGATAAGGGCAAACCACAGCACCACTTCTGGAGCTTTTCATCCATCTCACAGAACAAACTCCAGTTTTACAATTCTTTTTAAACAGCTTTAAAGTGTCTGAAGCCAAGAGCCTGTGAGGGGGTGTCAGTCAGCTGAGAAACTCCTTATATTATTCAGTTGAACATTTGGTTGTGGACATTTGATATGTGATCATCAGATAAGTTAGGATTAACTTTAGGCGGGGTGCACACTACAAGATAATCAAGCCGATTTTGAGATCTTCTGACAAAAGTAAGAAAAGTCCTGATGATGCTTCTAAAGATGATCTCTCCAGATGTTCCTGTGGTGTGAGGGATGTTAGAGTGATTTTACTTCCCCTGATCTGCTCGGAAGAACACGGATTTCAAAATGTAAATATTAAACATGTTCAATATTTATGATCTGATATCCTGTTGTGTGGGGGGGAACCCCTGAGGACAGCCGGGCACGCTCTCTGCGGATCATCATGTGGAACAAAACATTAGCCAATCGGGAAGCAAGCTGACTGAAGAAGGAAGCACAGCAACCGCAACCGACAAAAGCAAACGTGAAGCATGTACAGTCTGTGTATACTCCGTCACCACCACTTCCTCCACAGTTTGTTCTTTTTTCTTTCTGAATTTTCAGTAAAAAGTCCAAAAACTATCATTACCAATTCTTCCTGCCCGTCATCCGCCATGTTTGTTTACTTTAAAGGCTCGTTTGACCGCGAGTGATATTTCCAGCTGTGAGAGTCGGTGTGGTGTGTTAGTATGTGGTGGGCTGTTTGGGTCACATCGTTGCTCTCCACACACTACAGGAACAAAACTGTTCAATCTGACATTATTTGTCGTCATGTGTGGGCTCTCTCACGTTTTTAACATCTGTTAAGATTTTAAAAATCTTTCATTGTGGGCCAGACTTTATTTACTATCAGTCAAGTATTCCAGTTTTCTTGGTTCTCAACGGTTCTTTTCCTGGGTAAGGATAGCGCTCTTATGAACATGTGCACTTGAATGCCCCATGCTTCACCAGGTATGGGCAATCTGGACTGTACCTAGTGGAACTTCAGGATGGGGGAGGATGCAATCATCTCTCTGTATTTTGTTTCCAGCAGCCATATTAAAATAACTCCAACACATGTTGTAGAGTTATTGTAAATGTTAATGCTTTAATGGAAAGATTGCTTCCAACATTCAAAATAGCTTTAACGGTCTGTTGAATTTTACCCTTGCAAGTAGTAGTGTGGTTTGACCAGGAAGTATTTTAAGCCATTGTTTGGACCATGTGACCTCTTGGTACACTTCACATGACAGGAAAATATCCAGCAGGGTTTTGTACTCTATACAATGAGAATGTGAAAATGGACGTTTCTAAAGGCGACTGGAAGAACAGATTTAAGTTAGTTGGTAAATAATTAAAATGTAAACTTGAAGGTGGCTGTAATGCGGACTGCTGTGAAACCCCAAAGAAGAAGAAAAACAACATGAAGCCTCTGTCAGTCGCCTGGTGACCTTTTTAGTGTAAGTTTCCTTTTTTTTTATATTGATGGAAGTGATTGTGATGTACGTTACTGCTGAGCAATTATATAAGTCTACCAGATCCCTTTATTTGATGTAAATATGAAGCTTCTAGGATGTTATAACTCACATACTTACTACCATCATCATACATCTATATGGTGCCAAAATTTTAATTATAATAGAGCGAATCACCATGACGCCAACAACAAGCTCTTCTGCAGAGATAACCACAGACGCTGTCAGACACATTGGTTTCAGTGTTCATTCTGAGTTGTGATTCTTAACATTATACAGTTAAACATGGTGGTCCAACCTATCAAACATTTCTGCTGTGCTTGTTTTATGTTCTGTGTTGCTTTGCTTACGTCTTAGATAAGCCATATTTATCCCACAGCCTGAAATGAATCTTCAGGCCTTACCAACATTAAGCATTACACCATTATTTTAAAGATGTCATCTCGAAGATCTCAGTTTCGTTCTCTTTGCCAGCACCAATGGCGACAAAATGGTTTTGCGGGAGCACACTTCCCAGATATCCAGACAGTGCTGCATGTGTGACGTCCACGGTCGGCTCCGGTTGTAACTCTTGATTTTCCTGGCTGACGGTCGCTTTCCTTTTCAGACTGTTTGCTTCATCTGAGCGTCGAGTTTGTTTCTTCTTCTTTGGATTTTCACTTCTTGTTGAAGTTGTATCTGTAGTCATCCATCTTTTCTTTGTTTGTTCAGCCATAGTAGATTACTGTTACTCGCAACACTTGCAGAGAGCGGAAAAGCAGCCGCTTAGCTCCGCCTACCCTCTCTGGCAGACCAACCACTGCTGGCTGATGGAAAACGCGTCACTAACTGGGCGCCGCTTGGGATTTTTCCCACAAAAGTCGCCACAGACACCCAGTCTGATACTGCAAATGCAAAGGCTTTCATCAGTGGGCCATCGGCTCAGTCACCATTGTTAACTCATTCGGCGATAAATAGAGATTTAACAGACATTTATTTACATGAAAATCTTTGACATTATCTCTTTAACTACCTTACTGGTCTGTACTTTTAAACCACAGACACTGATTATAAAATTACAGCTTCCCTATAAAAAAAAACCTGGCAATCCTATAGACGACAATAATCATTTTCTCCTTGTGCCAGTGTTTTCTGTGGCATGAAAGTGAATATAAAACATCAGGTTATTTACCCACAAGTTACTGTGAACAATGTGATTTGTCCGATAGAATCCAGCAACTATTTTGCCAATAATTTCATTGAGTGTCAGGAGTCCCTTTTTGTTTTTATTCTGTAATTATCAGGGGAAGACATGAGAGAGTGTTACAGACAGCTCTGGGTCCGTTTGCGTCCTCTGGCTCTTATTAACCAATCGCATTAATCTTAAAAACAGTGACAGACAACTGCAAAAAATCCACAAAGCGATCCTGTGATTGAGTGACACTGGGCTCCTCTGAGCCTTTGACAGCCCAAAAATGGCAGCATAAATCTTCACTGCCCGCTGTTCTTCAGTGCCATTCAATCCACATGCCACTAGTGCTGTCTCTTCCTCGCTCTCTTTTAGTGCCGTGTCTGTCCATGCAAACTAAATAACTATGACTTTAAATGCTGCCAGCCTGACAGGCCTTGAAAAGGCGCTGTCTGCCCCCATGACACACAGCTCCTTTTGATCCCTGCCGTCAAGACCGACGCAGCTCGTCATAAAAACCTGCCTCAATGAACTTTTCAGAATTACTTTTTTTTTTCTCTTCTTCTTGATCACACACACATGCACACGCACACACACACACAGTCCTTGTTCTCTCTGCATCGCTCTGCTGCAATTTAGCAATTTTTCCTCCCTTCCTCTCCGTCTCTGCTCCCCATTGGTTTCCCTTGTCTGAGTCTCTTGATTTGGCTTAATGACGACATCTGACACAGTAGAGTAATCAACTGAAATGATTCCCCCCGCGGCTCGTGACAGACGCAGAGTGGAAACTGGTATCAGCAGAAGACGATTGGCAGCTTTGCCATTTGCATATCTTCTGTTTAATGTTCAGTGCCAGACTTTACAACAGGGGAATATGTACACGCAGCAGGGGGACCATATTCCGAATGTCTGTGAAGCAAAGTGCATTAATCTGTATGCTGCTCGAAAGTAAGTTCTTATGTAACTGTAAACCTTACTGTACTGTAAGTGATACTGAAGGAACCACATCCATTAGCAATGGGACTGTACCACACCTGGGAATTTTCTCTGCTTGTTGACATCAGCAGAGTCTTTCTCTGTTTATGACTTATTCATCTTACATGGTGGTAGAATACGACTGGAATGGAAATATGCTTCTTTATGCGAGCTATCCACTCTTGAGGGGACATGCAGAGACGGCTAATGCTGCTATTTATAACAGAAATGTCTTCTTCAAACCAAGCAGCCTGCAGACATCCACCTTGCTGATCAGCCCGTCAGCAGGACGCTGAGTCTCTCCTGACTCCAGAGTTGATGTTGTGCAGTTTACTGACCTTTGACCTCCCTGTGGATGAAAGCAGCACCTGTACAGTTTGCATTTACAAGTGGACCGATCTCAGCAGCGCAGGGTTGATGTTACTTCCATTTGTGTGATTCTATATCTCACTTTTTCTTATTTTTGGTTCTGTTGGTTTATAATGGATCACTCCTGTGTTTCTTTCACTCTCTGAAAAATGACCGCCTATGTGCAACTGGCTGCAGGAGATAGTTGTTTATATAATTCTGTTTAAAAAGTTTGTGCTACTTTTGGAGCATCAAAGCGTGACCAGCGGCTCATTTGCAGCACGTCACATCTATAAGTGCCTAGATTTATGAGCACAGCTTGATTAATCTTCTGAGTTTGCATGTGCCTGACCGGCCAAAACTATGTAGGTGCAACACTCGCGACATAACGGATATGAATGTGCCAAGTTATACATGAAGTAAAATTTGATAATATTATGATCTGCAGCTCGTACGCCCTGTGTGCTGCCCGTCAGCACCAGTGTCTGATCGCACTTGAAGCTGTTTGTTGACTCTTACTGACTTGGTTCCCTCCTGTCTTGATCGTTGCTTGTGTTGTGTTTATCTATATTTACAGGGATGTGGATTTCCGGGAAGGCAAGTGTCTGGTTTCCGTTTGAACTATAGTAATAGAGTAATATTGACCAATCACGTATCAGCGGGCTGCGGCGTATGCAGGAAAACAGTCCATGAGGAGAGTAAAGCAGACCGAACGTAATCCGTCATAATGCCATCCTGGCTCCCATCAGTGTGATCTGATGATGATTTAGCTTCTTATTAATCTCTATAAACAGACATCTGCATTCTACCAGCTAACAATCTGTTGTAGATCTAAAATTTAACTTGAGATGAATTCCTTTGACGCTGTGTCAGGAAAGCCGTTCAGCGTTCAGATTTCCCGACTTCCTCGAATGCATCAGATGGATCCGACCTCTGTTCAACCAACGAGCATTTTAAAGGTTTTCTTCTCCTCTCGAGGACAGACCTGACAAAGCTCGAATTTTTACTTCTTACAAATCTGCATCATGATGTTGACATTTGGGCAAAGGTCTGACCCGTTAATAACAAGTCAGTCACAAGAGAACGGTTTCTCTTTCTGTAACAATGCAGCACGCGGAAAAGGAAGTCTTGACGGGAAGTCGTTTATCGATTACCGCCCAGCACATTCTCCGGTGATCCCAGAGGCTGTATCGTCTCAGACAATAGCCGATGAGATCCGAGATTGGTGTTGTATTAACTCTCAAATGTACGTTGCTTTAGACAAAAGTGTCTGCTAAATGAAATTGCAACGCTGTAACATTGTATCTCTGGAAAAAAGAAAAAATGAACTTTTGTTTTATTGTAAACATTTCTCCTACTTCCAAATCAAATCTTCTCATTGAGCTCTTTTATTTGCAGAGAATGACGCCTGGTTAAGGTAACAAAAAGATGTTTTTCAGAGCTCAAATAATGCAAAGAAAACAAGTGTTCATGTTTAAACAACAGAATACTAATGTTTTAACTCACAGATCAATATCTGGTGGAATAACCTGGTTTTTAGTCACAGCTTACATGCATCTCTGCATGCTCTCCTCCAGTCTGTCACAGTGTTGTTGGCTGACGTTAGGCCACTCTTTGTCTGATGGCTTGTGACCGTCCATCTTCCTCTTGATCACATTCAGGAGGTTTTCAATGGTTCACAACTGATTGAGCCGACCATGACATGTAGAGAGAGATGCTGATTTAAGGAACATTTGGAGTGGTCTCAGAGCTGTATAAAATATCTGATCAGGTCTTTGGTATGACATCATCGTAAAAACAGCTGCTTAAATATTGTTGATTTCGCATGACAACTATTAGCTTAATGCTGAGTTTAAGCTGTGTTACAATCACAATTCACAATGTTACAATTTAGACTCACATTGGCTTAAATTGTTAGTTGTTGGAGGGTTGCAAAACATCTTTTTTGCATTCAATCTTGCAAAGACTTTAATTTTATTCGGAAGTAGAGAGAAATGTTAAAGTTCATTTTACACAAACATGAATATAAGAATTAGAGTCGTGAACTTATATTTAAAGTGTTCTCTTAATCTTTCCCGGAGCTGTATATTTAAATTGGATGACTTATGGTTACTATAAAACCATCTACTTATTCTTTACTTTCACCTGTCTAATATTAGTTAGTGACCCAGGATGTTATTGTTGAAAGTGATGCATTCAGATCGCTCACCAGTCTTTGTCTCCATAGAGAGACAGGATATTGTTGCAATAAAGTGTTCTTCAACACTTAAAGTATCAGCCGTGATGTCTGATAGCACTTTGATGCCATCCCAATGACACTCTGTACTTTTGCACTCCTTTTAATTAATCAGCTCTCGTTCTCACCCCCTTCAAGCTTTTATTCACAGATTCTCTTTGAAATAAAAAAGAGAGCTTTTATTAATTATCATCATCCATCAACAGAGTCATTCAGGTTGTGATGTAGTGCGATTGATGCCGCTTCCTGATGACAGTGGAGCCAAAATGCATCAAAGACGTTTAATTCACATCTTTCAGACTGCAGCTCCGGGCCACGTTAAGCCCTCTGTGTCTCCTGCATGCATTAATCTGTATGTAGGCTACAGTGTTCTTTACAGTACCTTCAGCTGCCATAGGGGAGTAATGCTGCTGATTTAGCTGCCTTCACATTACACCATACATGACCAAGCAGACCTCGTTTATTTTCCCTCCAGTTCTCCCCCCCCTGCTCCAATATTTCCCTCCTCTTCTGGGGCTGAACATGGGAAAGGATTTTACAACTCTACATTTAACGCCACAGTGACTCAAATGTGATCCAAATGGCAGTTATTTTTCCCCCTGGCTACTTCTCGTGTCAGCTCCGCACGTCTTCCCTAACTGCTCGCTACTATGGCCACAAAACTGCTACAATCACACGGCTCTAAATGCTAAGGGAGGATAGCAGCAGTTAAGGTTGTTTTATTAGCTGTGTCATTGTGTGAAGCTCAGCAGTAAATTCGCCCAAGAATTCCAACTCGGTCGTCGCCTTACTCTCCGTCCATTGCTCCCTCCCTCTCTCCGGCTCTGAGTGCTCTGAGGCAGCTAATTAGGCCCGGCGAACAGACTGCACACTGACCTCCACTTCCTCCTCTCTTTTCTGTCTTCCGTCCCTCCTTTCTCTCTCACTTCACTTTACGTTTTCATGTCTTGCCACAGTGGGACACCATATGTGAGACATTATGCTGTCTTGGTGGCATCTGTGTCTTTCTGTCTGTTCATGAAATGAGTCTAATGAACACGATAAATCAAGAATAACACTGATAAAAACTTCACACATAGAGCACATAGTGTAGTCCAGGGTTTGTATATTTTAGGGGTATCGTGGTATTTTTTAAACCTTTCTGTATATTTTGTTTTCTATATGACCACTGGGAAGGAACTCTTTGTAAGTGAGATTGTTTTGTATTAGACTGTACACCGGACACAGAGCACCGTCTGGAGTCTTGGTTTATGTGCATAAAGCTCAGGCTCCAGGTAGATGCAGGAAGGTGTGCGAATGGAGGCAAACAGTTTTTCACCACGTTGGCTTGTCGAGGTGTGTTTAAGTTGTTTATACGTTCTAGGTTTAATATTATGGACTGATTAATGGACACTGACTTGTACATTACAAAGACATGGTGAATAAATGGATTGCAGCTTCTGAAATGGAAAGACGGATGTGGACACTGGGTTGGTTACTTTAGCACGCGTCCGAAACGTATTCCACAATTCGCTCCTCAGTGTCTATTTATATATATAATGGTTTGTTTAAATGTAAGCACTACAGTCATGTTTATTGGGATTTTAAAGAAGCTTGTATTTGTGTAATAAAGCAGCTCCGTCCCCCCCACACAACAAATGCCTCGGGAGCACGTCTGAAATGAGGTCTTCAATAACCTGCTTTATTTGCATTTTATGCAGTTCAAGCCGTCTTTTATGGCGACACACGACGCTAAAACAGTCGCATAAGTTTTCTATTGTCCCCTCCCTTCACTCGCCATCCTGCTCCGCCTCTCCCTTTAAACCCAAACACAGAAAAACAACATTCAATAATTACACTGACTCCCTCAACAATTCAAAATATGATAACAAACACAAACAACAACACGTCGAGATGCTTTGTGGACAATTTTTCCACCCAGACCTCTCTCACCAGGCCCCGCACTTTGCAGCCACACACACACACACACACACACACACACACACACACACACCATACAATGAGCTGATTTCACTCTACAGCAGAGCGGCACACATTACATATTTCCCTCCTACCTCCCACCAGCCCCAGCTCCGGGAATAAAATGGCCTCATGGCGCACAGCAGTTGGTGTCCATTAAGCATGATGCCCACACTGAGCTTGACGCTTCCTTATGGTGGCACCAGCAGCGCCCAGACACAATAACACCCGCGCCCTACGCTGTAATCATGCCATGCTTTACATTGTTATTGTAATGAAAAAAGAGATGAAAGTGTTGATGAAAACTAGAAACTATGGACTTTTGAAAACCAGTCAGATGTTACAAACGCAAACACGTGTAGAGTCTTAGACTCAAAACAAAACACTTGTTTCTATCGACAAACAAAGCCACCATCTTTTAAATTGGACTGTGACTCTCATTGCACAATAATACAACATTAAATTCTCCTTATAATTATATTCTAGTCAAAACAGGGATGAAATAGCTCGAGCACTGTTACACGTGTTCTGTGTGTCAAGTCTTACCACGGGGGTAAAATGGCTTGTTTGCACACTACAAAGAAACATCTTCTGATGTTGAAATGGAAAAATAACATTCCATATTTTTAGGGGGTATTGTTTATGTTTTAATAAAGCACTGTAATTTAACGCTCCTTTGATGTAATCTTTCCATATATATCCAGGCCTCAGGCGGCTGAAGGACTTTTAACAGCTCAGTTAATACAAACATTCTGAGGGGCGGAAATAAATGGCAAAGCATGAAACAATTAAATGAATCTTAACATGTAACGTGTCAAACTGTTTGCATTGTGGTTTAATTAACGTGAGGAAATCTGTCTCAATGATTGCAAGTGCAGCTTTGAAGCCCTGCAGCCCTGCATCAGACATGACATCATGAACACTAACAACGCTGTTAGTACAAATATACAAGACTGTTATTTTGCACTGATTCAATACGTAGTTTGGAAGAAGGATTCATGGTCACAATGTTTACACACATTCATGAGCACGACTGCTTCAATTTAAATGACAAAAATCCAGCTTCTTACTGGAGAAGTGTCTGCACTGCATCATAGCATGGTTACTTTCCCTCTCTCTCTCCAACTGTAACATATCTGGACAAGTGTTGGATGGGTTGCAATGGTGCACAAACTTGTATGATCCTTTTCCTCTAGAGCAGTGGTTGGCCCAGCCTCAGGACCCACCACCCCCTCCTTAATGAAGAATCGCGTATAATCACATATTCCCTGTACAGTTCATTCAGTTAACAGAAATAAAAGTGCAACATAAATGCAGCTTTAAGAATGTGACTAAACTACACGACTAGCCTACAGCAGGCATGTCAGAGTAAACCCATGTCCTTCAAAATAAAAGCGCAGCATCGACTTTTTGCGACAACTTTTTAATTTTTCAAGCACACACCCGCGACCCACGGAAAACAGCTCTGCGACCCACTTTTGGATCTCGACCCACCAGTTGAGAACCATGGCTCTAGACCCATCATGAGATTAACATTTTGTGGTATAGGACACTGGTACCCGTGCCGGTATAGCCTGATGGCGGCCTTACAGGTAGATGCTAGCAGAGATGTGGACTGAGACTTGGTGACTTGGACTCGAGTTGACTCGAGTCGCTGTGTTGAAAACTCCCGACTTGACTTGACAAAAAATAAATGACTTGAGACTTGACTTGAGGTATGATGACTCAGATGACTTAAATATAAAATGATCAAATTCAATGTTAAGTTTGTAACTATCAAGTATGTATGCAGCACAAACTGGGAGTCATGATTGGACAACTCAAAAAGCGCCCCAGTATGTGATTAGAGGATTTGCTTTCAGTCAAACTCCTCGCTATGGCAACACGTGACTTCAAAGACCCCTGCTACCTGATGTTTTTTTTCCTCATCAGTCGAACTCATTACTACTCAGTACGGTCTCAGAGCAGACCATCATCATGGCTGCGTCTGTGCCAAGATTACTCAGATTCAATTCACTGTCATACTTTTTGAACAGGTTATATAAATTAGCCAATAATATCATTATTAGACGAGCTGCTAACACCTTGTCTTTTCTCTTTATAAAGACCGGATACTACAGGTAAGAGTGCTGGATCTTGGGTGGAAAAAAAGTGACTTGACTCGGGACTAGACTTGCCTTAACTAAGGACTCGACTTGACTTGGCTTGACATAAACTGTGACCTGACTTGACTTGACTTGCCCACGAAAGAAATGACTCGAGACTTGCTTGAGACTTGGACCAAATGACTTGAGACTTACTTGGGACTTGAGCAAAGATGACTTGGTCACAACACTGGATGCTAGTCAAGACTCCTCTGGAGACGATGACCCAAAGCTGCATGCTGAAAAAAGTTAGACTTGCCTTAATCTTCATGTTTCATCATAATAAATGTGCAGACACATGAGGGGAAAAATATCAGTGAAAATAACGTAAACATGGAGTTCTTGTTAATTTTACTCTCTCTGATGAATTGCATCTGGTA
This sequence comes from Semicossyphus pulcher, assembly GCF_022749685.1. Classification (NCBI taxonomy): domain Eukaryota; kingdom Metazoa; phylum Chordata; class Actinopteri; order Labriformes; family Labridae; genus Semicossyphus; species Semicossyphus pulcher. The sequence goes on from NW_027211659.1 coordinate 26,954,928, forward strand.
TTTCATACAGTGAGTCAGACTGTGCTGCGTACATGACAAATGAGGAACATATGGAGACTGTAAGTGATGAAGTCAGAGTCCTTCTGAGGAAGGAAGAACAACAACACAAAGCAGGTGCACTTAAACATATACTACATGTGGAGGGACCAAGGAGCCTTTGGCTGCAAACGAAGCATTATGAGGAAACTTCTCATCTTTACACACTTTAGGTTCTCTTTTGGCGTTTTTTGTTTAAACGAGTGAAATGCAAAACACAAGCAAACTCACACATAAACTGTTTCAGGAGGACAGAAAGGGTTTGACTGTAATGTGCTCTCTCAAACAAATAAACACTTCAGCTGTTAGATGGTTTAGTCTTTCCTTTTTTACATGTTACCTTGAGGCTGGTTTTGAGAGACTGCAGATGTAAGAGTTTGTAAAATCTCATCCATAAAGAGTTAATTTATACACACTCTCGTCGTGCAGTATGATGTCATCTAACACACATCAGCCGACACACATAGCTCACACTGCACGTGTTGTACTCGCGGGTGAAGGCTGGGCGACAGGCCTAAAAAGAGAGTCTCTCTTTTTTTTCACACCTGGTTTACAGTTTTAATCGGTTGGATTCAGAAAATCTTGCTTTGCTTTTTAGCAGGTTTTTTTCCAATCTGCTGCTGTCGTGTGCAGCTCACAGTGCCACACACTTTCTCCAAATGAGTGCACGACTGTTTGAGATCCTGGAGTAATCGAGCTGAGCTGCTGCTTTTAGTTGATAGATAGATACTTAATTGATCTCGAGGGAAATGCAGGTATCCAGTAGCGTACAAGAGATGTACATGTAGCGTACATGAATGTCATATCTGTCACATAAAAACACCCGCCCTTTGTTAAACCCTGAAAATATTAAAAAAAGTTGAACAAATTAAAATGAAAAGAGATGCTATTGCAGGTACTGTGCAAATTTAATTTATTTATTTATTACCTTTTTATTTAACCAGGGCAGCAGCACATTAACAAAGTCTCAGACAAACAGTGAGCAGCCATACATATAAACAACACAGAATACGTGACTATCATTTAATAAAAGACATGAAATAACAAGTCAAACTTTGTCTAAAACAAACACAATCATAAATGTATCATACAGCCAGATGTGTCCGCCCCCAAGTTATTCAAGAGCACCTTCAAAGCATCCAATGAGACCAGTGCCTTTAGTTCCAGGTCTTTTTGTAATTCGTAAGTAAAGGGAGCAGCAAACTTAAACGCCTCTTTCCCCAGTTCAGTTCTGACCTTTGGGACAGACCGTGAGAACAGGTCCTGGGGTTGAAGACTGTAAGGTCCTACACTCTTCTGACTGTAGTTTAGAAGGTACGAGGAACAGTGCTGAGCAGAGTTAGTGCAAAGAGTAAGGTGCAAATGTGCACGGTATTAACAAATAACTTGTGTCCAAGCTGCCACCAACTCAAGACAAACTTTACAGCCCCCAGTGCTCGACGTGGACAGCGCACTGCAGATCCACTTGCAGACGTCTGAGGAGCCTATTTGGGAGCTACTTCCTCACTTTTAGAAGCACCAGCGAGGCTGTGATGTTGACATTTGACCTGTGTCTGCAGGATCAACATTTTTATCCTCAGCATCTACGACATATTCAAAGTAATTGATCAAATTCATCATCAAGCTTTACTGGGAAGAGACCTTTTATAACATTCTCAAATGATTCACAGATTTGTTTTGTGAAGAAACCAAAAATTCGACAGTAGATTCAACCACGACGGAGCAGTTGAGCACCTGGAAAGTGTACAGAATCCACACACAATAAAACGATCTTTATTCAGGACAAGTGTTTGGACACATGGGTTTATAAATCCCAGAGACGTAGACACGCAGAGTCCAGAGCGAACAAACAAGTCAGCCATCCAAAGTATAATGGAGCACATTGCAGACTTTACAGCGTGTGCCGTATGAAGGCCAGAGCAGAAGTGATGAGTGACGGAGTTAAGGATGTAATATCTCGGTTTCATACAACAGCCCAACTCTTCAGCTCGCTCCACTAAACTGTCTGTGACCTCTGCTGGTTTGTGGGCCAACAACTTCGTGGCTGCGATTGTAACGGAACAACATCATAAAATATAATAAATGGAACCTCAACTGAAGCGGATGATCTTTTCTCATACAGCCTGTGTTTAGGAGATGTGGATAAATGGCTGCAGGAGGACACATTTCCTTCGTACAGTACGCGTCTGTTTCAAGACTGGCTTTGGTGTGATTGCGTTCACATTTGGATTATTGGTTAATGTTTGATGGTTGCATAGAGTCTGTTGTTTTGTCCCCAGTTGTTGCTACAGCTCTGATTAGTGTTGTAGGATAAACTGGAATGATGAAAGATGAAGGGTATAACATCACACACTGGGGAACACTGAGGAAACTGTCACAACAACACATTCAAAATGGAAAATTACAGTTGAGAAAAATATTTAGTTTTAGTCACATATTATGTGTACACGTCCCGGCCTCATAGCAGTTCATGAAATCACAAAAGTCTTAGACAAATGTGCTCTTATTTTGTCCTTACGTCGTTAGTTTATCTCTGTTTATTCTACATAAAAAGGCCTTTCTCACCCCAGGCCTCCATATGTATGAATAAAATCTAACACACTGACAGCACTGTCACAACACAGGCCTGTGCTCAGTAACAGCAGCTGCAGAGGATGTCACATCCAGTTTTGGGTTGGACACACACCTGTGACTTTTGACTGAATCGGACTGTCCCTCCGAATAAAGGAGAGGCTGCCATATTGTGTCATGTCCTTGCTGTAGCTCTGTTACTAATGCCACTTCAGCTTAGCTGCTGTGGTGCTCACACACGACTCAGAGCAGTGATGTTACTCCAAGTGTCTGGAAAGTTAAATTTATCCCCCTCATAGAAATGTAGAATCTGTCGGCAGGGACGTAGATTTTAGCAAGTGTTCTGGTTTCTGTTTGTAGTACGCTTGTAGTCCGAGTAATATTGATCACGTATCAGCAGGCTGAGCTCTGATGACGATTTAGCTTCTTATTCATCTCTATAAACGGACATCTGCAGCAAGTTCAGCTAACAATCTGCTGTAGATCAAAAATTGAACACATTTGATAAATCCCCTGGCACCATTTGGCGATTACCGTTCAGCGTTTAGATTTCCCGACTTCCTCAAATGCGTCAGAAATGATCTGACCTCCGTTCAACAACCTTCTCATTTTAAGGTAGTTTTCTTCTCCTGTTGAGGACAGACCTGACGAGGCTTTATGCTGACTTGTTACTAATCTGCATCATGATGACTTCAGCAAGTGTTCATTACACTGACGAGTGTTGGTTTACACAAGCTACGTTGTATTCTGATGATAAAACATGATGATCTCTTTCTCTCAGTCAGAGGGTGGACCGACTAACATCACTGCTCTGAGTCGTGTGTTAGCACCATAGCAGCTTCTTCACGATGATGGCAATGATGGTTTTTCCCCTAAAGGAGCAGTTCGCCCCTGGAAAAAGCTGCTGTCAGTTAAAGCTGGTGTTCTCTGTAATCAATAGAAGCAATCATATTTGAAATTGGCGCCATAGCTGTGGAGGAAGTTGTACAAACAGCTTGTGGTTTCTCCTGTTCTACATTCCTACAACACCCAGCATGCATTGCACCCCTCCCTCTGAAAGGAACGGCCCAGCGAGAGACGCTGGAGTGAAATGCTACCATTATCAGAAGGCTCAGAGCGGGACAGAATCTGGAATACGATGAGAATATTACCGGTGGATCGTCTAAAAAATCTTCAAACCTGACGATTCTGAACGAGACATGACATCGGAGGCGGGCGTCCTGGATTGAGGAAGTGTAGTTTAGCGAGCTCCCTGCGTTTAACGTAGTCTGGCGAAGGGTTTCCTGGGCCCATTGGAGAAGTGGATGGCATCCTGCAAATTTTCCTACCATAATGGCATCAGCTCCTCATAATAGCATGATAGGACTGAGGTTGAAAATCGGCAAACTGTTCCCTTTAATGTCCACCGGGTGTTTGTTTGCTATCTGCCTGATTCCCTGTGAATGGAGGGGCACCTCTGTAAAAGAAAAGGGTGCACTAGATTAACAACAGAAGACAAAACAAATAAGTGTAATTGCCCACAGGGATGTGGAACAATAATTGTTTTCTCTCCATTATCTTGTTTTCATAATTATTGGAATCTAAAATGGCTTTTATCTTTGATGAATCATCCAGCCCTCATTTGTACCTTCAGACACAGGAGTGACTCAGAGAGCTTGACATAAGGACAGGAGGCGCATCAGAACAATATATAAACACACAACACAAAGTCAAACACAGTGATGACTGGTCAGGCTGACTCATGAGGCCGGGGGATGTGTTTTGTAGACCCCGTGTTTCAGGGTCACAGCAGACACCAGCCCTGGCACAGACTGCCTGTCTTCCATTATAACAGCAGTAGTATGATGGGCCTCAGAGACCAGGCATCCAACAAGCCATTATATTGATGCTGCGCTTGACAGAAACACAGAGAGTAAGCATCAGACCTCGTCTGGAACTAAATGACAGATAACCCCCCTTTCCTGTCTGAGTCTCACTCTACTTCACTCTCTCTCCCTTCTCTCCCCCTCTGCCTTTCTTCATCTTTTTGTCTCTCTGTCCTCTCTCCGTCGTCATCACTCATCTCTCTTTTTAACTCCCATTCTAGCACACTGTCTTTACTCTGCTTTTATCTTCCTGCCTCTCTTCCCTTTCTTCTTTCTTCCCCATCTCCCCGAATCTGTCTCTCTCTCTCTCTCTCTCTCTCTCTCTCTCTCTCTCTCTCTCTCTCTCTCTGTCCGGCTCATCCTGCCATTTCAGCAGACCTGGCAGCTCTGTACGGACGATGACTCTCCCCTCATCTCACGCATCCAGGGTGGGGCAGGCCGAAGCCGGGCGCTGAGCGGGCATTAGTGTCAGCACGACAATGTGGAGCGAGCGCTTAACGGTACAATTTGGAGAGCTGACAGGATTCACAGCTTTAGTTCAGCGGGGGCAGAGCACGGAGAGGACACGGAGAACCTGGAAATGAAGGCTGGGGATGACGACATCCTTCCAGCACCTTCCAGAAAACCACAGCATCACCGACACAGACGAAATAACACAATATGGTCTTTATTACCAGGGAGTCAGTGGGAGCAGATGTGTTTTATTCTGCCATTCTCTGCATTTTAATTGTGACTCGCCTGATATGTAGGAATGAGAGCTGTAATAATCCAATAAAGGCGCTCAGCATGCTTCATACGGCTGTAGAAGTGTGTCAGTACAGCCATAAATCTCTTTGAAACCACGCTGACGGTCCGCTGGAGACCAGACTGAGAGGAAATAAAGCAGCAGGCTGCAGAGCAGATTAACAGACACACATACCTGAGAGAGATCGCTGTCCCCATGTTGGTCATAAGGTTTAGAGTGAACAGCTTGATGAAGAGCAGTAGTTAAAACGTTACTTTTGTTACATGTCGACTCTCCCTCACCAAGACAGAGCCATAAAACGAGGCCACGATGCAGAATTCATCGTAAGGTCTCAACACTTCTGTTTACATTGTGTCAGAGTGACTAAAGGTGGGAGAAAAAACATGAACTGAATTACCGTACATTACAAAAATACAAAGCTTTTTCACTAGCAATATGCTTTCATAATATTTATCCATTATTTGCATATAATTACTGATAGTCTGATGGCACATTCATTATTTAATAAACCCAGTTAATGTTATGGGTTCATATGAACTATGGAAATTAGGCCAAAATGTTCAGGGAAAAACGCTGATCAATCCAGACGCTGGTTTATCATCAGCCTCACGTGACTGAATGAAACGACAATAAATGTTAAAGTTATTGTTGCTGACTCAGAGTCCGTCTCTGACTTCAAACAATCTCCAAGATTTCAAATGTTTGCGCTCTTGAGCGCCTCCCACTGACAATAATTGATCATTACAAGAGCACTCTTCCTCATTTAAGCCGATGTCTACGTCTCACTGGATCCATCCAGAAGTACTTCAGATTCCATCTCGGATCAAGGAGCGAGGTAATTTCATTTAAGAGACTTAGGAAGCACCCAGAGTTGATCTACTACTTTGGCAGAGGCGTGCTGTGACCTTCCTCTATCTGGGTTTCCAGCCCGAGCTCCAAAATAATCACAAAAATATGGTAATATTTTAGAGCGATGTAGACCGTAAGTAGTCTGGAAAAATGTCAAACTTTTATATGTCTGTCTGTATTCATGTCTGTAACATAAACACCTCAAGGAAATCAGTCAAAGTTGAATTCATTAAACTTCCATAAGATAAGACAGAAGTGAGGCTTCATTCACACCTACAGTCCGTTTGTTTGCTCTGAATCAAAGACCAAATTGTTTCAAAGTTGCATTTTGCCTCGAGTTTGGTTTGTGTTCACGCGGCAGCTTTTACCGGCAGACCAAAAGTTTTGGTGCGCAAGGAAACTGCTCTCTGATTGGTCAGAATTTCCATGTGGGAAAACTCGCTGAAGTAAACAATAAGGGAGAGCGCACTCCTCAATCACACTCAACACGACTGCGGACTTTGTTTTGTTGAGGTTTTTTACTTTGTTCCACAGATCGATCAGTTCCACTCTCCTTTAGTTTTTCACTGAACAGTTTCCTCCGTGTTCTTGTTTCCTCGTCACTCCCCCCCGTCTGTCTTCTACTCATCACGCTGAGTGTCTGTCTCTGCCAGTGTCAGTGCCTGTTAACAACACACAATGCAGTGTATTGGTTTGATTCCTGTTATTGGTCCTACTTTAAGTCAGTTTATGTTCACACCTGAATGGAACGGGACCGTGGTTCGTTTGGAGACGGATGAGACCCATCTTTTCTAGTGGACCATGGCCCACTGGTTTGGTCCGCACCACAGTTCGATTGCGTCTTCTCACCTTTGCTCTGAAAGTCCGGACCAAAGCTGTCAGGTGTGAAAGCACCCTTCTCACATACATATTGGACTTAACTTCCTTGTTTTAACGTTTTCTTTTTATACCATATTTAAATTTTTTTCCTTAACCTAAACAACTTTTTTTCAGTTCCTACTTAGAAATAGAAATACTTCAACTGTTCATGAAAAATAGCTTCATGAAGAGATCATCGTATCAGCTCAAGTATTCGTCAAAGTTGACTTCGGCGACACCATCAGAAATCTCTTGGGTGAAAGAGCGAGAGTTTCGCGCAGAAAGCTCTGGAGGTACTGGCACATAATTTGTGCCACCACATCGTAATGTGGTCCCACTGAGTGACACAGAAAGGCTTCCGTGTTAGAGGCGCAAAATATATCTCAGCTGAAAGATACAAGTTTGACATGTCTATAGACTCAATTAGAAAAGGGTTCATTTTATTTTCATGACACGTTAAGGTGCAAATACTGTGCATTTACATTATTATAAAAATAAAGCTTAGGATGATGATAAGCGATTACTGACCCGTCACTTCCCAAAAAATGAGTAAGAACATGAAACGTCACAGAAATGTTTCCTTTCTGTGTTATTATCAGAAACAAGGAGCTTCACAGGCGGTTTACAGCGTTTAGTCATCTGTCTCAGGCACATCAGACGTAACTGATCTATTTTAAACAATGCAGCCGTCTCGACAGGCCGAGCGACGGCTTGTGTTTTACTTAAACCAGCCCCAAAGCCTATTTCTACACTTCACATCTATTTTCTTCCTTTTGTGTGTGCATGTATGTAGAGTGACTGTGTAATGAGCTCGAAGCCAATATGGGTGAAAATAAAACACCATCAGGGACCAAATTAAAAAATAATCGATCACAGCAGGTCTTCAAACATGACGTAAAAAAAGATATAGAGTGTAAGGTCTTTAACATTAACGTTCAGATTTGGTCAGGAGATTTTTGCACAATCTGAGGTCTTTAACTAATACTTTAGGGAGTTAACATCAGGGTCTAATCTAATGCAAATAAGTGAAAGTGTCAGCATGAATGTGTTTCTCAAGAGTGACATTAGTGTCAGAAATCACACCCTGCTTCCTGACACAATGAGCAAAAAGTCAAAACTTTGTAACTTATATATATATAATAAAACTCCATTCTACCTACAGAGATTGCACCTTTTAAAGTCTCAGGTTTCTCCATTTCCTGCCCTGAAAAAGAAATGTGTTTCACTTTATCAGAGTCCAGGGTAAAAGGATCTATGGTGCTGTGCTGAATACTGTGCAGATTGTAAATCCCTCTGAGGCAGAACGATTTTGGAGCTGCACAAAAAAAACTTGACTTGATTCAGCTTCCAGCGTGTTTTCTTGCACTGTGATCTGTTTGTAGCAGTATAGAGACATCAGCTTAACAGCAGGTAGTTTCATCGCAGCTGAAATGATGAGATATCAGACGCCGAACACAACTGTGTGCCTACTCTAAAACCATTTTGTTCTGGCCCTCAGACACATGCAGGGAGACTATTACTCATCAGTGTTCACCATGCATCTTCCCTGACACTTCTGAGCACATTCAGAAAAATAATCTTGACTTCTTGACGAGCAGAACCAAAGTAGGGAACGCACTGTTCTTTAGGGAGTAGAGTGCATGGAAACAACTGTAAAGGTGACGATCCCGCCTCACTCTCGCAGCTGCCTCTCCTCTTGTACTGTATCTGTGGAGAAGATAGGAATCAACACTGTATGCACAGAAGCTTCTATATGATCACTGATGGTGCAAATAGGCAGAAAAGCCATTTCAGGCAGGAAATGAGAAGGCAGCGACTTGTGGAGGTCCTCCAAAAAGATACTTATCTGCCAATCAGAGAGGAAATCTGAGATAAGGGAAAAGCGGATCGCAGCGGAAGACACACGAGGAAGAGAGGTGTTGGGTGAGAAGTGAGGGTGAGGAGGTGAAGGAGAGAGCGATGGTGAGAGATACGACGGGGAACAAGAGAGTGCACGGTGTTCAGATTGCAGGAGAGCGAGGGAGGAAGACGTGGAGTGGGTAATAGATTGCTGCTGAAAAAGCACACGTGGGTCATGGAAGAAAAAGAGGTATGCAGGAGAGAGAGCAAGTGTGACTCAGACAAATGAAAAGTGTGTGAGTGAGGGGAGGGGGGGCGCACGGGTGTAATGGAAAGAGAACATCAGACTTCTTTTTTCACCTGCTGCGGTTGGGGAAGACACCAATTTGGCCTCAAAGTGAACATTAGATGGAAATGTCATCTCCATGCAGGTAATTTACTCTCCCCTGCTTAAAATGTGCTCTTCAAAATGGCAAAGGCCAAGAGAGAGGAGGCTGATGGCCTCATGCTCCATGTAATCATGAGTGGGAAGAGCCAGCTGAAATGACTCCCCCCGCAGAGGATTAAATGAAATATTCTAAACTTCAAAATGCTATGGAGCTCCAAATGTTCCCTGTGAAAGCAGCTGAGAGGAACTCTCGTTTTGTGTTGAGCATCCCCTTTGGACGGGTTGCTTACCTCTTTGATGATGTTGTCCTTTTCGTCCTCTTGCTTCCTTTTAACTGTCTAAATGAAGACATTTTCCCTTTGCGTGCGGGAAATCACTTCCTCCCAATCCGACCTGGTGACAGCAGCGACGGGCATTACAAAACAATGATATAGAATTAGTCAATCTTCTTGCTGTTGGTCTGGTTTGCTTTGTTGCTCATAGTGTTTCATGTCCAGTTTAAAACTTCTTAAAGTACATTTTAATACATTAAAATGCAAAATAATTCATAAAGGAACTACATTCTTTAAATCAATAATTCATGTTGCATATTGAATACAGTGGAAACAGCATAAAGCATTTACAGTGATCAAAAGATTGAAAAAGACAATAGACTGTTTAAAAGAAGTGGAAGTAGCCCCTTCATTCACAAGTGAAGCAACATTGACCCTCCGCTAAGCCCCTCCCTTGAACGTCCACTGTCCAATCCTGTGTTAGCAACCGTAACTGGGCGCGGGAGGCCGGTTTAGCTTTCAGAACAAGGACAAATGCCAGTATGGAATCTGCAAGTCCGACAGCAGATATCCTCAAAGTTTAGAAGGGACCTCTAAACTTCTCGACATTCCGCTGACAGATTCTGGATGTAGCGTTCAAATGCGTGCTGTCGTCCTTTCTGTCGACTTCTCTCTGATGTTTGGGAACTATGTTTCCAGAAATATGCTGTTCTTTCCATTGGAACATCTCCCACTTTTGAAAATATATATATATTTACATGCCGCTGCGAAAGCTTGACAGTAACCAAGGGGGGCGGGGCCTCACGAAGGGTCAATTGCGGGGTTGCCTTTAACTTGCGTTCTTTCTAACAGCCAGCAGGGGGCGACAACACTGGTTGCATAATGAAGTCAATTATATGTAAGAGCCTACTTCACTGATTATTATCTAAGTTATCATTTATGGTTACAGGACACACAGTTTGTAAATCATGGTTAGAGTCAAGTGGACAATAAATCCGGGTATGCTTTCGGGTGTGGCCACCAGTGATTGGCACCGCAGTAACATGTTGAGCAGAAAAGAGGCGTAGTGATGCGAATCATTCTTATACAAATCCTGTTAAATCATTTGCTTAAAGTAATCAAGTTCTATGTTTACAGTGTATTTTTCCAATTCCAATTTATTACTTTTACGTCGCTGTTTGCTGCTGTGTGCACATTCAACAATGTGATGGGGGGAATAACAGATACATGTCCTCTCAGTGACAAATGCAACCTTCTCAAAACTGTGACAAACTATGACAAACTGCCGTCAACCATCCAACCAGACTTCAGCAGCAAAACTGAGTGTTCCTCAGACCAGCTTGTGTCTTCTACTTAAACAACAGGAAACAGTCACAGCTGCCAGTGATGGAGACAGGAAACAAACAGTGTGCCTGTGGCGAAGGCCTCCATCATCAAGTGGATGCCTCCTTAAGCCTTTCCTTGGTGAGGGATAAAACTTTATTCCTGTAAAAATGATTTGAAACAGTTTAATGCTGTATAAAAAAATGAGCTTGGGTGGAGGGGGAAGACTAATCATGACAAACCTTTCAAAATAAAATGTCTAAGATGAAAACTAAGACATGAATTCATTTATTCATTTAATGGTTCACTGATTTATTCGACTTCTTTAATTTGCTATACTTTTAATTCAGCTTTGGGCACTTTGCGGCTCCGTAAAGGACAGCAGGTAGCTACACAAAAGGATGCTGATCAGTTGACAAAGCAATAGGAAACATCCATCACATTTTTATTACACTGGTGTCTCTCTGAATGCTCAGTTGGAAAACAAAAGTGTACAAATGTGTCTCAGCTCTCCAGTTTGTAACGGGCCTTTATTTTCCCGCAGGAAACATTCTCCTCTGGCAAGCTGGGTGGCTCAGATAAGCAAGTGTGCTGTCAACTCAGCACCTTGGCTCAGTGGTAGAAAACAGTCCAATCAATACATCATTAATCATCGGTTTAATGTGGCCAAGCCCGATGTGGACAAGCATTAAAATGGAGGGATTAGTGGGAGGAGAAATGAGCTTGACGGCTCGCATGTGAAGTCTCCGTAAAACAGAATCCAGATAAATGATGTGAGAGAAATTTGTTCGGAGTGCTGAATCGAACCCGAAGCAGGCAGCCATACAGGCTGTGTGTGTGTGCGTGGGTGTGTGTGTGTGTGTGTGTTTCTGCTTGCAAAATGCATCCATATATCATACATGTCAGTAATGGCATTCATCTTTTCAATGTCTCATGTTAAAGATAACTTCATCATGTGAGTGCATCCGGTTGTAACTGCTTTGCTACAACCAGCATTTTCACCAATCTGTAAAGCTGTGATTCATCGCGCTGCCTCATCTGAGGGGACTCGTAAGGTATGATTTATCTCCGGCACAGACATAAAAATTGACTAAGGGACAAAATCACATCACAACAACCATCTCACCTGTGCTGATATGGTCCCCAAAGTATCATCGATAAAATGGAATCATCAGTTAATAAATAAATGTGAGCTGGATCAACATTTTACTCGTGCGGTCATTGGTAGAAATAACATTCAGCTCAAAAGAAAAAATATTGCATGAGTTTCAACTTGCAGGACTTCCTCTTCACTACATTACTGCTCTAAATAATGAATGCTGAGCACTCAGAAGCTCTCCCGTCCGTCTGTCTCCGCCTGTGCTGCCCTGCTTGCGCTCCTATTGTGGGACAGTGCGAGTGACAAGACCCGGCCAGCCCTCAGACAGCCACACTTGAGCCGTTTTCCCTTTGCCATAAATTTTTCACCAATTTGTCAAATCCCTCGGAACATGTAACATGCCCTGACCTCCCGCAGGCTTCATGTGGGCCACTGTGGAGAGAGAGGAGGGTTCAATTGCTGCCACCAGCAGCGAGCGGCAGTTGGAGCTAAATCCTGAGGTGAGGAAAGAGGGGATCACAAAATTGGCACCCTGAGGTGCAGTGGGATTATGCATGTATTCTGTGTCCAAAGTAAATCCCTCTCACTTACTGTTACATATCTTGATCACTGCGCGTCAGTCAGTCTGACACCTATAAAGTCTGTAAATGAGGGGTCCCCTTGAGGACTGAAAATGGAGCACGTGCTAAAGTGCAGTTCCATGAGTGTCCACTTGAGGCCGGCTCCAAAAGTGAGTCGATCCCCACAGAGCAACATGTTTAAATGTCCACCTTTAAATCAGACTTTATCATGTTTACAGCTGTACACATGATGCTTTTGGTCTTTATCTAAAAGCTAATTTATATATTCATGGTGTTCATGCTGTCCGGAGTTAAGTTTATATAGAACTTAGCTGATTAATTTATATTCAGACTTGAAGTTACACATAATTAAGCGTGTGTCTGCTAGAGTGAAGGGTGGGTGCTGCTAACCTCAGCTATTTTTAGCCACTGAACTTAACATGTCAGCCCTGTTTGTGTTGTTTGTGCCTTTTGGAGGATTTTTCCTTTCTTTTTTCAAATGCGCAAGAAACTGAGGTACGCTGAGCTTGCAGCCGACGCCCAAAAATGTGGCTGAAAAGTGAAGGTCCGGCCAGTTGAAGAAGGCTGCAGAGGCTTCATATCAACAGCGAGACTTGGGGAGCTGGTTAGCTCAGTTGGTAGAGCAGGCGCTCCATGTACAGAGGCTACAGTCCTCAACACACTGATCGCAGGTTCGACTCCCAGTCTGCCGATCCATTTGGTGCAGGTCAGCCCCCATTCTCTACTCCCCATATTTCCTGTCTCTCTTCAGATGTCCTGTCAAATAAAGGCAAAAAGCCCCCCAAATAATCGTAAAAAACCAAGACTTCTCCATGAGATGGGGGTGCGAGGCAGGGCCCTCCGCCAAGCCTTAAAGGAACCTCTCCAGAGCTGCTGAAAAGGGCAGTCATTGGCTCTGGATGAAGCGAAAAGACCTCACATGGGCTCTCAGGTGAGCAGATGGCAGACGCCAGGATTCACGGCTGAACCCTCTGCAGGCGTCGTAGGAAGGAGGGCGACCCTAAAGATGCCACTTGACAACCCTGCGGAGTCGAGGCAGCAGCATGCTTTGTGTGATCAACTGAGCGATTGGAACAACTAGTCCTCGTGAACAAAAATGGTTCAGATTATAAAACTTGCCGAGCGGTTAATTGTTCTAACAGACTGTCCAGTTCTAATATTTGTATGTTAGAACTAATAAGCAGGTATTCAGCAGAGTGTTACGTCGTTCAGTGTTGTTTTTGTGGCGACCCTTTCAGAGGAGTCAGGATTGTTTTTGGCTCGTTCAAATATGGTCACTGCTGGTTGAAAAAACAAGAACAACATGGCAATAGACAGAAGGCCAAACTGGATGCTTAAAAAAAGCCAGTTAAGTGTAAGTGGCTCAGTCCGCTGAAAAAGGCTCCAAAATGTATCACAAAAATAATTAAAAATGTACGATCATTTTCCGATGAAGAGGACAAATACTGTCCCCATTGTTTAATACTTTCATATCAGTGTAATGACAAATGAACGCCCAGATTTCTTTCTCTTTTTACAAATAAAATGCATACATAAATCTATAAATCTATGTATTCTACAGCACGTAAATCATTCCAATGTTCTCATTAAAGACGGAAAAACAACGCCAGCATCAGAGCCAAACAGCTGATTCGTCTGGACCGCCTCTTTACGCTTCTTAATTAGAGCGAGAGAGAAGACAATGTTTACTGAGGGCAAACTGGCTCTCTGAACCTTGAGGAACATGCCGTGCATATGTGCAGATTTTAAATTTTTTTTGGATCATAATCTCAGTGTGCACTTTAATTTGAACTCAGCACGAACCCTGAAGGAGCACAATGTTAATATGGGATAATGATTGTTGGCAGAGAAATGTCTTAATATGAATCCAGAAGCTTTTTATTTTTATTGTTGACAAAATAAATCTGACAGTATTAAGTTGCGATTGACCCAAAAACCTCACCATGACCGATCCTGCCAGCCCTCTGCCGGCGTTTCCCTCGATGTCATGCTAGCTCTTTTGGGGCGAACAGACGTCCTGCCAGCTGATGTTCACACCTCCCCTCAGCCTTTGGAAGTGAGGGTCAAGCATGTGCAATTTTTATTAGTGGGGACTAATGTTCTCCCAGAATCCTTTGTACGAAATGGAAGCCGATTAACCCGCTAGCCGAGAAGTGTTGGCCAGCAGAAAAGAAGTGGGCATGAAGGCATTTTGATTTGGGCCCCCTGCTGAGGGTGTGACAGACAATCTTCGATAAAAGTTAACCCCTGGATCTTTAACAGCAGGAGAGTGGCATGCACTTTAATCGACCCCCTCTTGAATCCTCTTGTATAATCACACCTCCGCAACTGTCCCAAGATCCCGACAATGTGAGAGCTGATGAGGGACGAAGGGGTGTGTGTATGATTTTCTCTTTGCTTCACCACTAAAAACCAGTTCATCTTTTGAGCGCATGCCTGACTAATTCTTTGAGTTCTGCAGGGATGACACATTTATAAAGGCCAACTTGGAAGTTAGCGTGGTCCAGGTTTCCTCATTACAAAGCCAAATGGGATTTTTCCTTTGGACTTTTGGCAAACAAATTATTTATCATACTTATACATTTTGTTCAGCAGGATAATCTTAACAAAAGAGGATTTCTTTATGATTTTTGAAGCATTAATGGAATTGCCCGAAGTACAAAAGCCAACTCCCACTAAGCTTCCTTCTTCCAACCAAGTCTGATTAAGCAACTTCTTAGAAACACCTTTTTTGAAGACGTGGAAATCTCTTATGCTTTTGTTAAACATGAAAATTTATTATATAGAACTGTGGACATGGACAGGAATTTTTATACAGCTCTGGAAAAAATTGGGAGACCACTCCAAATGTTCCTTAAATCAGCTACACGTCATGGTCGGCCCAATCCAGATGTGAACCATTGAAACCTCCTGAATGTGATCAAGAGGAAGATGGACGGTCATGCCATCGAACAAAGCTGAGCTGCTCCAAGAGCGGCCTGACGTCACCCAGCAGCTCTGTGACAGACTGGAGGAGAGCATGCAGAGATGCATGAAAGCTGTAATTAAGGTTATTCACCAAGTATTCTGTTGTTTAAACATGAACATGAACTTGTTTTCTTTGCATTATTCAAGCTCTGAAAAACATCTTTTGGTCGTCAGTTTCTGCAAATAAAAGACCTCAATGAGAATTTTTGATTTGGAAGACGGAGAAATGTTGTTTATAAAAGTCTGTTTTTTCTTGTTGCTCCAACATGATGGCATTTAGGAGGGCAGGTGATGAAGTATGTAGAGCCAGGACAGGAGACTGACTTTCAGTCATGCATGGGACTCTCGCACCAAAGTGGAATTATTTTATTTAACTAACATAACTTCATTCAGTTAATTCTCTTGAGTTGTCTTGTTGTAATTTCCTTACAATGATGTGACCTTAAACACAACCTATTTCTTAACCTAACAAAGTTGTGCTGCATAAACGTAACCAAAGTGCAACTGTTCTTTGTTGCACCAAAACAACTCGCTGTGGTTCAGGAAGAGATGGTTGCATCAACGTTCACTTCTGGTTTCACACAGGACACAAACAGCAGGCTGGATGAAAGAGAAAGAGCCGTCCTCAGAGAGCCCTGAAGGCTGCTGAACATGTGCTTCTTGTAACCAAGGCCTTACTTAAGGCTTACGGCCTTTGTGCTGACTGACACAACAAGGCTACTCTCATCACGGACATAAAATGTATTTTGAAAAACATCAGAATGGGTCTTTGCACATAAATCTTTATATTATACGTCCATATTTCACAAACTGCTGTGAGAGAAGAGAACATGAAGTACAAATCACTTCAGGGGTTCAGGACTCACTGATGCAGCACTCTTGTTGTGTTACGTGACTCCTTCGAAGGATATGAAGTTACAACCACATGCAAAACAAGAAGCCCAATTATTTGCTATTTATCACTTAGTTGTAATTAATGCAATACATAATTTTAAAGCTCTTTATGATGGAGTTGTCCATACGCACATTAGATCAATATGAAGGTAGTTATAAGGCATTTGCATAGGCATGCAGAATTTGCCCTATTACAGCGATAGAGGTCAAAGGTCAAATTATGTTGCTGTCAGTGTCATGAAAATGTGACTGGTAGATAGAATATAATCTAAGCTTTACAATGATATGTGACTTCATGATATTCTGTGTATGTTAACTCTTTTACTGGCTCTGTGTCAAAAATGGCCAAAAAAACATGAAAAAATTGTAATGATGGAGGGATGAAAAAAGGAGTGATGGCATATAGAAAGCTACCATTGGTGAAATGGTATCATATATTTTCCAACACTAGGGAACTTTATAAAAATCACTGTGACACATGGTCCCTCCAAATTGGCACAACGGACAAATTCTGGTGGTCTGGCTCATGGACTAACGTCATAACAAATCATGTTTAATGTTGAGGTATGTCTGCATCAGCACCGGGGATTAGGCAGGTTTGATGTGATGGGTATTTATACTGTACATCACAGGAGGATCTAAGTGTGCACAGCATACTGTGATTTACTACTCTGACATGAAGGTAATGCACTGAGATGAGATGCCGCCAACAACTGACACTCAGAAGACGATTGAATTAATGTGTGCAATCTATTTAATTACATCAGAAAATTCTGCAGTTTAAGTATATATTATTTACAACGATGATCACATACTTTAAATACACCTGGTCGATTAAAGAGGGGCTGGATATTTACTTTGATAGACCTGTTTGTCTAGGATTTTATACGTGTTAAAAATGCACATTTTTAATCTAAGAGAGTTAGGTGTTTAATATACACAATGTTCCCTTTAACAGCTTTCATTCATTTTGACTCCCGATGTTTTCTGCATATGGTACAACCCAATGACTGCATATATAGATGGACGACGCGTCTCCATCTGCTCCCATTGTACGAAAGTGATGTCATCTGGAGCTCGAGCTGCACAGTAGAGATCAACGGGTGATGCCGCCGTAGCCACTTCCGCTAACCAAAACACACACTTAGCTAAAAAAACGGAAAGGATCTCGCTCGGCGGCGTGTTTAACAGCAGAACAGCTTTTTGTGTTGATCGAGGTTCGTTCACAGGTATGGAAACTTCAGTGACTGTAGTGATTGTTTTAGTTACGTCTCCTCTCGCGGATCGTCCTCCACTCTGCTAATCCGGAACAGATCGGCTGCAGGAGCCGTATTTGTCAACAGAGCTGTCAATCATCGTTTTTATAGCATCAAATAACTTGGAAAAAAATAAAAATAAAATAAACTTGGAAATGAACACTTAAATGTAAATCAGACGTAAATCAGCATGATAAGAACTAACTATAATGACAGAAACCATGTTTCAGAAAAATGTATTTGACGTGTATTTTGATTTTATAGTTTGACTCATGTCCCATCTGTTAACATGGAGGAGGCGGGCTTTATGAGCTATACTGCAGCCAGTCAGCAGGGGGCGATAGAGAGGGTTTGGCTTCACTTTTAGGGAGCTGTCATGTCGTCCATCTTTTTATACAGTCTATGGTACAACCCCCAACGCAAACTCCAACAAAGCTTAATTTCAGTTTGTCACTTTGTTAATCTAGAAAGTTCTTTACAATCATTATTTCATTATTTACAGAGCTGCTAACATTGCTCTTGTTATCATCGAGCTAACTGTCAATAGGTTCATGTGTCTTTGTTTAAGGGTGCTCAGTCTCCAGACATGTTGTGTAACCCGGCCTGGAAAACACAGCTTGTATAATAGCCTGCTGAATACATGTTGACAGTACATTTAGAAGAAATTCCCAACTGGCTGAAATGATTTCCAATGCACTTTATGTTTTGCAAAGTCCATGGATGAAAGCTTCTCAAGCCATTAGCACTTACTTGACTAATGCAGTCCTCCAGTTCCTGTGTTTATCACTTGGACATTACAGTGGAAGCCCCAGCAGAGCCGCCTCTGCAGTCATAGGGTGATCAACTTTCACAGACCCCCCATGTTAATACACGCTTTGGCAACCAACCAGATCTCAACCATCTCTCCACTGTTTTGGCATTGTCCTGTGGTGTATAGGGACCGTTATCAACAGCTAATTAATGTGTAATGAATGGGCTTTTTAAATGGAGAGCAGGATAACAAATGTGCTGCGGATGCTAGCGCTGCACTAATAAATCAAACAAGCGACTGTAACCGTGCAGCGCTCTCACGCACACTCAGACTTTATGAATGAGCTGTCAGCGCTGCTCCGTCCAGAGATGGCAGCTGAAGTTCAAAGCTCCGACCTTTGATGGGACGTTTTCCTCTGTGTGTGTGATGTGGTAGCTCTCAGGAAGGGGGTAAAAAAACATTTGACCCTTTGACTTTTTCTTAAGTGACCAAGTTTTAATAAGGGCCAGTAGGTTGCCAGTTCTGTGCAACAAAACCAGCAGAATGGCCGATTAAAACCAGCCCTAAGGCAGCCAAAACGTAAACCAGCCAAATGCAAGGAATACAAACATGCACCCACAAAATCACATTGCTATCATTGCCAAATGATCTTGATGACTCCAACGATCAAAGTTGTTATTTCTGGCAAAATGATCATAGCAATAAAGTTTTCCCATATCCCTGCAGCCCTAATGTCTCAGCAATAAAGGCAGTTGTCCCTGAACATTTCTCCTTATAGGAGCAGCTGTTTAAACGCGGTGCAGATGGGCAGGGTGACAGAACAGCAGTGTTGTGAGCTTATTTTATTGAATTGTCATGTTATGTCAGTTAGTAAGCGTGGAATGATCTGCAGTCATTTTTTATATAAATGATTAAATACGAAATTTAATTAATAGATACTATTTATGTGTTCAAAATAGGTCTACCCAACAATTCAGAGATTAAACCGAGCAACCCTAAAGTAAGAGGTTAGCTTAAGACATTTAGGCCCTGTGTCCACTAACGCCGCTTTCTGTGCTGGCAGCGCCCACAGCCTCAATTTCGCCAGCGCTTACTGTTGCTAGGTTACGAAAGTTGTCTGGCGGCACTTCTGCTTCCTTCTATAGTGATCGTTAAGTCTGTTTTAAATTGCTCTGTATGCCTTATATTTGCTTTTATTCAAGGAAAAAAAATCATGTCCTGTCTTTAGCAGCAGCGCTAAACATGGAAATTGTACACTCAAAAAAACAAAAGACTACACTTTGGCTCCGCCATTGTTTTGGCGAAGTTGATATCAGAAGTCCCACCCCTTCTTCATTTTGATTGGTCACATTGGAACACGGGTCTGTATAGAACATAGGCCAGCGCAAAAAACGCCGTTACTGGACACAGACCCTTAGTGGACACAGGCCCTTAGTGGACACAGACCCTTAGTTGACACAGGCCCTTAGTGGACACAGGCCCTTAGTGACAATGACTGAAACAGTTACAGGTAGAGTTTTTTATTTTTATTTTTTTACAGGCATTAATAGTTTATTTTTTTATTTTTTTTTATTAAATAAAAATGTTGGAAATTTTTTAAACTCAAACCATGATCATGTTTTTAAAACCTTACCAGCTAGTTTTGGTGCCAGTAACATCTTAACATTCACTTTATTTACTTTTGAAAGTCTAAAACTCACAGATAACAGTTTTAGTTTCGCCGAATGTTGCTTATTTATTTTGTCCATGTGACTCTTTCATTTTGAAAACCTAACCACAATTATTGCACCATAGATAAACTTCACATCCTGAGGTGTAGAGCTGCTGACCAAGCTGCCATATTTGACAATTCTGGAGTAAAAAGCATTGTGCATTAAATGCAAACTAGCAAGACAATGTGAGAGGTATCTAGAGCTAATAATACCATCGTAGATCCTTGACATCATGTCACGTTGTTATCATTTAGTTTCTGCTGATATAACGCCTGGTGAACTTATTGCTCTGGGAACGTCTTCTGCCTCCAATTAGCTATTGTTGCGGTTTGTTAATGCCTCATTTACAGCACAAGTCAAACATCCTTCTGACATTTTTCCTCCATTGCATAAACAATCCAGATGAAAATGTTGCCATCTGGTGCGACTAAAAACCAAGACCCCCTGTCTTAGCACCATCAGACTTAGTTAGAGAGAGACATACAAAAGGGGGAAATGGAGTTCTCTGCATTGGAAAGCCAACGGGAACCATGAATCATATCCTCGCTCATCAAGTCCCAGCGCTCAGAGTGAGCGTGTTCACGCAGACGAGGCCGTTTGCTCGTTTCTCAGCGGGCCTCATCAGTGAGCTTGTACCACACTAACACATGTGAGGCGCTCTGTCAACCCCCCTCTGCCACCAAGCAGCAACCCATTATTACTAACCCCACACACTGGCACAGCACTGCTGCCCTGAATGCTCGGCAGATTGAAGGAGGGGATTGCTGTTTGTGTGAAATGCTTGGATGTGTGTTTGTGCGTCATGTGACTGACATTTTGGGTAGATACTTTAAAATTGTTTGTGTGTGTATATTTCTTCTCTGGCTGTAGAAAACCAACATCTGCAGCACCGAGGTGAACCGTGTTTCTGCTTACCTGCCCCCGAGCAAGACAATATTTCAGTAATGATCAACCCAGCAGCATCTGGCAACCCTCCTGCCAAGGGGTTGTTGCAAAATGCTGGCGTTCAGTTTTGTTTGTTCATTAAAGGTGTGTGCAGATTAGTATGTAACACATGCTAATGAAAGGTGTTTAACTTGAAGCATTATATCCAACCTGATCTCACAGAAAACCACAGCTGATGAAGCATGATGATGTTGGTTAAAAACATTGACAATTCCCGCTGACACAAAAGCAGCCATGCCAATGAACAATGTCTTGCTCAGAGTTCATTCGTACAAAAGACAACAAGTCTGGTTATATTGTTGTTTACATTGTCATGAATTCTTTAATGTTTTGGTTCATTGTTTTGTTCAACCTTATTATAATCACTGACGTCTTTGTTTATGGGCTATAGATGTGAAATCTAAAGCTCTATCGGTCGATTGAGACCTGCACTTCTAGATTTCTGTACAGTTTTTTTTCACCCATCTGAGGTCTTTACACTGTTGAAGAATAGACTTCAAAATACTACTGCTGGTTTACAAAGCGCTTAATGGTCAAGGGCCAAAATACATTTGTGATCTACTGACACAGTTTGAACCATCCCGACCCCTCAGGTCATCAGGGACAGGTCTGCATTCTGTCCCCAGAGTCAGAACCAGAGAACATGGAGAAGCAGCGTTCAGTTTCTGGAACAAACTCCCAGAAACATGCAGGACTGCTGAAACACTGAGGCTGAAGACTCACCTGTTCACAGCTGCCTTTAATTAAACTATTTTAATACATTTATTTTAAAAACTTTTCTAATTATTTATATCTGCAAAGTAACTTTTACTCTTATTTTTTTTATATTTTAGCTTCTGTTTTGGCTGTTTTTATTTTATCTTCACTTTCCTTTTAATGTCTTGTTTTATGTGTTTTAGCTTTTGTTGTTCTGTGTAAAGCACTTTCAGTTGTCTGGTTGCTGAAATGTGCTGTATAAATAAACTTGCCATCGAGGAACTGAACTCTGTGAAGAAGTAGGACTGTGACTAAATATTGGGCAGAGTGCAATTAATCATGACGAACTGAAATTAACTGAATATTAATTAGTATTTATTAATTGCTGTTGTGTAAATATTCGTCGTTGTATTAAACTTTTGTTGTTTTGTTTTAACCTTCACCAGAGAAGATGCAATGACGTTTCACTGTACATTTGTGCAATGACAATGAAGTATTTTATTCTATTCTAAAATAAAATGCAACACATAAATTCACATGTTTCACAAGTAAATGTTAAGATGACAATACATGATCAATGCTACTTCTGCAGGTACCAATACCCTCGAGCACAGCTTCAGATGGTGACATTGCTAGGCAACTTTTGCATCTGCGTCAAACAGAACTGTATTTCCAGCAATAAACAGGAATAATACTATATTAGTGTGTGTGTGTCTTGATGAACAGACAAAGAATTGTTACATAAATCTGTAACGTTGACTGTCAAAGCTTCATATTAACAACATAGTCTGGAGCCTAATTCCCAAAATAACAAATCAAATGCGGAGTAAATACAAGATCCTTCTTTTTGTTCATCCCAGCTGCTGAGACGTCGTCTGAATTCCTGCTCACACTCAGCAGGCTGTTTAGTCGTGAATCTTCCTGTGAACCAGAGAAAAGACGGAATCAATTCAGTTTGAGTTCTCTGTTTGCGTTTCTGTCACTTCGATCTTTTGGCTGTTGCTTTAAACTGTTTCTTGTTCTGTTTGCTTTGTGCTTTGGCTCTAATAGCCGCATGAATATTTTCCTCTGTAGTCCCATGAATATTTTCCTCAGAGAATATCCTATTTATTTAGAATTCATTTGAACTGAAGTTTGAAATCTTTATTGAACTTTATTCACCCATGTATTACCTCTAAAAAACAAGGAGGGGAAAAATTAGGAGTTCACACCAGGGCTGCCCCACTTTCCTCCGTCACTCAGGACGTTTAAGGTATTCAGACGTGCAAAATTTGCTGAAAAACTAAATTTAGCAAGCGCTGAAAAAGCAAAAGAAAAGCTGTCGTCTGCTTTGCTTTAAACGCTTTACAAACTCTGACCTTCTCTATGAATCACATACAAAATAGCCAGCGTTACTAAACCGTAATAAAACATTGATTAGATGTTAATGATTACAACAAAGCTGCCTTCATTCATCAACAAAACTTTACGCACAAGTGATCATGCAAGAGATTTGGGTTAGGTCGTTTTTTATTAGCATAAAACATAGTAGTCAAAATTTCTGCAGACTGAGCGGGCATGATGTGTCCCCCATACACGTAAAAGGAGGGCAACACAACAAAACAACTTCCTCATAGCAAGTAACTTTAAAATTAAAATGAATTAAGCCATTGTTTACCCATCCATTACCTCTACTGCTTATCCTGTTCAGGGTTGCAGGGGGCTGGTGCCTATCTTAGCCGTCACTGGGCAAGAGGCGGGGTTATACCTGTCAATCACAGGGCTGACACATACAGACAGACAACCTTTCACACTTACGCCTAGATCCCACAGGATCCGTGTCAGGTGCGTTCTGTGTGTGTCGCGGTTCTGGTCCATCAGACGGCACGAGCCCTCGCCCACAGGAAGCGTGTCTGATCCACAGCGGAGCGCTGGCCCAAGCAGCTGGATGATTTTTGTGCTTCTACCATGGCTGAGGACACTACTTAATTAAAATTGTTCTTTTTTCAAGATTTCAGTGTGTTGTTGTTATGGAAACGGAAAAAAACATGAGTCTTAACCGGTCTGTACATGGTGTTTTATTTTGAAATGACCGGATGCTGTATGCTGTTCTCGTGTGTGACTTCCTGTTAATGGGCGCGATCGACTCCGGAGGTTACCACGCACACGGAACGCGCCGGAGACGGATCCTGTGGAATTTGAGGGTCATACCTACGGGCAATTTTAGAGTCACCATTGAACCTAACATGCATGTCTTTGGACTGTGGGAGGAAGCCGAGGTACCCGGAGGGAACAAACGCCTGCACGGGGAGAACATGCAAACTCACAGAAAGGCCCACTACGTCTGAACTGGGATTCAAACCAGGAACCTTCTAGCTGTGAGGCGACAGGCCTGGACAATTGTTCTCTTTCTAATGAAGGCAAACAGGAACATGATTTCCTCCCATTATTTCTACACATACACGACATACATGACGCACCGAGCAGCTGTATGATTTATCTGATCTCATTTTAAGGTGTGTTATTTCCTTTTTAAAACATCATTGTCATTACTCTCAGTACATGAGAGCGACCTGTGGATGTAACTGTCTGTCTGATTGTCGTCTGTGTCTCCATGTACAGTGGGTTCACATAATGTACATTAATCCCACCACTGTGTGCTGTGTGCTATAATTCTGCGCTGTTCAGTAAAGTGCCAGCTGTAATAAAGTTCTCTCATCCAGGGGGTCACTGGTGCTTGATGAGCGGAGAAATTACCCTGTTCCTCATTTTGATGAATGGGCGGATTCCTGTCAGCATTATGTTCTGGCGTATTAGTTATTTTCCTCGAGTGGATAAAGGCTGATGCATGTGTTTTCTGCATCATCCCTGTGTAAGTGCCTGCTTATTGCCCCCGTATATTGTGTAGTTTAATAGTGTAAGATGACATAAGGCTTTTACAGGATCAGTTAGGGTCAAATCAAATTGTACAACAACCTCTGGCGTTATTGTCTATTTAATAGCTTTAGAGAGATAATCTAACAGGGCAGATATTATTTTTGATAACACTTTATTTCAGCACTTAAAGGCCAACATCTGGTCTAATGCCGGCAGCTGTAGGACGGCCTATAATGGCTGCAACGTCTCCTTTCTAGGCACATGCACTCAATTTGTATGTTCACTGAAGTGCTGGTTTCTGCAGATTTACATTGTTTACATGTGTCTGATAACATTACATAAAGCATTGTACAGAAATAGACCTTTTTTGTTCAGGTGACCACAACAGTCATTTCACCTCCCTAAGGAGTATCTGGTATACGATCTAACACCAAACATGCTCTGTGACATCTGCCGTCTCATTTCTAAACCGTCCGTCTGACCGTCTCTGATAACACCATGCACCTGCTCGCGCATGTTACGACACTTCACGACACACAAGTCTCACAACACCGCTCCTCAAAGTTGCCATCAACAGTCTATGGTTACCATGGCAACTGGTGAAAAAACGAAACATTTATAGGTAAGACCAACCGCTAACGTTAGCTGCCCAGAATTCCATTTAATAATGTTAGCTAACCTGTCGTCTTCTTCTTCTACTGAAAAATAGTTTGTGACTCTGGTGATGGCTGCGGCCGGGATGGTGTGGGTAAAAACACAAGCTCCAGACTGGAACAAGTTTATGGCAGTTTACATGAAGTTTGTGGAGTAGTTTGAACCGCAGATTTAACAAAGTACATTTAAATGCACATAACTGCTATTAATTTAAACGAGTATTCGCACATTACAAAAGTATTGAAGTGTATTTTCTCTTGTCTTTATTTGCAGATTTATTATTGAATTAATCCAAAAGTAACTGAAAGTAATCAGTTACTTTAAAATTGTGATACTTGGATTAGATTACTGATTACATTTTTTTTTTTTTACAGGTAATTAGTAACTGTATCGGAATACATTTTTAAAGCGACCCTCCCAACCATGTGTATAACATTCTTAATCATATGAAGTTCAGTTTACTCAGTTTACTGTATAGCAGGCCTATGTGCTCCGGCTGTGGAGTTTCAAAGTAATGAGCGTCTATCGTGCCTGCATAGTTTGATTAAAGATGTTATCATATTGCATAAGGTAAATGTAGGATCTGACGTTTGTAGAATAAGGACTTAAAGTTAGTTTATCTCTTCCTCTGCTGCTTCAACTTGCACCATTTCCCCCTCTTTATTCTTCTCTCCACGTCCCCTTACACTTTATGGATGCTTAATAGTACATTGCCAGAGCGCCTGTTTCCTTCTTATAATTTATAAATAAACTCTCTAATAAAATTGTGATTTTCCAACAGTAGCGCTGTTACAGAACAAACATATCAATATTAAAAAAGTATAAAACCAGGCTTCAGAGTGACTCAGCCTGGAGCTGCAGACTGTGGAACAAATAAAGGAATCTAATCTAAATACGGTGTTGCAAATGTCACGAGTAAAAGATTAATATTGACTGAGGGAAATTAGGCTCCTGGAGAGGGAAACCGCACGTATTAGACGGTTGAGATTGAAAAGGCAACAAGAATTCGTTCAATTTCCCATCTGCCTCTCTCGTTCCCCAATTCAATATAGTTCAGCTTCACGATGCACAGGGTGTGTTTATTTGCATGACGCTGGTGGACAGAGCCAGAACAAAAAGTAAGGTCTTTTTTCCACATATGAAACATTTAACTTGTGTTTTTCTCCCTTGTGTCTCATCCTTCACTGCTCTTTGTCTCTCTCTCATACTTTCCTATTTCACACATTAGCCAATTACAAACACAGGGTAATCAAATCTGCCTTTTAAATCCTCACCCCGGTCATCTGCTGAGCTAGAGGGATAGCATTAGTTATCCATCAGTGGTGATCTGCGGGCTTAAGTTTCTATTGCATTATGGGGCCTAGCTGGGGCAGGTCAATTAGATTTGTCTTTAACGCAGCTGCTCGATGGGGTTTTTTAAAAGGGTCTTTGTACGTGTCGGTGTGTTGATTGTGTGTTAGATACACTATTAGCATGTATGAGTTGTGCCATGTTGTGTGTGTGTGTCATGTCTCTGTTTGTGTACGCCAGCGTCAATGTATCTTTGATTTTCCGTTTAACATCACATGCTTCTCTGCGGCTTGCTCCGTGTGGTGGCGGGGTCAGAGGTCGACGGGTAAGATGGAGCCAACAGGAAGCAACATCTGTTGTCTGACATCTGACAAGGATGGATTGCATGACTGATGCGCAGGGGGCGCATCGAGGGTTCCCGGGTCAGCCGGCGCTCGCCTGGAGGTCAGCAGGGGTCACAGCTCCTCCAGAACTTTCTCCCCCAGCAGACTCCAGGAAGCAAATCAACTTCAAACAGCGGCTGATCATCTGGGGGGTAATCGCAAATCAAATGGAGCCCTCATTCTGGTTGGAGTGCACCATCCTCTTTCTTTTAACGCCAAACAAGAGGCCACTTCCTTTTCTACTCTCCTTTTCTCTTCGCAATTTGTCTTCCTCCTCTCTCTTTGGCTGCATTTATCCCCTAATGGTGATGGAGGAAATTTCCTTTTTACGTGTGGAGGAACCAGTGCAGCAGGAGCGGAGCAGAGCGGACAATATGATACGCAGCTTCATCACATGTGTGACTGTGCATGTATGGTCTGCTCGAGTGCCAGCTGACAAACACACAAGCCCGCACTGAGCCAGCTGCCTTCAGAGTACAGTGGCGGTCTTTGTGCAAACAGTTCAAGCCCACAGCATTTATCCTTCAGCAGCACAGCAGCAATTCCCAAATTACAACTCTTGCACATGACGAGCTGGTGCTGTCTCATAGAAAAACATGAAATGACAGGACTTCTTAAAATTGCTTGCCTGTATCACGTACTTTCTGCAAATGGAAAATCAATGAGGACATTTTCTATAGAATTTATAGAGCACTAAAATCCACTTGGGGTGGTGTCACTCAAACACAGAGCTTTCACCCTCGAGGCCGGAGCTCCAGACCTGCAGGAGACTGACGTTGGCTTATTCACGATTCGTCACACACAATGAACATTCAAACCTTTCCTGACATTATGACTTATTTAAACCCAGTCAAATGTTTTTCACAGGCCTGAACAACATGAGGACAATCAGAGTTATGCAGAGACATTGATCAATATTGCAATGGCAAATTATGTTGTATATTAGTTATAATGTTATAGTTGTCATACTGAGGTGTGGTATATTAAATACAGTACCTTTGTTTGTAACACATTGTCTGTCTTGAATCCATACTTATTCCAAAGAGCATCTGATGTCTGGCCGATGCTTCTTCTGATTGGTGAAATGGTGTGAATGCATGCCCCGTGCATCCAGGCCTCCATCTGATAGGTCAAATAATTGCATGCTGAGTGTGAAGGCAATGCATGTGTGCATTTCAGGCAGTGTTTTGTGTCGGTTTATTGCAAATGCTCATTTACGATGAAAGTATGAGTTGTGGGCATAAAGGGCAGAGAGCTGACGTCGCACTCTAGGCCAATACAGCAAGTATACAGCGTCTGTAAATGGAGCATGCGCTCTACCGACTGAGCTTCCCGGCGCAACTCTAACCATGTATTAGAAAGGCTTTGTTCTTCAACCACTTGTGCTTTGCACTGTTTCGGTTGTGTCTGCAGGTCACTTTAACACAACAACCATGCACTGTAATGGTAAGAGGTCGTGGTCATTTCATATCTCTGGGATCAGGTTGGACCTGCAGTGCTGCTTGCCTGTAAGAAGCAGGACTCGCATGCTGCTGGTGCCGCATTATAAATGGCTTCATGATGTATAGTGTCAGAGTTTCACATTGTAAGTGAGGCCGTGTGTGTTTGTCAGTTGGTCCTCAGAATGACATGCAGCCACTTAAAGCCAGCTGCCTCCAGAGTGGTGTACTATATGGCGATCTGGGTGAGCTTGTTAAAGGACAGCCTCAAGGCTGGCTTTCTCAAATTACTCCTGTGTGGCAGCGGAAAGGAGAGCCAGCCGCTCTCCTGTGTGGCTTCACTTAATTGCAAAAGGCGACGACGGAACCATCCCTCCTAAATCTCAGCACTTATTGGGCCCAATTTCATGGCTGAGAATTACAAAAGAGCGTTACCCTGTATTGTGTACATAATGTTCCACATGTCAGGGGAGCGCTGATGGAGGAGTCCGGGGTAGCTCTAGGATTCTTTCTCGCAATGAGCCATGCAGGATGTCCTTACATGCTTCCATCGCTGCGTTTCTCAGGGGTATCAGTGTAAAAAATGAACATCCTATAATTTCTCCTCATCGCTCCGGGCACTGTTTCAATTACAACCTTTCAATTTAAAATAGTAAAGATCATTCTCCTCCGTATCTCTGGCTGCGAAATGGGTGTGAATTTATGGAAAGGTCAGAATTAAATTAGAAAGGATGGGACCTGCAGAGAGCTGGCACCCGAATGACCGTCACTTCATATAAGTTATAGAGATATGTGGCTTCACTGGGTGGCTCTTGGATCGGTTTCCATTAACAATAGGGTTATAGAGAGCATTACATGCATTTTCACAGGGCTTGAGTAACTGATACCCTATTTCCATCATCCCTTAAGTCCTCCAAGTGTTCGAGCATGTTGAAAAAAGTGCATGTTGATAATAAAAAAGCAATAGATAGGACTGCCGTCTTTTTGGAACAGCTGTCAAATAAAAAGCCTTGACGACAGACTGCTTTTCAGCACAAGTGCAGCTGTGAATCTGAATAGTGTTGGAGTGCAATGTGACACACAGTCATTCCACACAGCTGATCCTATTTGTGAGTGTGTGTGTGTGTGTAAGTGTGGATGCATTCGAGTGGAAGTGTGATATTATATATGTACAGTATTATATACAGTGGCTGTTACTGTATGTGCCATCCATTAGGGAAGTTCATCGATTGCAGCACTGAGTTAATTATGAAGCTATGCTGCCAATTTCTGCTCATAACTCCATTCAGGCTTCATGTTTTTATTCATGAGCTTCACTTTATTTCAGCCACAGAATCCACGTTCATTTGCATTCGCTTTCTTCTATTATCTGATGTTTAGTCACCTATATTTCTGCGCCATCTGTTAATTCAATCTGAATATAACACCCACAGACCTGTTTGTATGTTGATGGAGTGATTGGTTATTATTTCCATTCTCCATATTTATGAGGCTTTTTAGCAGCAGGACGACATCGTGAGAGATGGACAGTCATCACGTAAAGGAGCGGCTGTCATTTATAACAGATCTATGACTAAAAACATACTTAAAGCTTCTTTATGGTTGTTTGATCTATTGATTTGGATTGTTTGTAATAATTTAACAACAATGCTAAGTCCAGGATGCAGCGACAGCTCCTTGCAAAATAGTGTAACTGCGCGTTCAACCTGAACACAAATAGATGCAAATCTGCGGCGAGATTCCACAGAGTCAATGCAATGGCGTGAGTAGACGCAAATTTGTGTCGTGTGGCGCGAATTCGCCTGAGTTGAATAAATTTGAACTTCCTCTGCGAATTTCCGTCACGTGGTGTAGCAAAAGCCTATCAACATCAAGATTCTCCTGACGTCTTTGGTAACCATGGAGATAAGCCCCGCTTCCTCTCCTCCAGTAACGTGAAGCGAGTATTCGCTTCGTGTTCGGTGTGAACGCACAGTAAGGGGAGGGGGGGGGTAGTTTTGGTTGAACATTTGCACATGGGGGGCAAACCCTGGCATTTAATTCACTAAATCCCCAAAGACAAAGGTGCATGTACATTACAAGATGTACACGACATCAGGATGAAAGATTTTAAGCATGACTCTTTGATTGCTGTTGGGATGTAAAGATAATTTCCCCAAATAAGACAACAAAGTGGTGCTACATTAAGTATTCTTTACCTTAAAGTTATAATCTCAAAGATCTCAGTTTGGTTCTCTTTGGCAGCACCTATGGTGATAAGCAGTAATTACAGGAACACACTTCCCAGATATCCAGGCAGTGCTGCATGTGTGACGTCCACAGTCGGCTCCGGTTGTAACTCTTGATTTTCCTGGCTGACGGTCGCTTTCCTTTTCAGACTGTTTGCTTCATCTGAGCGTCGAGTTTGTTTCTTCTTCTTTGGATTTTCACTTCTTGTTGAAGTTGTATCTGTAGTCATCCATCTTTTCTATGTTTGTTCAGCCATAGTAGATTACTGTTTACTCGCAACACTTGCAGAGAGCGGAAAAGCAGCCGCTTAGCTCCGCCTACCCTCTCTGGCAGACCAACCACTGCTGGCTGATGGAAAACGCGTCACTAACTGGGCGCTAACTGGGACACCCAGTCTGTAATACTGCAAATGCGAAGGCTTTCATCAGTGGGCCATAGGCTCAATCACCATTGTGCTACCTCATTCAGCGATAGATAGAGACTTAACAGACATTGAAAATATTCAAGATTGTCACTTTAATATCGTCATCAAGCGTACAGCTCAAATGTAGACCAATTTATAAAAAGCCATATAAAACAATGGGCAAATAAAAAGCACATTTTTGGCATCTGAGAGGGACCTTTAAAAGTACATGTTAATGTTCAGCAATTTTTTAGTGAATTTCTTTCAGTTTGTATCGACAAACTTTAATTGCTGAACTGCCCTGAAGGATATAACATTGGCGATAAACATGCATTTCACTGCCAGAGGGACGGTTGCCATTTAATTTTACCAAATGCTGTTGTCAGACTGCACAATATTAGCCTAACAATGGATTGTAGGCATTGGGGACATGCCCAATTGTTATCATTATAACTTGATGCAATCCTCATAGTTGAAGGTAGCAGTAAAAGCTTTCAGGACAAGTCATGACATCTGGACAAAAAGACCAGCCCCTCATTGCTCCGTGACGAGTGAGGAAACGTCCAGGATGCATTTTGTAACACTGACCAGAAGAAACTCATTTTATGACCAGTGACTCTGCACTTCAAACTGCATATGATATTTGAGTATTGTATTGACACATATTTAAATAAATCCAAACCTCCTGTACTTATTTTGAAAGCCCACCTCTCATCATGTGTTCTGTGGGTATGTAGTCATCTGTAAGTATAACTGCAGCCTCTCCTCTCCTCTCCTCTCCTCTCCTCTTCTCGGCTGTCTGTATCTCACAGACGGAGACGACACTAGGGAGCACACTAACTCCAGAAATGAGACGAACACGGAGGGAAAAAATGAAAGAAGGGGGAAGTGCAGGGGAGGTTCAGGGGGGGTCGGAGAGAAGGAGGTGGCTTAGGAGCTGCAGGGTGAGAGAAAGAAAGAGGAGCCAGAAACAGAAAAAAGGGAGTGTGTGAGAGAGAGACTCGGTATCGAGCTTTATGGGCTCGATGGAGAGTGAAAGGGAGGGGAGATCAGAGGGAGAGTGAACCGTGTGTGCACAAATGTGTGTGTGTCTGTGTGTGTCTGTAAAAAGGGGAACTGTGGTGTCAGGCTTGATTTCATTACCGGAGCTAATCAGGTCCATATACTTTAAGTGCTGCTTTAATTTGTCTAATCTCTGCAGGATATGGCGGCTGCCCTCCGGCTATATGGCTGCTTTGCCTTGAAAAGCGGTTTAAGAGCACATGAACACGCACCGACTCTGACCTCAGGATAGAAGACACTGTTCCTCTCACGTTGGGAGATACATATTTTCATTAACAAAGTGACCGAGGCGGACTTTTACATATTGGGCCGTCATGCTGAATTCTGCTCATATCCAATTTATTGATAGAAACACAAACGAACAGTAATGTGAAAACACAGCACACACACTTCTTCCACTTGTTACAGTGTGTGCCTGTGAAGCTTTGACTGAATCTAGTCGTCCTCTCAAACACTAATCATGCAAGCAGTTGGTTAGTGCTGCACGAGAAAAACTGTCGGAGCACCTCACAGGTAAATGACAGAAGCATTGCTGAGATGCAGCCCATGCAGCATTAGCCTGGTGTGTGATCTTTTGAATGGATATTCTCATGTTTTGATGGGTTTCACATTTTGGGGTGTTTATCGTTCACAGTGAAAAAGTGAAAGCTGCATAATTCTGTGTTCCAGAGTTACATGTTTATAAAGGTCGCCTCTGAAATGGGCCGTTCAGAACAGCTGCAGGTTTCTACGTAGAACCTTGCTCTCGCTGAAATTGACCAATCGTCATTCACCGTCGTTCACCTCAGGCTGCCACCTCGCACTCGCTTGTAGTCGAGCCGTTACATATGAGGCCAAATAACCGATCCTGGAGCAGCCATGTTTTCTACAACTTTGGAGTGACGGTGCAGGGCGGCCGCCCCTAACGTGGGGGAGCCAATACTGTCAGCCAATCGTAGCTAAGGTCTGACCTTTGAATGGCAAAACGGCTTGTTGGTTTCAGGAGGAAGGAGAGGCTCAGAAAAATATGTATACAATTATTAAAACTAAACAAACTTTACCAACGTGATTCAAAAACACAAAATAGAAAATTGATTGCAGAGCAAAAATATGTCCCGTTAAAAAGCAATTGTGAAGACGTTTCAGTTGCTCTTTGCTCACTCTTCACACACACTGTTTAGCCTACAGCTAACAGGCTTGTTATTAAAGCTAAAGTTATTAACATTCTTCTGTAATGTTGCGTCTTCATAAGGATTATCTAACAGCCAGACATCGCCCTGGAGCAAGGCTAACATGAATGTTCATTAGCCAGTTGTTTTACAGAAGTTTACACCATGATGTCCATGAACTGCACACAGAAACTTCTCACAATTTATGTCATAAATACATTTTATATTTCTGTCTCAGAGGAAGAGGGCAAGTTCGAGACCGGTTTAAGATTTCCACAATTTCCTCCATTTTTTTAATGAATGACAAAGGTCGACTCGTGTTTCCGCTCTGTCACTGTCCTTTTATGCTTCTTTGTTATCTTGCTTATTTTTCTGCTTTTTATCTCTTTGCTGATCCCGTCCTGTACGTGTGTGTGTGTTTGTGGTATTCTCTGAAGAAGATTCTCCCTCTGCTTCCTTTTAACTGGCTAAAGTACGAATCACAAATTTGCAATGTAAACAAAGGCTTTCTGGCGTGAATGTAAATCACCCGACCGGATGACTGGCATTAAAAATAACCATGCAGTCTTTCTTCTGGCTGATGGTCTGGTTGGCTTTTTTAGGTCACAAAAGTCAGTATTAAATGAAGACTGTTTTAACCTGTTAAAAAATCCTCACAGTCAGTTTAAACGTCAGTTTGGCTTTTAATTTGGAGCTGTGTTGTCAGAGTGCCTGAATGGCTTTCAGACTGAAGGCCTGACACACGAGCAGAGATTTAAACGTGTTTGACAAGTTCAGCACAAAATCCCTGAATGTGTGTGTGCACATATGTTCTGCTGAAACAATTAGTCGATAAACGGTGGAGGTTCATTGAGCATGTTTGACATCTACAGAGCTGTGCACATGAACACCACTGTCGGTCTCATTTTATAAAGGTGATGTGTTCAAAGACACAAACAAACAGCTGTAATCAGTGCAAACAAATCCCGTAGAGGTGAGAGTATTGGATTTAAAGGCACAGTATGTAATTCCTGCCACCTGGGGTCCTTTAATAACAATAACAAAATATGTGGTTGAATGACCTTGTGAAGCTTGGAATCATGGGAGTTGTTGTCTTCATTGATAAAAAACAAACACTATTGTCGGATGACAGTTTTATTCAGTTACATTTAGTTTTTTTATTCTCATAACTAACTCATGTAAACAGTTCAATGACTCCCTCTGAGGTTTCAACTGGTGTTTCCCCTGACGACAGGCGACCACGTGAACCGCACCTCTACCGTAAATACAATCATGATTTCTCTGGGTTTGAGTCTTGTTGGAAA
Source organism: Semicossyphus pulcher (assembly GCF_022749685.1). Taxonomy (NCBI): domain Eukaryota; kingdom Metazoa; phylum Chordata; class Actinopteri; order Labriformes; family Labridae; genus Semicossyphus; species Semicossyphus pulcher. The sequence goes on from NW_027211659.1 coordinate 26,989,343, forward strand.
CATCTGGAATAATTAAATTACACAACAAAATACATAACACGTCTAATCATTTTTAGACCATTTTTGCCCACATATGATACGCTATGAGATGATACACACAGACATGGCCTTAATTTAAACCTTGTCTCTAATACAAAATAGACACGGCGAGTCTCCCCCATTGATTTCTACCTACACAGTTAACCAACATGGCCCCTACTTTAGATATAAGACAGTTTTAATACAGAAAAAATATGTAGGGAACTTTATTTAATGCTAACATAAAGTGCAAGAGAGCATAGTCCCAACTAAAACAGTGAAATAAGGCACTTAAATATGTTTTGTTGGATTACTTAACGTGTACTCTACATTCCAAAGGCAAATCATTACATTAAACAAGGGAGCCTTTAATGTCCTGTTGGATTGGATATTATTTCTGTTCTTACTTTAGGCCATGTCAAGCACAGTTATAAAAAAATCCCAGTCCAAACAAAAACGCAAAAACACAACAGAAACGCTGTCATGAGAATGCCACACCAACAGGCGGCGATATAACCCAGTCATGCAAAAAAGAAGAAAATCACGGCCAATCAAAAGTCTGAAAAAGATCTATTGCCAGAGGACTACCTGGTGGGCTGCAATGACGGATCGAGGAAGGGGGACGATATATCAATATTGTGGACGAGTAACTGTACGTATGTAAAAAGTCCTGTTAGCGAGGTTAGAAGCGTCGCTGTTTTTGTTCCGTCCGTCATGTTTGCAAGGAATGTCATATGAGATAACGGCGCACAGCCTGACGTCACAAGCCCCAAAACGCTGTTTACCCCGTCTACACGTCTCCATGGAAACAGAGTTTCTAAAACACCCTGGCCGGAGTTTTAAAGAAGATCCCTTTTCAGTGACCTAAAACGGCGTTTGTGTGTGGTTGAAAGGTGAAAACGCAGAGAAAAAGCTATGTCTAGATATTTTTTTGTTGAACACGTTTGTCGCGTTATTTTTTTCAATCTTTAATGGTTTACCTGAATCTCTTTCCTGCATGGATCTGTGTCTGGGAGCCAAATTGTTGTTATATGTTTTGTGTCTGTTGTGTGTTACTTTTCCCCGTAAAATTAAAATACAAATACATGAAATAAATACCACTGATATTTGTGCACGTCCCTGTATGTGTGCATGGCTTTGTATGGTGAAGCCATGGTTCCCTTCAAACACGATCCGCCCAGAGCTGCACTTAGCATCCAGTCATGCTGTTACCTTCTCTGTGCCACCTCCTGTCTTGTCAGAGCAGGCAGCACCTCTGGTAAAAGCTAATCCTCATGCTCTCACTTGCACACAACATCAAGCATTTATGGCCACTGCTGTCAGAGGATGTGACAATGTGGTGTGTGCGCATGATTTAAAGTGGAAACTGTGTATCACGTATTTTAAGCACCTCCTCCTCCTTTACACACTTTTGTTATTCCCTTTGCGTGTTTGTGTCTTTGAAGAAGCGGCCGCTGTTACATCACAAGGCTACATTTTATCAAAGACAGATTTAGTGTACATATTGTAAACAAACAGCTTTATCTGTCAGACGGTTAAAGCACAGTTTAGGGATGTTTCACAGAAGCCTTTCTGAAATCGCACTGTCCCAGTTTAACCTCACTTTGGCTCAGAATGGAGGGGAGGAAACACAAAATAGAGGCCTGTATCTCAAATCTCCTAGCAACCGCATCTGACCCCATCATCATTATTATCATGTAAATCCAGCAGACAATCGGCTGAGCTCGAAATCTGACTAAATATATAGCAACCAGGGTTCAGCTTGGGGCTATTTTGTACACTTCTGAGGAGGTCAAGGGAGAGCTGCAAAAATGTATGTTATTGTCTGTTATTCATAATCAAACTGTATACATTTAATGCAATAATAATGAAGGAATAATTGAGTTTTGTTGTTGCTATTTCTAGTATAACTGTGGGGGATTAGACCATATTATAAAGTCTAAGGATGATGACATGAATGATTTTCTGAATGATTACAGATCAATAATATCATTGGATTATAATCAAACGTTCAGGTATGAAAAAGCTATGAAAGCTGGGGTAGGCAACTTTGGGAAAAGAGTAAACTACATTCAATTATCCAAAGAAAGGAGGAGTGCAGCACATTGTTGTCCTTCCTAACCGCATCGAACTGCCTCTGTCTTCCATTGTTGTACCATAAGCTCCCTAGCATCAGCTTAAGGGAGACTCAGCGCACGCACAGGTAGGCAGGCAGGTAAACCATCTCAATGAAATGATTTGCCAGGCTTATTGCAGGCCTGCAAAAGACACAGATATCAGATGTTTGTTTTTTTAGAGCGGATAATTTAGTGATTTCTGTCATTTATTTCAACAAATAAAACAAAGAAGAAAAAACTGCTTACAAAAAGTTTTATGGAAAAAAAACAGCACTCACTTGGTCAGACATTTTGAGCAATCATTGACACTGATAATCCATGTATCATTTATACCACTTAGTCTGGGTCGCGAAGGTGCTGGAGCCTATCCCAGCTGTGATTGGGTGAGAGGTGGTGGGTTATACCTGGACAGGTCACAGAGACACAGCCATGTGTGACAAGCAATAATTCATAGCAATAATTATACAGTTCGTTCCAATGTTTTTAACAAGGTTTTGCCCTTTTTAGTCTTGTATTGTTGTCCTTGTCCACATTTGTGTACCTTTTTTTATTAATTTGTTTTTTTGTGCCTTTTTTCATAGAGACAGGACTGTGGATATTATCAAACACAGGGGAAGAGAGTGGGGATGACACACGGCAAAGGGTCAAGAGTGGGAGTGGAACCTGGGGCTGCCGCATCGAGGACTGTAGCCGCTGTATATGGGACACATGATTTAACCACTGAGCTAAACCGGCGCCTCGACATCTGTGCTTCTTAAGAGCATGTATTGAAACGTCTTTAAAAACCTAAAAGGGAGAGTTTTTTTTTAAAAACATGAATCTTCCAGTTGGCGTTTTTTTTTTTTAGGCTGTAGCATAGGACTTGCAGTGACGTGCCTTTGACATGATTGGTCTATGCTCGGCTTGTTAATATCCCAGAAAGCATCACAAAGATTTTCTATGGGCACTCTTGAGATACAAACAGCTGCCAGCTCTCTGCTGTCTCAAGGAGAAAAGAGTAATTAAATTGAATGCCACATTGATTGAGATAATTGTGATGAAAAGACAGAGAGATGGGAGAGAAGTAATAACTATATTCTTTATCAGCGTGCGGGATACAAAAGAAGAAGCGGCCAGATAAAAAAAAAGCCTGATAGAAGAGATAGATGGTTTGATTGACACCTCTGTCCTTAGTAACATGAAGCCCACACAGCTTTACAGTAAAACCACGTCTCACTATGGCCACTTACCCACATGACTTCTACTCCCACGCTTCCTCGAGTACTTCACAACACCTGGAGTACACACGTAGCAGTGTTTGTTATTGCTTTGAATGCATCTTCCACTGATGTGAAGCAAAGACACATCCCAGTACCCTTGACATTCACCCCTCCTCATGGTAAATCTGTTTATCTCCTGCTGCCGTGGCATGTTGTAAATAAAGCACGTCGCAGTCAGAGGATGCTAAAGCACGACCATATTATCACGCCACAACACTTGAAAGGCTGTTAGCATCGGCCATGGCAAGGTGTGACTTCAGTGTTTTGACCTTATTTGGTTTTCACTCATAGATAAGTAGCCTGGATTATTTCTTAAATGAACTAAAAGGCAGAAACAGCCATCTTTTGTTCATTGCTGACTGTCCTCGGTTATGACACCTTTGATTTCTGAGAAAGACATAAAATCATCCTTGAAGAAGTTGGCACATCTACCACCTCCGACAAGTCGCTTCCTTGAACGATATTTAAAGAGCTGGATAATTGTAAAGTTGGCCATCAGTCGGATTCACAGCCAACTCTGCCCATAATGACACCATAATCATTCTGGTAATGCTATCAGGTCACACAACGTGGCCAGAAATCAGATTTCTCAGCTTCTCAGAAATTACTTTACAGATAGACACAGCGAGCCATGAAGGAAATGTTTGGTGCCTTTGCCTGATGAAGGTCGAGCACCTAAAGGGGCGTAACCATGGTGGACACGATTTATCCCCCCAGAATTTTTTGTGCAGTTCCCACATTTCTATAATATCAATATAACACATAACAATGTTTGGCGACTCCAATGACCATCTTTTCCAGGAGTAGTGAATAGGATAGCTTCCAATGGGGAAAAATCTAAACCCAAAGCATGTTCCTGTAATCTTTCCTTTCTTAGGTAGATTTCTTTTCCACTGACTGAGTGAGTGACCAACCATCAGATCCTATTACTGTCCCTCACAGACGAGATTGCCAGTTTGCCACAGAAGTAGCCTAATTGCCAATCATAACCAGCTCAAGGGCCAATAGGACCTGCCAAAACTCAACCCAGTAGCAGAACTCAAAATATGCCCTCGCCGATTCGTCCATCAGCATCACTACCATTGATAAACACAGATTTGTTCCGACATGAATCTGTCCTCCCCTTATCTTACCTTATCATGTTGCTTCACTATGTTATATTTAGTTTGCTATATTTTATATTTATAGATGGTATTCATGTAATTTTGCATGCAATATATTTTTTTGATGGATTTTTTCCTCTCTGACGCGCCTGTCCTATGAAAGAAATGTGCAGGTATTACTCTACAGGTAAAAATGAGTAACACATACAACATTACTGGCTCTCCAAAGTATGAAAAGTATGTCTGTGTACTAACTCATATTTTAACATTACCTATATGACTGCTTCCATGTGAAAGCAGTCACTAGTATTGATAAACCAACAGCACATTGTCCTCGTCGCTGCAGGTCTGTTCAGCTTTACAGAGCATGTGCGCATCTTTTAGTCGTTGTTTTGGTTTTATTTCTGCAACTTTACATTTAAAGATCTAAAGGTGTCTGCACTCTGCCCAGACAAATGCAGACTGTTGGGTTACTGTGCTCTGACAGTCTGTGTTTATCGGATGTTTGAGTTTGACATTCAGGTTTGGTGGAGTCGTGGAAAGTCGGACCAATGTGCGCCTTTTCCCAACGAACCGTAACTTTCTGAGAGGACAACTAGCCTACACACGCATGTGGAACATCAATGCGCACAACCTTCTTCCATTTAAAATAAAGGAAAAACTTAAATAAGAAAAAGTAGGCAACAAAACAGCCGATGTCTGGATGTGTGGAGCTGGTTGTTGGTTTTCGGAACGTTCTAAAGACTGCAACCAGCAACTGTCAACTTTAGAATGTTGAGGTGAGCTGGGCGTTGTCTGGGCAGTGTGCAGTCACCTTAAAAGTCCACAGACCCGCCGTGTCCAAAGTATAACTTTGTTTTGTTTTGTTTTCCCAAAACAAATCCAAAGGAAAAACACAGTTCATTAATGAATTGCAGATAAATATGGTTTCCTGTCTACCATCATCTCCATACTTTGTCGGCTATGACAACAACAATGAATGTTGTGGAAAGGCCACATAGCCCAAGGGACATTGTCTCATTATAATTGCATTAACTTAAAAAGGTCTCAATCAACAGACCGTTAATACCTGCACTCGGCCGATGGTGAATCATATAAACAGCAAATATCCCGGACAAACATTCAGGTTAGTTTACTATTTAAAACATTCATTTATTGTCCAGCATTTATCTGACTCTCTGTCCGGTGAGAAATGATACTGATGTTAACATTTGCTGCAGTGGAAGACATGGATTATTTACAGAGACTTTAAATATTGTAGCTAAACGGAGACATTTGTGGAGCCGAGCATCCCCTGAAGGCAAAGGATTATGGGAGTTTATTTGTTTGGCTTTGCTAATGATGTAGAGCCAGTAATGTCTCAGGCAAAGCCCGGGACATTACGGAATAATTCAAATCAAACTTAATAAAGCAGGAACAGTGGAGCACATTTACCCTGTGATTTGTTGTAACGCAATGAGTTATTATAGCAACAAAGTTAGGCACTGACAGTAGATATGTGTTTGTTTGTAACTGAGTAATGTTAGACTTGGTATGCATGTGTGTTATTGTGTGTATACTGTATCGAAACACAATCTCTTATTTGTTCACAGCTCATTCTGCCGTTATGCTCAGGGACTAATTGACAGGACTCAAAAAAAGGACCCAAGAGCACGACTCAAAATTCAGAAAAATCAAAAGGTTTATTTTAACAAAGGAAGTCCACGAAAATTCCAAAGAAACACAAAGTACAACATAAAATCGCTGCTAAGCAGGAAAACTAAGATCAGGTTGAGAAAAACACAAAATCACAGCAATGCTGGAAAAAAGGCTTGACCAAAGTACAAACAAAAAATCACAGCTAAGCTGGAACTAAAGACCAGAGCAAAGACCACACTAATATGAACAAAGCTTACTTGGACAAGAGGGATCAGGACGAGACTAGAGACAAGACGATCTGACACAGGACACAGGTAGACACAGACTTAAAATACATGAGGAAATGGGAAACAGGTGGACACAATCAGGGGTGGAGCAGACAATCACACTGACGAGGAAACACCAGGGCAGGAAATAAAGTTTCTGAAACGAGAGAGGACAGTTACTACAAAATAAAAGCGGACATGGCAAACATGGAAGACAGGACTAAAAACATAAAACTTAACATAACCGACGAGACATGACACTAATGTCAGACAGACAGGAAACGCTTTGTCCAAGCAGAGCAGGCATGATGTCTCTCGTTAAGTCTTGTTTCTTGTTCTTGCAGCTGAAAAAGATGAAACCCAATCCCAACAACACCATAGGTTGTTTGATCCCACCATCTTAAAAAACCCACTGGAGAGTTTCCTAAATTACCACCAGCTCATGGCAGGTAACATGTCCCAACGTGTCCACGAAGTTTGCGTTTACGCTGCTTGGTTCACTTTCATAAATAGGCCATGGTTTGGTTAAAAAAGGTATGGTCATTTATGTTAGCTCAATTATCCACTTTGTTTATATTACAGAAGCTACCTTGTTTTCATAAATAACAATATGCATGTCATTTTAAAGACCATGTCCAGTAAAAATCCAGAGTTTAACCGTGTAAACATCTCCATGTGGTGTTCTTCATGTGCTACAAGACATATCAGGGACAACATGAGCATCATCTCCATGGCTGGGCCTGTCTGCTTTTAAACTGCAGTGTACCAAGGACAGGCTGAACAACATGTTTTCAGATTGGCAGGTTTGAGACGTCACAAACCTAAGGAGCCAATCCCGTTAATGGACGGGGTGACGCTATGCATATCATTATGTGTAACCTATAGCAACCACTTCAGTGATGTGCGAGCCAGCTGTAACCATCATCGTAATGTTTGCAAACTCACTACTGATGACTAACGTTAACGCTACTACTAATTACTACATTTCAAGCTAGCTAAGTTTCAATAAGTTGCCACTAAACGATGGCGTTTTGTTTTTGCGGCGGAGGGGGCGGTTGTAAATGTGCATAGTGGGCGGGGCCTATGCAGATTCAGGAATTTTTAATGAGGGAGAAGGAGGAGATGCCTCTGGAGGATTTTTACAAGGTAACTAGAGATATTTAGCTGAAAAAACACAATTTGTTAATTCTTGCAGAGCATTTTATATGTCTTCAAACATGACTGAAGCTGCTCTTTAAAGGAAGTCAGCGTCGAGTTTCCCACTGACGTGATCCCGTAATTTTCCGGGTTAAAGTTGTTTATCTGACCACCATCCTAAACAGACTTTTCTGATTTTTATACTACATTTATACTTCAGCAACAACAATTATAATCATCAGTATGGGTTGTATTAAGTTGTTGCATGGACGACCTGTGCACTGCTATATTTGGTGTCTTGTTCATTCTTGTGAAAAACCAACAGTGAAATAAATAATTATCTTATAAAGTTGTTTTGGCTGATGTGTTAGCAGACAAAGAGTAACACTCTCCATAATTCCTCATGCTCTGATCTGATGAGTGGACTCACTCTCCTTGTTGCTCTGTTTTGGTCCCAACCAATGCCTGAAAGAAATATCTGGCTCTTCAAGTCCTTTATTATTTTCTTTTATTATATTATATATATTATATATTATTTTCTGCATTATTTTTTTTAATCAATCTTTTCATTGGGAATACAACAATACAAGTCTAAAATTGCAGGTATTTCCCATTTTTGCTGTAAAATAAATATCCCCCCCGACACCTACAACAACAAACATAGTCTCTGCATAGAAAATAACACTGCTATTAGTACCTGTGGTGTATATGAATATTTAAAATATGTAAAAATACAAGTTATCATAAACAAACACATCAAAAGTGAAAAATCACATAAATAAAAACTGCTATGTTCTTAACTAAGTTCACTTGATAGTTGCTAACTTTATCAGCCTGCTGTTTGCTGGTGGGACTCGGTGTACTGCTGTTTTTTTATAGCTAGAAACATCTGCTTGCTGCTTCTGGAAATGACACGAGATGGAGAATGAACTCTGTACAACAGTAGGTGGTGGCCATCCAAGAAATCAGGGCACAGAGCTGAACTGAGTCTGACCTAACGAACAAACAGGTCATCACAATGGCTGCTGGACAACCTCAAGTACCTGCAAGAGGCAGGAAGTTAATTCACACCCTGGAGAAAGTGTTGATACTAACTGAGCTGTTTCTCCCCTGGATGACAATATGAACCAGCATTGTGTGGATGTGTTTAACCGACATAAACACAAATCATCCTGGAGTCAAAATTGGACTAAGTAGTGTGAGGCAAAACGTTGGCTTAATGTTTGGACAAAACACAAGTTAACACGACGTCCTTGTCAGGAAACTTTGAAGGTTGGAAGGCCGGCAGAGAAAAACATGGTCACAAGTACACCAAAGCTGGCGCTGTTGGATTTCAGTGACGTCAAACACCCTTCAAATGTGTGGGGACAAGAACCTTAATGAGCGTCAGGATATTCCATCTTGTTGGATTTAAGCATCCCATTGCACGTTGTTTGTCCTTTTAGTCCGTTGCCCCGTGCACAGGTCGCCGGGGCTGGACTTCCACTGACCAAAACAAGATGAATGATCGCTCCTGTAACATCAGGCTGTATGGTTATCTCTAACAGTGCTCAGCTGACACCACATTATTCACCCCTCGCCTAATGACTTGTTTGTCTCTTCATTTGGGAGATTCATGAGTCACCTGAGCAAAACATTCCTCCAGATTCACTAAAAAGATGAATGGCTGAATCAAAAGGAAGGAATTGTACACTTGTAACAAATCACTACGTGGAACACACTTCGTTAGACAACAACAAAACAACTGAGTAGGCTGTTTTCAGAGACATAAATCACTACGATGTCAGGCAAATAAATATACGAACGCCATAACAAATTGATCACCATCATCTATGATGTCAGACATGAAAGGTGCGTCTGAAAAAAGTGTGACCATCCTATAATTCAGTCAACAACCGCCTCCGGCACTCTGCCTCTTTATCGTGGGACGTTAGGTGTGGGTCGATTCATTTCACAGCTGTCATTCTGTCCTTTTCCCTCCTCTCAGTGAGAAGCCTCCGGGGTGAGCTGCAACCTTGAGCCACTTTGGAGAGTTGTAGACTTTGTCTGTCACCTTCAAACTCCACCTCCCTCCGCAGATATATATGAGGCTACGGGTGCCCTTAGCCCTCCTTACTGCATGCAGGCCCAGGGGAGGAAATAACAAGCTGGGGAGTTGTTGGTAGGTAGGCTGATGTATGTCTAAGTGCTCTGTGAGGATGTGCAGGTCACTCTGCAAGCACAACTGTTATTGATCACTATTGTGTTGCTCACACACCCACCTGGGGCTCACACACCCACACAGGTTGGCAGATATTGTATACGATGTGTTGACCGAAGGCAGAAATGTATATCGCTGCATCCAATGTCCAAACTCAGGAGACAAAGCATCATATGAGGTCGACTTTCCTGTTAAAGTGATATCCTTCTGGGACTGTGTTACACTTCTCCTGAGAAAAGTTATGTCTTAGACAAGTATTTATTTTAAAAACAGAAGTGCAGCTTGTTCTGTGGCACGAGTATTTGTCTTTGAGGTGAGAACAAGTCCACAGCCCTGCTTAATATCTTTAGTTTGAAAGCAGACCATGACTCATTGTCCTCAAATACACACGTGCCAACCATGTGATGGTACTGGAGGAAACGTCATTAAGAGACGTTGTCTTGGAGCCATCGATGTCCGTACAAATTATTGTGCCAATCCTGGTGGATTTTGGCGTGTTTGATAAGTTAAAACTTTTAGAATCAGAGCAGTGTTCTTGCACATAAAATGTTTTACTCTCGATTCTCAGCCTGCTGAAGATCACTAATAAATCTGCAGCACTGCTCTGATTCGGGACGGCATAGGTCACGTTGACGAAACTGCAGATTTAAAGCACAATTTTCAACGATCCTCCTTCTTAAAGTTCGCAGTGTCAAATCAGCCTAATGTAGACAATCGTAACATGAATAACCTGTTTTTCTTCATGTCAGAAAGCATGAATTTCAGACTCAGGTATTCAGTTGAAAGAATATATTGTTCATCAAACATGTCTCACACCAGCAACCTCCAGAGCTTTCTGCAAGAAAGGCCTTTCTCTTTCAGCTAAGAGAGCACTGTCCGTGTCCCAAACAGGAAGCCAACTTTGCAAAACAAATGTTGCAGTTTGGTTATTTATACTAATCAAAAGTTCTCCATAAAATAGAGTGGTCTCAGTTAAATACTGTAAATCAAGTTAACGATCAAAGAAAGAAGATGTAAGTTTACATGATGTAACTTATGTCACCTACAATAGTCTCCGTCATGACTCCAGTCTCCTGTGCAGCCCTTTGTTTGTTTAACCCATCCACTGGCCCCAACTGCCAACCCAGCGGACCGTCTTGCTCTGCATACTTCTTCACCTGCCTCCATGAAGGCTTCTGTTTCACTGTCACAAAATATACTTTGAATTTAAATACAGAAAAAAAGAAAAATATGTGTCAAAGTACACATCTCTATATGTATATTACATTTTATTTGACCCTCAGCTAAAATTTGACCATCATGTCAGGAATTGGTACAAACCTGTTTTTTTTCAACTGCGAAACATTTCAAAGATAAGACCATTTTTATCAGCTCTGGACTTTGAACAAATCATTCATGTCTTTCTTCTTTCTGCAATTCTCTATTTCCCTGCCTTCATCAGTCGCGTCTTCAACTCGTCCAAAATGCAGCAGCCAGACTTTTAACTCAGACAAATTGCAGATCCCACATTACACCCATTTTAGCCTCACTGCACTTGCTGCCAATTAAATTCAGAATCGATTTGAAGATACTTTTAATTACTTATAAAGCGCTAAATGGCTTAGCCCCTGTTTATATTTCTGAGCTTTTAACCCCGTACATCACAGCACGACCTCTCCAATCTCCTGGAGATACAAAACGAAAAACTAAGGGGGCGGCTCCTTTGCTGCTTTAGCTCCCAGACTCTGGAACTCACTCCCACCTTCCACTAAATCCGCAAAATAACCTTTGACCTTTGTATGTTTAATGTGGGTCTATGTGTGATGCTTTGTATTGGATCATTCTTGGAGTATATCTATCTGTTTTTATGTGGTTGTTGTTGTAAAGCACTTTGTGACCTGGGTTTGGAAAGGTGCTACATAAATAAAGGTTATTATTATTATTATTATTATTATATTTTTGTGATCTTTCACAAAACCTCCGTCAGTCAAGGGTTGACTCTACGTACCCTTTCTCACCTCCACACATCTGACCAGACACTGTGTGAAGAAAGTGAGATTTTCATGTTGTCAGTTTGAGACGTTTTTTTGTCAACACCCGCAAATGTCAAGGTGTCGGGGGAGGGGCTTTCAGATGCTGTTAGACAAGCTGAAAAAGTTTAACGTAACCTGAGGCTCTAAATGTGCTGGCAAGCTGGATAAACGGAAAGACTGAAGGAATTCAAAGTAATCGCTTAATTGAACTTTTCCCATAGCACTTTATTTTCTTCACAGGTTAGACGAGAGGAAGAAGCTGGCAACAAGGAAAACACAGACATTTAAAAAAGACTGTGAAATAAAAGAAAAGGAACGATGACTCAACCAAGAAAATAATTGACCAGCAAGCCTCTTCCCTTTGAATATTCCACTTTAATTCAGACCTTCAGTTTATATACTGACCTTCACAGACAAACAACTATTTCTTCAATATTTACTGAATTAAACGTCCTTAACCAAGGTGAAACAGGAACCCTGAAACGAGCGATTACTGCAGAAGGCACAAATAACCTCCAGTAATCGCTTAAGATGAAACGATGCAACCAAATAAGAAGAAATGTGACTATCGCAGCAATAAAGTTACAGTGGAGCCCACAAGATAGAGAAACATGCTCACAGCTCACACAGTCATTTGTACATGCTTCACGCCCACACACAACTAACAAACACACAAACAAACACACACACAGATCAATATTCATGACAGCCCAGAGCAGAAGTGTGAAGTCAGTGCGTGCTCGTATTAACATGTATGAACTCAAACACCCTTTAACCATATCGTACTCTGTAATCAGGATGCGGCGGTGCATCAGGAGGCCTGTTCACACTCACCGCTGATACAACTCACCGCTGGCTTTTGACGCAACCAGACTCCATTAACAAAAACAGCAATTTTACTTTGCAGAACACACGAGTTGCTGGTCAACCTGGTCTGTCACTTTGTTTTTCTTTGTTAAAAATAATTAGTTTGGACCTGACACAACATTTTGGTCACACACAATAACAAATAAACCAACCGGTCTAGGCAGCGGTAGACCAGCAACTCCTGCATTCTGTGAGGTAAAATACCTGCTTTTTTTCAATGGAATCTGGTGGCTTTGAAGAGAGAGATGTAAATGCTGTTTCTGGTCAAATAAAAGCTTCTTACTCTTTAACAACAAGTTTGATCTCTGTGAGAATGCCGTCAGACATGTAGCCTGTAGCCTTCAGGCACCTGTAGGAGACGTAGTCTGATTGGGTATAGTCGGCCATAAGGATTATGTTTCAGCCATTACAGACCGAGTCTGCCAGGTGAGGGAATCTGCTGGTGAAACTGTAAAACCTTTTGAACCTACTAGTCATTCAGAAGTGTAGTGAACAAAACAAACAAAAAGGAAATAAATAAATATACTGATTCCTTCGGTTCTTTTCTGTTCGTGCTGGTGACTGACTGCAGGTGTTTATTTTTCAGACTAAACAAGTAGCGGTCTCATCTCTCGCTCACCTGATGAGAGAGCACCGGGTAAACGACAACAGTCCGCTGTAATCTCTCCGGGGAGCCGGACTCAAGTGGCCACTCGAGGAACTGCAATTTTTTGTGCTTCTGCATTGGCTTCATTTTTCACAACACAAGGTTGCTGGTTGGTATAAATATACTGACAGCTCGTATGTCAACATTTAACCACAAAAAAAGTTAATTCTGATTCTAGTTCGTCCAGAGCTCATCCATCTAAAAATATGAAATGTCGTGTGACAGCAGGATTTGTCTTTCTTTAAAGATTCATAGTTCGTCCGTGCCGACAGACTGCTGACTAACTTGGCCTTAATAAGAAGTTCCACACTTTTGTTTGGTGGTGGGATGTGTGGTGCCCCTGGGATATGTTGTAGGCTCTCACACAGAGTGATTCTACATGCAGGAACAGATGGCTATTGAAAGACTCGTGCATGACAACTAGTCAGTCTCTCTCCACTGTATCGTGTTCCACTCATGCCTCAGTGATCACGGGCGCCTGCAGTAGCTTATGAGCTAATCATCAGAGCAAAAACACTGGACATTGATCTAATTTAAGCCGTTGTTGGGCAACAAAAGCCTGGAGGAGACAAAGACAGAGAAAGAGAGTGAGAATTCATGGAGTGTGCTCATCTTGCAGACCATAATGGCAACATCTGCTCACATCCTCACTATCGAGGCGGATTGCATTCATGTGCAATCACTGAATACAAAAGAATTGCTGCTTAAAGTTGATAAGGGTAATATCAAACATTATGGCACTTGGAAAAAAAGGTCTGTTATTCTGTGGAAGACATCAGAGCAGAAAACAGACAGAAGTCCTCAGCCCTGAAAATCGACACCAGAGTTTGGGTAGATTTCTCTTGAGAGATTCTGATCGATTAATCTTATTCCCCCGTTCACTCACTGTCGGTCTAAAAGGCAGAGAAAAGCACCAATAGAGGCTGGTGGAACAGAGACAAAATTAATAAGCCCTTGGAGGCAGTTGTATAAGCTATGCACTTGCCCCCTAAGCACAAGGAGACATTCATCTCATCCCCTCCCTTCTGTGTGATCTCTTAATGACAATGAAACAGGCCTGCAAGAATTCAAGCAATTTTCTAAATTGATTTTCCTCCTCGGACGATTTACTTTGCCGTTAGAGCGTCATTCATAACTTTTCAGGGGATTTAACGCGGGCCTCTCCGTGGGAGTCGGTGTAATTCTGCGGCAGTGTGAAACGTGTACTCGGTCAGTAACACAAGATCTTATATCCAGTGCTTTAGTGGGTTTTTTGTTCATTTGGTAAAGCATGCTCTGATGTCATGTGCCACATCAGCAGAAACGTGTCCCTAACTAAACATATGTGCAATCCTGCACAGCGGGAGATCGCAGGCATATGAGGGGCTCCAAGTTGAGCTTGGAATAAATGTGGTCAGAGGAAATTTAGGTTCTCAGTTCCTAACAATTATGATGCATGTGCATTGCCAGAGCCGTCCCTCCCTAAAGCTGCAAACTCTTTACTGTATGTACGTTTTCCATCAGCCAGCAGTGGTTGGTCTGCCAGAGAGGGTAGGCGGAGCTAAGCGGCTGCTTTTCCGCTCTCTGCAAGTGTTGCGAGTAAACAGTAATCTACTATGGCTGAACAAACAAAGAAAAGATGGATGACTACAGATACAACTTCAACAAGAAGTGGAAATCCAAAGAAAAAGAAACAAACTCGACGCTCAGATGAAGAAGAAGTGTGCTCTTGTAATTACTGTTTATCACCAGAGGTGGCGCCAAAGAGAACGCAACTGAGATCTTTGAGAGTACAACTTTAATAAAAAAAACTATAAAATGGTGCAAACTGCAAATGGGTTTATCCACAGACCTCCTGAGTAAGGTCACAAGTGACTGAGTGAATGTGGAATATGGATAAAAGACTTTTTTTTTTTAAAGGTTAGCTACTATAGTTCCTGCATGCAGAGATAAAAACAGCAAAATGAACAGTTTTATTTATTTTAGTTTTCAGAAGGTTTATTTTTGCAACTGATTTTTGTGTTTGCTTGAGACTCAACTTTGTTATAATATATGTTTTTTTACTGTTTCCAGATAAGCCAAATTTGTAGAATAGGACAATAACAAGAATAAAGTTATAAGATGATGTGTAAGAAAATGCTTATTGTTCTACCTGTTCATCGATTTTGTTGGCTGTTTCTAAAGACAGCGTACCATTATAGTTTGTTAAAGTGTAAACTGAGTAGAGAGAAACAAATGGAGTAAATAAACAGCCAGATCTACACATGTGACTTGTCTTTGTACTCAGCTGTTCTATCCTGAGGCATATAATGTGTAGAATATGACGTACTGTTCAGTATATACGAGCATGTAAAGGTTTGTGTGTGTGCTCTCTTTTGCATTAAACGAACGGTGTGTATGTACCAGTTAGTAACGGCACGAGGTGCGTTATCCGACCTGCGTTTAGAAACCAGCAGAGAGGAGCCGCCCGAACATAAAGACAAATGGGGTGCAATAGGACGAGGCCGGCAGGCTCGCTGACGGCTGGACCGCTCGATAAAAAGAAAGATGAGGAGACGCTGTTCAATAAAGCAGCCAGGGCCTGCCAGGCAAAGATCTCCCCACAGGGATCGCCACAGATGAGAGACAGAGAGAGAGCGAGCAGGACCAGCGGGGAGCTGTGAGGTGGCAGGAGAAAGACGGAACAGAGAGTGACAGGCGAAAAAGGCAGAGAGGGGATGGTGGTAGGGACTTTTAAAATCAGACCAATCCAGAGATCAGAATGCGTCACGCACACAAGGAGAAACTACACCGATGCTCTTCTCTCAGAAATAAAATGAAATGTTGCATCCAATAAACCCTCACCCTTGTACGTCCCTCCCCCGTAATGCACAGGACCTACTTTGAGATGATCATAAGTGCCAGAGGTTTCAGTGTACCACCTTACATAATCGAGACAGACAGAAGCGGTCAACACAGGTTGTCAATTCTTCAGCAAGAACTGGATGAGATTTTATCAGTTAGCTAACGTAGCCTCAGGGGCTAGAATGTTTACTGTTGCTCAGCAACATCGTTAGTGGCTCCATCTCGTTGTAGATTTATGTCTTTCTTAAGTCCCTAATGTCCTGCTCAAAAAGTACTGACATCCCCTCCAGTGAGAATCAAGTGTTAAACCTTATAAACATCTCCATGTGGTGTTCTTCATGTGCTACAAGACATATCAGGGACAACATCAGCAGTCATCTCCATGGCTGGGCCTGTCTGCTTTTAAACTGCAGTGTACCAAGGACAGGCTGAACAACAAGTGTTCAGATTGGCAGGTTTGAGACGTCACAAACCTAAGGAGCCAATCCCGTTAATGGACGGGGTGACGCTATGCGTATCATTATGTGTAACCTATGGCAACCACTTCAGCGATGTGCGAGCGAGCTGTAACCGTCATTGTCATTTTTGCAAACTCACTACTGACTGCTAACGTTAACGCTACTACTACTTACTACATTTGAAGCTAGCTAAGTTTCAATAAGCTGCCACTAAACGATGGCAGAGACGTGGGGGGCGGTTGGGAATTTGCATAGTGGGCGGGGCCTATGCAGATTTAGCAATTTTTTTATGAGGGATAAGGAGGAGATGTCTTGGGAGGATTTTTACAAGGTAATTAAACGTATTTTGCAGAACATATTAAGTCTCTATCTATCGCCGAATGAGGTAACACAGTGGTGATTGAGCCTATGGCCCACTGATGAAAGCCTTTGCATTTGAAGTATTACAGACTGGGTGTCTGTGGCGACTTTAATGGAACAAATCCCAATCAGCGCCCAGTTAGTGACGCGTTTTCCATCAGCCAGCAGTGGTTGGTCTGCCAGAGAGGGTAGGCGGAGCTAAACAGCTGCTTTTCCGCTCTCTGCAAGTGTTGCGAGTAAACAGTAATCTACTATGGCTGAACAAACAAAGGAAAGATGGATGACTACAGATACAACTTCAACAAGAAGTGGAAATCCAAAGAAGAAGAAACAAACTCGACGCTCAGATGAAGCAAACAGTCTGAAAAGGAAAGCGACCGTCAGCCAGGAAAATCAAGAGTTAAAACCGGAGCCGACCGTGGACGTCCGGTTAAATTGGGACGTGTCCTTTCACAATGAATGTATATTGTCATTAGGTGGCGCCAAAGAGAACGAAACTGAAATCTTTGACATTCTCAGTTTAACATGTTTTTTGGTTGGACCCGATGAGTCTGTGAGCTGTTCAGAAGTTTTTAGACTGATCTGTAAACCCCTGAAAGTAACATCGGAACTGATCAGGGTCCAATACGAGAGTCCTCCGATTCTCATGACGGCTGTAACGAGTATAAATCAGCAGAAACTCTTTTGTCTGAGCTCGGCCTGAAAGGAAAATGAGAGGAGACAGGGAAAAAAGTCGAGTCTTAGAACTCAGATTCTGTATCACCATTATCCCTGCAGTAGCCTGGCTCCGATAGCAGCAGAGGCCTGTGATGGATTAGGCTCTGCTGATGTCAGTTTACATCTATATATGATAACTGGGGGGAAGGATTTGGATGTGGTCATCAGCGCTAACACCAGGCTCAGCTGAATATCTGCTCCCTGAGCTGTCACACACTCCGCAGGGTTTTGTGCTTGTTCTGCCCCCATAAACCTGTTTATTGAATTTCGATGGTAGGCATGAGGTTGTTGTTTTTCCCAATATGCTTGTCAGACCCCGGAGACAGGAAATAAAATGAAAGAGAAATGGAAGAGAACCTTCCAGTGATTGTATGGAACCGGCTGGCTCTGCTGGCTGAATGGCTCTCCTTATAAATGCCATGTTCTGGCTCTGGTTAGCCAGGTGTAATTAGGGTTAAATCCCGGGCTGTCAGTCAGCCTGTCGTTTACGGCCACTAAAGGGGACATCTCCGGTGCTGAGGAGAGCAGGTCTGCCACTCCAATCAGCTTTATGATGCCGGGACCTGTCAGATAAGCAGGGCCAGGCAGAGACACAAAATGTGTGGAGGAGCAGGAGGATGATCTGTGCTTTCAATGAGAAAATCAATCCTACAAAAGCGCCCGCTGTTGTTAGGAAACAGGACAGGGATAGTATTTATTCCATTCCATTTATTCCACACAAGGAATAACGGATGCCAAAGTAACTGTACGTCACTTTTTTATTTTTTATTCAAATGTAAAAAGTACATACATATACATTAAATCAATAATGATTCTAACTGTGTCCAATCCCTCCGTGATGCTGAAGTCATGCTGAACTGATCATCATGACATCAAACCATCTGGGAGTCACATGAAGAAGCATTTTGATTCATTTAAAACATCTGGCTGACTGAGTAAAATCAAACTTACAACGTTTTCACTCAGATAGACATTAAAGGCCTGCACGGCTGCTTCACTTGGCGGGGTGAAATGGTTTGACATGGTTGTGAATGAACACTTTTATAGTGTTTATAAGGAGATGAATAACAGAAACTTGTTGTTACTTTAATCTAAGAATACGACATCTGTAGGCGAGGGACAGGATTTACGCTGTCAGAAGTTTTATGGTCGCCGTTATTAGTTTGTTGTTTGACAGCGACTTAGACTTCCTTCAATCTCTATACAGATCTTTGCATACTTCCAGATGATTATCTGGTAGTAGACTTGCTTTTCTCACGTCTCAAGTTTTAAGATGAACTCTAAATAATACCTGAAGTTTTCCATTTGCACACTCTTGGACAGGCTGGGCAGGTTCAGATCAGGCAAAGAGGCGTGTATTACATATTTTGCAGATTCAAATCACTTTTTTTATTATTATTATTATTATTATTTTAATTGCCATATGCCAGACATTACATTAACAAACAACAACAACAATCAAAACAAAAACAAGGAAAAACTAATAGTGTAGGGAACACAGAACGCAGGCCATTTAACATTATGTATTACAAATGATGTTATTGTGGTATTGTGTGTACATTTGTTGGGTGTTTGTGTATGTGTGCAAGTGCGTGTGTGCGTGCGTGTGTGTGTGTGTGTGTGTGTGTGTGTGTGTGTGTGTGTGTGTGTGTGTGTGTGTGTGTGTGTGTGTGTGTGTGTGTGTGTGTGCACGTGCGTGTGTGCCTGTGTACAGTGGCTTACAGTCAGGTCAGGGAGGGTGAGAGGATCAGTGATAATTAGCAGATGGATTGATGCTGATGATGAAGACGACAGTGATTATTGTCAAAAAAGTGACACAAGTTGACATAATAATGGTGATGTCAGAAAAGATCAATCAATATCAGTGATATTTCTAGTACAAATCACAATGGAAGAAAAAGGAAGAAATATATAAAAATAAAGTAAATACATAAATACAAAATAATAGAAATAAGGATAAGTGCTCAGTGAGGAAACCCCTCCCCTTGTGCCCTCATCCCAATACCTATAAACGACCTACCACATGACCCTTATTGGTAACTGCAACCAAAGCAGCTTTGCCACCAACAGACCCAGGCTCCATCATGCGAGCTCCAGGTGTTGACAACGCTGATACTACAATAATATTTTTGAAGTACACAAAAGAGAGACATAAAGAGAGAAGAGTTTGTGGAGAGAGGTGTGTTAGAAGGCAGAGCCAGGGGGAGGCGCCCTGTCAGGGGCTAGTACTCTGCCATGTCGGATAGGGCTGTACGCTCTACCTCCCCCTACTCCCTCATTTTCATGAGGGAGGAGAGGGGGGTTAAAGTTAGGGTAGGGGGTAACCCTAAGCCGATACTACCTACCCATGGCTCCTAATGGCCCCGATTACTCAAACTTGTAGTTAGATGAACAGTGAGAGCCAGCACATCAACCGGGTTATCAAGTGGGCTCCTCCCTTCACCAGTGTTTTGTCGAGTTAGGCCCACGACACCTCGGGGGAGGCTCAACAGTTACTCAATCCCCTCTCACCGCCCATCAAAACCTTGTGCTATCAAATGTATTAAAAATGTAGTAGTTTATTAACTTTTTTTTAAAGTTAAGCTAGCGAATCAATCAGATTCTCTTTAGTAGGTGCAACCGTAAGTAAAAGCATCAACATTTTTGCTGCCTGCAATGTTCAGCACTTCAGACAGTCTTCAGGTCAGTCGTATGTTCACCTGGTTTCTGGCTTAAGTGGATGTGTTCAGCTCATACCTAAATTCGACCTGTGCAGCGCTGTTAGCAAGCTTTACTGCTGAGCAGCACCTCATCAGCACCAGTCACCATGACAGCCTCTCCTGGCCTTTAAAGAAGCTTTTCACCCGATAGTAACAAACAGCTGAGCAAAACGTAAGTCGCTGTGTTTCTGCTGAGTTTGTTCTTTAAAGATTTGTTTGTTCTGAACGTTTCTACATTAAGAATAAAAGTTCATCCATCCAGGAAGTTTAGGATGAGACTGCGAGGGTTGGGTTTAGATAAAGTTCACTGACTTTAAAGTCGGATTTAGTTTGAAGTTTAGTTTTAAAAGACAGGCCTCGTATAAATGTCTGTTCTTATTGTTATACAGGTTATCACAAATTCTATTCACGGCTATATTTGAATTTAAAACATGCTGGTGACATTTTTATCACATTTTCTTCTGCAAACTCTTATTTCTAGACAGATGCAGAGCGGCAAAGACAACCTTCCACTTTCTACCCTTCATGTCCACAGCACACGCTTCACCCTAAGATCTCATCGTATCTGAGCGGCGCAGCGACACAGCCCACAGTCTGCACACTTCAAGGAGGCAAACATAACAACCTGATCATTTTCATCTGACTTTTGCCAGATGTTCTGCCACAAGAGGCACTGCTAAAAGAACAGATAACTGAATATAAAGTGTCAGATTGAGGGAGGAGGTAGCTGATGGCTTTTCCTCTAACAATGACTTTAGCACCAGCTAAAGCGGGGTACACACTACAAGATAATCAAGCAGATTTTGGGCCTGAGTCCCCCTTCAGACAATCTTAAGCAAAGTCCCGATTTCTTGATGCTTCTAAAGATGATCTCTCCACATCTGATCTTCCCCCGATCTGCAGGGAAGGCCGTCGTGGCTGCATCGATTTCAAATCATAAATATTAAACATGTTCAGTGCAGCCGAGCACGCACTCTGTGGATCATCACGTGGCACCAAACAATACCCAATCAGGAAGCAAGCTGACTGAAGCAGGAAGCACAACAACCGTGAAGCAAGTAACATGTACAGCCCATGTTCACGACGTCTCCACCACTTCCTGAATTTTCCGTAAAAAGTCCCAAAACTATCATCACCAGTTCTTCCTGCCCGTCGTCCGCCATGTTTGTTTACTCCGAAGTCTCGTTTGACCGCCAGAGATTTAGTGAGACTTCCAGCTGTGAGAGTCGGACTCTGGTTGTTGGTGAATGAGTCTGTGAGTGTGTGGTGTGCTGTCGTTTCTCTCCACACACTACAGGAACAAAAATGTTCACTCTATGATTATATATTGTCATGTGTGGGCTCTCTCACATTTTCAACATCTTTTAGTGTGGGCCAGGCATAAGGCAGCCAAAATATCTTCAGCAGGTCCTTGCAGTGAAGGTAAGGTCCCGATTCTCCACCAGCAGCACAAACTAATTAGGAGAATGTCATGTGTTCCTCTCCTCAGGCAGACAACAGCCTGGCCCACCAACTGCGAAATAATATTGTTAACCGATCAAAATGGCTGACCTCATTAATTTTTCCGAGACGTCTCCTGTCGTCAGCTCCAGGTTTCAGCGGGCCCCGGCATGCTGCTTCACTTTTACACTTTTTTTCCTCGTAAGGTGCTGAGGTACCAGCAGGAGAGAAACCCAGGAACTTGTGATATGTGACCTGTAAGTGCCACATCCAAAGTGCCCCCTTTTTCAGGAGTCTACTTGCTCCCTGTCATGACTCAGAGTCTGCTCATGTGAGGAGGCGTTGCTATTTTTTACTCTAAGTTACCGCATTGTCTGTGAACTGCACAGAAATAATGATACTGTGACTAAGAGACGCATCCTCTACTGGCCTAAAGTAGGTTTGAAGCTGAGGCTTAATTAGGCCCAACACTTTGTAAAAGGAAGTTTGAGAAAGTAGAAGTAGGAGTAAACCAATATGATAAATAAGTCTTTGTGCGGTTAGACGTCCACACTTCATCATAAGATGAGACATGTTCTGTTCTGACAACAACTTCCAGGAAACGACCAAAATAGACATCAAATTGTATTATTATGATCTGTATATCCAAAGTCTGATGCATCTAACTCCTCAAAACAAATACTGACAACCATGAAGTACTGCAGATGGCTGAATGTCGGGGTAAGGATGGCCGAGTGGTTAAGGTTCAAAAATGATTCAACATCCAAAAAAACATTCCATGTGAATTTATCAAACACTCCCATGCAGCTTTATTTATAGTACAGGCCTGGCGAAAACAAAAACTGGAGGAAAATAATGCTTAAAATAAAAACAAAACAAAATGCAAACAGTGAAAAACACTGCCCTATACAAGGCCCCAAAGCCTTGCAGCTTCACACGCTCTCACTACCAACTCCCGCCAACACTCAGCGCCCTCCAGCCTCCTCCTTTATCAGACCTGGGTGGTACCAAGAGTCACAAGTGACCATTTAAAATCCATTAGCTAATAAACAACCTCAATACACACAAAGATACATAACAAAGATATGCAATGACAAATTACAGCTTACCAAACACCTTTGAAGTGATTTTTCAAAACGCACGGTGAACATGAAGTTATTATCACCATGAGGTTTTGTACGCATGTTAACAGTAGTGGATAAACAAATCAAGCAGACACAGCAACACCACGTCTGTACAGTTGATTTAAGTCTAATTACTGGCCCTTTAACTCTGGTTTGGTCACCATAAACTACTGAGAAATAATATTTAAACTGACAATTTCGAAGATTTCGGTTCCGTTCTCTTGGGTGCCACCAACTGGTGATATACGGTAACTGCAGGAGGACACGTCCCAATTTAACCAAAAAACATGTTAAACTGAGAATGTCAAAGATTTCATTTTCGTTCTCTTTGGCGCCACCTAATGACAATATACATTCATTGTGAGAGGATAATTCCTAATTTAACCAGACGTCCACGGTTGGCTCCAGTTGTAACTCTTGATTTTCCTGGCTGACGGTCGCTTTCCTTTTCAGACTGTTAGCTTCATCTGAGCGTCGAGTTTGTTTCTTTTTCTTTGGATTTTCACTTCTTGTTGAAGTTGTATCTGTAGTCATCCATCTTTTCTTTGTTCGTTCAGCCATAGTAGATTACTGTTTACTTGTAACACTTGCAGAGAGCGGAAAAAACATTCAAACAACAAAATGCAAATACAAACAGAAATTACCAGTGATAACAAAACAATAAAATAAAGCAAATATAAACAAACAAAGCATAGTAAAGCAGTAATCGTCTCTAAAGTGTAAAAAGAAGTGCAAGCTGGTGCCTCTAAATGCCCCACAAAGAGGCAGCGTCAGGCTGCGTCAGGCTGCAGCTGCTTGATTAAACTTAAATTGTGTGCCAGACAACAGCTGATGCTAAAACAAAGCTTGATACAGCTGAGAGGAAGTTCTGACGGTTTTTCATTCCAAGTTAACCTCCTTTGAATTACACTTACTCCTCTGGTTTATGTAAAATATTGCTTTGTGCCGTTGGCTCTGACACCTCAGACAGGGAAGGTAAGAGAGGCAGACTACAGGAAAGTTAAACGTTTTTCATGGAATAAGGTGACAATATGGAAAATACATAACACGGCGGTTATCCTTTAAGCACTGAGAGGGTCAGACATAAACGGTCTCCTTGGCCTGACAACAGTGGGAATGATTCAAGCACCTGTTTTCACACCATACGGTTTATTCTGCAGGGGTGACGTGCAGGCCAGAGAAGAGGGTGGAAATCTGAGCAGTTTGCTCTCTGATAGAGGGCTTAAGGAGTCATTGAGGTGTGTAAACCTCACCTTGCCTAGCATCTGCTCTCCACGTATAGCACAGAGCTCATAAAGTGGATCTTTTGTCAGACAGCCCCGGCCCGTCCCAATGAAAAGGGAACTCTAGCGCTGCCGTGCAAAGCGCTAATGTAATTCAATCTGGACGCCACAGCGGCTTTTATGTCTGGAGGCGGACAGTGAACACATCTGCAGGTTCCATCTCCGTGTAGCCCGGCATAATTTGTTTGTCATTACTGGCTTGGCTTTCATCTGTGGGTTATGTGCGAGTGTTTCTGGCAGCCGCAGCCTGCCTCTGCATTAATGGACTGTTCACAGCCTCTTCTCCAGATGCCGCCCCGATCCTGTGACCCTATCAGGCATGCAACTGTCCCATCTGATGTCATCCTGGGATAATGACAGAGAAAAAGTAAACACAATGCCCTTCATTCTGTCTGAAACTAGGAAAGACACATTGTTCTGAGTCAGGAGGGGTTTTTTAGAGGATGGAGAAAAGAAGGAAAGCAGCTAAGATTTTAATGATGTGGACTCAGTGTCACCAGTCTTTGACCAGATCAGATATTGGAGCTAATTGCACAAAGCCCTTATTCTTACTGAATACCATTTCTCTATTGCGCACTGTTCACTAACATGCACAAGTGGTTCATTCATTATAACTGAACATTTTTTCCAGCTATTTTTTGTCATACATTGACCTTTAAGATGGCTTTGACCTTTGTTCTTGTTTCCTCATAATTCATCGTAAATAGAATGAATCTATTGTTGGACTTTTGCTCTGTTTTATAACCTCCAGTTAAAGAATAAGATTATCATCTACAAGAGGGAATCGAGTAAATGTTTCGAGTGGTAAGTACTCCAGATTGAAGACAAACCTAAAAAAACAAGAAAACTGCAACTAATTCTCAAGTCAAAGCTTCCGATGAAGACTCGATGCCGAAATATGGATAAGCTTGGTTTTAAGATCGACTTGACCATGCCAGGACAATAAAGGCATTTTAAAAGCCCTGAAAAGAGAGTGCTTTGGAGGTTGTCGTGTTTTCTATGACTACATGTAGCCTGCTCCAAAGAGCACTTCAAACCTACACTTGTGTGTATATGATTTCTCAAGAACACGCTCAGGGATGGAGAAAGAAAATAACCATGTATATTTTCCATTAAGTTTAAAAATAGGAAAAATGCATTAGTCGTTAAGTGAGAGCCAAACATTGTTAAGTGAAGTTGAACGTCAGCGATAAGGATTTGTTATACAAGGCTCACACACACACACACACACACACACACACACACGCACACACACACGCTCTTTCCTACAATACCCGCATCTTTCTACACTGAGCAAGTTTAGACGACTTAATTATACATTTCTATTTTCTTTCTAAAGTTGCTCATAGTGAATTTGCAGCCATGACAGCCGTCTACCAATCAGAGTGGATCGATGGACCTGTAATAGAATGTCTCTGGTAAACACCTTCTTCATGTTCACCCTGTTTTTTCCCTGTATGTCATTAGCTTCATTGGCTACATGAAACAATATCGTACACTTGTTAATAAGTTCAGTCTGACTTTGATGGAGATTTTTAGATGATATTGTTAATGAATACAGGTCTCACTTTAAAGATCAACAGCATATGGTTTAAAGAGAGGGTATTAAGCTGTTTCACATTATAAGACATATAGTGTTACAATGTTGGATGTTCAGACTAAACGTGGGTGAAGTTTCAGATCTGTATGTTGGAGTAATCCCCAGGCTGCTGTGAACGCCACGTTTCACACTGTTTTTTCTACATGCTGCACTTTATGACGTCACAAAGTGCAGCCTCAGCAGGCCTCAGAGAGCGGGCGTGTAGGGGCGGGGTTTCTTAAAGGGACAGAACTGAGTCGTTTCAGGCAGTGGCTGTATGAGGGCCTGCACAGAGCACCAGTGTGAGAAAAATGAAGAGTTTTTTTTAACTGTGAATTATGCTAAGCTACTCCACAGGTATCACAGAGTGAAATATGAAGCTTGAAATTAGCATAATACCCCCCCTTTAAAGGCCCAGTTCGCCAATTTTCAACCTCAGTCCTATCATGCTATTATGGGGAGCTAATGCCATTATGGTAGGAAAAAATTTCAATTTCACTCTGTGCCTTTGGAGGACGCTATCCGCTTCTCCAATGGGTCCTGGGAAACCTCCGCCAGACTACGCTAAAAGCGTCTTGTGGCGGAGGCCAGGGAGCTCACTAAATTACACTTCCTCAATCTAGGACGCCCGCCTCCGATGTCACATCTCGTTCAAAATCGTCAGGTTTGAAATGTAGACTGCAGACCTGAAGATTTTTTTAGATGATCCACCGGTATATTCTTGTTGTATTTCAGATCCTGTCCCGCTCTGAGCCGTTGCCTGCAGTGAAACGGTAGTATTTCACTCCTGCGTCTCTCACTGGGCCGTTCCTTTCAAAGGGAGGGGCTCAATGCATAGTGGGTGTTGTAGGAATATTGATTGGCTACGAGTTGTTTGTACAACTTTCTCCACAGCTGTGGCACCAATTTCAAATATTATTGCTTCTACTGGTTACAGAGAACAGCAACTTTGACTGACTAGCTTTTTCCAGTGGAGAACTGCTCCTTTAAAGTGAATTTAGGGCATGTCCAACTTCACTTGGGTGCATAATCTGTGAACAAAGTAAAGCACAAGGCACAAGGTGGTTGTATGGGGTGTAGCATGAGAGTTATCTCCCATTCCCTTTAACAGCCAGGTGTACCAGAGCTTATTGTTGCATAGCTATTCATCCTGTTACTGGATCATGGAGCCTAGCTATATTACCACCTGCATGCATAACGGACACTGGGAAGTCTTTGTTATGATTTGTGGGCATGATTGATGGTTGCACTGATAGTTAAGATTGAGGCGTATAATAAAAAAGAATGCATTTTGATTCTTACAAATGCAATTTAATTTGTTGAAGAAGGTATGTTTCCATAGTTTAAGCTTCATTTAAACATGCTAACTGGTTAGCTAAGAATGCCACACATCTTTTAAAGCTACAGAACGTGTAAACCAAAATACCAAAACGTCAGGGGCACCACACAGACAGAAGTAGTTCTTTAAACATTCGGAGCCAGTGTTGTTTTATTTTCACACAAAGACTTTTTCTCTGTCAACAGCTGCAGCAGAGCCTTGAGGCCCATCGGCTGCGCTGAGTGGCTAAATATCCAATATTTATCTAATTACCCTTTTAATCACTGATAATGCCTTTTCCCACTGTGTGCCAAGAGTCAATCAGTGTGGAGCTGAGCTTTTCGTCTGGCTGTTTTGAATGTAAACAGGACTGTAGCAGCAGCGATGGCGAGTTTCTGCAAGTGGATGTTAGGGGTTAGTTCAGAGGCTGAACATTACAGGTGCACTTGGACTGTCTAAGTGATACTGTCTAAAGAAATGAGTGACCAACATAATGAAATAATTGTGTATGTTTTAGTGTTAAGAGCTTCAAACGTTTCAGAAGATAACAAATATAAACTTAATCTCTGTATTTTTTACGTTAAAGCCCTTTGTGTTCAAAAGATGCATTTTGCAGGAGACTCCCTGTAAAGAGCTGCAGTTAGGCTCATAAGAAATAAATTAGACTTCAATCAAAATAGTAAAAAGCTCCATGAAATAACTGCCGTCACCGTGCGAGGAGCTCTAATTGTAATGTACCCTGCAAGCAGTTTTAAGAACACAGTCCCTGAACGCCTCAAAGCAGCACTTCCAAGACCCGGGCACGCATGATGGATGTCTCAAATGAGCAGCTTCTGTAATTTAAAGTGCAGCAAAGGTTTGGAAATTCTGTTGGACGGCGGGGGCGTCTTTTGAAGACAAACTTTGAACAGGAAACTGAACTGATGGTGTAACTTTTATTGTGCAGCAAACTGAGGCGCAGTTGAAATTTGGTATAAGTTACAGCCGTGGGTTATAAATCTGTCACAGGTAATGAAACGCAGGGAGGGGGCTGGATGTGTTGCTTGAAGGGGTCTGGGGGCAACAGTGGGAACATGTTTATTCGTGCTTCCAGAGGCAATATGGGAAAAAATTCTCTTAAGGAAAGACAAAGACATGATTTTAATGATATCAGTTATTACACAACATACAGAATATAAAGTTCTGATCAGTCTGACTTTATACTTTATAATTAAAAATGATCAGATTCACAGAACTATCCTCTGTTTAGACATCAGCTTTCACTGGTTACCATGGTAACAATGTCAGCATGAACTCACTGAGCTTGCTGTGTTTCAGCTCTGGGAGCAGCGACAAGCGAGTATGATGGATGTTTCTGCTGACTGCTCTCACTTCGTCTGCTTCTATTGACAGAAAAATCATCATCAAACTGCACGTGTGATGAACGTGGTGTTGAGCTGCACTCTAAACTTTATAGAAATATAGTTTTCTTCTTAAAGTGTTAGGTCCTAACTGAAGCTGAAACTGCCCTGTGTGTTACCGTTGGTATATTGTCTTTAAAAAAGAGGAGACAGTCCTTCTGTATTTTTGTATCTAAATGCCTGTGATTAACTCCCATCCTATCAATACCTTTAATATACAAATTCATATTTATGAACGATTATCAGATTTTCATGGTTTTTAACAAGAGTCTCAACTTTGATACTTATTACACAACAGGTCAGAGCAAGTAATCTGACTGGACAAGAGGCATTTCAAATGGATTCTATATCCGCCCCAGAACGTCTTCTCAACGAACAAGGCTCACAGTTTGAAGACTCCCTCAAGTCAGACCGAATGTCAGATCTGCTGAGTTGGCAGATATGAAGTCAAATTATGCATAAACATGGTGGGCAAAAGTACATATTAGGTAAAAAAAAAATCATAAATACACATGTTGCATATCAATATTTTGCACATATATAATTATTAATATGGTAGTAGGTCGTAAATAGTTCTGAACAATAAAACACAACACGCCTTCTTTGTAGCATCAGTGTTGCTGCCACATTAGAACTAACAGCTTGTAAACATATATGTAAGTTTCAGTTTTTACAAAGGGTTAATTTATTTCACACTCCATCTAACCAGTTTAAAACACTAACTTTCTATTTTGAGTTTACTGTCACTAAAGTCAAGCTACATGCTGACACCACTGTGACAAGTAGACAGACTCCAGTTTTCACAGCAGAGCAGTGCTCCTCTCGACCAGAAAACTGACCTGTAAATTACTACAGCGCCCTTTAAACAAGGTGATTTCCATTTAAACTTGTTGAAATGAATTGAGTTGATAGACGGAGAGAGTTTAGTCTGGGGAGGTGAGACCACGCTGAGCCCAGGAGGCTCCTCTAAAACATCACGGTGCACCTGTTCCTTCTTATCACTAAACCAGAGCTCTGTCAATTAATTAGCAGTGCATATGTGCACAAGTTAATATGGAAAATAGCATCAAGTACCCAGGTGGATAGATGTATGCGTGTGTGTACGTGTGTTCCTCAGCTCACTGAACACACTGTACAGTGTGAACACCACGCTGCGTTCTGTGACCGTAAACTGCCCCTGCACCTCTCCCACCTGAGAGGGGCTTGGCAAAGGTAGAAAATGTGCTCGCAACGGGACCGCTACGGGACGGTCAGCCGCTGTAGGATAAGTACGTCTTTTTTAAAAGTCTTTATTTATATAATACTCAAGTGACATATGCACACTGTGTCCAATGAGAGAGTTATTATGGTAACACTAAACAGTAAGGGCACTTCATGAGTGGATTAATCCATAAAAAGCTTCATGAACCAGCAGGAATGAACAGATTTCATGCGTGAGTGAATGAAGAATACACTAATTAATGTCTTGTCTTTGTAGTCTTATTACTTGGGAAGACGATGTTCTAACCTGCTGCCAGTAACCTTGACTGTTTTAAGCTGCTGCGGAGTAAACCCTGTGAGAGAGGAAAATAAAGTGCTTTTGTGAACTCTGCATTAACTCAATTACTTTTAAACAAACTGGCTCTGTATGAAGATGGTTGTAACATACAGTAGGAACACCTTATGGGTCACATATGGGTCACCTAAAACTTCAAAAAGTATAGGTAACTTCTCCTTAAGCTACCAAGTAACAGAGCAGCAAATTGCTTATTGCTATAACTCCCAAAAGCATGCCATAGCTAAATGGAGTTACAGCCTCCACCTTAAACAGAGTTACCTTAAACCTCCATAATGTCAGGTAAGAGTTGAAAAACAGGCTTGGGAAGTAACAGTATACCAACCGCTCACCAGTTAAAAATGTTAGCTAACCTGTCGTCTTCTTCTTCTACTACTGAAAAACTGTGTGTGACTCTGGTGACGGCCGCGGCCGGGATGGTGTGGGTAGAAACACAAGCTCCAGACTGGAACAAGTTTATGTCAGTTTACTTGAAGTTTGAGTGTGAAGTAGTGTGAACAGCAAACCTAACAAATACATTTAAATGTGCATTATTACCCCTATTACAGTATTGAAATTTCTTTTCTCGTCTTTATTTGCAGATGTAGTTTTGAAGGAATCCAAAAGTAACTGAAAGTCATCAGTTACGTTACTTTTGAAACTGTGATCCTTGGAATAGGTTACTGATTACATTTTTAACAGGTAATTAGTAACTGTAACTCTGTTAAGAAACATACCTCTTTCAGCTGATGAGAAAACTGCACGTACATCATTCTGCAGTAAAGCCCAAGACAAAACACAAAGATGAAGGCGGTGGACTTAAACATGATGAAAGTAGCAATAAGAAAAATAACATATTTATAGTGATGATAATTTTTAATGTGAAAATACAGGAAGAATGCCCTTTATAATTGTATTATCATTTTACAACTCGAGTTCATATCACTAAATAAATTTGCAATTTCTCAGGTTACATAAAAATACTTGATGCTCATGTTATCTTGAGGCCGTCTGGCGCTCTGCCAGAATTCATTCAACTGCTGCACTTTTGCAGCTCTAGTTTGGATTAATTTGACAAGAGACTGAAACTTCAGCAGGATTTCAGGCCCAGATGGGACGCAGTGCGCCCAGAACACATGTGCTGCATGCATGAAACACAGTTTTGTGTGTGATTTGTACAATTATCTGCAAGGCGCACTTCTCTACTCGTTGCATGTTGCATGTTAACAGAGGTTTTGGCCTTTGCCTTTATTACATAGGACAGCTGAAGAGAGGAAACGTGGGGAGTAGAGAGTCGGGGATGACATGCACCAAATGATCAGCAGACCAGGAGTCGAACCTCTTAAAAGTTAACGGCAAAGGATTTACAAGAGCCAGAAGCGAGCATGTAGAAGAAGGAATACAGAGACAGATTGTTATTTGCATCAAAATTAGCACAATATGTGGTTACTGTGAAAAACTGTGAAAAAGAAAGAAGAGTGTACGGATGTCACCTCCACCTGCTGAGTCTATCCATCCCCCCCCCCCCCCCCCACCACCAGAGAGATGCTTCTAATATCACTTAACCTCCTTTTTGTATTCCATTTAAATGTTTCTTGCCTTTAGACGCTCATTAGACCTATGGACAGATTGCAAATGGGAACTCCAAATCTAAAAACCACAGTGCTCAATTGCGCAGCACCAATTTCTTTTTAAACCTGGCTGAGATCAGATCTGAGATCAGATCGAAAACATCCAACTGGTGGTGTTTGAGGCAGAGAAAAGCATCTTTGAGCTGTTTATTTGGGAGAAAAGTCACTGTTCTGTAGCCGCCCGAGTCAAACTGGAGTCATGATTTATAGAAAATGTTTGTGAGCCCTTTGAGCCTCGCATATTTTCCCTCTTTGCAGAATGTCGACAGGCCACAATGACAGAGCAACAAAAATAACCACACTGCAGATGTTTACGTCGGTTTACCAACCGCAAAATGTATCTCTTTTCACCTGCAATGTTAAGATTCTTCTTCTCTCCTATTGTTGGTTTGTTTGTTTGCTCGGCCTCACTTGGTTCCATCTGTAAATAGAGCAGATACAGTGGACTGCGCTCATGAGAGCCTTGAGCAAGTTGTTATCTGCCGCTCTCCTTTCTGAACAGAATAATGGTGTTGTTAAACCAGGCTACCTCAAGGTTTAAACGTGTACATTTGAGCAGAACGGTAGGAAGAAAAACACAAACTTTAATGCACCTTAAAGAAATGTATCCAGTGTGTTTGATCTTACGTGAGGACAAGGATCGGATTGGCAACGACATTTGTCTCTTTCAATTTTTCGTCCAGACCACCAACAATAGCTGTGTTTACATGGAGGATAATATTCTGATTATCATCGATTTAAAAGCCCAAACCGAATAAAAATGCTCCATCTGAACACCTCAATCAGAATACAAAGGGGTGGTTTAAACGTTTTCATAAACCGATCAAATGAAAACAATCTGACTCAATCACGTCCTGACTGTGTTCTTCTGCACACGCCCTCCGTCTTCACGTCTTGACTTCAACTGGAGCCATAAATCCCTCCACCAGTCCACAACTTTGTAAAGGACCTGCGTGTCATCCCAAAGTTTTGCATCCATTCAAGATCGGTAAGTTCCACCAGCACAACTCTCTCTCCCACCAATCTTTGCTGCGGACCATCATACAGTGATTCTAGTCCTAGGAGGAGGCAGGGGCAGTAAGAAGGTTATGCATCCCTGAGTAGGCCTAACAGCTTCTTGTTCCTGTCTTCTCCTCTCCATTGCTTAAGCATATGTTGGTGTCACGCTGTTGCTTGCTTAACAGCAACACAGCAACGCCAACTACAGCGCTAGATCTCCATCTTTAGCTGATATAAAATGAGCAGAACAGAATGCATAATGTGCGCATGTCATGCAGTTGTTCCAGATCGTAAATGATCACACCCCATTCAGAAGATAGCATGTGCGTCAAAATGGGAGTTTGTCCAACACTGTGACTAAATCTCTGCAGAACTACTGACTCATCCAACCTGCGTCTGATAACCTTTGTTTTAAATGCTGATAAGCAATTAGCATGCTAACACATTTAAAGGGATCTCAAAGATAAGTCTCTATCTGTCGCAGAATGAGGTAACACGATGGTGATTGAGTCTATGGCCCACTGATGAAAGCCTTTACATCTGCAGTATTACAGACTGGGTGTCTGTGGCGACCTTTGCTGAAAAAAATCACAAGCGGCGCCCAGTTAGTGACGCGTTTTCCATCAGCCAGCAGTGGTTGGTCTGCCAGAGAGGGTAGGCGGAGCTAAGCGGCTGCTTTTCCGCTCTCTGCAAGTGTTGCAAGTAAACAGTAATCTACTATGGCTGAACAAACAAAGAAAAGATGGATGACTACAGATACAACTTCAACAAGAAGTGAAAATCCAAAGAAAAAGAAACAAACTCGACGCTCAGATGAAGCAAACAGTCTGAAAAGGAAAGCGACCGTCAGCCAGGAAAATCAAGAGTTACAACCGGAGCCAACCGTGGACGTCACACATGCAGCACTGTCTGGATGTCTGGAAAGTGTGCTCCCGCAATTACCGTTTATCACCAAAGGTAACAAAACTGTACAACGTGTACTAAATTGATAAATGTTAGCATGTAGGAATATGCAAAAATACCAAACCAAAATGAGTCCATTGTCGCCTCCTGATTACAAAATCATCTCTCACCAAGGCTCAATCTGTTGTGCTGTGTTTTCTTGCATTATCATGTGAATAATAACTCTCTGTGAAAGAACAGGCTGGAGGTCAAAGCAGAGAACATTTGGTGCTTTGATTACTCAATCAAACATTTAGCCGCTAACAGAGTTCACATCTTTTGTTCAGCATCACCGTCTCAAACTGTTAAAGCATCTTTTTTACGAGCTTGTTCTTGAACAAAAGGAAACCACAGTGGAACCGAGTGAGCCGGGGCATTTCCTGCATTACAGTAGAATAACAACATATCATTATGCACAGCCGTTCATTCCACAGCAACAGATGTACAGAGCAAGAATAATGTCCAGAGAGAGTTGCTGCTTTTGTCTGCAAACTCTATGTATTGATCTCACTCTGTCCTCCACCACAGCAGTGAATCTTCTTCACCTGCTCATTATGAAACACTTCAGTCACTGCAGCGTGTGCTTCTATTGATTTAGAAAATGTCCTTGTGGGTTTGTTTACACTTTGATCACAACAAACACATTTAGTAAGTTCTTGTTTTAAGACGCTGGAGTAATCAATGTGAGTTATCATCCATTCATCAAAGAGAGAGTTAGCATTAACTACACGTCAAAGTTCCAGTCTCACAGTGTTTCCATATGCAGTGCAAAGTGATTAATAAAATGTATAAAACCACAAACAAGGACACTTAGATCTGACGCCCTCTCACACCTTCAGACATTTTAGTCGCAAACAAAATTGTTTTGCAAATACTGAGTATCTTGCAGCAACAACTACAGCAAGATTTCTGCTGAGATTAATACCCATCCTACATCCTGAAGCAAAAGGTACGATGGAACAGAAGAAGCTTTTAAAGTTTGTGTGTGCAGTGGTTTGAGTTCGGAGCCCTATTTGAGACCATAATGTTAGCCCGGTTTAGCTAGCAGGAAACCTTGTTCCCTTCACAAACCTTTAAACAGTTGGACTGACCCCAACACTAACTAACCTAACACTGTACCCTAACAAGACAGATTCAGTCACACACAGCGAGGACACGGTGGCCAAATCCTGATCTCAACACACTCACAGACTTTGAGGCGCGTTCCCGGGAAGTGTGTGAGTGCTTAGTGCTGTCCTACTGTCCAATCACAGAGTGCGTGAGGGCTCTGACGCGGACTTTTCAACGCCAAATTGCTTTCCTCTGGTAGTTACGCAGAGTTCACAGCCAACTTGGCGACCTATACAAACATGATTGTCCAGCCCCCTGTCTGAAAGTAAACAAATGTTGTAGTAAACAAATATTAAAAGTAAACAAATATTAAAGCAGTATTCAATCAAGTTTGAACAAAAAACTAAAGGGAAACAAATTGAGCGTGGCTGTGATGGGAACCGAAAATACGCTTATCTGTAAATGTTTTTTAGACATGTTTCAGTTAAATGTTGGCAAGTGATTAACAATAATCTCTTTCTGACTTTGTATAGTTTGCTAACATTTGTAAACACTGTAATGCAACACACACAATGCACACGACACACATGCCGTTTTTCCTAATTATATAATGGTGTATCTTGTTTATAGTGTGTCCCATGCAGTTCTCAAACATCACGGACACACGCTCTGCAGGCCTGACGTCATTATAGTCCTTGAGCGTTCAGTGTTTCGGCTTGAGGGGGGAGATTGGGATTGGGCCGGTGAAAGCAGCCCTCAGAGTCCCCTCCATGTTTACCATCTACCTGGTTAGCAGCTTCCTGTTTGGTGCTGGAGAGAGCATGAACATTAGTTGCTGACAATAATCAGGTCATTGAATTCACTATATCCATGAGCCAAGACTAAAATTCCCCCCATTATATTAAACATTTATGATTTTATTTAAATAAGAAGCTTAAAAAAAACCTTCCATAAGACAGCTGAGGCTGAGTTTAATGACTCCTTCCACTTAACAGTCCAGATGACACGAGCACCACAACTCAAGCAAAACTCTAACAAACACCTAATACGTAGATACAATACCTAATGAACCCAGCCCAGCACCCACGTTGTGTAAATAGCAAGTGATCTTGCGCCCATGTTAGCGCCAATGGGCGTGTTGGTCTTAAAATGAGGTGTGGTCACAACAAACACCTGGCTCTTAAAGGGAATGAGAGCTGACACTGTGAATAATCCAGGGCCTTAAGCCAACCTCTTTGCACCTTGCGCCTCGGTTTGCGACTGTAACTAGTGGGTTGGACATGCCCCATCCACTTTAGACTGTGCGCCTTGTAAATACGGCCCATAGTGTGAACATAATGGAATATGAAGGCAAGACATGAACTGTTTTTAAAATGTGGTCAGTTGTTGGATATAATTCCTCTCAGGTGCTCTGATAGTGGACATATACTGTATGTTAAAGTCGAGGTGTGCTTTTCTAATCCAATCCTCCTTTGTCAAATTCAGAAAACTGATAATTGACTCCAGCAGCTAAACGCTCCGCCGTGTTCGCCAGCTTGTTAATACCTTTATATGTCTGTTATTTAATGATGGGCAGGAAGGGTGCAGAGTATTAATTAAAGCCTTTTACATTTGATAGAGCAGATATGGGCAAAGTCGGTCAGTAATTCTCTGCGTGTTCATCGCTGCAAGCCTCCTCTTGGCATTACACAAAGTCATTTTATCCACTTGTAAGATAATGAAAACATTTAGAGCAGCTTTAATCCGAAATTCTGAGAGGAAAAATGTTTTCCTGGCAGGAATTACTGCAGCGAAAAATGAGGAAGAATCAGTGGCAAAGATTTAAGCCTGGCTTTGTGCTCTATTTTAATTTTTAATAATTATCCCAGCTGGGCTTCTATTATTACCGTTTTGTTCTTGCATTTAGAAAGTCTTCCAG
Source organism: Semicossyphus pulcher (assembly GCF_022749685.1). Lineage (NCBI taxonomy): Eukaryota > Metazoa > Chordata > Actinopteri > Labriformes > Labridae > Semicossyphus > Semicossyphus pulcher. The sequence goes on from NW_027211659.1 coordinate 27,025,881, forward strand.
TTTTTAAAGACTTGTTCGTCTCTCCTGCTTGTTCAACTTCAAAAACTAACACGAGCAGCTGCCAGAAAATAAAAAGACTCTCAACAATATGACATTAAAGCAGCTCTGCTCCTTATAGTGATAACATTATATAGTATGCTTATGCTAACATGTGTATCTGAATCCACCGTATTGACTTTCATTACTGAGATAATAAAAAACAGCTGCAATCTGCCTGCAGTGCTGTCCCCTATTAAAGCCTCCGAGCAGTAAATTTGCCGATGTGTTTATGACAGCCTTTCAATAAGGCCTGCAGGCCTCGGAGATATTAGTTGGACCACTTGTATTTGTTACGTGCTTTAAATTGCACAGATCGCTACTTGACAGCCAATCTGTTACTCATTGTCACTGAGGCAGCACCACGGCATAACAAATTAGACTCTATGCTGTTTGCTTTCAGTCCTCAGACGACGTTAACAGTCGTAAAATACTCGCTCAAGTGTCCCATGCAAAAAGAATACACTTGTTTTTAGAACTCAAAAATGTGAAACATGTAGTGCTGTAATAAAGTTTTTATTGGTGCTTTTTAGCTGCAAAATCTTATATTTCATTCTCTTTGGGAGATGGCTGATGTTTAACACGTAATCTGCTGTGCATCTGGTGGTCATAACTTCAATTCTGCATGAAACTTTCCTTTAACTAATGTGGCATTCCCCTAAATCTGTGTTCTGTAAGTCTCACCCTCCCCGTTCAGCCCCTCTCTGCCTCTCTGTCAGGCCGGCTGTCAAACACAGTTCACACAACCTTCAGACCGCAGAACGAGCGCTCCAGACTGCAACATGACAAAGAGGCGACTGTGTTTGCGTAATTTAAAATAACTTTGCAATTTAGAGAATTAAACTGATTTTTTTCTTAATAAAAAGGAATTAATGAGGAGGGAGCCACAGGAGGGTTTTAGGAGAGGTGGCAGGTCGGCTCTAATAACCCCGTTTGTTTGTACAGTGCCCCCAATTTAATCTCATTACATATTTAAGTGTAGCCTGGGTAGCTGAGTGTATGTAAGGATATTATGCGAATGAAAAACACCAGTATATGAAACACATTTAAAATAATGAAAAGGTTGAAGTAATGACTCACTGAGGCGCCTGAAATATCACTTTCTCAGAGCGGGGGGGGGGGATTTCAGGCCGAACTGTTAAACTGTCTATAAACCAGAAGCAGAGTGCTTCTCTAAACATCGGGCATTTTGCTGCAGCGCGCTCGCCAGCTGAGCCTGGAAACTGTGATGTTTGTGGCTGGAAATTCAGAGGCCGAGGTGTATCACTTCCAACGGCAGGACTGCAGCGTGATTAGTGTGATTGGGACTTTTGGGCGACCCCGATCCTTCACTCTGATACCCCTCAATCCAGACTGGGAACCATCGAACAACTGGAACCGAACAGCTCCAGCTCATTTACGTAAGTCTGCACAATTTATCACTGCACCTCTTCCTGCTAGATCGATTGGGCTAACACAGCATTTAAATTGCATAATGTTTGGGATCTAACAAAGGACAGGTTAAAAAAATAATTTGAGGCTGATATATAAAGATTTATTTGTCTCTATAGTTGTGAATTACAGCTCTTTGAAGGGAGCCGGATCTTATAGCTCCGTTCCTTTCAGAGAGCTGATCAAAAGAACGGCTCATCGTTCGCGAACGTCACAACAATACGAGGTCAGACTCGCGAACATGCCCGCACTATATTCTACCTTGTCAACACACATGCATATTTAAAACTTTTAAAACTTAAAAGGAAACAGCAGAATAATGTAGGAACAATTAATCAACGTCATTGATCTGCCAATAAAATAATTTATGATACAACTCTGTATTACTACAGAGATGTCAACAAAGGAACAACAAACCTGGCGGAGCGTTATCATGTTGCTCACCGTCATTGTGGTGACATGATTCCACTGCACGTGACCAAGTGTCGGGGAGCTGCAGTTGAAAAAAGCTGCCTGTGGTGATTCAGCAAAAAGGAGAGTGGATCGAGGGGCAGGCGGTGACATCTTTTTCTCACCGACTCGGTTCCTGTCTTTCGCATCAAAGAGCCGTTCAAAGAATCGGATTGTTCGCGAACGTCACATGTCCTACATTTCCCATAATTCTCACTGTCTTTCCAAGTTATTCCAAAGATATTTGTTTAAATTTCTCACAAACTTTTTCATTAGTGCTATTTAGGGATGTCACTTCCTGTTTAGATCCTGGTTCTGCAGAAAGAAAAACAGACAGACATCTATAGAAGAATCGTGTAGACGATGCTGTCAGTTTATTTATTTTAAAGTATTAAATGTAATAAGTATTAATTTAATCATAAATGAAAATGATACTTTAATACGTTTTTTGATTTTATTAACAATTATGTAAAATAATTGTGTTTGTATGGTTTTTATTTATAGTATTGTGCAGCATGTTAATGAGGAAGTGTGATGGTGGTAAACATTTCTAGACTTTCTGGTTTCACTTGGAGGTTTGTTGGAGTTTCATCACGCTGCACAAGAACACCACATTTAATGAAAACACTGCCCTCCTCTTTGCAAGCAACAACTCCAGTTTATAATACAGACTTCTGTAAACATTTCGAAGCAGTCCAGGCAGAGATAACTCTTCAGACATCCAGCACGTCCATGTTTGACATATTATTAAATATATATTGCACATTAAAAATAAAAAATCGAGTTCTTCTTGTGACGAGTAAACTGAGTTGCTAGTAAAATCAGTACCACTGTAATTAAGATATTCTAAATAAAATTTCCAAGACAGTTCATTATTATTATTATTATTTGTATTATTATTATTGTTGTTGTTGTATTAATAATCTGGTGGTCGATTGATGAAGCGATACGCTGAGAAGCTTAAATGAAGCTTAGAATAATCGTTTATTTCAATCTATTAAAGCTTTTCTGGCATCAATCGAGCAGTCGTGTCTTCATGGAGGTTTTGTGCTCCAGCAGAATTTATTCAATTACCACCACAATCACTTTGTAAATGGTTTTACTGTTGCTGATAAAATCAATATGCGGCTTAATGAGGTGGATCATGTGCGGGCTGTTTGTCCCGTGTGTTTGTTTATCAGATGTTACATTATTAAATCTGATTTGTGTGCAGGGTAATAGATGTACCTCTGTGTGTGTGTGTGTGCGTGCGTGTACGCCCCTTTCTTTAGAATACACTACGAAAACTGTGCTGCGTTTCAGGATAATACTCAGCAGTATCAGATGACTTCGGCCTCACCACAAAATATGAACCTCGCCTCAGAAAACATAATTTATTGAGCTCCATTTATCACAAAGTGCCGGCCAGCAGGCGGAGAATCACAGGAAATGAAAAATAAATATCCTCGGCAATTACCTCGCCTTCAGGTTCAGCTATTATTCTTCTTTGTATTATTATTATTATTGATATTATCAAAAATAAAAGAGCATATTTCAAGTAATTTTAATGACGCGTCTGTTTGAAATGTACACATTACATGTTATTGTTTGTGATTTTTAGAGAGTAACACTTGTTTTGATAAGGCAACATGCAGGGTTGCCATGTCCCTGATTTTCCTGCACAATTGGCCGACTTTTTGTTTCTGCAGGTTCATTTTTTGTGCACGAGCAGCTAAAATAGTAACAAAGTATTCGGCTGAAAATGATTTAATGTCTTCCCAACAACATCGTTTATAGGAAGGGGTTAATATATTTTAACTACTTTTATTATTTATTTCGCAAAGAACAATGGAGAGCGCTTGGTTGAGACATTGCAACTTCAAAAATTACGCTTCAAGAAAAATACAATAATTTTTATTCCCCAACCTAACCAGGTCATTGTTTTCAAGTCTCCACATGGCCTTGCACAGAATATTTATCTAAGTTGATTGAGGAGGTTTAAGTGGGTGCTGATGTTCTAAAGTTTGTCATCTTTTTTTAATTGAATTTTCATCCATTTTTTTTGTACAAAAATTAGGTCGAAAAATGTTTGTCAACGACCTTTTTCCTGTGACGAAGACGAGACATTGACGAGCTAAAAATACATTTAGCAAAAAAAAAAGACGACTCATACATTTTGTTTTCGTAAAAGAGACGAGACGGGATTAAAATGTGCTCACAGAAATAGTGATGTTTATGCATCATTCTCCTGCACAGAAAGGAGCGATCACCGTCTGTCTGCTTCAGTCAGACTGTTTAAATAAGAAGTGATGATGAATACATAAAAAGATTGAACAGTAAAAACCAAAAACTGCTGCTGCAAACAAGGCAAGAGAGGAATGTGCAGTATGTGCCACTGTAGCTGCACGGCTTCATTCTGTGGCTTTACATGCGTAACGTTACGTTCCAGAAGTTTCCACACAGGCTCAGCTGAGGATCTGTATGACCCGTGCAGAACATCGTCAGGAAACAATGAATGTAAGGACGGATGAAAGGACTTTACAGGAGCTTTAACCTCTGTTAGGCTGATTGATTAAAGAGAGAAAGACTAAAAGTATAAAGGTTAAAAATGACTAAAATGTGACTAAAAGTATAATCAGCATTTTCGTCTTAAGACGTAGACTAAATCTAAATAGCTGCCAAAATTTACACTGGTAGACTACAGTGAGAAGTTTCTTGTACTGCAGACAGCAGTACAAGTAATAAGCCTGCTGCAAATAGACATAACATTGTCTTCATGTGAGACCAGAATCAACATGTATGCAGAAACTCTGAGACGATCAGACACACAAGAACTTTAAAATATGAAAACAAAACAAAGAAAAAATCTCTCTATTATTAAACATGCTTCAGATGACAAACCACTATTTGAATTCTTCTCACTTTCATATTTTATTGATGCTTTATTTTTTAAATGGGGCTCTGCACAGGGCGCACAGCACCCGCAGGAAAATTCCCATCAAGCCTCATTCATGATTCACTCGATGTTTCCTCCTCCATCACTAAAGTCCCATCCTGCATGACCTTCTGTATTCTTTTGTTCAAAGTGTGTGTAAAGTGAGCAGCTGCTGCAGAAATCCCATCTTTAAATTTGGACGTCTGAGCCGCTGTCAAACATGTCATCGCTAAGTGAGGTCAAATGCATTTTAACTCTGTTATCGTGTTGTGCGATGTTGTATGTGAACGTACACACACAATGCAGTTCCCATGTGAACCCTGCTGCTTTGTGTTCAACATCCAAACTTCCTAATGTCATGTGACGTTTTGTTTTTGTGAAGTAATGTGTGTATACAACCGCGTTTTTTCTGAGCACACGAATGTACAGTACATGAATACATGCTTTTACTGTACATAAAGTAACCGTCGTCTTCTTACGTGAGGGAGACTAACATATTGTGTTTGTGCCTGGAGGTCACCACAAAGTCACATCACTTTCACTCCAACACCTGCAGATCTGCGAGGTCAGCACGCAGCGGTTGGACGAGCCCTGTCACATGACTCGCCTCCTGCCAGGCTCACACCACCTTTCCTCCCCTTTGGCCTTTCGGCGAGGCTCCCCTCCCTGTACTTTTATCGGGGTGGAAGTGAGCTGATGGATGGGGAGCGACAGCATGTGACCCACAGCTCAACTCTTGAATGTGGAGCTATTCCACCCGTGCAGCAGCAGCCTGCTCATGTGACATGGCAACTTTCTGCTGCTGTTATAGGAACACTGTCAGTGAATATGGAGCAACACTATACTTTCAAATGAACGGCACATTGGATGAAAGAAAAAGGCAGGAGAGGTTCACTTACACTTCCTTTTTATAGCTTTATTTTACAGCACTCCAGTCGACAAAAACAGCGTCAATCGTTCTCTGAATGGCTTACTGTGTCAGCAAAATCATTTAGTATATACAGCACAGTCATTATTTCATTTCCCATAGCTGTGTTAAAAGGACATTTCAGCATTTAAACTTGGGCCTCACTTTTACATATTCTGGGACTAAATTGGCTTGTAAGTTCAAAAGGTTTTGGAAATATTCCTGCCGTCTGCTTCAACAGGCAGACGGGATCTTTCAGGGAAAAGAGCCCGATCGAAGTACTTTATGTCCACTAAAAGTGTTTATTAAAACAAAAACATGGAGAGATCCTTACAGAGATACAACTTTTTGTCAAGGTTTGATACTTGCTTAAAAAACAGAAACAGCATCGCTTTCTTCAAGGCCACCAGACTCCATTGAAAAAAACAGTAATTTACTTTAGAGAAACCATTTTTTTTTATGTATGCTGTCTTAATCTGTGGGTTTGTTATTCTGTGACTGGAGTGTACATTGCGTTAGTTCAATCCAACAGAATATTTGTGGAATACTTAATCACAACAAGAAAACCCTGAACCTATCGAGTCAGCGTCTAAAAAGCAACTATCAGGTTTGCTCGGGTAAATTAGTGTTTTTGTTAATGGGATCTGGTGGCTTTCAATAAAAGCAACAATAATCTAAATAATAATCTTTAACTGAAAGTTATTTCTCTGTAGAGAAGCTTTTTTTGTGTTCGGCTGTCGGCTAATGCAATTTACAGGAGCAACTTGTATCAAGTCATTCGACTAAAATATGTAAAATAATTGGGCCCAGGTTTCAAAATACCGTGATCATAAACCATCTATTAATCAATAAATGGAGACTTATTTTTTTATTGATAGATAATAGGTAAAAAATAAAAAAAAATAAAAAGATATATATAAAAGATAAATATCAATGTTTACACTTTTTTATTGTTCTCATTGTATGTTATGATGAAATTACATAAAGTCATTTCAATCTGTTACAGAAAAATTAAAATTAAAATCACTGTTAAAAAGAAAAGAAAGTTTGATGCTTTAAAACGTGAATACTCCCATTTACCTCGGTTTAAAAGAAATAATACTATAAAATAAACTGCAGCTTATTGAACACGATAATATAACGTGTGTGTTTGTAACGTACTGCTCTGTGTCATTCGGTATTTTGTGTTGACGTCTTGTAACTATGTGATGTTTGTTTGTGATATGTCAAGTGACTGCGGATGAAAATTAGCTTTAAGCTAACTCAGTGCTTCGAATGGTAACATTTATGTTAAATATTGTACACGGACCCTTTTGAAATAAATATAAAGACAACAGCAGCACACTCATCACGTACCTTCAAACACACATGCTTTTAGCTTTGGTCTTTATACTGTGCTATCATACTCTTGTGACGAGTCCTTCAGCCTCGAGCAGCTTCTACTTAAAGAGAAGATTGAATGTCAACACAGTGAATGTAACTGTACCCAACACACTGTTTAAGTAGGTGTTTTATATTTTAGTGGAACTGTGGCTGATCAATTATTACTTAAAAATGATCACGGTCGTGCTAACTTATGACAAATCTATTTTTTTATTTATTATTTTTTACTCACATTGATATCTAATTTACACGTGTGACCTGAAAGTGTCCTCCTGATGAAATAAAGTTGATATAATTCATTATTTGTTTGATCAAACAATCAGTTATTTTTTATTTTATTACGTTTTAATTTTTTTTTAATGAATGTGACTTCTTAGATTAATATATGGACCATTCAGCTGTAGATCAAGGAAAATGCAAAAAATCTGCTAACTGAATCGTAAATTGTGTAAAAAATTTAAAAAAAAATTAAAATATAATTTTGAATGTAAAAATTGTTTTTTACATTCTTACAGCACACATGAATGAAACATATAAAGTTCCCCTTATTGAGAGTAAAGTGGCTCTCATGATGTAAAACATCTCAGTGAGTCTTGTGTCTTAAACACTGAAGATGAAAATGCATAAAACGTTTACGTAAGTCATGTTGATAACGTTGGTATCTATATGAAACGCTGAATAATTACACTTTAGTGATCCATACGGGTGTGATGGTCTTTCAAAACTACGGTCGCCTCCCTCGTAAAAAAAGAGCAATCTCTCCGTAACCAAGACAACCACAGCTTCACAGAGTCAGATAGATATTCATTGATCACTTATTTTAAACACAATGATTAAAAGAAGCCAATATTCTAAACAACTGGAGAACAAGAGCGGGCAGGTTTACTGTCACTCCGGAGGAAGACAGACCTTTCAAGAGGTTGAAGACTACAATAAGCTGGAGTTGTCTCTCAGTCAGGTAAACTCTTTGTGGTGGGTTTTATTTGCCACGATTTGGAGCGAAGGCAGAATATTTTGTTTAAACTAACCTTTAAAATGACGTGCAACTATAAAGAGAAAATACAATGTTTGACCTCTTCAGCTGTACTTTTGGTGACTTGTCAACCCACGGGCATCCTATGTGCATGACACGAAAACAAAAGGACAATCACCATCATCGTCATCCCGTGTCACAACCTGAAGCTGTCATTCAAAGTCTTTGACACTTTGCAGTCAAACAAACTTTGAAACTTTGACTTTGAAGATTCTTCATTTATCCTGAAAGCAGACGCTCAGATGTCCTTTCTGTCCGTATTTATAGATAAACAAGATTGGCTGAGGGATGAGCAAACACTCTCTGCTCTTACTATAAACACAGATTTCAGTGTTTCACTGCCTGATTTTTATTAGAAAATCCATCCCGTCTTCCACGTCCCTAATTTGATACATTACGTCAGATCAATAAGACGTACCACCAAAGTCAAGTACATTGTTAGCAGCACATCTCTGTCCTTTCCATTTCTCCTGCTCCTGAATGTATCAAGTGCATGTTTACTGCGTGCAGTATAAATAAAATTCAGCCTAAGTGGTTGTGCCAGGTCATGGATGCCGGCACACTCGTTTGGCTCTGCACGGCCTTAATTCCTTCTGTCAGGCAGTAATCAGGTCTGTTTCACATAACGGGCCATTAGTTTAAAGAGCAAATCTGCTCTCGGCACTGCTGACAATGGACAAAGTGTGTGTATGTGTGTGTGCTGCGACAGGAGGGGGGGAGTCTGTGTGCCAAACCTGACCTGGCAGGCCCAGGAAAGAGAGAGGGAACGGATGAAGAGGAAGAAAAAGAGAGAGTTGGAAGAAAAGAGGGGCGTTTCTGAGGGATGGCACAGCAGCACTCATCGGATCCACTGGAGGAAATGAGGCTGACAGGTCAGAGTGTGCCCTGAAGATGTTTCCATCTGAACTCCATTCAAACCTGTAATCACTGCCCTCCACATGAACCCACTCCTCTTTAACGTGTGGATAAAACACTCAAACATACAAACCTGAAAAGAAAGGGAACCTCGTCCCTGCCTCCTGGACTTCAAAAGGTGTCCTTTATGTCACGCTGTCCCTCGCCTCTCTCTGCCGTCTTCACAGCCCCGTTCCTCCCAACTCCAGGGTGTGTTTCCAAACAAGATTATGCAGCAGACGAGTGTTGACAAGAAGATGACAACTGTCTGCTGTCACCCACCTGCCCAGCGGAGCCGGAGGAGATGTCACTGTCTCGTTACATCAGCCTGCGCCGCCACAGTCCAGCGAGCAGATAATTGGAAACACAGAGGGGCAAAAAGTCACACAAATGCCTGGCAATGCGGTTTCACACAGCCCCAGTGTAAGTTAATTCTCTCAAGTGAGAAGGGCAGCGCAGAGCGAGGCACTATTTTCTGTCCGTCCATGTCTGGCACAGAGGAGGGGGGGGTGAGGCCAAACACCGCTCCTTACCCTAATAGCTTAAGACACAGCCAGCATTTGCTTTCATCTCTCAGGGGGAGCGCTGACACAAACCATTTTCGTCCCTCTCTGTCCCCCCTCCCTTTATCCGCCGATACACACATGTACACTTCTCTTGTTGGTTCATTGGTTTTATACACTTGAATCAGAAAACAAGAAATAAAAGCTGCTTCAAAGAGAAACCATGTTAAGAAGCGGTCTAGTATCAGATCTCATCGCAGGCTCGATGAGAAACGATGATCAAAAACACACAGCACTTCTCAGTGAGGCTGGCTGATCAATCCATCCTCTAAACACATTTGTATTCATGGTTTAGGATGTTCAAAATGAAAATCAAGTTTCACTTCCGCCAAACTGCTAAAACTCTATGACATGCTAACTGTAAATGCTAATATGTAAGTCTGCTAAGATTAAAGAAACAACACACGTACATGTTTTACTGACCTGCAGGATCTACACGCGGAAAATAGCAATTTGCTAAAACCCAGTGCAACACATCTCTCCTCGTTTTATATACGGTTAATGTTCTTTGTACATTGTTTCTGCACAGCACACAAGGTGCATGTACATGTTGACATGCTAACAACTTGGGTAATTATTAGTGATGCACGATATTATCGGCACGTTATCGGTATCTGATAAGGGCTTGAATATGACATACTGGCAAAGGCAGATATGTCATTTCTCTGCCGGTATTTTCCGCCAATAAAACAACGCTTTAATTCTTTCATTCTGCCTAAATGCTCGATGATTCACTAAAAAACAGCACTTTAGTATGTTACTTCTGCATCTGCCAGGGGGCCACTACAAGAGTAGAATTCTACAGGGGAGACTTGATGTTCTCTGCAATTAGGTGGAAAAAATCATGCGCCTTATATATCGGTATGGAAATCGGCAGTCAGCTAAAAACCAATACCAATATTGTGCATCCCTAGTAATTGTATGGAGCCCTCATATCATATACACGGATAAATGCACTTAGCTTGTTTCAGTTCTGCAGTGTTGTTACCTGCTAAAAAACAGGTAGCATTAGCGACGTCATTTTCCCATTATATCCTGTGTGAGGAGGACGGACGGCAGAACCGCTGCAGCAGCCTTTCACTCTGAAGCCGAAGAACGGCGCCACTAGAAAGTGTAGTATTTCAACATCTATCAACACGCACCCAAACAGCGAGTGCTCTTTCATGTTTTTTTTAGCACTAAAGTAGTCGACACAACATTACCATAAAACTCTGAATAGTCTTCTGCATGTCTCTCAGATGGTTGTTATTGTACCTTTGAGATATTTGAGTCATGCATAATTTCTTGATTAATAATGTAAGTAAAAATGTAAATTTATCTTGACATACGTGTAATTTGTTTGATAATCCATATCTTATATTCAATATCCCTTATTTGTCAACCTTTTATGTTAAACTGTTTGTATTTGTGTGAAGCCTTCGTTGTGTTTGAAACGTAGCAGAGATACAGCTCTTCCCAGACTCTTGTTTTGCAGAGAAATCAGCCAACAGTTGCATGAAGTGTTTTTCAGGTACAGTTTTGTTGAATCAGACACTGATGGTGCAGCGCAGCGCTGTATTTTTAGGGGTTACATTACTGACAAAAAGTTTGAGCTCACTGGTACACAGCGTGCTTTTCAGACACAGGCAGACTCGGTGCAGAAAGCTGTGTAACTTAAAATATAAGTATTACCATATTGTATAAAAATAATGCCTGCAAACGCTCTGATTGTTTCTGCCCTCTCTCTAAGTTTGGACGTCAGCAATCTGCTCGATGAGGCACGTTTTATTCTCCTTCCCGAGCGGCTGGGATGTGGCCCACGCCTCGAGGCGAGCCGTGCTTTCCGGAAGCTCTTTTTCCGCCCAGTCCTCCACCCCATCAGGCTCACTCAACGAGCCCCCACCTCCCCCTCACACCCCCCCTCCTTCCCCAACCAACGACATGGCATTTGCACTGCTGAGGAGAATGTGAGCTAATGAAAGTGTAAAGCCTGTGGTCACTAGAGTATAAAATTCACATTTGGCCAAGACCGGCTGTGCAATCTGATATTATGAGCCCCGCCGCACAGAGAGCGAGGGCTGGAAATAGCTCTGAAAAAGACACAGCGAGGCAAACACGGCAGAGGGACACACAGTTAAAGTGCGTTTTTGTGCAAAAGATTCCATGTTATAGACAGCTGGACTAGATTTACTTTATTGTTCTGCACCTTTGTGTTGGAACAGTTAAAGACTCAGGGAGAAATGTTTGCGATCCTGAATCGATGCGGAGTGAAACACTTTAGTTCTGAAAGAACCCTCATCCTGGCTGCTCAGTCTTTGTCTAAAAGAAAGAAGAAATGCAGGAGATGAACGAGACACAAGGTACTGTACGCCGCCATCTTGTTTCTCTTGTTTACACGGAGCAGCCGCTTGCCCTCAGTAAATGGAGGTTTGCTGTGGTTAGAAATGAGGTCAGAGGCGGCCGTAAAGACGTGACGCAAACCGCCCGGGAAAAGAGGGACGAGAGAGAAATACAAACCTCTTTCTGTTGTGACAAAGCAGATCGAGCTGTGAGATGGAGAGATACCTTTACAATTAAAGAAATAAAAGCAATCTAATTAGATCTCTGTGGTACCTAAAGCGGTTCCTCCTGCAGTCACAGTAAATTATCTCGCACGCTCCTCACAGATTCATCTCTTCCCATCGCCTCTCTCAGCAGCCCGATGTGACTTATTGTTTTCGAGTGATTCAAAGTCATACGTGAATTAAATCGACATAATAAAATCTACAGACTCAAATTAAAGAACGGCGGGACACGTTGTGGCAGAATGAGCAGATCTTTTGTTGAAACAGTAGCTCCACTTCACGCAGGTCAAAAGTTCACTCACGTTAGGAGCGGTTGACCTATTTTCTCCACTGAAACTTGGGAATCCATCTTGCTTCTTTTTGTCCTCTAGCTTCTGTCCACTCACATTAATCACTGCTGCCTTTTGCAGTAGATACAGCTTCATGACTTAAACTGCAGATTATACCACTGATAATAAAACAGTCAATTCAATTTCAATGTAACTCTTACATCTAATAACGTTTGACATTCTGAATCAGTATTAAACTTTCTAATAGTGCTGCTGCTGCCGTACATTAACCCTGACCCTATCAATACAACGTATATGACGAATATTACTAACCACAGCGGCCGTGTAAAGTCCCGTGTATGTTCCTACACATTAATGTGCCTTGCTTTAACATATACATGTATTAGATTATATATTGTTGTATGTGTTGCTTGCTTTTGTACGCCGTTATTATTTTTGGTCGCTCTTTTTAACATTAATATCTCCATGTTCCTGCCCTGCATGCTGTTGTGCACTTCCGTGTTGCATGTTGTAATTATTACAGTAATGATTAATAGTACTACCTTAAAAAGACTATTATTTACCTGCATGCTTTTTAGCTACTTCACTAACGTTTACTGTCGTTTGAGATTCCTTTTAAAGTGGCTATTAAGCTAACATCTGTGCAAGGCCTGCTGATCTTTAACAGTCAAAACAGGGATTTTCGCTAACTTTAGCGCCTTTACTGAAACGTTTCCTGCTGTAAAGTGCAACGTCCCTGGTGAATAGCCTTAATAGGTACATAAAAGAGGCTACTATAATGAACACTTTGTTTACAGCTTTACATTTAAATTTACATTAGCATGTATTCAGTTGGCAGATGCCTTTGTCTGAAGCAACGTAGAAATAAATTTGCTACCGTGTAGCAAGGAGAAAACGTTGAGGAAAAAGGGTGTAGATGGAAGAAGTAGCCGGCCTATCAGACGGGATGTGGGTCATAATCAGCTGGACAAAGAGGTGGACAAACTTTCCCAAGTAACACATCTCACTGTAGATAACGATTTAAAAAGGAAAGAGCCATCTGACCAAGTCTAATTCTAATAATAATAGTAATATAAAAATAATAATACACATATTCTGAAGTAATCAACAACAAGATTTCACATCCAGCTGAGTGTAGCAAACGTTTACATTATGAGCTAATGCTATGTTGGATGTCAAGTCCTCTTTGTTAAGCACAGACAATTTTATTTCTAAAATATTTCCATCACATTTTAACATCACTGTAATTTGATAATAATTACCCGGAGCGAGTCGTTTATTAAAGTGAATTAAATGGCTTTTTTTTAAAGATACGGGACACAGTGCTGTAGTTCGGCTCTCCAGCTAAGCTCTCGTGTACCACCAGGTGAAGCTCGTGCACCACCACCGTTTAGGAATCACTGAACATTCAAATGCTTGAATCTTATAATATAAACAAAGTATGATATCAGTGATAAGAAAATATGATATTTGACAATAACAAGAACTCAGACAGGAGCCATTTTTCCTGCATTTTACGTCTGTTTATATTAATTTGATATCATTTTTAATACACTATTATAAGTATGGTGCATGATCCCCTGCCTCACTAATACAGCTTCAGCTCGTTTGTTGTTGCTGCATATTTGCTGATGATTTTTAAGTTATATTGTTGATACTTTTATGATACTCTTCCCAATATTACCACCAACACCTCTGCTGTCTGCTCAGCTTAACAGGACTGAACTTTAGTTTATTAGTTTCACGCCTTCTAACTAATCCTCATCAAAGATTATATGTCAGTTTTATTTATATTTATCAATAATTTCTCCAAATCAAGAAAGAAAGCACTTTGACTGCAGTTACTAACTCTCCAACATGTTACTAATCGTGGGAGAGACACACATGGTCCTCAGCCTGTGATGATTCATCATTCGTCACCAGCATCAGGTCTGTGTCTCAGCCGCTCGCTCAGACGATGAGAGGTTGATAAAAGATAGAGGTCAGAAGTTGTGGAGGCACGATGGTTGTTTTCCTCGGCAGGACCTGATCTGTGTGCAGGGCGAGCCGACGGAGCATCCTGAAGAAGAGCCAAACTGGCAATTACAATCAGGCAGGAGCAGAAATTATAGCCATACCTATGTGATTGCACACTATCGCGTTTCAGCAGGGCCGGGCTCACACGGCCTGGAAATACAAAGACTACCGGCCGTCAGTCTGGGGCTTTTCTTATAGCACAGAGTGTGTTATATTTTACTTATAACACTACAGGATGTATGTACACAGGGCGCAGGAGGACCTGCAAGCTGAAAGGCAGAATGTGTTTTATCAAGTTGACTCAGGGTGTATGTAGGCCAGCATGTGCCAGAGAGTGCACTGGCCCTTCAGCTATAGGCCATTTTTATCATAGCGATGCCTCTCCCTCTCTCTCTGCAGCACCTCCCATACTCTTATATAAGCAGGTAAAGCTGTGTGTGAATGTGCTGTGTAGGTCTCAGGTGAACCGCACGTTTAGCCTCGTTCACTCAGTGTTCAGCTCATATTAACAGAAGGTGCATTATGCTACAGAGAGCACGGGCAGAATACGTGATATAATGTGATGTAGAGCTGAGGAAACAGGGTGGTAGAGCACTAACTGCCTCTTAAATATGCTGTATGTGACGCAGTCAGAGATGCATTAGAGTGAGGGTACATTATTGAAATGTACATGTCTTACTTAAATATTTGCACAGAGAACTGTTTTTTTGTCTTACGTTATATATTCGGCTTTTATAAAACACTAAAAAAACATGCCTAAAATATTTAATATAATTATTTAACACAAAGACAAAACAACCAAATCCCCATGAATCAAATATTCAATGTATCTAATAAAACCTGTTTATTGATTTTATTTTCGCCTTTTATTTGTTTACGTTGTTAGGAACACTTGCACATTGATTGTAACTTTAAATGTTGCAATTTGAGCTTATGTTAAGTTTTCCTGCCAATGTGCCGAATGTTGCTAAGTGCTACTCATGGTGATTCATGTCGGGCCTCTCTTTAAATAACATAACAAAGAGTCAGTCTAGACCTGCTCTTACTGTAAAGTGTCTCGAGATAACTTTGGATATGATTTGGCGCGTTACAAATAAAATTTGATTGATTGATTGATGTTTAATTCAGAAATACGTTTCCCTCCCATGAAAACATTGCGATTACATTGTGTACAGAAACACGAGAAGGTTGTGTCTTATATTTCTCAGCAAAAAAATGATGTAAAAAAAAATTACAAATCTTGAAATGTCTTGAAATTTAAATTACGTTTTTGCCCCAGCGTGATGCTTCAAAATAAATGTGGTGTATCCTGTGAAACGTTGTGCGGGACATGTCATTAATCAAGCTGCAGGTTCACATCCTGTGGCTTCTCATCACTTCAGAAAGTAAAATAAAAATCCTGCTGTTTCAAAATCAAACGATACCAAATCTTCATAAATGTATCGTCCTTACACTCCTCTTACTTTGCTGTTAATTTGCATTTAAAGATTGTGTATTTCTTCATCTGTTTTTTAATAAATATTGTTTACTTATAAACTACCAACCAAATGAGCTGAAAAAGAAATCATCTATGAGTCTCTCGTGCACATGAGCAGCTACTTTAATACAGCAGCATGGCTTTAACTATTTATTATAAATAGTATCTTTTAATATTTGTCGGGTGTGTGTCCTCTTGCATTGCAATATGTGTACGTTTTCTGCAAACTAAAACCTTATAAATAATTGCAGAAAGAGATGCATTTATTTATGATTTACTGACCTCTTGTTGCTTTGACATGAAGTATAGACATAACTATTGAACAGATTTATTCCTTTTTTACTTCAAGAAAATGCGATTTGTCCACATGCTTTGCACTCCAATGTCGCCTTGTATTAAACATTTATCTGTAGGGCAAAAGAGAAACATTCTGAAATGAAAAAATAAACCATATTTCTGCTTCTTCCCCCTCTGAGTGGAGATGTTCTCAGTGTGTGTCGTCCTTTGGTGTCTGAGTGGCTGGTCACTGCGAGGTCACTCACAGATAGAGAGAAAGGGAGAAGTTGTGTTCAGCAGAACTCCTGAGAAATGGACGGGGACATTGGAAATCACACTCAAATGCACACAAATCAAGCTCACCTCTTGATGTATTTTAGGAGCGTTGCAGCAGTGGGGCTTTGGAGAGGGTTGAAAGGGGCTGTGTGGAAAAGGTAATGCACTTTCACACGGCGTGCGTATATAACATTTCAGCCGGCAATTGCCAGAGAGAGCCGCTCTGCCCTTTTCCATCACAGCTTTAAGTCCACACTTCAATCGCAGGGCTGGAGGAGTATTTTCTCTGACACGGTGCCCCCCGGTGCTTTTCCATGTCCTGGCCTCGTAGGAAGATAAGTTCACACTTTACAGCAATGACAGCCTCGGGCTCTTAACCTTGTTCAGGGGAGAAGAAGGATTCAACAGGTGAACACCTTGGACTGCTTTAATTTGCCTTTGGTATTCATTTTCAGTGAGTCAGCGTCAAAGTGGGGGGAGGAAGGTCTCAGGGCAGGACTGAACTTTTGTGTGGAATGTGGTGTGGAAGGAAATCCAGCTTTTATATATACATCCTCATATATGCAGAGGGCTGTTAGACGTCCTCACGCCTTTAAAAAGTCCAGTTTAAAATATACGAGTCTTCATTCGTCCTCCAGCATGCAGTAACCTACACTTAATTCAATATAGTTTAATGTAACTGTGCATGATGGACATTTAAAGTCAGTCTTAAAATACAAAAGGAAAGTGACTACATTTTATATAAATTAATACATTGGTATGTCATCGATTACAAAGGCAGTATCTGTAAATAAAAAGTTTAACTGTTTATATTTGAGTGTTTAACTACTTTCATTTTGAACAACCCTTACCGGACATTAAGTTGTACGTTAATCAAAATTTAAATTTAATTAAATCCCCGATGGGGACGGGTTGAAATGTAAAAATCCAATTGTTTAAAATACTTTTTAAAAGAAAAAACGTTTAAGTCCCTTAACTAAAATTATACGTATATTTTCAAATATTGAATTGATACATTTTCTTCGTACAGTCTGTGAAGGTTCTCAGTCATCCGGTCGTGGTGACTCGAAGCTTCATCCAAAAGGCCACTTGGTTGCAGCACGCGTTATTTTTTTTCATATATAGACAAAAAGAGTTTGAACGTTTAACTATGTTTACTATTGTGAAATAATAAAATCTGTCATCAGTGGAGTGTAACTTTCATCATAATTTAAATTTGAAATATAAAAGGAATTGTATAAATTTTAACATTTAAATTATTTGAAAATAGTTTTATTGTGAAAATTGTACTTCTATTACTCATTTGCACAAAAAACAAACATATATTTTATTTATTTTTGCAGAACATGTAAAAAATGTTTGTGGCCATTTAAAATGGTGTAGGTTTATATATTTAATTTTTTTTTTGCAAATAAATTTTATTGTGAAACAAAAACCTTTAACGAATGAAATATGAATATTATTTATGTATTTATTTCTTTAATGAACATTTAACAAATTAAACATGTTATCATTGCTGGTAAGTTCTGCTAATTTCAATGTTTTAATACGTTTAAAGTTTTAATGTGGAAACAAAAATCTAAATGAAAGCTATGTTTCAACGGAATCGGGTTTTATTACATATTTAAATATTACATGTAATCATTTTGAATAGATCGTGCTTTCAGTATAAACTTCAGTCATCGTTTCTGACAGCAAATACATAACCATACTTAAACTCTTGTCCTAGCTTGCATTTTTCTGCCTGACATGTCACTTTTATCAAAGCAAATATGTCCAAACTTGCAGCACTTCCTGTAACCCATGCAGTGCAGACACCCCATGTCATGGATTAATGATGACGGGGTCAATTAGTGTGCCTGATAGTAAGATTGGATCTGTGGCCTTGCTGTGGGAACGCGCTGAAACGCGCGGGTTCAACTCGCGGTTTCCATCGGCGCCCGGTTTGTACGGTAGACGGCACACTCGCTCCACATTAGATCAGCAGAGGCCTAATGGCGGCTCGGGGATGTGACACAACTGTGGCAGCGTGCGGGCTGCGCAGACGAGCTGACCGAGCACTCACCTCTCTCTGAACACTTTATTTATTTATTTCCGCTCGTGGATTAAATCGCTTTTGTGGAGCTAACCTACATAACAGCTTGGTGCTGGGGAGAGCTTGGCGACCGGGCTCCTTGATACAGATATGATGAGGGTGCTTAGAAACCAAGACAATGGCTGCTCAATCGGTGCCATTGGCCCAGATCATTACTGAAATACCACAGAGACCCTTGATTGAGCTGCATTGAGTTTGGCCACTGAAGCACATTATGCTATATTGTATAACTTGGTGGCCTAATCAAAACTAAATTATTTCCATATCATGAGCGGGGTCTGCCGGAGACAATAGGAGCCATCATTCTGCTGGTTTGTTTGTAATAAGTGGTCCGATTACCTCCTGTTGTTGTGATCGTGATGACACGTTAACCATTTAATGTGTCAGTATTTCATACAGTCGAGATGCGACGCGATTAAATTGTGTTATTTGTGTGCTCTTCACATCGCTAGTTATAAAGACATTTGCTCAAGTAGAGTGCTTGTGTGGGTGCGAGTGTAGGTAAAATCATAATGTCTGTAACGTTGGCATCATTCGCCGGCATGTGCACTTATTTGTATACGTGGTATGTACGATGCAGTGCAGGTTGAGTAGAGAGCAAGTTATTTTATATCAGAACATATGAACGCTGAAGTAAAATTACAAATATTAATTAATTAATTTAATAAAGAATGTTAAGTTTGGTCAGACCTTTGAAACGATCTTTATACTGTTGTTTTCATAATCTGTTTAAAATGAGCTACAATACTGCTACTAACATAATAGTGACAGAATATTCATGTGGTACAGATTTTATGACGAATTGAAAGGTAATCAAAAATCAGTGTAGGAATGGTATTTATAATGCAGATGAAAACAATGCATTTATTTGCTTTGTGCTCGTAATCAACCAATCAATCCATTTTTATTTCTTTAGCACCAAATCAAAACTAAAGTTATCTCAAGACACTTTGCAAAAAGAGAAGGTCGAGACCGGACTCTTGTTTTTTTATTATTTAGAGAGAGACCCAACATGAATCCTCCGTGAACAGCACTTAGCAACATTTGGCAACATAAAAAATGAGCTTATCTCAGAAACTAAAAATATTAAAATAACTAAAGTGGTCAGAAATATTTAGTTTGTCTTTCGACATTCAGAATTCTCATGGTTCAATATGTTTTCTTTTTTATGAAGCAAAATTTATGAAAAACATGTCAGATTTAATTTTGTGATTTGACACATTTTCAACACTTAATTTGCAGAACATTTTTGCTTAAGTTGTTCTGATTTCAGGGACATAAAGCTTCTAAAAAAAACACTTGTTTAACAGATTTTCTTTGTTAATCTTCAGAAGCACTTTGATCCCTGCTGTTTATTTGAACTCAGAGAATTAAGTAAAGCTTGTGTTTACTGACTGGCACTGGGTGTTTGTTAATAGAGGTTTAACTTAAGTGCATTTGTGTACACGGATAACTAACTGAATAGTTTCTTACAACAGTACTCTGTAAAATCAGCGTGTGGTTATGCAAACACTATATCACAAGCAGCCCGGGTTTCTCCTGACCCTCCCGCTGACAAATTCATTATTTATATTAATAGTTTAATTGTGAAAAATATTCTTTCTATTTGTGCGCTGAATTCAGCTGCTGTGAAGTGCTATCAAAAACGTCTGCCTGCAGTCTGTGTATGAGGAATCTGGCAGAAGTTAAGTGGAACTTCGTAAGGCGAACTTTGCTCCCGCTTAACAGAGACGGAATGATCTTTAAATCACTTTTATGTTACAGGTGTGGCTTT
The DNA here is from genome assembly GCF_022749685.1 of Semicossyphus pulcher. NCBI lineage: Eukaryota > Metazoa > Chordata > Actinopteri > Labriformes > Labridae > Semicossyphus > Semicossyphus pulcher. Next base: position 27,046,239 of record NW_027211659.1, read on the forward strand.
ATAAACTGACCTCTGTCTTTTTGCTAGGCTTCCTTCTCTCCCTGCTGTGTGCGTGTCGTACTGTGTTTTATATAAACAGACTTGGCTTTCAGATGCCTGTGCTGTGCGCTACGTTTATAACACTACTACATAACAGCAGGGGACTGCACGTCGATGTTACAGACATAATAATATACGATCAGCTTGTAGAATATGTTGCTGCGTTGTATATTAAACCAGAATAAAGGATTTAAAGTGTTAAACTCAGCTACATCTCAGTTAGCTAAAACATTAAAAAGTTTCTTATAAATTAAATCAGGAGTAATATTTATTTTGTGCTGTACCACACCATAAAAGGACTCCTGACACTTGATTTTATTTAAGAGGATTTTTATTAATTTGTTTATTTGATAGGAACCGAGCACGTCGAAGCTGTAAACATGCCGAATTAGCAAGAATGCTAATTTACATCAGTAGTCCCCGGCAGGTAACAGACAGAAACATTGAAAAGGCAAAATTATACATAAAAAATTTTTTTGCTGGTAATATGTCTGTACTTTTAGTAATGTCAGAATGTTATTGTAAGTAATGTATAAAGACAATTTTCTTAAAATTATAGGATAACTACTTCTACATAAATAAACACCTGAATATTACAACAGCAACACGACTGCAGGTATGCAGAAACACTGACACACACAGTGCATACATGCTGCTCATTAAACTTTTGCTCTGTTGTTAATGGAGCTTAAAAGAGCAATCAAACTAATAACAGCTAAATCCAATCAAATGGATTTAAGTGAGGGAAAAGCAGCACATGATGATTTCATGCCAACACGTCGTGTCCGGGTTTAGTTCGTGCTCTGCGGTCATCGCTCGACAACATTAACGGGTGAAAGCTTCGGTCTGTTTCAGAGGCAGGGCAGAGGCCTCCGAGGTATTACGCCTGTAATGCTCTCAGGGGAGATGAAGAACGTGCGGCGCAGCAGGGACAGTTGATACACGGGACACACAGGGCCACATCCTCCGGCCCACATTCTGCTGCATGATGAGGATAAAAGAAAGTAGTTGTTGTGGTGAATCTGTAATGTGGAATGTGGAACTATTTGTTCTCATCGATGGGCCTCGGCTCACTCGCTGCCCTTCTGCTGGCAGCGCTCCCTCGATCAAACGCCACATGCAAAAGCAGGGCAAACACAGATTACTCTATCAGGGATTCAATAACTGGGTTGATGTTTGCGGCCGGAGGAATGCACAGCATAGTTTTGCCAGAGTGTGTTCGAAGAGGTATAAACATTGAGGGGTTGGAAAATTGCTTTAAAAAAGTGATTCCAGCATAGAAGAGAAACATGTGAAGGCCTCATTTCAACCTTCGTCTCCGCAGGTTCTCTGCGGTCGCACGAAGAGTTCAGGATCAGAACAAAGTTGTCGTGCGTGGCCTACATTGTGCCGTCGCATCAAGTCCATCCTGCGCCACGGCCGCCATGATGAACTGCAGATGACCTCGCTTGTATCTGTGGGAGCTGAGCAGATCGGCCCACGCGATTGGACGGTGCCAGCGCTCCATATTTGGAGATTACTGAAGCCAAGTTTAGGCTGCGACCGCTGGCCCCCCCCCACGTGTGAGAATAACCTAATCGCTCCACAGGCTTTTTAATTATCTTATAATGTGTGATGCGTGTCGCTGCAGCGGTCTGGGAGATGAAAGGCCCAGGAAACAGGAGGGCTTCTGCTCGACGTGTTGTTTTATCTCTCTTTACTGTAAACAGCATTTGATCTTTACTTGGAGGCTCGTGGGACAATCGGATTCTCGCTTCGGTGAAGAAACGAGATTCAAACAATGTAAAAGAAACAATGATGTGTCACATGTTGTCCATAGTAATACAAAGAATGGGAAACTAATATCATAACATGTAGCTGGTGGTACATGTTTGTGTTCACAGTTTTCATGTCTTTGCAAACATTTTTTTTAATATAATTTAAGCAAATAAAACAATGTTAGTTTTGACAGGAAAGTTTGACTTTTCTTTTCAAGTTGAAATAAAGTAATAAAATATGAATACATGAATAAATATGTCCCCATTATTTTTATTGTTTGCAGCACATATGAGTGATTTATTTCCATATAAATAATTATAATCAAGAAGCAGTTGACATTATGTTATTATTTTATGCTTTATTTATACATTTCTATTTTGAATAGAAGTAAAATTTATTTGTTGAATGTTGCAATTATTTTGAAAAAGTTTGCTTATTATCTGTAAACATATAAAATAAAACAATATTGTAAAAATGACTCTTACTATTTTCCATTAAAAATCTTTGATTTGTCATAAAGTTTTGTTCATGTCACAATCGTTTTGCAAATAATTTATTAAAATGTTTTAATGCACAAAAATAAAACATTATTTATGTTTTGCTATCACTTATATTTTTTATTAAATATTTTAATTTGTGTAATTTGACGTTCAATTTGGAATTTTTTATTTAAAATGTTTCAATATGAACAAAATATGAACCAAAGTGTATTTAAAGATACTGTCCAACACATTTTAATATTATTCAGTCAGTCAGTGTAAACACATAATTTGTCTGTATTTATGCATTAACAAAAAACTAAAGGAACACACAAAAATGACTGTATGATATATATTTGTTAAGAAAGTTGTATCCAAGTACTGTCCATAAATATACTGCTCAAACAAATAAAGAAACAAATATGATTTGAATGCTGTTTTATTACCACATTGTTATGGCTATAATAATAATAATAATAATAATAATAATGGTTGTATTTGTTCAATTTAAGACATCCATCACAAATTCTAAAAATAAACCATCTAACTTCATGAAATACAACTTTTATGGTCGACCAGGTGTCCTTCTTTTTTTCAGAAGTATATAAATAATACTTTTATTAAATAAAACAAACGTTCTTACAACGTGATATGAAAGATGTAAGGTTTATATTGTTCGAAATTATAATTTAGGTTTGTAGCTTAATACAACATCAAATATAAAGATCAGACAAATGTTTTGGATTTGAAATTGCGTGATGTCGTGTTTGAGTCGATCCAGTGAACCCGTGAACCCTCCGAGTTATCTCAGGATGGCGTGGCCTCCGATTCACCCCGACTTTTATGGATTAAAACAAAACAACTTATCCTAAAAATCTCCTGACCGGGCGAACGAACAGACGCGTCAGGGTTCACGCAGAGTTTAGCGATGCTGATGCAGACTTTCGTGATAGCCGTTGCGACGCCAGCGGTTCTGATGATGGTGGTGATGATGATGATGCGGCGGAGGCGGAACGGTCGGGGTGGAAGTAGCAGCTCCCTCCTCGTGCCACACTAACCTCTGCCTGAACTCCTGATGTGTCTGTCCCACGGGCCTTTTCCTCACCCCCAAACTGTCACATGCTTTTTGATCGTCCGTTTCTAAACCGAGCCCCCCCCCCCCCCCCCCCCCCGCAGCCGTCAGGCCTCCCGACCACAATGTTTGCAAATGGAGGCAGTGTTTCCCTTTCTTTTTTGTCCTTCCACTTGCTCCTTTATCTCCTCGCTGCTCCTACATTTCCCTCCGAGCCAAATGTTGAGTCGAGAGAAACGTTAGGGGAGAACTGAGACCTATATTCAGGGACAGATTATTGTATCAGAACAGAAATGTGCTGCTGCTGGTAAACGGGTATATGAGAAGGTGACATGAGCTGAATTCTTAAGCTGAAGAAATATTGCTCGGCCGTTCCTTCCCAAACGAGATGCAGAAAAACTTTATTCCAAGTATGAGGAATCTGTTACGCGTCTTTCACTCTTAAATAATTCATTTAAAACCTACAATAAATTCACAACTCTGCTCCTCGGCTTTAAAGACAGAGCAGTTTTAGCTAACCTGCTCGACTCCACGTGTCTTTTACTTTGTATTTTAATGTTTTTATACGTGTTTACGAGGCTTTTTATAGTTTGAAACCTGCCGAAATTACTAATTCATTTTATAATCTTTTACAGTCTCTGAGATACTCTGCAGGAGATCTTAAGATCTTAAACTTATGTCTTACTGAATATTATAAGAGATGCAAACTCTGCGCACATCCTTAAATGACATTTGACACATTTAATCACTCTTATATTGTGTTGTCTTTGGCATACATCTTATCTTGTCTATTTGGTCTCATTTGTGTTTGTTATTCATTTGATTACTCAGTAGTAGAACATGTGAGACATACAGCCATAGCTGTCGGGACCATATATGTATTTATTGAAGCTGTGCAATATATAATGCATGAATTGAAAATGCAATAAATGTATTGTATTAATGTTCTTCTTTTGCACAGTTTTTGCACTTGTTTAAATTTGCATGTTTTGATTTATTCTTCTGTTTCTTCACTTTATTGTAAAGCACTCTGAGCTCTGTTCTCTGTATTAAAAATGATATATAAATAAAGATTTATTAATAATTTACCACATATTGCACTGTATTTAAAATCTCCTTCCCCTGGTTCATAACTTTTCTCCCGGCTCTTCGACCTTTTATGCAGATCTGAGTAATTTGTTTGGGTCTTGTGGATGAAGTAAGAGCACTTGACCTGTGTGGAGACAAACCATTTGATCCAGAAACGACCCTCGAGTCCCACACTGTGACCGCTCTCTGTTGGACCTCTGCTGCACTGTCGGCCCCGGCCAGAGCCGGTGGTGGCGCACTAACCCCACAGTGGAGCCGCTCCTGATTGGGCCTTTTAGGTCTGTTTCTCTTAAGCCGGGTTTAGCACGAGGCAACAGCTGGCACAGGTTTATGGACGGAGGCCGTTGGTGAGAGGGAGAGGGGAGGGGTAGAGGGGGGGTTACAGGCAGTTTTTCCCCTTCATTTCTTTTTTCTCAGATAATCCCAACACCCTGACCCTTGATCGAAGCCTCCGGGCTCAGTTGTTGCCGACGGCGGGGATTGAGCTGGTGAAATTACAGCAGTGGAGTGGGATAAAGCTTCCTAAAGCTTCCACAACTGGTCTCTGTGCTACACCAAACCTTGTTTTTTGATGTCTGTGAAGTGTTACCTTAAAAAACTCGGCTCTCCTTCTTTCATGTGCTTTTTTCTGTCCATGGATTCAGACTGGTTCTTACATTAAACATGAATGGAGAACGTTCTTATATGTATTCTGCAGAAATATGTTAAGCAGGGTGTCTGACCTCTTTATATCTTTGGTCTTGGGTGTATTTACATTTCCTTTTTTCAATATATTTTTTGTCATCTTGAAATTGAATTCTTTATATGTATGTTGTGTTGAAGACTATGTGACAAATACGGATGAGAAAAAAATAAGTAGTGCGCTAGAATTGCATTACACTGCATATTTTACGTGTATATATCTGAAAAATAAACTCTTTAATCTTTGAATTAATTATTAAATGAATTATTAAAGAATCAAAATGATTAACTTTACCCTTGTGTGTTGAAATGTATGACAACACAACACAAGCTTTCCCAAAATAATTAAATAAATACATAATAGTGATGAGGTAAGAAATCACTGTAAATTGACTTTGACTAAAACGTTGTTTAACATCCCAGCATGAGGTCTGTTTGGATCTCGTAACCCGTACCGATGGGTCAAAACACACAGGGGTACGGGGTTAAGTTGTGATATATGAGCAAAACTGGGGTCAAACTTAACCCACTGATTTTAAGTGTGTATGATAATAATAAATAACATTATTAGAGTGCGTTACATAATGATGAATTACATTTGTAAACATCCAAAAATTTATATTTAATATGTAAATTTCAGTAAATATGTCATTAATTCAAAGAACATGTGTGAAAAATAACACAATATAAGATGATTGTAATGTTACTGGATTGTAAGTACTTAATGATATGATTATGCCAGTTAAGCATGATTTACACTTTTTACTGTATTTTTGTAAATAAAGTTTGTAATTAAACTAATTAAAGTTGATGCATTAACATTTATTAAATTGTTATAAAACTGTCCCACTGTGTTCTTTTTTTAGTGTTGAAATATTTGATCATTTAATAAGTTACGTGTTATTGGTGTTACATTCACATCGTGGGCGATGTTACTTCTTCCTGCTTCGTCCCCTTGGTCTTGGTTGTTCAGGTACTCCTGTTGTGTTTTGGGTTTTGTGCTTCGCTGGTTTTATGATCTGCTTGTTCTCTGCTTTACTTAGTTTGCTTGGCTGTCAAAGCACTTTGTAAACTCTTGTTATTAAAGGAGCTATATAATATATATATAAGTTATTATTATTATGATGTCTTTATCTAATATTTCAGTCACATCAAGGCAAAAACTAAACTAATCTAAGAACTCATGAAATTGAGGAACATTTGGTGCCATTAAAAGAGCTGCTGACCCGGATACATATCCTTAATGTACACGCGATTATATACAGTATATTGATATGTAGAGGGCCAATGAGGAGCGAGTACATGCCCAGACTAATGTATAATTATAATTTGTCTTTGACTCTTTACCACTGTGTTTATCAATCTTTATTTCTTCACTGCCTTGCGTGGAAGACGTGGAAAATCATGTGAACGTCCAAAAAAGACTTAGATGAATATTTAATGCACATGTTCCATAAAAACTCTTTCTCGTCTTGCCGTGGCGAGTACAGGATGAAGCGCTTTGTTCACTTTTATTTGGATTGAATGGATCCAGTTTATAGTTCATCAACAATTCAGATGTCCGTGTGTCAGATTGATGGATGAGTCTTCTCTTGTAATCTGTCAAACAGAGACAAACTTCGCTGGAATCCTGCCCTTCACAACAGTGGACTCGTGTAACATGATAGAGAGACTGCATGTGTGTGAATCTGCATCGACATGCAATGGTTGGACATGTGTCTGCAGGCTGCGAGAAAGACACGTCAGTGAGAGAGTTGCTAAGTCTACAAACTCTTAATGAACTGTTTCACTTAGTTGAGAAGTGAAATAAAATGATGGGTGCGTGAACCCTTCCTTTTGAAATGTCCTTAATTAAACGAGCTAATGTGAAGCATTTATTGGACACGGATCTGACTGCAAGTTTTAAAAACAAGAATGTTTACAAGAACAAGTTGAGCAAATGTTCAAGGAAAAGTGATAAGAGGATATTTCTGTTGCTTTTTATGCTCCACAAACTCTTTAAAGACGGCTCTAAACCCAAGTGAAGCGGCTGTGACATCTGTGCCAGTGTTTCAGGAGTAAGACGTTCCTTCATGTGCAGTCTGCTCCATCCACTGCTCTCTCTGCCTACACTCGTCCCTGATATCAATAATAAATCAGTGCAATCGGACAAATGGAACGATCCTTTTAGGACATTTCTACGACTGTATTTTTAACCTGCTTTTATTGCCGCACACTATTTACTCCATTGGAACTATTAGAGGAGTTTATATAGCACAGCATGTGTAGCTCTGCCGTCCATTTGTAACACACGTGCTTCCCTCCACAGGCAGAGCGCTCCGTGTCGGCCCGTGTTGTGTATTTTTCCATCTGTTTCTTTTATGTCGGATCTTTGAGTCGGGCCAGCGGGACAGCAGATGGAGGCATCACAACAGACTCAGCATTAATACTTAATACCATGAAACATCTCTCATGCATCCTTTTAAACGGTTCAAAAGACACGAAAACGGGATGATTTTGTTTTGTTGGCACTTTGAACCCAGTCAGGACATGAAGAGAATATTTCTGTACTCATGTGCGAGGAGATGCCCTCTCTGCCTTTCACACATGCTCTGCTGAGGGACCGTTTTTAGTCTTTCTAGGTGTTTTTTTCACATCTTCAACATTCAAAAAGTATTAGTACATAAAGCGCACGTGAATAGAAAAATAGAAAACTCCAAAAATAGCAAAAATCCAATAAGCTAAATTAAATGTGGCTCACTCCTCCGACAAATTTCTCTGCGATGGAAAATTATCAAAGTGTCTCAGTGGCCTCGCGGGCCCCCGTCTCGTCTGGAACTTGTCAATCAGCGTGTGAATAAACACCAGGACGGTCTAACTGGAGTAACTGGGACACATCACTTAAACCCAGTGGTATTACCGTCATGGGAATGACAGCTCTGTGGAAACTGCATCACCAAAAAATAAACCCGTCTTTGATCGTCGTCTGCTGCTCTCAGAGCTGGGAATGACCAGTAGGGATGCTGTTGTCTGTGAAATCTATCCCACACACACACACACACACACACACACACACACACACACATAGAACCTTTAACCCTTTGAGACCCGCCAGTCTCAGGCTGCCAGTGCATACATTGGTGATGTCATTTCTTGGAGTAACTTCTAATGCTTCATATCTCTAGAATCTGTTTAACCTCAGCTCACGAGTTATGCAGGACATTAAACCATAGTTATTAATAAACATTTTGAAATGTGTTCAGTTCAGATCAGTTTTACTTAATAAAGTCACAAAACCTGTTGGTCCAAAACTATTCTAGATGTCAAAGAAGAAGTCAACACAACCTTTAACAGTTATTTGAATTATGCAAATGTTATTGTTTTTGAGATATTCTCCTTTTTTACAAGCAGAATGTAAATGTGTTGTGCAGTGTTACTCCTGCAACAAATTATACTTGGTAGCTTTTGCTTATTCTGATGTCCTTTTTTTCAGTAACCTAACAGCTATGGAAGTTTGATAAGTTCTGCCGTTGCTATTATGTTTTTGTATTTTAGATGATTTCAAACAGGATTACACAAACAACGATCTCCCACCGCCTGTTCTCGATTATTTTCATCATGTTTTACACAAGCAGCGACCACCGTCCGGTGATGAAAAATGAAGACAATGCAGAAGTGCAAAAAATGCAGTTCCTCGTGTGGCCACTTGAGGCTCCAGAAACCAAGAACTAACATTACAGCAGATGGGAAAATGACCATTTTTACAGCAGATACAAACATGTTTACAGCCTGATATGAAAAAGGGTTTTGTTATGAATAGATAATTTTACTATTTAAGACAACTGTAGGGGAGGTGAATTTTTTTATAGCACATCGTTTTAATTATATTAAGCATTAAATTATAGGGGCGTGGTCACTTGAGTGACCTGCAGAACCTGCTGGCTGTCAGCGATACGTCAACACAGACACACAGACACTGAGCTTAACTTCTCCTGTTTGTGTTGTTGGAGCCTTTAGAGGACAAATAATCTCTCTCTGTCTCTCTGTGGGATTCATGGATCTATCTGTCCGTGCAAGAAGTCTCCAGCTTTTCGGTGAGTTAAATGCTCGTGTTATTGTATTGATATATTTTTAGCACTAAGTAGCTGGTATACTGTGTTTGCTATAGCTGGCTTGTTAGCCTGTTTATCAAACATTTATTGATTCATCAGCCTGTGCATATTTGTCAGAAGATGTTGGCTTTTCCTTTGAGAAATTACAGGGGACCTTAGTGATGAGAAGATCGGTTATTTTAAGTTTCCCGTTACGTGTCGTTCACCCGCCGCTAACTCACTGGGTGGGTGAGCGAGCGAGTGGCAAGTCTGCTTCTTCTTCAGTCTGATTTATAAACACCTGCAGTCAGTCACCGTAACAGAGTCTCCTCTGTGGGAAACACAAAGTTAAACTAGCTCATTCACCAGCTAATGAATTAGCCACATGCACAGACAGCTTTGATAACTTAGCATTTGCCAAACCAATGACGTCACAGTTGCTACGTCCATTATGTATGCAGTGTTTTACACCGCAAGTAACATAACGTGATGAGGTTACCAGTTAACGTTCCACGTGATGATGTGAAAGATGGAAATCTTAGCTTTTAACTGCAACAATGTGGTCCTTAGCTCCGATAGTTTTATGTTTAGATCCATTTTAAAAAGGATCAGGTTAAAACTGCCATTTTGCAGCTGCCGACCTGCTTTTTTTCACTGTACATAAATTAATATATCGATGTCCTCAAAGTGTCCGGCTATAAAACTTTTCTTTAGATCCATTAAAACAGGATCAGTTAAAAAAATGCGGCCTCAGCACGATGTCTATTTTCAAAAGGTTACTTTACTCATATCCTGTCCAGTCCTGTTAGGTGCAGAAAAAAGACTCAGAGGGGAACAGACTGTAGTCCACTTTGGACCCTGGTCCCTCTTAAGCGCTCTGAAAACTCATCTTTTTCTCCTCTCCTCTCCTCCTCTGTCTCCCTCTCTGTGCTCCTTCAGTCTCAGGCCCCATAATGCCACATCAATACCTCTGCAGGGAGGAGGCACCACACTTGTGTAAACACACAGGTCGACCTCGCTGTGCTCCCCGCGGCCGACGCCAGAGAAGAAAGTGTTGCACAAAGGAGGAATGAAAAAGGTGAGACGTGTCATCCCGATTAGATTTAATAACAGAGACGGGGAGGGGAACAACAGCGCGGGAGAAGGATGAGGAGGTTGTTTAAAGGGGATCGTTGGATGCTGTGCAGATGTCACTAAAATGGCAGCGTGGGCATAAGTCAGGCAGTAAGAATGGCCACCCTGTGAAAGGCTCCTGTATGTTGAGGTCTGTGAGAGAGCCGAGGGACCAGCGGGTAGCCGAGTGTGCCTCTCGGGCCTTAATCCTCCACACTCTGAGAGGGAAAGCTGGAGGAATTGAATTTTTCACAGTTGTTACTGTGGCGGTGGGAACCTGCTGCTGCTCTTTCTGAGAGTCATAAAGTATTCAGTCGGCACTCCTCTGCTGTTTGACACTCTTTGCTCCCCCTGTGTACTTTAAGTCCAGGCTGAAAGACTCGCTGTTTTTCACAGAGTACAGCAAAGGCCTCCGACTGTGACATGGTAACCCCTTTCAAATGTCAGAGCGTCTCAGGGAACGATTGCTCCCAAGATGAAAGGTACAGTATTAAATATGCCAGCCGGTTCAAATGAGATTTGGTCTGTAGATGAGTCAGGAAACAAATCATCAAGTTTGAAAAAAAAAAAAAATACCGTAGAGGTGCTTGTGACTCCTTTACTTGAAGATGCAAATTGGATTTTTCCAAATTTAGCGACTCAAGTTTGAGTTTAATGTAAAATGTTTGAACAGTGTTCACTTAACTTTCTCAAGAGGAGAATGGCGGTGTGTCAGTTGTTGTGGGCGAGTGTGAGAAGAGAAAGATTGTCGTCCATCCGAAGACCGGTGGCTCCTCCGGTCTGAATGCTGAAACTTCCTCGGGAAAGACAACAAGCCCCAAATTACTCCCGAAGGTAAAGCCATTATGTGTGAGTGTGCTTGTGAATATGTTAGACTTGATCCTGACGGACAGGCGAGCAAACTCTTCCATCAGTGCACCTGTGTGTGAGAGAGTGAATGCCGACATGTGGTGTAAATGTCTTTGAGTGGTCAGAAGACTAGAAAGGGACTCTATGCAGTCAATTTGTAACCAAAGCAACCAGATGTATACAATTTAGCCGCAGATTTTTGCAGCACCGAGATGGTTTCTTGCTGTTTTTGGCTCCTGGCACTCCAAGGACGACTCCACCGAAAACCCCGCCATCTTTATTGTCCTGGTTGGAGCCGTTGTAAATCACCTTTGTTTTGTATCCCGTCGTCAAGCTGAACTCGGTTGGTCCCGGTCCTGCTTTGATCACTGGGAGGCTGCTGAATGCACTTCTGTTGTCTGCTCGCCCGTCTCTGGTGCCATTTTTCACACAACTGCACCTTACCAACATTTCCCACCAGCATTCCCTGCTGGCCCTCCCCCCTCAACTAGTAACCGTTTTCCATGGTGGTCCAAAGCTCCTTTGCTTAGCATTAGCTGAGCTAACTAGCTAACGGCAAGAAGTAAACAATCAGTCCATCAGAAAACTCCACCATCAGGGGTTCGGACAAAGCAGCCAGAATACATCAGAGGGAAATATTGTGTCCATAAAATACGTTTCAGTTTCACCACAATCAGTGAATAGAGTTATAAAGTAGTTTTTGTACAGTAGCCATCAAGGCCCAGCCTCTGATGAAGTTCTTGAACTTTGACCTTTAGCAAACAACAAGCTTAGAGGATGTAAGTTTTTGCTATATCCTCTGATTCCAGCAACAGATTATTTTTTTTAACTTTTAACAAAGAATTTCTCAAATTACTTTAAACATTTTAAAGAGAGAAAGAGAGACAGTGTGTGTGGGTGTGCCTCAATGTTCTGCTTGTGTTTGGCACAGTTAGCATGCTTGCTAACATCATATTTCCCACCGTGCTCTACGCTAAAGTCCGTTCTACACACGTTACAAAATGCATGGTATGTATCAATGTGGCTAACGGAAATAAGGAGGGGTTAATTATATTCTTTCTTCTTTGGCTCGTTTCAGCAGCAAGCTGAGCGGTAGAGAGGTAGCGAGCTGCCGCGGTGAGGAGTGACGCATATGCACGTCAGGTAAAGTGGTCTGTGCATGCTGGCCGCTGCCTCCAGTTGGGTTGCCAGGTCTTATGAAATATCCCACATAGAGGTTGAGGAACACCCGTTTGATTGGTATCAATGGGAAATGTGATAATCGGGATAAATTACAAATCGGGAGTAAAGCTGCCCACATTGGGAGTGTATGACTACTCTGTGCATCTGTATGAGAAGCCAAAGGTATTGTAGGAAGTCACCTGATCTGTTGTATGAGGATATGTTGCAATTAAACACTGCTCACATGTTTAGTGTCACTCTGAAATACATTAATACATTAATACATACACTATGTATAAGCTGGAGTGGCTCTGCTGCTTCACTCTTTGTTTTAAGGTAAGAGAAAGTTTACTGTTTGCCTGATAGAGGTCTATTATTTATGGAAGTAAGTGTGCGGGTGTTTGCACATCTATTTCATGAGACAGGTGAGTAGGAGAGGAATGAGTCTGTAAAAAATTTAAGCAAAGTGTTTTCCTACGAAGGTCAGAGAAATGTCATGGACATTGATGCCACATATCTCTGCTACAAAGGTGTCAGGTGAGCTGAACATGCTGCAGTTTTGACACCAATTACATTTTTAACCAGTATGAATGAACTGCCAATCCTTCTTGCCACGTAACACACAAACATTTCAGATGTGTTATGAACATACATATTTCGTTGTGAGTGGGACACACCAGTGTGTTTTCAGTGTTCTTCATTATTAGTGTTGCTGCTGCCTGCACAGCAGACTGGAGACACAAGGACTCGAGCAACATCAGCCATACGACTACCTGTGAATGCTAAAGTTTGTTTTGGCAGCATGTTTTCCGCTGTGCTCGGGTGGTTCTTTTTATTTCAGTGTCACATTATGTTTCACTCTGCTTCTTGTCAATCACCTGGCACCGTCGACAAGAAATGAAGGACGTGGAAGGAAGCGGTGAAAACATTGCGTGTTAGAAACTTTGATGCTACATGCATGTCGACATGTTTTTCTTTCGTCGCGCTGTAAAGTATTTGGAATAAAAAATAGCATGAATAGGAAACTTTGTGGAGGAAGGGTGAAGTGAGGTAAGAAATAAATAAATAATCCGGGGTGGAATGTCTTGTTCACAGAGTTTGAGCTTCTAATGCAAAATGTATTAAAGAGAAAGTAAAATCGTGCATTTGGGAGGCAGAATTTGCTACTTTTATATTCAAGGATGTCTCAATTTACCGACTGCTTCATTCTTTTATTTCCCTCCATGTAGACTTCAGAAGGTCAAGTGATAATATCATTCAGAATAATTACCAGAGCAATTAAACACACTTTGCATTCTCATTTTCTCTCTGTGTCCCATTGCCAAGCGTGTTTTGAAGTATGCAGCGCATCCCTCGGGTGTTATTAGAGCCCAGACTTGCAGAGCAGACATTATAAAAAGAGAGAGAGGGAGAGCGAAGGCTCACCCGCTGGCCTCAGTGTCTAGACACCAAGTTGGGGGCCAATCGAAGAGATCAAACAGATTTAACTCTTCACTAATAAAGATCAAAGACACACTGGCCCACATTTGGCATGGAGAGGAAAGAGGAATTAATTTGGGAGCCATTATGGACAAGCGTCGAAACGATGAGCTCATTATGTTTTGTGTTTTGCATCCATGAGACAAAACAAAAAGAATTTTAAAGTTGACAGTGGGAAGTGAGAGCAGTGATATTTTATCATGTTTATTTGTCTGATGAGTTAAGTGCTTTGATATCTGAAAGGCAGCGAAAGAGGTGCTGAATTAGTAATTATGCCAATATTGTTAGCAGTGTTCATCCAAGGCTGCTTGTCCCCCCTGCTGTGTGTGTGTGTGTGTGTGTGTGCGCGCGTGTGTGGCTTTGTAGTCGGACCCCGTGGCTATAAAAGTCCTCAGCATGTCTAAACAGCCAGTCTTTCATCAACCTTCACTGATCCTGCAATCAACCCGCAAATCGGAGTGAATGTAAGAAGAACAAAAAACAATCAATGTATGCCGCTGTCTGCATGAGGAACCAGTTTATGTACAGGTGTCAGTGGCAGGTGAGATACTTGTAATCACCTAACAGCTGAGGCTCCGTCTGCACTGCGTTTTCACTTTAAAACCTAATCAGGAAACGATCTCTCTCCAACTTTAACGACCGCTTCAGAACTAATCTCCATCTATACTATCACGCCTTAAAATGCACATCACATAACCACAACACTTTGCATGCGTGTGCCGACGCAAACACACAAAACAGACACTTGTTCCCTAACCCAGAACAACAGCTCTCCATGTGGGGCGGAAATCATAGCTAGACACAATAATCACTCAAACAACAGCTTCCCTCCTGTGCATGTAGGTAGAGGTAGCAATATAAAATGCATTATGCAGAATTTAACTACAACAGCAGCTATAGACAACAAGCAGCCCCTGTAATTATCTATTCATGTTGAGTTAAGCACCGCAAGGCAAGCCTGATGTTTGATTCCTTCAATAAAAGTGTCACGTTATAGGGTCGTGACTTATCAGGGAACGCCATGTCGCGACTGATAAGAGTAAGCAAATGTCTACATCATTGTTTACAACGTCCCCCTTCCTACCTGTGCACACTAAAATGCAACTCTGGAAGTTAAAAAGGTAAAAAACATTCTGCCTCTCTGCGTCTCTGTGCAGCACCGAGGCCACGAGAGAGAGAGAGAGATGCCGTTTATTCCAAAAAGTACACGTTATTGCTGCCAAAATGTTCAAATACGACTAAAGTTATCATTATAGTTATGACATCTTTTTACCTCTTGGTGTTGGAGCTGTTACCGTAAGAGCTGCCGTTACCTGTCAGGAAGGAACAGAGCGACCTCTGCATGGCTTTGTTCTTCAGCCCCTCACAGGGAATCTACACAGGCTACGCATTTGAAGCATATATTTGACACGCATGAGGCGGGACAGAACAGCTCCACGAGTATGCTGCGCGGGGGGAGTTATTTCTGCTGCTCCGTTTGTTTTGCGCGTCAAGTCTATTTTTCCTGCTGCTGCACGTCAGTGATGCGTAGGAAGCCATTGACTGCTATGTTAATACATGCCCACAACCAAGAAATGTTAAACGATGTGATCTCTTCATTTTGGCCAACTTCGATTTCAGTTTCCTGTTATCGATCGGCTAGATGAGCAGGCGAGGTTAGTTTGAAAGAGCAATGACTATGCACATGTCCTCAACATCTGGGTTAACAATCCTATTCATTCATTCTCATTTGATTCTACATCCTTCATTAATACAGAATTTATGCACAACTAAGAAAAAAGTCTACAAGTAGGTTTCAAAGTTGTCTTCTTCTACTGTTTCTGGCAGACTGCACACTATTCAGCATCACTGCTACCCCTATTTATGGCCAGGAATCGCAACTACCATTGGCTAACTCGGGACTCATCTTTGCTGTAGTCGCAGCAGGTGTAGATTCCAAAATAGATGCCATGAAGCTTACGTGTCACGCACGTTCGTCTGTCGCTATAGTGTCGGTTTGGATCCCCAGTTACACTCCCTCTCGTCTGATCCCTCTTTTAATCTAGGGCTCTCTTTTTGGCTTTTTTCTCCTCCAAGTTCGTCCTTCTTTTTGCTTCTTTAGCAGTATATGGAGGTACAGGAAATTCACCGTTGCCACAGCTCCTGACTGACACAACCTCTGCGTGCTCGCCGCTGACACAAGTCACGTCGAAGCCTCGCTTTAAAGGGTAAGCAACATTTCCAAAAGTCTGTTTTAATGGCTCTAAAATGCAGAGCCTTGTGGAGGTGAGGCTTGAATGTAGCAAAATGTATGTGCTCTTTAAACAAATATGAAACCCCATGTGTCACATATTTCCCTTTGAAATGATTTTCCATCTTATGAAACACATGAAACTTTGAACTCTGTAATCCTATTTAAAGAGGTTTATCTTATTAATATTGCATACAGTCATTCAGCAGTTTCTGTCAGCAGGCCTTTAAATGATCCAATTACTGCAAGTCTGAAACATTTCCACTATTAAGACCACAGAGGGCCGGCTCACATCACCAACACCACCTCCGATCCACTCCTCCACATCTGCTAAGACAGAGAGGAGCCAGACGAGGCTCGCCGCCTCGTAGAAATTTGGGCTGATACTGGAATTTCACTCAGTCAGATAAAATAAACCAGGCGAGCCTTAGATGCTGGATAAATAAGCAGTACACTTTGGCGTGGGGGAGAAACCAGCACTCTCCACCTCAGTGATGTAACTGATTGTTCCTTTTCCGCGCTGATTAAAAGGAGGTCAAAATATACAGGGGTTATTACATTCTACCGGAAAAATACCTCTAATCCCTGGAAAATAATCAGCAAAACGATTTGGATTGGCAGAGACCCACGTAAATAGGAAGAATTTTAGGTGCTCTGCTCTGTTTTAATGTGGAAAAACACGGAGCCTGAGGGCTGGAATCTGAAGGAAAGACTTACTCTGCGCCTAATACCTCTCCTTACCCAAACCTAAGGAAATAGTATCATGCAGAGACCTCATGAACTGTTATTTAGAAGCCAGTAGCTCCTGCTATCCATTATTATTCATACAAAAAACCAACATAGACGTCCACATTTACCGATTTCCTATAAGAAAAAGTTAGAATTTGCACTGAAAAAAACCCTGAAACATCTGGAAGCAGATCCATTGAAAACAAACAAAAACAATTATGTACAATCTAATGAAACAGCTTTCTAATTATCACAGTGAACATAGTTAGGAGGCTTCTCATAATTATTCTGCTGCTTCAGAACTGCACCGGGCCACAGCTGCCATTAAGTGTGTGCAGTGCTTTGGGGCATCTGTGGTCAGCTTGGTTAGCATTACAAGCTAGCAGGCTGCTAGCGTGGCATTTTCTTCCTCGCTAACACCCTGTTTTAACATCAAGTTAGCATCCAGCTATGGTCTGACTTTGAGCTAGCACACGGTGACAGCAGCCCCACCTGGAGGCCCCTCCATGTTAACTATCTACATGGTGTGCTGCTTCCTGTTTGGTGCAGGAGAGAGTGCAACTATTGGTTGTAGACAATGTTCATGCCATTGAGCTTCACTAGTGGCATCAGCAGTAGCAATATAATAAGATTCAGACACTGGAGAGCTCAGACTGAGTTTTACAACAACCTTGCACTGTTGAGATGACGAGAGCGCCGCGACTTCTCCAAACATCTGTGGATTTTATCACAACATTGAAAAATGTCTGCAACAGTGAAACCACTCAAAAGTCATTTGGTTTCATTCAGCAGAAGTTGCTACTATCAGAGACTATCAGACGTTACCGTTCCTGGCTGAGAAGTGGTCTAGACTTTGAGTGGCTTAATATATTTTTCAGTATGAATTTGCTGCTGTGAAAGAAGTGAATACATTTAATTCTCAGGAGACTGGGTTGTTTTGTCGAACAGCAGCGAGGAAAAGCAGCAACTTTAGCGGACTTAACTAAACACGCAGCAGACCTTCAGAAAGATGAATGGCAGCTCCTTCTTGGTCCATGACAATGAAGCCACAACAATCATTGTCCTCGCACGAAATTCACTTTTTAAATTTCCCAAATGTTCCCCATCTCTTGTTTAAGTGGTATCAACTAAGAGTTATTTGAGCCGTACTTTAAAAAATCAATAAAAGGCACACAAAGCCCACACGCACACAAAAGAAGTACTATCTTCATGTCTAGTGAAGTTCACAGCCAGTGCCAGCGTCTCCTTTCATCTTCCCCAGTGAGATGAGGAGAGGAGATGAGAAAGAGCGAGAGATGAAAAGAGCTTCAGAGTTGGACTGAAAAGGCACTTACGAGGTATTTCTCCTCATCGTTGGGTCTGTTTGGGGGAAAAAGCTGCATTTCATTCTTCACTTCATCCGTCCACACACTTCTCACTGTAGGCCGCAGGGTTTCCACAGAGCCCAATAAACAAGGCACAACATTAAAGCCAGACCAAAGACTGCATGAATAATGGACAAAGCCACCGTTAACGTCACCCGTTGGTTTTTCAACTGCTGTTTTGAAGACTTCAGTTCTGCATTTTGTCTGCCGCCATATTGGTGTTTCTGCAGGCAGAAGTTAAAATATTTTTGACATCAAATGAGGCAAATGAGGTTATTAACCACGATGTTTCCCCAATAATGCAATTCTATTTGTGCTGGTAGCTCAGTGGATTCATGAGACTTAAACGGGGTGCACGCTACAAGATAACTGGGCCGATTTTGTGCCCGATTCCCCCCTTCCGACAATCGTAAGCAAAGTCCAGATTTTTTTTATGGTTCTACAGATGATCTCTCCAGATGTTCCTGTGGTGTGAGGGATGTTAAGAGAGATTTTACTTCCCCCGATCTGCTCGGAAGGCCGTCGTGGCCGCACCGATTTCAAATTGTAAATATTAAACATGTCCAATATTTACGATTCATTATCCTGTTGTGTGGGGGGAACCCTGAGGACAGCCGAGCACACACTCTGTGGATTGTCACGTGGAACGAAACAATAGCCAATGGAGAAGCAAGCTGACTGAAGAAGGAAGCACAATACTCTTTGGCACAACAACCGCAGCAAAAAGTAACATGTACAGCCCGTGTTCACGCCGTCTCCACCACTTCATCCACAGTTTGTTTTTTTTTATTCCTGAATTTGCAGTAAAAAGTCCAAAAACAATCATCACCAATTATTCCTGCCCGTCGTCCGCCATGTTCGTTTACTCCAGTTGTGAAAATCCGACTCTGGTTGTTTCTGAATGAATCTGGTGAATGAAATGTTGCTCTCCACAAACTATAGGAGCAAAACTGTTAAATCTCTGATTATATATCGTCATGTGTGGGCTCTCACATTTTCATCATCTGTTAAGATTTGAAAAATCTTTTAGTGTGGGCCAGGCATGAGGGAGCTTTTGGAATGTAGCATACTCGGTGGTAGCTTGCCCACATGTCGGGTAGAGAGCAAACGGCAGATGAATGAAACGTATCTTTAAAGAACCGGCCTTCTCATAACTATGGCCTGCTGTCTTCTCTGCTGGGAAAAGCCTACAGCAATCCTGCAAGGGCTGCCACGAATGGATCAAGTAGAAACACTGAATGAGTTAACAAACCAGGTGTGTGTGCAGACACAGACACCTGCTGATAAAGTGATTTAGCACAAACATTTTTGATGGTCTGTTCGTACAATAAACTGAACAGCAAAGACAGATTATTTGACTGATATTTGCATGAAACAAATTCACTGAGGGGTTACGTTCAGTGACTGAATTACATGAGGTATCAGCTAGCAGACAGCTAGCAGCACCCACCTGTCACTCAATGAGCCCACACCCTAATTATGTAGGTGTTGAAGCCTTTATATAATATTAACAGGTGACTAATATCAAAATTCACACCTTATATGCTTATCATGACGGGAGAAATTAGCCAAGACACCAAAAGCATTTTCGTACCAGACTGTAAACATGTTTACTTTCCCTGCAGAGTTGGACAAGTGGCCACTCGAGGGACTGCATGTTTTGCCCTGTTGGCTTCATGTTTCAGCACCGGAGATTGACAAGTAAACAGAAAACAGAGACTTCACCAAACACAACACTGTCCACTGAAATGAAAATTCTCTCTCTTACATTCATGCAGTTTCCTGCCATTAAAGTTTATTGTTGTTTTTTCCTGCTCTTCAAGTGCCTTTTTTGTTGAATTTTACAATCTGACTTGAGTCTTTTCAGAATGGACAACATGTTTGTGTAGCACAAGGCCGTTATAAATAAATGGAAAATGGGTCCTCTAATCAGGACACAGCAGCTGACTCACGGACAGTTCTCGCCATTCACAAACAGGATTCTCATCATTGTATTTGTTATCCTCGTCCTGAACCTCTTCACTGTGTTACATATAGTTAAAGCACTTGGACACAGCCCTGACGAGTTTTTCAGATAACACAGAGGGCTAAACAAACTTTCGGAAAAACGAGGAACAAGGATGAATATTTTGACCTTTTGTAGTTTTCGTTCATGTATGATGCAAAGAAAAAAATAACAAGGACACTAAATAAGAAAAGTAATTCAAACAAACACAACATAGCTTAATACGTCCAGAGTTCCATCAGGGACAAATAATAATGAAGATAGGAAAAATGGGTAATTTTGGCCCCCTGTGGACAAAGCCGTACCTCTTCTCTCGTTGCTGATTTTGTCCTTTACATGCTTAAGTGGTGTTTTTTCTTTTACGATTATTTTTTGGGCTTTTTAATTGGTACAGCTGAACAGCTGAAGATAGACTGGGAGTAGAGAGTGGGGGACGACATGCACCAAATGATCAGCAGACCGGGAGTGGAACCTGTTGTTCAGGTTGGAAACAGAGATTGAAGTTGGGTGAAACAGTTCCTTATTTCAGTACAGCTAATTTCTTACATTACTTTACGTTACAGATTTAACATGCATGAATTTGCATTAAGGTAAGTAAATACTTCCCAATTCAAAACTCAGTTTAATATAGTTTTACCACTATAGCTTGATCTTTGTGTTTGAATGTTATCATCAATTCCACCATTGCTGTATGAAATCTATCCTTCATTTCTCTACACGTATTCTCTGTCTTGATTTGTAAGTTTCCTTGTGTTAAAGTGATGTTCATTTAAATAAATGTCTGTTAGGTCTCTATCTATCACCGAATGAGGTAACACAATGGTGACTGAGCTTATGGCCCACTGATGAAAGCCTTTACATCTGCAGTATTACAGACTGGGTGTCTGGTGCGACTTTCGCAGAAAAAATCACAAGCGGCGCCCAGTTAGTGACATGTTTTCAGCCAGCAGTGGTTGGTCTGCCAGAGAGGGTAGGCGGAGCCAGAGGCGTCGTTAGATCCTAGCCCTGAAGGTTTCTGGTCTGGAGTTGATTTTAATGTACTGCAGTGGAATGGAACTTTAGCTGTAGTTTCAATTGTTATTGGGGTGCAATAGAGCTCTGCAAGCGTTGTCATGTCAATGGTTGTTTAGAGGATCGATCAAACAAAGTTTCATATCACGTCATCCGCGGTCCGCGATCACCCGGTCCCTCCCTCCCTCTGAGCGCCTGCACAGCAGCTCTGCCCCTCTCTGTGCTGCGAGTCTGCAGTGTTTTTTGTATTATAGCCTTTGATGTTTTTTTAAAGTCTTGTAATTAACGGATCTTACCTTTGCCCAAAACTCAACATCATGATACAGATTTATAAACAGTAAAAATGAAGCTTTGTCAGGTCTGTCCTGAAGAGGAGAAGAAACAACTTTTAAAATGCTCGTTTGTTGAACGGAGATCGGATCGATCATTTCTGATGCATTCCAGGGCATCGGGAAATCTGAACACTGAACAGGTTTTGCAAACTAATGTTGTTTCTGTCAGTTTTGGCTCTTGTTTGTGGTATTCTCATTATGTGTTTGCCCTGTAATCCAGCACAAGGCCACAGATCTTTGGGCTCTGCCCATAGTTGTCATTAAATGATAATCACCTGTGTTTGCCACCTGGATGTCTGCAATCGAATATGAGTACAATAGTAATACAGCCTTGAGATATGTCATGAGAGGCTTGTTGCATTTACAATACATCTTGTCAAGCTTTAACAGTGAATAAGTCATAGTTTAATCAAATGAAGAACATTATATCATTTAAAGGCAAGCAATGTCAAAAATGTACATTTTTTCATGAGGCAGAGGATGTTGTCTTGATGTTTTAGTTTATAGTTTATAGTGTCCAGAGTGTAGCAGTCTGTGTTTGTGTGTGTGTGTGTGTGTGTGTGTGTGTGTGTGTGTGTGTGTGTGTGTGTGAGAGAGAGAGAAAGAGAGAGATGTGTGAGTAAGAGATTGAGTGAGAGAGATTTGTTATATCTGATGAGATGAACAATTTAATTATGGTCACAAAATCAACATCCCCCGGCTGCCCCTGGACCCCCCTACAAGGTGTGAGGTTAGCCCCAGATGTATTTGGCTCCAGATGTTTTCATGTCCTAAAAACGCCCCTGGGCGGCGCTAAGCGGCTGCTTTTCCGCTCTCTGCAAGTGTTGTGAGTAAACAGTAATCTACTATGGCTGAACAAACAAAGGAAAGATGGATGTAATTACTGTTTATCGCCATAGGTGCCGCCAAAGAGAAAGAAACTGAGATTATAATTATATTGTCATGTCATTTTGACACATTAGGAAGCACAACAACGTAATAAGTGTAACGCAGTTGTGGTTACTTCTTCTATTACAATGAGTCCAAACTGACCCAGCAGACTAGCTGAGGACTTTTTTATTGTCTCCATCAGAACGCCCCCCCACACCTCTGAATAACGGTCTCTGTATTGTGTCACCTTGCCATGATATTAACCAATGTCACTTTCTATATTTGGCTGCGTCTGCTGTCAGCAGGCTGTGAAATGGTAATTATTACTTTGCAATATTAAAATGAATTAAGTAAGGCTATTAGCATCTTTAGCAAATTAGACATCCCGTGCATGTACTGTGTAGCCTCCCTGCAATCTGCCACCTACTGATTCAGTCTGCTTTTAGCTTTGAGTGACACTGACAGTCATTTCAGTTGGACAGGAGACAAATAGTCCATCTGTGGTGTGTCTAATAAACCTCCTTTGGAGGCCACAAGTAGTCCCATGACACACTGTGTGTGTGTAAGTATGTGTGGGGATGTACATGTGGATATTCGATGGGCGTGTTCCAGACTGTGCATATTTGTCTGCACATGTGACCTGTGTCTCAATCTGTTCATCTATCCAAGTCTTTTTTTTACTCCGACACATACATGAATTCACACACTGTACTGTACATGTTGCTGAATAACTAAACCAGCCCCAGGGACGGAGCAGCACGTCTGGCTAACAAGCTCTGTCCTCAGCCCGAGTATCAGTGTTGAGCTGTGGTCACAGGCCTTCCAGATGGTCCTTGTGCTGGATGAGTGATGCATCGTAACTGGTCTGGGATAAGCCAAGCCCCTGCTCTTAGCCAGCTCTTATCATGGCCTGACCAGGTCCAGCACCAGAGGGAACTCATTTATGCCTCTTAACTTGAAAATGTGCCGTCTGCTTCCCTCACAGGCTCTTTGTCTCCGTGTTTCTCTCTCTATGTTTCTGTCTACATAATTGTTTAAAAACATATTTTCACCAATGATCCACTTTACACGTTGCCACCCGTCTGTGTTTGTTGTCTGCATTTACTGATGGTAATTGATGTTAGGCAGAAGTTGCCCTGGGGTCCTCTAAGCACAATATAAGCACCGTATGCCTTACAAAACCAAATAAACATCGATTCATTTGCATGCTTAAGCTGCACCCGGTGGTTTGACCCAGGTAATAAAGCTGCTTCTGATGTATTCATAAGTGATGGAGCCACAGGCTCAGAAATACTACAGGGAGGAGTAGGACGGAGGAAGAGGGGTGGGCATGGTGGTGGTGTGTGTGTGTGTGTGTGTGTGTGTGTGTGTGCGTGTGTGTGTGTGAGGAGAATGTTTTGTCAACGGTTGTTTTCCAACCAAAATAGCTGTCTAGACTTGGACTAGATTTGTCTGCATGTTATTTAAAAAAGCCTTGAAGACATGTTGTACCCTATAAGAAAAACTCTTGACCCTGAATAATAATGTGTGATATATTTTTTTCCAGAAAAACAATAATTTAAATAACTAAATGGGCTGCTCCTTCTCCACACAAAGAAAATCAGACTGTGGTTCTTATCAAAGTATAAGAATGTCCACTCAAACACCACCAGCGTATAGGTCGTCTGTGTAACGGCTTATAACAATACAGCGCTAACCTGTAGTTACCATCATAATTATGACCAAAGACAGTCAATTCTAGTTCAACAGGCATCAAAGCCCATCTCGTGTGGTATTCAGGGGCGATGGTAACCTTGATTTTCACCAGCGCTTGAGTCCAATTTGTAACCAAAATTCAACCTACCTGAGACAGTTAACCAACCTAACTTACTTATGTCTCTATGTATCGTAACCAATGCACATCATTTAACTAACTTAAGTAACGTGCAGGGGCTGCATGGTGGCGCAGTGGTTAGCGCTGTCGCCTCACAGGTTCCTAGTTCGAATCCCGGTTCAGACGTAGCGGGCCTTTCTGTGTGGAGTCTGCATGTTCTCCCCGGGCATGCGTGGGTTCCCTCCGGGTACTCCGGCTTCCTCCCACAGTCCAAAGACATGCTCGTTAGGTTCATTGGTGACACTAAATTGCCCGTAGGTGTGAATGTGAGCGTGAAAGGTTGTCCGTCACCATGTGTCAGTTGTGTGATTGACAGGTGTCCTGTCCAGGTGTTAGGGACGAAGCAATCGTACCTAATGTGATGTAATGTAATGCCCGTAAGGAAACGCCCGTTCCTGTCAGTCCTAAAAGAGGTTGCGATAAACAATGTGGTTTGTGTGCAGTTTGAGGACTTGCTGAGAATTTAAACTATTGTAACCACTGAAAAATCCACTGAAAATCCCATCTTGTGATCTTCAGATTTACATATCCTCTTCGAGTTAATTGTGCTTGGGAAAAGAGAAACTTTCTGTCTAATCAGAAAAGTGAACATGAAACATTTTTCTGCACAGTAAAGCTTTAAAACCCAAAGAAGATACCAAGAAGCCAAACTTTGTGGTATTGTAGACGCTGTAAAATCACTACGCTTCTCAGAATTCTTAATGTAACTTTTTAATGTGATGAAATGTCTCTTTTTGAAAATAGTGTGATGTCATGAGAAAAATGAGGGTCGGTGGAAAAGTACCCAATATACTTCATTGATGCACATAAATCAAATTGTCTCCAAAATAATAAAAGAAAGTTTGTGAGTGGGTTTGTCTGGTTGCACACACTCACATTCAAACAGATCAAATCACAGTGTTCGGCTGACTTTAAAGAAGTGCCTCTGATTGTTTTGGAGATCCTTCAACAAAGAGTGTTTGTTGTCTGAAGCTCAGTCAGTTCCAAGTGTTTTTTTATTTGTTACTTGATGTCAGCCAAAATACAAAGTAGAATTGAACTGAACAAATGTTGAACAAACACATTACCATAATGTGAAAAACCTTTATTCTAGACAACTGAGATGCATATTTAATGTGACCACACTCCATTCTCTAATTGTAACTGTTTTGTTGAAGCCAAAAGATATAAATTACCCTGAAGCTTTAATCAAAGTGACAGTGCAGAGTCTGCAGTAACGCCTGGATCCCACAGGATCCGCGTCCAGCGCGTTCCGTCTGCGCCACGGTTCTGGTCCGTCAGACGACGTGAGCCCTCGCCGACAGTCTGATCGGCTCGTTTGGAGATAAGTCCGTGACTTTTGTGCTTCTACCATGGCTGAGTACGCTACTTAATTAAAAGTGTTCTTTTCTCGAGATCTCAGTGTGTTGTTGTTATGAAAACGAAAAAAAATGGTTAAAAAAAACCTGTACTTTGAAATGACCGGATGCTGTATGCTGTTTTCGTGTGTGACTTCCTGTTTAGAACGATCTGCTCTGTTCAGCTTGACGCGTACTTGAAGCGGCCTCTGTCCCGGCGCGTATCTTTAGCGGAGCAGAGCGGAGAGACGCTTCTGGGACGCGTGCTGTGGAAATCAAAAGCATTGACTTGAATGGCTGCGATCGACTCCGGACACACGCCGGAGACGGACTCTGTGGAATTTGAGGGTAACTATAAAACTAATCAATTACAATACTAGTTAGCTGCGTGTTAACAGCTAACTGTTATTGTATTGACAGGTTCTGTCTGAACTGCAAAGGTCATGATCATGATTCATGCCTAAATCACAGGCCAGAAACAGACCTGACACACATACAGACATATCAGTGGGTCATAACATGATTAACATCTATGGAAGAAATAAAAAAAATTGTATTAATTTAATTATTAATTTAGTTTTATAGTCAAAACTGGAACAATTTGGTCATTCAGATACAAATCAAGGACCTTTACTGAGTTTTACAGAAATCTGTTTGGACTTGAGACATGCAGCTTTAAAACCAGCTGGAATCCTACATCCACAAAGCCTGATCCATCAGGTACATAAAAGTAAGCATCTCAAAAGTATTGGGAATTAGTTTCAATCGAGACTTGGAATATTCCCTTTCTGTAAACTGTCCTTTGACAGCGGTTATCTCTGTAATAATAATAATAATAATACAACATTAGCTAACAGCACAGAGCCATCATTTGGCATTGCAATCATAGCTTAGAGAACAACTGGGGGAATCTCAGCTTACGTTGCATGTGTATGCTAACTGCTAACTATGACACTCGCTAATTGAAATGAATAATTTTCAGATGGTGAAGCTTCTTCTCCCTCCTCTGTTTCTGAATCAGATATTTTAAACGTACAGTTAGATACTCGATCCAAACGAGGCACACCTGGCCTTTGCTACATTGAGCTGATATTGAACTATGTTTTCTATATTTATGAACAACTTTTTGTCAGATGTGGGGGATGTTTAATGAGACACTCAGCTTTGATATTATATACGCATTTTGACTATTTCCAGAGGCTTTAAACCGCGACGATAGAGACATTCGGACATCTGGTCACCATCAGTGTTCTCTGTCCGAGCTTTTCTCAGGCTATACAGCAATTGCAGTAACAGAGAAAAAAAAGCTTTCAGGCAATTTTCGAAAAAGTCAAACAATACTCTGCCCATGATGTATCCCCACTGCACTCCACCAGGAGTAGCATGTGAGGGGTCTTGAAGGAGTACAGATCCTGTTATAATGGCCAAGCTCTTGGCACCTTTTCTCTCAGAGAGGCTACAATGGCTGCAGCCAATCAGTGTCCGCTGAGGCACTGGAGCCTGTTGTTGGCTCATACCGGCAAATCCACAATCTTCCCCTCTGCCTGCCCTCTCCCGCCCTGCTCTGCCTGTGGAAACATGCTGCCAAGCCAAACACTCGCTGATGAAAAACAAATACAACGCCGTCAGCCTCGGTACCTCACAGGCTGCGAACGACACAGGGAATTCAAACCTGTAATTCTTGTACCTCCCAAGCCTCGTCTCGGACAATTGTAGATGTCACTGCAGCGGGTTAAATACATCGTAAGAGTATAAATCTTGCATATAATATAAACACCCCCCAGGACGGCTCCTGTTTAACTGCTCAACAAATGTCACTGATCTGTTTGGGTTACAATTAGCATTACATTAGCATGCCAAGCGTACAGCCGTCAGGTGTCGGGCAGCCTTGGCGGCGTATAATAAAATAAAACCAGCCATTTCTTTTTGAGTTTGTTTTCCACTTGTGCTCCGTTGTCTTTTATGATAGCCCACGCTGAGCCCATGTGCAGTCTTCATGGCAGCTTCACAGAGAAAGGGATCAATGTGAGAGCCACTGGAGGGTGCATTAGAGTTTCCACACCAACTGGGTCCCTCTCTCTGTTCATACTGTATCAAAGGCATCTAATTAGGCGGATGGGTAGGAAAAGAACAATGGTGTAAAGGCTGAAGGAGTCGCTTCTGGATGAGAGTTTGAGAGAAACAAGGAGAAGTGCTTTTCTGCTTCTCAGTAGGCAGGAAGGAAGACGGTGCATCCTCCAGTTCATGTGCTTTTTATATATCAGTGAGATTGTTTCATCCAAGGCTGATGCATAGTAGATGAGGGCCTCGCTGATAATTTAGGAGAGGAATAATACTTTCTGAATAATTGTATTAGGAGCTTTCAAACAATCTTTATTTTACTCACGAGTATGCACAAGAGGGAGGTCTGGTTCATGGACAAAAGTTGGCAAGAAGAAGTTTACTTTGTGACTAGACTAGTGTGGGATTATTGAAATAAAACAAGTTATCATCATCTCTCTAAAATGACAAGGGAGATCCAGGTTCATTTACACTTCATTTATAGTGATCGTCTCACTGCCTTCGCCGACAGATGAAACTTTGTTTCAGAAGTGTCAGACTCACGAAACGACACCATGAGCCCGGAGCTTAAATAAAAGACAACGACAGTTCGTGCTCTTCTTTTTAAAGGTCCCACTGTGTGGAAAGCAGGCGTATCTTCAGGCAAACCATACAAATAATAATCACAATATATTTCAGAAGCTGAACTTTACATAAAGCATGTTTGAGAAAAAGATAAAGGAATAAATGAATAACATTTCAAATACTGATAGCCAAATAAAGAGCTCAATAATAATTAACCAGATGATGCTTCTTACTGTGATTGCCATGTGACACCTTCTGGAGAGGCAATAGTACGTATAAATACAGCTGTTGCCAAAGTAACAAAGCACCCCTAACGTGCCTTGCAGATACCCTGTGGAGGTTGTCGACAGTCGTAGCAGTGTGGGACATTCATGATCATTGTCTATGGGCCATCAAAGCCAATGAAGAGATTATAACGGTTTCTTAGTTGACATTTACTAAACCTTCAGGATATTTATATATATTTTTTTACAACACAACCAAAAGATACCTCTAAAGTTCCTTAAATGGCTCCAGAGAAACACATTTAAGTTTCCATAGTTCCATAATTCCTTTTTAAAAAGCTCGTGTCATGAGTTTCTAGCTGAGTTCTGGTTTTGTTTTGTATTTTGGTGTTTAGATATTATTTCCTGTTTTTCTTGGTCACTTTGACTCTTGTAGTCATGAGTTCTTATTGTTTAGTTTCGTGTTTAGTTTATTCCATGTCACTGTCATTGTTTAGTCTACTTTAGTTCTGTATTTCATTTGTGTTTCATGGGTCGGATCATTTCCTGTTTTACTTTGACATCTTGTCGCTTGTGAGGTTCCACTTTCTGCTGTTGTGTGTTTTGTGCCCCGCCCTGATTGTTTTCACCTGCCTCTTGATTCTCTCACCTGTGTCTAATTAGCATCAACTCCCAAGTTTAATGAGTCTGTGTGCTCCCTTGTCTCAGTGTCAGTTTGTCGTCGTCTTTGTCCTGAATCCTTTGCGTCTGTCAGAGCTCTGTAGTCATCCTGTATCTTTGTTACCTGAACCTGTTACCTGGACTTTCTTGTGCCTTCCTGTGTTTCCGTTGCATTTTCTGGTTCTACCTTTCAGTTGGATCTTTTTGTTGGATTTTACCTGGACTGTTCACAGTGAGCTTATGTTTGTTGCCTTTTTGTTAAACTTTCAGTTTTGTCTGCACCTTGGGTCCTCTCCCTTTTTGTTTGAATATAACCGTGACACCTAGCTGCGACTTGTTGTAGATATTTATTAGAATTTACAGTAGCCAAACTTTTAGCTTCTCTTTCAAGGTACACCGTTGACAAGGACACAAAAGGTAGCATCTTTGTTAGCGTCTGTCACGAGGTATCCTTTATACCTGTTTACCTACATTCTGACCCGTGGTTATTGTGAAAGGTCTGTTTGGTTGGGTGAGCTAAAAGCTGAGTTAAGGAAAAGCATCGTGCTGTGGGTTTAAATAAAAACTCAACATTGACTATTTTTCACTCTTGATTCAACACTTGTCTTCGGGTGAAAGTCTGTCTTCCTACATCATCTCCACCTCGGGTAAGACTTTCAAATTGGCTCAAGATTATATACAAATTATATATTTAATTTCATGAGAACAACTTACAACAAACACCAAAATACAAAACAACTGTAACATGTGCTGAAAAAGCACAGGTACATTTCATTTGTTCCCCCCCCGAGGCTTTCTACATACACTTGGTGACCATTGCTCCACTTTCTTTCATGGCTTTGGCAGGAACACAAACAGTCTTGTCCCGTGCACATTGATAAACACCCCGGTGCAACATACACATTAGCAATGGACCAAAGAGACTAACAGATTAATGTAGAAGGCAAACAGCGCTCTGTTGAAACATTAAAAAGGCAGCCCATCTGGCAGGCGAGCATTGTTTAGTCTCACTTCCAACTCCTTTCTGGGAGAAAGCCATTTTGATGGAGAAAATGGATGAACCAAAGTCTGCCGGTCACACCGATTCGTTCCGTGAAACCTCCGCCTGTGTTTGACTAAGGAGGCCAATGTCAGCAAAGTCCCTAAAGCAGCAGTTAGCTAAATAAGCCTTGTCAGGTCCCCCATCAAAGTCGAGCTCTACATAAGGAGATTTATACCCCTACTATTGTTAGAACGGCGCAGAGACAGCCCCCTCAAGATTTGTGCAGTCCCGAGACTCTGCAAAGGTCCGGACAAACCCGGCAGACAGCAGGCCTGTCAGAGCCGTGTTTAAGGAGGGCTTGAAATGGGTCTGTCTGTCACCAGAGAGCAAATGTTTTAATCTGAGAGAATACAACACCTCTGAGATTCGCCCACTACTCTATTGACTCCATGTAGACTCAACAGCGAGTGCTTTCCAAGTGCTCTTTGAGCCTGTCACTTCATGAGATAGATGGTGGTGTGAAAACATGTTGACCGCCTACGACCTCCCTTGCATGCAGTGATTTCGGACGACATGAAAGAGCAGCATAAGGATTTTATGAGGCTGTTTTTCTGCCCTGTTTACACCTGGCATTAACACGCGTCCTGAACTGATCTCAATAGAGAGCTCTAAATACATCGACTCACACCTGGCACTAGAATGCGTAGCCAAAAGTGTCTCGAGAGACCTCTTGTGATCAGAACCCAGGTCCCTGCTCAATATGCAAATAATAAGGTACATCGATTACATTATACAAATCAACAATTGCTGAAAAATACAGGATGCAGACTCAAGAACTGTGTCGTTGTAAAATAATATAATATACAATATAAAACTAGCTCTGGTTGGCAAGTATCTCAACAAGCTTCGTACAGCAAATCAGCCGCCTGCAACACACAATGAATGAGGGTGACATTTCAAATGCTTGGATGACGGAAATAATACAAGAAATGTTTCAAGCGACACAGCAGAGAAGTGTTCTATAGCAAGAAAGACAGGCAGTTGTTCAGTCCCTTATACCCCTTTGCCACCAAAATGTGCGTGTCGACGCAGGTTTTGTGTTCCCATCAATGCCGTTCGGAGCGGAGGCGATAATTACCCGGGTCGACTGCAGAGTCATTTGACTGAATGCAGATTGTAACCTTTCACACTGAGCAAAAAAGCCGGGTGTTAGCTGGTATTATGACCTATGGCAAAAGGCCTTTCAGGTGTAATTTCGGGGCGGCTGTGGCTCAGTGGTTGTCGGTTGTCTCTCAATCGAAAGGTTAGAGGTTTGATCCCTGACTGCTTCAGTCACATGTCACAGAACCCCACATTGCTCCTGACGGCACAGCCATCAGGTATGAATGTGTATAGATACTGATTGGAGATTGGCACTTCGGCCTTTGCCATCAGTGTATGATCGTGTGTGTGTGAGAGGGTGAATGTGACGTGGTGTAAAAGCACTTTGAGGGGTCGGAAGACAGGAAACCGCTAAGAACAGTCCATGTACCATTTATCATTTAATCTACCTGCTTATGGAGACTTGGTGGTCCTTTAATGTGGTTCAGGACACATTCAAGTACACACTGCTAAAAGAATGTGTCTTTATGTGTCGAATATGGTCTGAGTGATCAGATCTCAGAGTGATCAGATCTCGGCGTGTTCGAGGTGTGTCATGTGTGCGTTTGTACTTAGAGATGTCCAATATGATAGTATTACCGGTGTTAATGCCTGGTGTAAACAGGGCCTACGTGAGTGATGGATTGATTGTCATCCCTGCTGCATGCTGTATGTACTGGACCTTTTGTGGCGCTAATGGATCATGAATTGGATGCAGGGCCAGATAAGCTAATGCCTCAAAAACACATTTATCATAACAGCTCATCATCATCATTTATCTCCTGTATTTTACACAAGGGCAGACATGCATCTGCTCACACACCCACATACATAGCTATGTTTCACTATCTCTGGACAGCGAGGAATTCGTCTTCACACAACCAAAGACATCCTTGTTTTTGCTAAGTCGCTGCAAGTCACCAAAATGATGAAATGATGATTGGTTCCCATAGAAACCACACTGTGAGTTATGAGGCCTGTGAACAACGGTGAGCGACATGCAGAGAGACAATTTGCACGATGTCTGTAAGACTTGTTGCTGACTTTGAAGAAATGGATCAATCCAGCTTATTTTACACTGACAACAAGTAGAAAATAATTTAAATTGGCAGAAACAGGAGGACAGTTCCGGTGAAGGTACGACTCATACTCGAAACAACACGATGAACAGCAGTGTCAGCTTTTAATAGCTATGTGTTTTGGATCTAATTGATATTCTGGTGGAGCTGTGAACAGATTTGGAGGACAAAGGTAAAATGTTCCTCCACAGAGTTGTAAAAATTCATAGCAGCGCCTGGCTGTTATTGCAGACAGAATTGAGTTGTAACAGTCTTTATTCAGGTAAAAAGTCTGCTCCCCAAACCTGCAGAGTGTGAAGCGGGCTCACTGGAGATGAAACCTCAGCATATGGCGCTCTGTATATCAAACAGCTCATGGGACCTTCTTCTACTTTTGACTGAGAACACAAGTTTCTAAGTGATGATATAACACATTTTTAAACAGTTACGTAAGTGATTTTGGTGTTAAGTCACGACATAACAAGCTCAAGGCTTTCAGAGCAGCCTGGAGGTGGTATTTTGTTTGTTGGCGTCCTGGCTGGTGAAGTGGATGACTGATGCTGTTATAATACAGAAACTGGAATTTGGAAAAGAGCCTCATTGGAAGCCGGAATACTCCAGTTTGACTCATGGCATTCGAGACACGATATAAACATAAACTTGACATCGCAAATGTGTTGGCAAACAAGTCCCTATATATACACGTCCAGCAGACACACTTCTAAACAATCGACTGAGGGCTGTTACACCAAGACAATAAGTTGAGAGACAATTTTTAGAGCTCAGGAAGTTCACTGATCTGATCAAGCCCTCTTAAAATGACAACCAGACATTTAATTAATTGGTAAGAATCTATAGCAACCTAGTGCTGGTTTAGCTCAGCGGTTAAATTAGCAGCCCATGTACAGAGGCCACAGTCCTCCATGCAGGCTCGACTCCCACCCTCTGCCCTTTGCTGCGTCATCTCTTTCTTCTCCTGTTTCCAACACTATCCACTGTCCTCTCCATAAATAAAGGTATGAAATTATCTTAGAATATAGAGTGACCTTATCGTATCACTCAGCATGACTGCATTATGTGGTTGTGGCATAAATGTTGTGCCTGCACACGAGACAAAATATTCTCCCATGAGGCCGAGTTGCTCTGAAAGTCTAGTCGAGTTATTTCTAATGAACTTTTTCCTTAATGTATTTTTAATGTAGACAGCTGATAACTAAAACTGGGCTATTATCCATAATCATTATTATGTCAGTATTCAGGTTCAATCTGCATGAAGCAGCCCAGTCATATAATTTGAAGCTCTGTAAAAGGAGAGAAGTGTTAATCTTCAGTCATCTGAAAACTTAAAGAGGGGGTATTATGCTGTTTCACATTTTAAGACATATAATGTTACATTGTTTGATGTCCAGACTAAACGTGGGTGAAGTTTCAGATCTGTAGGTAAAAGTATGTTGGAGTAATCCCCAGTTCCTGTTCCTGTTTTTTCTACACGCTGCACTTGGTGACATCACGAAGTGCAGCCTCAGCAAGCTTCGGAGAGCTGGCTAATCAGAGGAAAGCAGACTTGTATGGGCGGGGTTTCTTAAAGGGACAGAGCTGACTAAATCGTTTCAGACAGAGGCTGTATGAGGGCCTGCACAGAGCACCAGTGTGAGAAACATGAGTGAGTTTTTTTTAACAGTAAATTACTGCTAGCATAATACCGCCCCTTTGAGGAACATTTTCCTCTGATACATGTGTGATGTTCACATGGAAGTCCCACATTAACTGAATAATAGTATTTATTATCTATTAGGAAGGCTGGTGGCTATTAAATCTATGTGATCTCTGAATAAAAAAGACATATTGCTGATCAAAAACACAAAACAGCACTTCTTTGTTAAGTAGGGTGGCTGATCAATGACTCATTACCGAACTTCACGATCAATCTGAGCCTCACAGAGACAGCAGAGTGCCGTTTGATCCCTGCACTGCTGAATACAAAGACTTCGGATATCAATGACCAGAAAATACTCCTCAGTCCCCGGACCAGATGCTCCCTGTTCTCCCACCTGGTGAGCGCAGACGACAGGACACTGCTGTCTCTCCGTCCCCCCACCCCTCCCGGCTGGGACTCAGTCTGTGTCCTTTGATCTGCAGATGCTCCGATGTCCCGCTGCAGCTAAACAGCCAACACCTGAGTCCCCCTCTCTTTACTGCGCTGACTGGATGAGATCAGTTTAGTCTTCATTTGGTTTTAATCCTCCAGACTTTTATGTCTCAGTGGAACACAAACACACCCATGATGATAATTAAAAAGAGTATTGAGACCACAACAATAACGTATTGGACTCTGTTACATTCAGATCTACAAAGCAAACAGAAGAAAACAAAAACATCTCTGACTTCATCAATGATCTGAAGAAAGGCGTTCATTACTTTGGCTGCTGTGAGTCACTGGTCAGTACTTTTATTATTAATCAGCCTGGTCTCATTTCCAACTCATCAAACGCTCCTTGAACACCGCAGCTTGGTCTGTGCTCCAACACTTAATATGACAATCACAAAAACCGCTCTAAGTAATTAAAATATGTGTCACTGGACGTTCATCAATTCCTTCATGAAAGTAAAAGTTTGTTTTAAAAACAAAT
The DNA here is from genome assembly GCF_022749685.1 of Semicossyphus pulcher. Taxonomy (NCBI): domain Eukaryota; kingdom Metazoa; phylum Chordata; class Actinopteri; order Labriformes; family Labridae; genus Semicossyphus; species Semicossyphus pulcher. The sequence continues at coordinate 27,081,099 of NW_027211659.1, forward strand.
AATAGGAACAGATGGAAACAGGGCGTCCATTGTGTTGCTCAGCATCTCTTGCAGCCAGATATAAAGTTGCGATTTAACATTCAGTACTTTCAGGTGTAATAAGTAGTAAATAAAATATAGGCTTTTACAAATATAAATCACTTCTGGGCCTCTATACATGTGTGTTGGTGAGTGTGTGTGCAGGCCCTTGTGAGACTCTTCCCTCTGCATCTATTCTGTTGTTTTGCTTTGCACGGGACGTTTTCAGGAGGGGCGCTTTTGTGGTTCCCTGAGCCAATCACAGCGTACAGGTGAGTGTGGGAGTGATGCAAATTAGCAACTGGGCCCCATTCAGACCGGCAAACATGGCCAAGAGCGGTGCAGAGTTGGCCTTCTTTCTGATGGACAGGTAGGTGCCTCAAACCTACAAGCTAACCGGCGGTTAGCATGCTATCGCAAAGGTAACCGTGATACTGTAGGTGTTAGCCCGGTGGGGTGGGCGTGTTCTCGCACGAGAGAGTGAGAGTGAGCTTCTGGTGACCCGGTTTGAATGTGTTGTTGAAAAAATGCAGGACAAATCCTCCTTCTCATACCTTAATCACTTCCACAGCTCATAACTGTGCCTACTCTCTCTGTTTTAATAAATATTCTCAGACAAAGTTGACTTGGGTGTTAGGTTGTTGGCTTTCAGGGCTTCGTTAGAGAGGTATTCACGGGTCCAAAATGTACGAGGAAATGTAAGGAAATGTACGACCCAGAATTTGATAGATGGGACCCGGACCCGTGCAGAACCGAGAACTGTCGGACCCCGGCTGGGCGAAACAGACCCGATCAGCACTGACTTCACAGCTTATTCCAATTAACAAGTTACCATTAGTCAGCCAGACTTTTTGTCCTACCTAATGTGCCGTAGCCCTCTCCCCTGTGCCTGGCCGTGCATATAATCCATCCTCCTCGCCAAGAAAGTTTCTCAAACGCATCCAGGTTTCCTGCTATCCATGTTGTGTCGATAAAAACAGCAATGCTAATCCACCAGTTATTTCAGATTAAAAGTCCACTCGCTGTCACTCAGACGGATGACAAACGCACGGCTCATTTCGAAGCAGCATTGCCGTTTTGTTGCATCGAGCATAATAAAGATAACTTCCACTATCTGTCCTTTAGAACAATGATAACGATTACTCTTTGCCACGGCTGCTAACATTAGCATTTCTAGCTTGCTGTCATCCGTGTTGTCCGAGTCTGACCTGAGTTGTGACCCAGAACTGGTTGCCCACATAAATCGTGGCCCGGAACCCATCCGGCTCCTGGTTCGGGTCCCAGGTTTCCGGTGGACCTGTGAAGACCTACATGTTTACTTCATTATTCTCCTTTCTTTATGGATAATTAGCCGAATATAAGCAACATGCCATGGTGTGATATTAGCAGCTCATCACAGAGATATGGAATCCAACTTGGCTCACTTTACCTGAGCAGTGTGGAGGCTTGTTTGTTGCTGGATATGGAGCTAACGTCACAGCAGGAGCAGTCTGTAGCTGTGACACTGAGGTGAAGCTTAATGCCAACAAGCAACTGCTGGTGTTATTTCATGAGCATAAAAGTGGAGAATCAAGCTTCACTGTGGAGTAACACGCTTTGTGGAAAGTGCTGTGCGTACAGTAGAGAGGTGCTGGTGATAAAGTATTCCTTATTTATTAAACTTTGATGCGTCTCCTCGGTAGACCAGCTGTAAAATGTGAAAATTGTATGTAGTGTTAATGAGTGAGCTCCTCCTGAACTCTGTGTGTGTGTGTGTGTGTGTGTGTGTGTGTGTGTGCGTTATCACGCTGCTTGCATTCAGTCCGCTGCCTTCGCTGCTAATTAACACTTCTGTTCTCCAATCTAATCTGATTAGAATTCAGTTTTCCTCTCTTTGTCTTTCTCAGCTTCTTCATCCCCTCCAGAGGAGACAGTCAGGAGGCTGGCTGCTGATTTATTTCAAGCCGCGCTGGTTTATGTGATTGCAGGAAAAAGGCTGACATCCGTACACTTCATCATGGATTCATATCACATACAGCTGGCCATGCATGCAAAATATGACTCCGTAATGAAGCAGAGGGCAGCAGTGGTGCCTTGTAAATGTCACATTTTCTTCGTATCAGCAACTTTTGCTTCCCCCCCACATTTTGTGCTTCTGTTTTTGTGGGGAAGAACCACAGACGCACACTGAGTGCAACACAGGAGCTATTGTTTGCCTTTTTTTACTTCATAATCATCCATCCATCTCCAGTAGATGATATATGGTGGATTACATTTGATTGTCTTCATTCAATTAAACTAAATGAGTTCAAATAGGAGAGTCTTTCATGAGGACTCAAGCTACACACAAACACACACCAACATCTCCTCCATCCTTCATGGCTCGGTAAGCAGGACCTACATGTATACTGTTTCCAATGGTAACTATCACTAACAGCTGCTTTTTAGAGGAAAGCAGAGAATAATTGTAAAAATGGTTTGAACAGTGGAGAATAATGCTCAGTAAAAGCAGTCTCTAAATGGACTCTGAAGTGGCTCACTGGTATGTGTGTCTAAATGAGTCAGACGTGGGGTCATGGATGGAGAAACAGCGTTCTGTTGTGTGCCCATGTACACCGTCACATCATGTCATTGCACACATGTAAAGGAGGAACATTGTGTCCCTGGCATGGAGGGATCCTGGTTGTTCTCATTCCCAAGTCATCAAATTGTCTTTGTCACAGCCGTATTTATAAGAGGATGTGACATCTTGGTTTCAACAGTGCCTTAAACCTGCATTCTTTCTAATCACCAGCAGGGGGCGACTCCACTGATTGAAAAAAGAAGTCGGGTCATATGAGCGAATAAGAAAATGAGCCAACTTCTCACTGGATTTATCACTTCAGTAAAGATGATATTAATGAGCTTCAGTCAGGAACACTCTCGTCATAGATTTAACCCTTTACTGCAAAATGGAAATACAGGTATGTTTGGTAGTTTAAGTTGCTCCCTGGGTAAGCTGAGCAGCATGCTGCAGCAATGCAAAACTCCCATGGGTATACAGAGTGGGCAAAAGGCTTACAATGTTAATATTTAAATTAGCAGACGCCTTTGTCCAAAGCGACGTACATCTGAGAGATAATACAACACAAGCAAAGAAAGGGGGAGGCTGGGGTGGTGGAGGCAAAGCATTGCCAGCAGCAGCAGCAGCGGTGTGTGTGCAGCATCGATTGGAAGTTGCATTTAAAGGGGCCGCCTTGTTGTGAGAAGCGGCTGTGATTGGTGTGTTACTGATTAGAAACAACGATTCAGGTGCGTTGTTTAGCTCAGTCGGTAGAGCGGGCGCCCCATGTGCAGAGGCTACACTCCTCGTCGCACTGATCGCAGGTTCGACTCCCGGTCTGCCGATCATTTGGTGCATGTCACCCCCCACTCTCTACTCCCAACATTTCCTGTCTATCTTCAGCTCTCCTATAAATAAAGCCAAAGGCCAAAAAAATAATCTTAAAAAAAACAGAAAAAAAAAGAAAGAACAATTCAATCGGCAGGCTGGCAGCTGAGTACAGCTGGGGCACATGACTTCCAGGTCCTGCATGAACTAACGCAAAGCTTCATTTATAGTCTGAGTCTCTAGTTTCAAGTGTTCTTTAAAGTCAGTCCTGCTAACCTTTGCCTCAGTTTGTGTCTCTCATGAGTTAACAGCCAAAGGAACAGAAGGACGTCTAACAAGGCTCAGCGCTGTTCTGAAGGTATTACCAGAAATGTCAACGATTCTTCAAACCATCTGAATGAAAAAAATATTCCATCTGCTGAATGCTGGAAAAAAAGATTTCTTTTCCCACTAGTTGTACTTATTTATGTTATGATCATGGTTCTTTCTTATTTCATGGATGTATTTTTCTGGTGTTAAAAGCTTTGTCTTTACATGCAGAGGACAACGTATACAACAGGGTCCAAAATGTACCTGTTCCTGTCTCCTGTCCAGCTAGCAAGTCCCCATTAGCCTGTAGCCAATCTAATGTAGCGTCAGTTGGCCGTGAGGCAGCCTCCCCGTAGAGCCGCAGCACAACACCGGGTTTGGCAGGGTGGCTGTGTGACTGTCCAAAGGACGCATCGCACTGAGCAGAGGAAGCCCACGGTCCATCAACGACTAGTTCACGTTTCTAACATCTGTTCCGTTGCAACCAGTGAAGTATAAACTCGTACTTATGTGTGAGCTAAATAACGGTAGCATGAGCGCGCCGATGGTGGTCAGCGAGGGTCAAATAAAGGATTCGATACAAGTGCAGACTCTGCAGAGTCCTTGCAAAACTAAACTTCGTCAACAACTTAAAGTATGTTTTGTAGTGATGGGAGCACCCGCCCCTGGCGCCCGACCTCACTTATTTTAGTCGCCAAATTAGATTTTTACCCACATTTGGCAAGTGGCGGGTGCCAATTTTGGACCCTGTATACAGTACAAAATGAGTGTCTTTGAAGATTCTGTTAAAGCTTATTTTTACCGCTACGTGACACTCTTCAGATCAGACAGATACTACAAGGCAGTGATTTCAGAGGTGGAGACTACAGGCCTGATTTAAAGGATCTAAAGTGCTGGTGTAAAGTGAATACATTAGTGGTGAGCCCAGCTCCCATTTTTGCTAGTTAACAGCCCAAAGTAAGGAGCAAAGTGTTGTATATAGTCTCGTAATCATCATAGGTGTCCTTTGGGCATAACATGAGTATCATCTTCCCTTCCCTTTTGAAATCATGTACGGCTGCTCCATTTGTCATTGCTATCTAAATGCCGTACTGGAGAAGCAAATGGTTTTTCAGTTGAGGGACTGGATCGGCGTGTGTAGGAAATGAAGCCTGGTGACAAACCAATGACGAGCAGCAGCAATCGCAAAAGCCTGCTCGCATGAAGTGGGCATGGGACGGGGTAGAGGTGAGCGTGTTTTTAGTAAAGTATTCACAATGATAAAAGCCAAATTATGATGTCAGGAGACTCATCTTTATACGTGTAACAAGCAGAGCATCAACCGCCTTTGTAGTTTCAACTTTCTGTCTGAAATATGGAAACAGCACGGACCTTACACACAGCCGGTGAGAATCTCAGACGCTTACAGTTTCCTGCAGGGATCTCATCAGAAGGCAGCGTCAGCGGTTCATCGCTCTACCTCTACCTCTGCAGATGTGCAGGAAGTTCACACCAGACTAACTTTGCCTTCTTTACCTATTCAGCACGTCCGTATGCTATTTGTGTTTACACAAACATCTGGCCTGCCTCACCCTTTAGCACTCTACCAGCAGTCAGGTTCCTGACTAAACCAGTGAAGGAGAGCTGTGACGAAGAAGTGCAAGAACAAATGAGCACTCTGAGCTATTTGTATGCTGAAGTAATTAAACAAAGACAGGATGGACGATGGAGGTCACACCTGCACGGTAATCCTGCCATGTATACATGATCATTGCTGATGCAGTGATAATTAAAAATGAAGCATGAATATCAGCAGATTTAATTGAGTTTTGCCTTTTGTATCGTGGAGCTCTGCTTGATGGTTTCCCTTTGTTGTTTATTTTTACAGGATAATAAAGGAGCCATGTCTCCATAGAAACAGCTTTATATCCTACAGACTATACCCTACTGGAAGATGTTGCACGATATGTTGTGGAAACATGACCGCTCCTTGGATTTCATTAAGTGCTTAGACTTGGTGCTACTAGTCTGACTATGTTACCGTATGGCTAGTGGCTTTCTGAATGTGCATCTTAGTAATAAAAGTGTAGTCCTGCTCTAGTTTAGCTTTTCCATTGAAGAGCAGCATGTAGGCTCACTAGCTCCAGCTTGAAAGCTTCACCAACACTGTAACATTTATGGAGAAATGTTTTCCAGCTCATTAGCTGTTTTGTAGCAAAGAAAAGTTTTAGGAGTAAATGGTTGGCAAACATCATCCCGTGTGCGGTTTAGGCTTCATGGCACTAAAAATAAAGCAAGGTTGGAAAAGCAACAATACTACATTTGTTGGCAACTAGCAGGCATCACAACGCTTAGGAGGTTGGGGGCGGCTGTGGCAGAGTCGGTCGTCTTTCAATCGGAAGGTCGGAGGTCGACAGATTGACAGTTGGGCACTTGACGTAGCAGCCTCTGCTATCAGTATGAATATGTGTGTGAATGGGTGATTGTGACATGTAGTGTAAAAGCAGCTTTGAGTGGTGGTAAAGACTAGAAAAGCGCTATATAAACACAGTCCATTTACCATTTACCATTACCATTTCCGAGCACGTAGTACAAAGTTGTAGCTGGTGTGTTATGTGTAAACAGCTGCCTTTTTAAGCAGTCAACAGCTAGTTGCTAACTTTGTGCTGGGATGGAAGAACAAAGTGGGTTTATACAAGCAGATTAGCTGAAAACTGCTGCCTGCTACAGATCATATCAGGTTAGCCTCCGTGCTACCGACACATTAACATACAAGTACTCATGGGATCCCTGAGAATAAACTACTGTAAAGAAACGCATCATAGCAAACGTATTTCTTATAAAAACAGAGACAGCCATGTTTAAATGTTGTCTGTTCAAAACAATTGTGAAAATGAGGTGCTGCATCTCACAGGAGTTAATTGATTAACGATAGCAGGCACATGTAGGTTGTCTTAAAATATTAGTTAACTTTTGGGAGGCAGGAGGATTTCAAACAAAGTTTAACTTAATATTTCGATGGGAGGAGAAACAGTTTGCTCTGCAGAATATTAATTACCCAGGCTATAGGAAGGAAAAAAAAAACAAGGTGTACAACTTGTCATTTGCATTGTTTACTACCTACACACCTGCTCCCCAGTGTGTGCAGATGGGAAGTCTGGCAGGAAGTGCTGAAATGACATTGTTTTGACATTGAATTTTTCCAGGTGACATCTCTTCCAAACCCCGGAGGCTACAGATTTATGCCTACAGTGAATGTAGAAAGACCAATGATGGCTTCTGCAGTGATGTTTTATGACTGTGAGGCCCTGAATATCCCAAACCTCCCCGTGTTCAATATGTCACTCCTGCAACGTCGACAACATCCCGATTCCTCTGAGGCTCACTACTCTCATTGTCACTTCATGGAACCAAGACGGTGTGATGTGCAGAGACGTGTCAGCACATGTCGCCATGTACAGAGCGCGGTATACAAGCAACACATGCACACCACTCGTGAATGTGAAGAAGACTAAACCACAGACCCGGCAGACTTATAAGCTGATGCACACCCACCAAATGTCAAATGGAGCAAAAGTGACAGAACAGGAGACGACTCTAAAACTACGCCTTCACGTGTTCTTGCTCTGACTTTCCTTTGAGTTAATTTGTACATGCAGATCTAGTTTCCTCATTAGGGTCTGATTTTGTCACTTCAAACCCAGGAAGATAAATAGTTCCATCTGCTGTGTGGAGAAGTTGAATTTCATTCCACATCTCACCACGCTTTCATTTTCACAAACAAAACAACACACATTTGCAGCTTTCTCAATCTGCAAATTGTCAATACGAGCTCAGACCCTCATTCACGTATGCTGCACGGTGATCTTTGCCAAGAAAAAGGAACTGCAAAATGATAAACCTCGGAGGGATTGTAGCCGACTCAGCAGACGTGAGTGAGCAAGAGTGACGCTCCCTCAAGCTGTCTGCCATCCATCAGTGGCTCGGTGACATCCTTGCAGCCCGCTCCGCTTGATGTTTTCCCTGTAGCTGATGAGCGGCGGTGGCAGGAAGCGTGAAATTCACTCGACTTCACTCGGCGGACAGCAATCTGTCTCTGCACAGACACAGCAGTTAAAGGGGAACACTGGTAGTTTTTTAACCTGAGCCAAATTTAACATGTTTTGGTGTGTGAATAAGTTGAAGGTGCAAACTGACTTGTTATGGAATTGCTCCAGTGGATCGCCTCAGTTAGCAGCCGAAAGAGTTTGCCACCGAAAGGCTTAGACCTTTTTCTGAAAGAGAAAGCTGCTCTTTTTAACTGATTACATCGCTGACTTTAAAACCACCAGACTCCATAAACAAAAACAGTAATTTTACCTCGCACAACACGACAGTTGCTGGTCTATCGCTTCATTGATCTGTGTTTTTTTTGCATCACTGTGTAACAAAATATTTTTCTTGGATCCGAATTGGGCATTTAAAACAAATCCAATCGAGGCAGAGGTAGACCAGCAAAGTTGTTATTCGGTCTCTTTGGCGGCATCCTATAGCGATAAACGGAAATTGCGGGAGCACACTTCCCAGATATCCAGACAGTGCTGCATGTGTGACGTCCACGGTTGGCTCCGGTTGTAACTCTTGATTTTCCTGGCTGACGGTCGCTTTCCTTTTTGTTTGCTTCATCTGAGCGTCGAGTTTGTTTCTTTTTCTTTGGATTTTCACTTCTTGTTGAAGTTGTATCTGTAGTCATCCATCTTTTCTTTGTTTGTTCAGCCATAGTAGATTACTGTTTACTCACAACACTTGCAGAGAGCGGAAAAACAGCCGCTTAGCTCTGCCTACCCTCTCTGGCAGACCAACCACTGCTGGCTGATGGAAAACTTGATTTTTGTCTGCTTGAGTCGCCACAGACACCCAGTCTGTAATACTGCAAATGCAAAGGCTTTCATCAGTGGGCCAAAGGCTCAGTCACCATTGTGTTACCTCTTCTGGCGATAGATAGAGACTCTATATACAAAAACAATGATTTTACTTAACAGAACATGAGAGTTGCTGGTCTGTCGCTTCATTGATCAGTTAGGGTTTTTTTTGCATTACTGTGTGTAACAAAATATTTTGTATGCTCCAAATTGAGCATTTAAAACAGCAGAGCAACAAACAAACTAACAAATCAAGGCAGCAGTAGACCAGCAACTCCTGTTTCCTGGTGGTTTTGAATAGAGAGATAAAAAAGCTGTTTCTGGTCAAAAAAAAGAAAACCTAACCATATGTATCTCTGTAAGGATCCTTTCGAGATACTGTCGGACATTTAGAACGTTAACGTAAAAATAAGGCCAATTTAAAAATACCTCCTTTAATTCTTGCATGGTGGGAGATTAAATGTAAGGGGAGGTGTGAGCAGAGGTGAGACGTGACACCGTGCTCTCACAGTTGCTTTTTTACAGATGACGTGCTATTCCACCTCACCTGACAGTACGTCTGCTCATGTTAAATGGCCTCCCTTCCTGACCCCTCTTTCTTTCATTTCTCTGCCTCTGCTCTCTACTTCCATTTCATGTGTGACAATGCATCCTCCATTAAGTCTTTATAGGATGATGGAAATGTCATAAGGGCATTGAGACGGCCATACATCACCCCACTCACTCCCTGCTTCTGCTGAGCTTTCATTTTCCTTCGCTCACTTCCCCCCACTCTGTCACAATGCAGAGCCAGATTGCTGTCTGCTCAGGATCCCCACATCACCCCAACCTACCACGATCCAGCTCCCATTAATGGCTACATCTTTGGATATGAAACTGCCATAATCTACACTCGCCACAAAAGCACAGCTGCTCTGGGTTTGCATGTAAGTGAAGGATTTCCTCCCTGACGCAGCTCCTCACATTCACATGCCCTGAGGGAGATCCAGGCTGCCGTAGGTGTATCAGTCTTGAAGCAGCACTAGCGCACATCAGCTGCAGGGATTTACAGGAGATCTGCTTATTTTGGAGCAATTCTGATAACCGGGAAGAATAAGCTATTTTCCCATTTCCTGTGACTGCAGCGTAGTCACCTCGCAGGCTGTGGAGGTGTGGGTGTAATAGGAAAAAGAGAGCTTGTCAGGTGATGAAATGAGCATGTGTTAGCTTCTCTGAGCACCTGCTGGTTCCCTGTTCTCCACCCTGTCCCCCTTATCACATTACAGCTCGGTTAGATGGTACCAGAACCCCAGAGGTAAGGGATTAATTTGTTTAAAGCTCTGCACACTGCTTTGACTGACCTTGGTTGGGCAGAGACGGGATGGAAAAAAAAGAACGATTTTTCTTTGCCCTGCACACTCGCCTGCAGGGAGAGGAAGAAGATTAAGAGAGGGAGGCCGTATCTCTGCTTTGAGAAACTACAGTAATGCAGCCACTGGGCTGTTTCCAACAATATGACTTGTTTGCATAACTAGCATGCTAACGCTATGATATCAACATCAGTGAACGCCTGCATTCTGGTTCTTTATTTCCTACTGTTTACTTTATTTTCAGAAGATGACAGTGTCTCATACAGGGGATTACATCCTCATTCATTCACTCAAATATGTGCATGTGTGTGTGTGTTCGTGTTTCCACACATATGGGAAATGTTTGTTTGGAGAAATCTGTCACCCCATCCAAACTCTGCTGCGTTTCACTATGACATCACGTCTGCTGTATGTTTGATCAGTACCAGGTGTGAATCAGGAGACGACCAAGCAGCTAAACTTATAGCAAGCTATATCACCAGTAGTGATCTCTCTTCAAAACCACCAGACTTCATTGACAAAACCAGCACTTTTACCATGCAGGACGCAGGAGTTGCTGGTCTGCTCCTGCCTCGATTGGTTGAATCATTTATTGAGCATCAAGCGAGGGCTGTCATGTGTGTTCACCTGAATGTGCATTTACTTTGCGCCGTCTTGTTCTAAGGTTCCGAATCGTGCGGTTTGCTTTCAGAGATTATGCAGCAGATGTTAGAAAGCTACCTGGAAGTGCACAAAAAGGAATATCTGCATACTTGGATGATGTGTGATGTTAATTAAACATTTAATGTACCGCTACGTCACTGTCACGTGTATGCACACAATGTGTATGCAGCATTAGGCGTGTCGTAGTGATGTGCTGATTGCAGGCATGTCACTGTGGATCGGGCAAACAGGCTCTTAATAAAATGTTGGTTAGTAGCAGGTGGGTTGCAGGTATTTCAGAGTTTATTAGACACCCGCAGTGATCGCACCGCAGCAGAAACCTGAATGCGTCTCTCCGGCACATTGCGCATTTATGCACGACACACAGTCCTCATTATAAATCCCTGCACACATTTACAATTGCTGTAAACAGCTTCTCTTTTAAAGTAAATAGTTGAAGACATTCATACAGCAATGCAACACAATAAAGAAATCACTTGGAAAAGCTGCACTGGCTCCAAAACACGAGGACTCACAGATGATAGAGAGTTAAAGCTCAGCTTAGTTTTACCATAATCCAACCTTGAGGACCGGGACTCAGGTAATGGGGACTCTACTCGAGACTCGACTTGGAATCGCGGTTTGGTGACTCGACTACAACACTGGGATCCAGGCATATGTAGGTTAAAAAGGGAAAAATGTTACTATTGTGGCTAAATATACTAAAGGTCAATTCATCGGTGGTTCTGGACTTCTCATGGGATTAAGTGAGATATAAAAATATGAAATATCAGCAGTCTTATCCCTCCGGTGAGGAGAAAAGACTCATCAGGTTTGGTAAGGTTCTTGAGGATAAATGCTGAAAGTATTGATTCTATGTGATTAAATTTGCCACATTGTTTAATGTTTAGGCAAGAGGCTGTCACGCTGTGTGTTTGTTAATTCAAAAGTATTAAAAAGTTGTCTCCAGCAAAGTGTTCGGTGTAAACAATCGAATGTGACGCAGCTGCCACCAACAATGTTGTGAACTCAGTTAAACAGAAGCACCTGTGATTATTTCTGCAAACCTGAACAATATGTTTGAATGACAGATGATATTTATGAGGAGATGTTCATGTACATTAAAGATTGCACACATGTAGCATGCACAAAGATGCACACACACACGCACAGATTTAATTGCTCTTCCATTTATTAGTCACGTCAGAGGCCCGTGAGACGAGCATGCGATTCAGAAGGTGTGGCTGTCAGCATCAATAAAGGCCGTCCAGTGTGAGGAGCCATTAATACCAAAGTAGCCACTCGGCATGTTGTCAGATATGAATAATGGTTTGCATAACAAATCATTTCGCTGTCTGACAGATATCCCAGCGTCTGCGCGGGCGGAGCTCCGGTTGCAGCACTTTGCTCCCATCAGCCGCCCTGCAGCTTGATCAAAGCTGAAGTTGAGGACCGCAGGACAGCCAATTGGGAAAACAGATTTTTCCCCGTGGATGACACCTTGTTCTGTGGCCGCAGAGGAGATAATACAGGAGAAGGTTACGCACCGTGATGACGGAATGAATCAGCAGCAGTCATAACTAGTTAGTGTCCCACAGCTGGGATATAATGATGTTTTGTAATCATCCCCAGAGGTCTGTGCACCTCATCTCTCACTGATGACATCTTTGTGGCAAATGCAATTTGACCAGAAAACAACATCCTGTATCTTCTGTCAGTGAGTTACTTTCCACATTAATCTTATAGCAAAAACACACGAGGCTTATCTGGCCTCATAAACAGACAGTCAGGACAACATCTGGAATATTTGTGACCTTTCTGAATGAAATGAAATGTCCTGATGTTCCTGCTTCTCTGCCAACAATCTACGGTTACTAATTAAGGGAAATAAACAGGAATGTATGATTGTACACTCATTTTACAGCTCTCATTTGAATAATGAAACATCCGTCCTCTTGCATACTGGTCTCAGGGCAGGCCATGAAATAGTCATGTTAAAATCGCGACCAGCCTTTAAGAAGTCAGTAAACATAGTGGAGTCAGAAAGTACGCTGGGGTGGCCGTTGGGTCAAACAACAACAGGACTCGACCCCAGGAGGTGGGAGTGTGAGACTCCCATGTCCTGGGGTCGAGTCTGTTTGGTTGGTAAAAGTGTCTCAGCATGAAGTCAACAGTTTCAGAGAGAGAGCAGTGTGCCATGCAAGGACAGGACAGCTGACGCCTGCTGAACGGAGAGACCGGGCAGAGAAATGGAGCAGCAGTCACAGAGAAACCAGGTTATACGCTGCATTGCGTGGCCGGCTCTGTGACTCTCCAGGATGCCCGTGAAATGGGTCACTAGTGGCCCGAGTGTCTGTAAAGAATTCAAAATCTATTTGAAGTTTGGCTGCAGAGAGAAAATGCACAGGTGAACTTAAGCTATACAAGTCAAAGTCATGCATTACTGGACCCATTGTACTGTGTGAGCTGTCATTGCCTCAACTTCTCCAACATTTCACAACCAGCTGATGTATTTATAATGGAGCGAGCAGACTGTGAATGTTTCCCTTCCAACCTATTCGACTGATAAGCTGCCTTAAGTCGCAAACAATAACACATTTAATGAGCTTAACGCAGTCTCAGCAATGATAATTAATTAGCCTCCAAAGTTAAACTCTGTTGGGTGAGAACAATACATTTAAATCCTCTAAATCCACAGCGAGGAGCAATTCATCACTAAATCATTTAGGATAAAGATGGATGGAAGTTCTCAGTTAAAACATTCAACTTTTACTATAAAGATAGAATTTATGCTTTGCTGCTGGTCATCAGAAACTAGTGAGGTCAAAGCACCACTGTTCAACCAGAACTGTGGCAGTAAAAGGCTATTGTGCAAATCAACCTGCTCTTTTGTTTATGTCAATTAAAGGGCCAGTTCGCCGATTTTCAACCTCAGTGCTATCATGCTATCATGGGGAGCTAACACCATCATGGTAGGAAAAAAATGCTATTTCACTCTGTGCCTTTGGAGGACGCTATCAGCTTCTCCAATGGGTGCTGGAAAACCTCAGACGATATAAAACACGTCATCTGGTGGAGGCCAGGGAGCTCGCTAAACTACACTTCCACAATCTAGGACGCCCGCCAATGCATGGCGCAATGCACGCTGGGTGTTGTAGTTAATGTAGAATGGGCGAAACCACGAGCTGTGTGTACAACTTTCTCCACAGCTATGCTTCTATCGATTACAGAGAACACCAGCTTTGACTGACAGTGGCTTTTTCCAGGGGTGACTTGCTCCTTTAAGTGAATTACATTTTATCTGTGCAGACACACTGTTCATGCACATCTGTGTTACTGTAAAATCATGTTTTGGGATGTCAAACTGACAAATAGAGCTTCAGCAGGTTTCTGCAGCCATTGATTGACATAACAAAAAAGGACATGGGGCGTATGTGATGTAAGATAAACAAATACAGGAAAGGAGACATTTTGTGATATAAAATAAAAGCTTTGAATCATGAGATCGAAGCGAACTCAACCTTTAATTAAAGAGACATGCTCTGATCACTCCAACGTGTTCCGGTCTGCAGCATATTAAAGCCGAGGTGGAAGGTGAAGAAATTCTTCCTCGCGTTGGGTTTGCTGAGGTTTCTCTCTGTCCCGGCGTGTCAGCAAATGTCACAGTCATATTCTCCCTGCACTCTCTCAGCCCTCAGCCATCCTCCCTTTGCAGCAGCGTGTGTCTGTCCTGACATTTTTGAAATTGGCCTCTGTAAGGTTCAAGTCATGCGACAAAAGTTTGAAAAGTGGAATGCACTCTGGCACTCATGTACCTTGAAATGAGAAAAGATCAAAACCAGCCCAGTATTGCTCCAGCATTGTGCATCAATCAGGAGCAGATTTGATCACCCTCCGCTTCCTGTTGAGGGCCTGACACAATCGAATGGGAAGATTTTGTTTCTGTGCTGTTGCATCAGCTCCACTTTAATGAGACAGTGAGAGGTGTGCAGGTGCAGGCAGGCCAGTGAACTGATATTGAAGTCCTCATCAGACCTGAGTCAGGAGTCGCTGACTGGGAGGCTTTTTGTTGGTCTATATTGCTGAAGCACCGTTATTGCATTTCCCTCTGTAAGCCATATGGATGGGAAGCAATCCCCCCGCCTCCCCCTGCAGCTCCCAAAGTGTAAGTGGAGCTGTCTCCGTCTTCCTCTGCTGCTGGAGGAGATCACAGGTGCTCCCACTGTAGCTGATGTTGCAACATGAGCCGGGGACCGAGGGGAAAACACGTCAGAGATCATTATGAGTGGCAGGGGGATAAGGTGCAGCGATGGCCAATTTAGAAATCCCAATTCATTAATTTTTCCGGCAGAGAGGAAGAAATGCACTCTGAATGTTTGCATATTGAAGATTGATGTTCCGCTGCAGCCATGTACTTCTCATTGTGCTCATGCTCACCCACAGTACCTTTAGCAAAGACATAATGTAATAGTTATTCACCATTTCACCTCATGGACAGATCATACAATTTACTCATATATGTTAAAGACTCTTCTGCCAATTATGGATCCATGATCCAATTCATTTCATCCTAATACGACTTCTGAGTTTGGGTACTGATCCGTAAGCATCCACTGTCCAAGATCATTCTTCTACATGTCAGGTACTTTGACTCATTAGTTATCGTAGACTGTAGTGAGCGTAGGCTCTTGACTAATAGCCAATCCAGAGTGATTCCGATGGTAGAAAATAAAAGTCTGTTGTGTGTAAAGGCCGGATCCCACAGGATCCGTGTCCACCACATTCTGTCCGTGCCGCGGTTCTGGTCCGCAGCACAGCGGAGCACTGGGCCAAGCAGCTGGATTCTCGAGATCACATAATCGCGGGAGAACTACATTATCGCGGCGCGTGCTGTGGAATCACGAGCATTGACTTGAATGGGCCCGATCAACTCCGGAGGTTGCGGCGCACACGGAACGCGCCGGAGACGGATCCTTTGGAATTAAGATACATTTTCATAGTGAGTTTATGGTCCCAATGTTTGTCTCGCGTCCTCTTCAATACTGCATTAACACTAATTTCACCTTGCAGAACAAAGTATTTGCTGCTCTATCGCTGCCTCGATCAATTTGATTGTTTTGTTGAAAACTTAAAATGTACGTTTAGTTTCAACACAAAATATGTGTATCAAAGATTAACACAATGATTTCAGCAACTGTCATGTTCTGCAAGGTAAAATTGCTGTTTTGGTCAGTGCAGTCTGGCGGCTTTGATCAGAGCGCTGTAACAGCTGATTGTTCAGAAAAGCCTTGATTGGGCACATTAGCCCCCAAGGATTACCTCGCAGCTGTTACAGACCTGTTTCATGACTGGGGGCAAAAGCAATCTACTGGACAACTTCATTTGATTTTTTAGTCACTTAAAGCCAATTAATAAAAAAAAACAGAGCCCAGATTAAATTATATTAGATCTCCCCTTGAGTACTTCATCACATGCATGTTCAGGGTTGAGGCAGTGACATATTTGGTAGGTGAGAACAGCCTGTGTGGCCGCCCATGTCAGATGACCTTGTAATAAAATGTATATGCTCTGTGAGAATTACTATATGTTTAATTTTTTATCAACATTTCTCAGTGCAATCTGAGTACGGGCAAAGACAAATGATTTGTAAAAATGGAAGAGATTAAATTCTGCTAAACTAAAGGGGAAAAAAGACGGATGATCACCAGTGGGAATTAACAGTGGCCAGTGAAATAAATCGGAGGGGGAGTGTCGTGGCTGGTGTCAGGAAATAGTCAGCGGGAGAAAGGAGTAATCTGATTGCAATAGGACATTACTCTCTGCCCGTGTCCTGGAGGAAGAGCAGAAAGCGGCTGTGTCCTCTCTTAAGTCCTCTTCCCATTAGGCCTTGCATCGTTTGGGAGATTAATAGAAGCTCACGCGTGAACACTGCCACATTTGTCAGCTGCCTCATCCGATAATATGAGGCTGCGGGCGTGCCTTCTCCTACCTCCACTTTAAAAAGACCTTTAAAAGGTCACCGTGGGAGACGCTGGGAAATGAAAGAAGGTGCAAAAAATACACGTAAGCTGCAACAAGGGACACATTAAAGACGGGAATGTTTTGGTTTGTTTGTCCGCAGTCAAAAAGAATCATTGATAAAACATCATTACCAGGATAATCTGTTTGTTAAAGAAAGACATCAATTCACTGTATACCCAAAGCCCATCTGTCTCATCTGTGCCTTTATCTGCATTCATTAAGAACTCCACAGAGTTTGTTTGATCATGCCATTGTGTTCCAGCACAGGCTGCATCACAAGGTCCCTGGGAGAAGGAGGGAGAGAGATACAGAGAGAGAGACATCCCACCAGATGTTGAAAATAGAAGGATGCAAAGAGCGGATGAAAGTCTGAAAACCTCTATGGAATTGCAGAACAGCTCCTGCCAGTATTTATTTCTCTACACTGTTTTTTTTGGGTATCATCATAGTGGATGCGGTGATGGCTGGTGGTGTTGGCTGTGCCTCAGAAGGAGGACGGCCGTGTTTGTCCAGTCACGCTCACAAGCGGACTGTTTGGCCAGCAGCCTCGGCCTTGTAGCTCCTCCAAAAAGTGTCCATGCCAATTATGCTCTTTCCTCCACTGACACCACGCCTCTGAAAATACAACACGTTTGCTGAGTTATTTAGGGGACAGCAGTGATGTGGCACAAGGTCAGGCTGGGGTTATTGTTTACCTCTACCGGCGTGGCCGCAAAGACCCCTTTTCCATCCAGAAGGATGGTCTGCCAGAGCCCCAGGACACACGACAAGGCAGGAAGGAGAAATTTTCTATTAACTCAGGAAATTGGTACAAGCAGTGCCGCTACACAATCCAATCACCTTTCTTATTTTACTGACCGCCAAGCTGACACATGCTAGCAACTCAGGTATACTTTGTTTTCAGGTCCGTTGTTACTCAACAGGTTCCAGCTAATTCCTTCTGCTTCCTCAACAGATTTGACTAAAACAAACTGTTGTTTATGTATTACACGAAAGAGGAAGTGGGGCATCCATTTGCACGTCAAAACTCAGAAGATAAATATGTGGCAATGTCTCAGCATACATCAGTGTATTTAAACCAGAATAATGTATTCTTCATGCAACTTAGTTTGAAGTTTTACTTTAATTTTCTTTGAAGTTTGTCAGTCTGCTGGAAACATTTCCTCTTCGGTTCAGCCATCGAACATATCAGTAATATTTCAGTGTGTTCTGACAGAAATACGTGGGATAACCGATGTCCTTAAATTATGTGTAGGCACTTCACTGGACATAAAAGTGTGTATCACATACATTACAATGATACTGAAATCTATTGTTATGTATGATTTGGCCCACTGGAAGCATGGATGCAGAGAACAACAGGGTCCCAAGGATAAGGCCTTGGGGAACACCACAGGTCGCACACAGACCACGGCAGAGGTGCTGGTTTGTGTTTCTTTTTGCAAGATTTCTCAATTCAAAAAGGCAAACCAGAAAATGAACTAGAAGGTTATTTATTACCTTTTTTTACCTGGTTATTGTTACCTTTCATGTGCGGCGCTGGCACACAACAAAAACAAAAACCAGAGTTTGAAGAAGGTCTCCTTTATAAAGATCAATTAAAAAACTTACCTCCTCCTGTTAATGACATTGTTTCTATAAAAGGTTGGAGACAGAGGTGTGTTCAAGTGCACCTCCATAAATCGTATTCACAAAACCTGATGATTGATACAAAACCAAGCGGCTTCTGGTCCCTTGGTGCTACATAAACCTCATTATGCTGCTTAAAACAATAAAGCATCTCAGAGGAGACATTCTTTATGCCAATTAGACCAAACACAATGAAACCTCAACCAAGCAGCGCCAATAAAGCCCCTAATCCAAATCACTGGAGGAGACGTGCTCTATAAAGGCACTAGTATCTCACTGTGTGTGCGCAACAATCTATCAGTTACGTGTCGAGCCAGGCTCTTAAAGACACACATGTTTGTCTGCTGCATCTGACTATCGTCCAAATGGATGAAATAAGATCATGAAGGCTCTGGCTGGTCTTGCTGTCTGTGTCTGACTCTCTGCAACAGGCGGCATGTTTGATCTGGGCCTCTGTATGGCTGAGAAGCAACATCATCCGCTGCCAGCATTGTCCTCCTACTTTTCCATAACAATCACAATATATTTCATTTATTTTTAACATGAGCAAAAGACGTCGTGCTATGCAACTTTTTCCTCATTAAAATCATTTACAGATGCCTGTGAACTCAGCCTCCGGGTAGACACAGTGTCAAGGTTGATAGCTCATCAAGATGACTGACAGGTTTGGGGATGAGAAGTTGAACAAATGAGACCCATGATAGTGTGACAAGAAGAGAGCACCTCGGCTCGAAGATAATGATGCATTTATCGTAAATTCTCACACAAAAACAAGGTCCACTGTTGATGTATGTAATATAACATTGATCATATTAATCAATCAATCCCCATACACAACTCTTTATTCAATCTACTGTCAAGGAAACATTCTTAAAGTCAATAAAACTATCTGATGACATGCTTCATGTTTTCAGCCCTCCAGCAGCTCCTGGGGTATAATCCATTCCTTTAGCAGGCTTTGATTAGAAATGTATGCAGCAAGTGTTGATCGTTGCTGACGCAGTGTAGCAAGCATGAAACTTGCTCTTATTGCTCTTAAAAAAGTGCTGAATATGATACTATTATTATTATTATACTGATGAAAGATGTGTTTTCAGAGTATTCATTTTATAAATGTATTGACACAGGTAACTCTGGGTTGACATGGACTGAAGCAGCTCGGCAGCAATAATAATATGACACACCAGGTTTTGTCTCTTTTCAAAGCTGCCTGATTAGGTCCAAGTCCTGGGTAATCACCGGGTCCTCCCTACGCCTCGCATGCTTTGTTGTGGATCCAGTCTGTGGACGTATGCCATCATGTTTTACATTTCTCACACGAGTTTGACCACAGGATCACTTGTGTTTGATCCAGTTGGTTAAACACAAGCCACGGATATTTGCCCTACCATTTATATGTTCAAAACCAAACGCCATTGTGTCCGGTTTATGACATTATCAGGGAATCTCTGCACCTCCTCTAGGGTCTGTGTCTGGATGAACTTCTCCTTCCATGAGCTGGGATCAGTACCATGATCTCTCTGATGGACACCAACTACCTTTCCATATCAGCCCTGGAATTCCTGTCCTTCTGTCTCCAGTGAGTGGCAGTTTCACGGTGCCTAGCAAATCACACGTTTAATGCACGTCTTGTGTACTACATCGGTATTAACCCCCCCATAAAAAGGTTTTAGCTGAGACCAGATTGAAATGAACGAGTCAGAAGGATTCCAAAATCACTTTTGTAAAAACGCTTCCTTTTGAATGGAGTTTGGATCGATTGTTTTCGCTGCAATCTCAGGAATTCAGAAGAATGTCAACAGATAAACGAAGGCCATTATCTCACTGATATGAATAATTTGCGATGTGAATAACACATACCAACTTTTTGCAGGGACTTTGTGTGTAATTTCTCTTTTACTCTGAACATAAATTCAACGTGTGTGTGTGTCCTTCTCCATTAAGCATTCCCTCAGCCCTGATGAGTTCCCCCGTCCCTGCTGTTATACCCCCTCAGCAGGATCCTGTCACCATGATTCACTGTCGATGGATGGTATTGATGGTAACCGGGAGGTGCCTGGTGTTCTTCTGACGAGACGCTCACAACTGAACGGTTCAATCTTAGCGCCATCAGAGCAGATAATCTGAGTTCACAGTTTCTGAGTCCTTGAGGTCTTTCAACGAGGAGAGGCTCCTCCACATGTAATCTCTTTCTAGATTTATACTGTTGTAATTAACTAAGCAAGTGCATTCTCACACAGCGAGAAGAGATGTTTGATTCAAGAATGGGGTTAAAGGTCAATGTTGTCACACCATAGAGGAGCACTTCATTTGTATTTCCCCCCTAAATTACACTCTCTCAATTAAATCCCATTCTTCTCGCCCTTATGTAATGCCGCAGGCTGTGTGTGTGTGTGTGTGTGTGTGTCTGTGTGGATTGCATTCATGTGTACGCATGCATGTCTATGTATCTATCTGACTGCTTTAATTAAAAACCCATGAGAGCAGAGCCTTAGCCATTAATCAGGGGTGTGTTTCTCCTCTGCAGAGGTGAGGGGAGCGATGCTTTGCTCCCTGACAGCACAGGCTGACATCAGTGCAGAGCTTCCCTCTGCAGGACTGGCAGCTGATGACGGAGCGGGGTCAAAAAAACGGTATCGGAGATTAAAGAGGACTTGAAGGTTGTGAGGCACAATATTCATTTGACTTGTATGGCTGTGCTTATTGGGGTTGCAGGGCACAAATCTCACATTACTCAACATGGATGTGCTGTAAAGTGCTGCTGCTGCTGCACACAGAAAAGCTTTCACAGATGATTTCAATACATTTATGTGCTGTTATTATGTGATTAAACCTTCCAACGGGAGTTTTAAACTGGTTATAAAACAGCTTCAGTTTAATACTGATGATACACAAAAGCAAACCAGAGTTATTATTAAACTCAGTTTGCTTTTTTTAAATAGTCTGAGTGATGAACCTCGCGTCTCCATCTGCTCTCTGCGATGGTGACGTCATCAGGCAAGTGGAGCCGCCGTAGCCACTTCTGCTAACCAAAACACACACTTAACTTACTGGAAAAAAACAGCCGGCGTGTTTAACAGCAGAACAGCTTCTTGTGTTGGTCTGAGGTTAAAGTTCACAGGTATGGAAACTTCAATGACTGTAGCGATTGTTTTAGTTACGTCTCCTCTCGCTGTTCCTCCTCCACTCTGCTAATCTGTAACAGATCGGCTGCAAGAGCCCGATTTGTCAACAGAGCTGTCAATCATCCTTTTTACAGCATCAAATAACTAATTAAAAATAAACTTGTCAGAAAAATGAACACTTGGACATAAATCAGCATGATAAGAACTAACTATAATGACAGAAACCATGTTTGAGAAAAATGTATTTGACGTGTATTTTGATTTTATAGTTTGACTCATGTCCCATCTGTTAACATGGAGGAGGCGGGCTTTATGAGCTATACTGCAGCCAATCAGCAGGCGGCGACAGAGAGGGTTTGGCTTCACTTTTAGGGAGCTGTCATGTCGGCCATCTTTTTATACAGTCTACAGTACTCAACCACACTCTCCTAGATGGATCACCTGCATTTCAGAACCGTATCAGTCCAGAGCAGGTGTGTTGTTAAGAAAAGTGCATACGGCTAACACTTCAGATGGATTGTTTGTTTCTTTATTCCACTACAGTGAGTGCCTAAATGTCTGCACAGCACAAACAGTCAGCTGAGAGTTGTCTCGGTTGGTGCAATAACTCATTTCCTTTCGAAACTTTTGACACATTTGAGCAGCGTCAGCACAAATGGAGGAGATGGCGGTTAGAAACCAAGAACTCACTTCCGTCTTGACTGTGCCCTCATGAGGTCTGGTATCAAGCCAGCGTGTGACACAGGGTGGCCTCTACGTGTTGCACTACTATCCCATTGATCTGCCAAGGCGAACAGTAATTACCACTAATCCCAGTCAGAGGACAAGGCAATTTGTGTCATGTCTCTCCAGGGCCCCCATAGGCCATTATCTGTTGGTTCATTAAAGAGGAGACAGTCCCAGTCTGACCTCATGCTTTGCTGAGTGCTGATTGAAGTGACAGGACACGGGGAGCTGAGCTAAGCATCGAGTGTCCGCTGAGCTAAAGCAGCTGTGACATGCAGGGCAGATGTAGAGAATGAGGAAGTACCAATCTTTGCTTTTCTCTTTCCCCTAAAAGAAACTGAGGAAAACTCTAAGATCCATCGCAGGGAGAGGCGACTGAAGCTGTAGTTTTCTACTGTAAAGCATGCAATTATGGACTTTCAGAAGCATCAACGCAGTTCAGATTTAAACCGACATTTTCTCCAGCAGCTAAGACCACAAACTAATTAAGTTGATCTTAATGGAAGTACGGGTTTCAAGGAGGGGTCAAGGTGCAAAACATTAGTGACGAACAAATTCAACCTTTATTCTTCTCGAAGAAAAAGAAGGAAATATGCATTTACTTTGATTTCCCTCGCCACAGCAGACAGCCAGACTCATCAATACGCAGCTGATGTGAGTGATGGGGTGGATTGACCTTTTGTTGAAGAATAATCGATTGTAGTCTTTTCAGGTTATCCTTGTTTGTGTAATTGCATACTGCAGGAGTACATATATATCCAGGCAGTTCGATACACAAAGATGTTGTATTTTCTTCTTGTGAAATGTCAGTGTTCAGTTTTTACAGGAAGAATAAGAAGATTTACTTTATTAATCGTGCACAAACAGGAGCCTGTGGAGCTACCAGTCCCAATTTCCATGCTCAAACGGGACTAAAACCAGCCATCCTCTGGTTCCCAAGCCAAGTCCCAACAGACTACTCTTGTCTTTTAATAGCTGTGCTAGTATATCTGCCAGTCTGAGAGCTCGCACCTTTAGTCTGTAAAGGTATGCAGCCTTTGCTTTAACAGGTTGGTTCAATCAAATCTTAATGTGTTCTCTCTTACCTCCAGTGATGCAACACAAAGCTTTTCAGATTGTTTTGGTTTTATTGGTTACATAATGTATCTGACATTAATGCGTCCTTGTTGGAACAATTCGGTGACACACACACCTAAACACTCTTTTCAAGTCATCAAAATACTACAATCTATGCACCCAGTCGCATCACTTCAGAACGATGCCCTTTGTGACAGCTTATTGTTTCGGAAGTGCTGTCAGAGTTGACAGAACTGTACGACAGTTCATTATTTAAATTTCTAACTGGGCCGCAGAGGCCATGCAAAGGTGACAATAGTGGGGAACCTAGAATGTCTTGTTTTGAAGCATAAGGCAGGTGTCCATCAAATATCTGACAGTGTTTTGAAGTGCGGTGCTAATTTAGTCGTTCAGGTAGCTCACAAAACAGCACCACGAAACCAAAAAAAAACAAGGATTTTAAAAGCATGTTGTCTTCGCAGAGCAGCGTCCCTGTGACTCTGGATTATCCACAGCATCAAACCTGAACAGTTTGCAGACGGACTCTGTCTTTGGTGGAAAGCAGAGCCCATGAAATCAGGTCAATGCCTCTGTTCTCGGAAAGACATGTCGCTGTTTAATATTTAAATGTAATTTTTCAGTGCTGTGAGCACCAGACAACTCACCTACTGATACCCACCTGGCTTGTTAGCATGGCTTTTAATGAGGATTTAGTTGTCCCAGGTGGTTGCAGAGCCGTGTCTGCGAGACTGTTTAGCAGAGTAGCGTGTTTGTGGTTAAGGTCAGAGCTAATGTAAAATAAAAACAGAAGTGAACACGTCAGTTTTGGGCTGTAATTTTTACCAACCTGCGAACCATGGACATTCAAAATGCATTGCTAAATCCCATAATATTTGTGCTTCATGTAACTTCAATGTGCTGAACATGATCAAACAGATACATAAAGTATTCATATTTGGTGACTTTGCAGAGTTCATGAAAGTAAAATCCAAGCATCTCTTTCCAAACATGTATTGCGTTTCGAATTAGCAGCATGTTAACTTTTGTTGTGAAGTAAAGGGTCGATGAATTGACTATAAGCTGAACGTTTTACAGACCACAAGGAGCCAGAAGACCTTTAAAAAACAGACAATAATAGGTTTTATCTTCATTAGTGCTTGAATCTCCTTCAAACTTCAGCTTTAATGGAATGTTATTCACCAGGCAGACAAAGAGCTGATGCCTTTGCAGATTAATTCTGATTGAATATCAACTGTTTCTTTTCCTTTTCTCTTTTTAAAACATTTAATTAAAAAGAATTTCAAAAGACCTCACTAAATTAAGACTTTACTTGTTAAGAGGTTTCTTTATGTTTAGTGTCTCTAATTTATGAGATGATCTTTTCTTTGTGTGCTTTGTGGGACAAATAACTTGCAAGACGAGGATTTACTGGCTAAAGTTTCCAGCAGGATAAAACAAATATCTGCAGGGTGACTCTGTCCGCACCTCTGAGCAGCTGCAGCAGTGAAACATTCAATAGCTGAGCTCTTTGGTCACTTCCTGGATCTCCGTCCCCCTGTGGCGGATCACTATCCTGAACTCTGCAGGCTGACAGCAGCAGAGGGACGTCTGATGTAAACATTAACTACCCCGATCCACGGAGGGAAGAATCCCTGTTCCCCTTTAAAGCTGATCCTCCCCAATCTTAAAGGAGCTTCATCAAAGTGTGATCTATTAGTCGCTGCTCCTGCTGTGACCACATTGTGTCATTTGTATGTGTCTAATTGTTAAGTTAGTTTTAATTGGGTCTGATTCTACTGTTGATGTTGTCCTCATTGTGTTGTTCTGTGAGCTCCGGCTGGAAAACAAATCCCCCCCTCTGCGACAATAGAGATAATCTGAAACTTGGAAATCTGAAATGTCTTACTCATTTAAAAAACAACAAAAATGCTCATCACATACTCTGTATTTAAGAGAACATGTAGTTTTAAAACTCGCCAGCTCAAAGGTTCTGTTTTTCAACAGCTAGCTTAAAGTTAGCCCTGCTAGCACCTCAGTCCAGAAACCAAAGCAGAGGCTTCCTGAAGGCCGAGGCTCATTATTGATGAATCTGCTAATTATCTCTTTGACTAATCATCATAACTTTAGATGTTCAGGACACACTGAGAGCTGCCTGTTCTAGTTTGCTATAGTCGAGGGTTTATGTATTGACAGGGAATCAACTCATTCGACCAACAGGCCCAAACTAAAGACGTTTCAGTTCACGACAGATGACAAAGAAAAAGAAAAATACCTTTCTGGTACTTTAAGTCAACAAAAATAAAACTTCATGGAGGCTTAAATTTGCAATATTAACATCCATGTACATTTAGTCCTTAAAATAAATTAAATATCGACCTTTCTTGCAAAAGTTAATTTTCCAAACCAAAATCTGTCACAAACAACTATTTTCTTGATCAATGAATCTGTCAGGTTTTTTTTTAAGATGAATCATAAAATCTATTGAACGGTGTAATTATTTTACTCCAGCGTAACTCAAAATGGAATATTGTAAATCTCTGGTGTTGACATGTATGCACATTTCCTTGTTGTGGATCAAAAATTATATAAATTAATTAAAAATTTCATGAAGAAATGTTCGATTGATTTACTGTTCACTTAAGTCAAACTTTGAGGAATAATATTGACTGTAGGAGTTTAAACTTACGTGTAATGTATCCGACATATATTACTTAACAACAAAAACAGTGTAAGTTTGCGGGCCTGTATTCTTTATAATAAATGTATTTAAAGCGGTGTAGTCTGGTGAATAAGCAGCCACACATTCTGTGTTTTACTGTCCCCGGCTGACTGCTCCGTGCAAGGTTCAGTTCAGGAGGTTTATTTGTGCAGTGTTCATCCCTTCCTCCTGACTCATGTTTCTGCACCGGCCGTCATTATGGAGGAGCCTTCCTGTACAGCTCTGTGGTGGGGCCGAGCTGCTGCATGGATGTGTGCGTGTGTGTGCGTATCTTTAGGTGGCCGGGGAGTTTGTGTTAAAGGGATTAGTATAGATTCTCCTGAATCCAGTTTATAATTGAAATAAAGTTTTTATAAGATTGATTTGCTTAATCGTATCATAAAGTTCGTGTTCGTGTTTTCTGTTTAGAAGAATTTGATCCGTGCAGAAGCCCCACTGGAGCGACTGCTTAGAGATTCATTTAATAAAGCAATATACAGACATGTCCTAACTTCATGAAACACACAGATTAATGTAATCAATACCTAAACTACAACGAGGCCTTTGGGCTTTAATACATCCTAGAGTTTCCTAAAAACACAAACAATACTAGAAAATGTTGTAATTGTTTCCTAAACTCAGACAGCGAGGACTCAGGTTCAATATTAGCTGGTGACCAATGCTCAAATGTTTTAATGACTTAAACTATATTTCATGCTTTCATGTCCTCCAGGTTGGATTGTTGTTAAGTATATGTCACAAATTTATAGATTCCAAATCGTGCAAAATGAAGCAGTGAGACTCCTAACATAAAACAAGAACAGAGACCACAGTACTCTTATTTTTATAACCTTAACTCATTTGTTTATGGTTGATTTTAAGACCTCACTCAGTCAGCCCTTCCTGATTGAGATTGTAATTCAAAGAGCTTTATCCGTAGACCTTTTAATTGAAGAGACATCTTTTCTTTTTAACCTGAACAGCTGTTACGTCTCTCTCTTCGAAGCCACCAGACTCTACTGACAAAACAGTCGTTTTACCTCACAGAAAACAACAGTTGCTGGTCTGCTGCTGCCTCGGCCTGTTGGGTTGTTTTTGTGTTATTTTGTGACTTTTGAATGACTCATTCAGATCTAACACAATATTTGTGTAATACAGATTAAACTGATTTAGGACAACAACCATCTGTGTTCTGCAGGGTGAAATTTGTGTTTTTCTTAATGGAGTCTGGTGGCTTTGAAGAGAGCAATTTAATGGTTGTTTATAGTTTAAAAAAAAATCTTAATCTTTAACAAAAAAGTTTTGAAGGGATCATTTCAGTCATTTTTTTGTCTCTATTGGTAAAAACTGTTCATTTAACACAAATAGCAATGTGCAGATAAAGTCACTCTTGACGACTTATCGCAGTTATAGCACAGTTAAATCAAGTTAAATATATGGTTAGGCCTAATAAAAGGCAAGCAGATTAATGAATTATTCATGTTTAAATGGTGCATCCTGATTTAATAACCCACCAGTGGTAGTTACTAGAAACTTTAGCATTGTGTTGGAGCCATTCATAAATCCATCACTTCGTCTTTTTGTGTTTAAAATGCTTGAATGAATAAATATGTAAGCTCAGACTTGTTTTCCTGCTTCGGTCCCTCTAACTCTGACCTCTGAAACCTCTGGAACGGTGTCACTCCCTTCGCAGTAAAGCCTCTAAATGAACACTTAAGTTGGAGTGTCAGGAGGAAAATTGACGATTTTGGACCTCTGCTACAAGCCGAACTGTAAATTATACAGCAGGGATATAAGCAGAGGGATGGAAGGAGGGAGTGTGAATATCTACACCGGGGCCAGAGTCCCAGAAATGATGCCTCTTGTCAGCCGAACCTCCACATTTTTCTGTCGAAAATAGCCAGTTTCAGATATCCCTGAAAAACCATGACTTCCAAATATGTTCTGCCTGCCGCTCAGTAAGTCCTGTTAGTGGCCGGTTCACTGCACTGAAGGGAAAATAATAATGATTCTGTTTTAGTCTCTTACAAAAGTCATGTTTGTACATTTACTCTGTATAAGTTTGAAGAGAGTGTACAAGAGGAGGGAGATGATCTCAAGAGGCAGATAAATGTCAAGAACCTCAGACTTAGAGTCGTTTTAAACCTGGACCTTCAATAACGCTTCAGCCGCTAAATGAGCTGTAATGGCTGCAATGCAATCTTTGGCAAATAAGCTTGATCAATACGTCCCCTCTTTTTGCCCCTGATCAGCTCAGATTGATCCTCTAAGTGTCTGACAGAGGAACAGGTGGGATCCCTACAGAGGTAGACCTTTCACTTAGAGAATAAGATGCTTTCTTTTAAACATGAAACAGCTGTTACATCGCTGTCTTAAGCTGCAAGACTTCATTTATTAAAACAATAATTTAACTTTGCAGAAATAAATGATTAAAACACCAAAGTCCCACTACACAACACAAAACACAAAAAACAGAACCAGGATGCAGGACACCTGGGACTCCTGTGATTTAAAAGGTAAAATGGCTGTTTTTGTCAATGGACTCTGGTGGCTTTGTGTTGTAGTGGCTGTTTGTAGTTAAATATATATTACCTTACTACTCAGGTCTATTTTTGTAAGGATCCTTTCAGTTAAGTTGTCAGCAACTTCAAAAGACAACAACAAGCACTTTAAAAGGAGTTGCACATTTTCCCGCTATGATTACGTTGCTGCCATTACAGCCTGTCTCATGGCTGCAGGCTGAAGCAATCTACTCGAGCAATTCCAACACTTGTAGCAATAACTTATTTAGACCCAAAATATGTTAAAGTAATGATGGCAAATATTAATGTCGCCGAATGAGATAACACAGTGGTGACTGAGCCTGTGGCCCACTGATGAAAGCCTTTGCATGTGCAGTATTACTGACTGGGTGTCTGTGGCGACTTACGTGGATACAATCTCAAGCGGCGCCCCGTTAGTGACGTGTTTTCCATCAGCCAGCAGTGGTTGGTCTGCCAGAGAGGGTAAGTGGAGCTAAGCGGCTGCTTTTCTGCTCTCTGCAAGTGTTGCGAGTAAACAGTAATCAACTATGGCTGAACAAACAAAGCAAAGATGGATGCCTACAGATACAACTTCAACAAGAAGTGAAAATCCAAAGAAGAAGAAACAAACTCGACGCTCAGATGAAGCAAACAGTCTGAAAAGGAAAGCGACCGTCAGCCAGGAAAATCAGGAGTTACAACCGAGCCATGGACGTCACACATGAGACACTGTCTGGATATCTGGGAAGTGTGCTCCCGCAGTTACCGTTTATCGCCATAGGTGCCGCCAAAGAGAACAGCACTGAGATCTTCGAGATTATAACTTTAAAAAGAAAAACGTGAATTCCCCTTCAGCATTTGCTTCAGCCTTGGTAAAAAAGCTACAACCTTGTGTTTCTAGCAGCAAATCCAGAAACTATTAACCATCCGTCTCCTCCTTGGCTGTTTCCTGTCCCGCCCCTGGACGTTGCCCCCCCCCCGACACATCCAGCGAGGGGAAAATAGATTCCAGTTTGGAGTGGGTTCTGGCCAAAACCACCTTGCCACTCAAAGCCCAGGGCTGCTTGTGTCATTTTTCCACTGGGTTTCCGTGGTATATTTTGACAGGCCGTTCCAGCTCAGCTTAGGAGGGAGGGCTCTTTTCTCTTTCCATTCAGAATGTGTAACATTAAAGAGGAGCCCATGCTGATTTATGTGGCGGGATAAAGTCTTGTATAACAAGCGTCTGAAATCAAAATGGCTTTAATTATTTCTCTTGTCTGACTTATTGTGTTTTAGTGATTATTGCAGCAATTTACCTCTTGCTGCAAGAGTGATTGATGCTCAGTGTTTGGCCCAGTGTCTTATATAACTGTTGGCTGTGGAATGATGAGCAAATAAGTAGTGATCAAGATAGATGCCCAAGGTCCTTCCTTCTGCAGCGCTCTTTGTTTAAGTGCTGTTTGTGTGAAGGTCTTGTAAAAAAAAGTCTAACTACACTTTGTTTCAAGGGTAAACAATCCTTCCCTTCGGCACAAACTAAACACTTTAACACATTTTCTGCTTGATAAAACCTTGTTCAATTTCCTGTGCTTTGTACCCTTTGGATAGGCCTGACATGCCAGCTTTCCCCATATTCTGCTGGACGTGAATTACAAAGAGAAGCGGCGCAGGCAGTCGATCAGACCCCCGCTATCCCTCGTGAATGAATTTACTTCAATTAGAGGCTGCAGTCAAGCACAAGAGGACGGAGCGTGTCGTCTTTTATGAACATTTATTGTTACACAGTGTAATGACCATGTGCGCCGTGACCCGGGCTAATGACACCATAGATTAACTCCAGTGGGTAGCCTTTGGGAAAGTCCAAAACTATTCCAAAGGTATTGATTTCGAGGCTCGCTGCGAAATTGAACTGTCAGGTGTTCCACAGGGCCCTGATATGATATTGATCCCTGCTGCTTAGCGACCAACAAAGAGTCTGGTTACCTGAATCAGCCCGCACAGGGGCAAAGACTGGGGAGCCCTCCCCCCTCTTATAAGTGCTTATTGGAATTTTAAATAGAAATTTGATAAACTTCAGCTCTCTGGGGAATATGAGTGTTGCTGCACTGCCTCGAGACTTTCTGCTCTCTCTCAGACCATTAGCCAGGCGCAGTGATGTGAATCCACTTTAACCAGAGAGCCTCACGCCAAAACGCACAGTGCCACCATTGACATTGTGCTTATGGCTCTGCCAGTGAACACAGGATAAAGGGAACATTTGCAGCTATAACCATCCTTCCTCAAGTGCAGAGATGTGATGTACAAAGAAGGTCACTCACAACAAAAAGCAAAGGCTTGTCTGTCTTTTCACTTGCCCACTCTGTAATGTACACAGTTAGAATTTCTTATGGAGTATTAAAGGAGCAATTCAGTCAAAGCTGCTGTTCTCTGTAATGAAAAGAAGCAATAATATTTGACATTGGCGCCAAAGCTGTGGAGAAAGTTGTACAAACAGATCGTGGTTTCACCCATTCTACATTCCTACAACACCCAGCATGCATTGCGCCCCTCCCTCTGAAAGGAACGTCCCAGCGAGAGACACTGGAGTGAAATACTACCGTTTCGATGCACGCAAATGGCTCAGAGCGGGACAGAATCTGAAATACGACGAGAATATACCGGTGGATCATCTGAAAAATCTTCAGGTCTGCAGTCGACATTTCAAACCTGATGATTTTGTAGAGACATGACATCGGAGGCGGGCGTCCTGGATTGAGGAAGTGTAGTTTAGCGAGCTTTTATGTAGTCTGGAGGAGGTCTTCCAGGGCCCATTGGAGAAGCGGATAGCGTACCATAATGGCATTAGCTCCCCATTATAGCATGATAGGACTGAGGTTGAAGATCGGCGAACTGGCCCTTTAAGACATATTTAACCTATGACAACATTTCAATACCCATATAAATTAATATTGTTTATTGACTTACATAACCTTTTAGCTTAGGTTGTATAGATTTTTGGGAAATAGGTAATATATAAACATTCCACTGTATGCACGGACAGATTCATATCTGTTGAAAGAGAGAAAAGACAGAGGGAACAAAGAAACGCAGCGCTGGTGAGGAAGAAACACAGAGCAGCTTTATTTCTCCCAAACGCTCCAGTTTAATTAGGGTGTCTTCAGCCAAGCCGAGTGGTGTCAGTGAGTGCATGGAAGCAATCAGCACCCCGCGTGGCAGGAGTCAAATGCCTTTGATCAGCTCATGGAGACTGATCCGCAGTGACTGGGAGAGATGTGGGTGATCTCACCGGCCCCCGCATGCCAGCCGGGACAGCCGCCACAGCGAGGCAACCTGCACCCCTCCCCGAGACGCTCACGCTGTGACAGCGTTAATGGCAGAGGACTGTCCTAATGTGCCACTGTCACTGCTCTGTTTTATCTGTCTCCCTGTGTTATAACAGAGGCGGCGATTCATTTGACTGCTCGTGGAGCCCCAATCAGTCACACAGAGAATGCTGTTATCAGTGTCAGAGCATATCGCCCGTGCACCGAGCTGAGGGATAAAAAAAAACAACATGATGGAGGAGAAAAATACCTGATCATTAGGAGCTGTCAAATCTGAAATGTTCTTGTGATCTAGTTCTTTTTTAAATGAGTTAGATGTGAGACACAGGGCGCAGAATTTAAACCTCGGCTAGCTAACATTTCTGAAGCCATTTTCCTTGTTCACTTTTGCACTTAAACTGTTTAAGTGACAATAAAGTGCAGCCATCAAATTTTAGACCATTTACATATTGCATTGGGGTACTAGATATCCTTTGTCAGGTTTATTTTTTACAATAATGACCCCTTTGCTGTTCATCAGACTCGTTACACTGCCTGCAAACTAAAGAAATCAATAGCAAAATATTGCTTTGTAATTATTATTTTTTTTAGATTTAAATTATATTTATACATATTGAGTGCATATTTACATAGATGACCAACATTTCTCTCTAATCATTTATTTTTGATTGTGTTCCTACATAATTTGACCAAACTCAAAATGCTCAAATATCCATCTTTCCACAAGTTAACTCTGCTGAGCTCTGACCTGTTTCCCATTTAACCTTAGACAAATATATGCAAAGCCTCCACAGGTATTTATTTCTGTTTGACATCACCTCGGGCTACACGTGCTTTAATCCTTAATGAAATGCTGTGTGGGGAACACTGTGCGTGTGTGTGCTCTCGATTTTACCGGCTGGGCTGGAAATGGGCCGTAAAGCACCAGATCCTGGATGCAAAAAAACGGACAAAACAGCCTTCCTGGTGAGTTTTATTTAAATTGTAAGTAGCTCCTTCGTTTAATAACAGAACCCACAAATTTCAGCTGCATCCAAATTCCACACTTAGCCTACCCCTCAGATTTTGCACGTTCCTGCTGAAGGTAATGGTGGTCATCTTGTCCTCTAAAGGCCCTCCAAACAAAGCAATTTCAGATGCAGACTCCAAACAAAGTGGTAGGTGAAACACATCCCAGAATGCTTTGCAAACTAAAGCAGTGTCACATAGAACACACCTACCTGTGCAGGGAGAGAGAACATATGTTTGCATATTATTGTGGTCAACAACAGGAATGGGCAACCAATGTGTCAACCAATCATACTTGAAGGCCACGCTGTAGAGACAGTAAATATTTAGGAATGATCTTAGACGCCAACTTAGATTTGAATGAGCATTCGAACACATTTTTAAAAGGCAATGCAGAGATTGTTTCTTTTAGGGAACAGCATTGATGTGAGCAAGGAGGTCTTGAGGATGGTTTACACCCGTCTAGTGGAAAGTATAATTTCCTACAACATCACCTGCTGGTATGAAAATTTAGGGACCAAAAACAAGCTCACAAAAATGGTCAACACGGCCAGCAAGATTATAGGGAACCCTCAGAGACAGCTGGTGGAGCTGTTCACCACACAAACCAGGAGGAGAGCAACAAGAGACATCTTTCAGAAATCGCTTATTCCATCCTCTGTCATCGTACTAAACATGTGATGAATTCTTAGATATTAGAGATTGCCGCTGTTTTACGATGTCTATTTAAGACATGTATTTATCGTTAATATTTATCACTTTCTCTAAATCGATTTGCTACTTATGATTATTTATAACTCATTACATGGCTGAAGAAGTTTCTTACTGTATGTGTATGTTTGTCTTGTTAAGTTCAAACTGTAGAGTGGACAAGATTTCTATTTCATTCTATTATCATGCAAAACTTCAATCATCATCAAGCATTTCACTTCATTTTTCCATGTTGCAAATATGAAGCTTGAAAAATATAGAAAAAAAAGAGATTGAGATAAAGATTTGATCTCATTCAACTTTTACAAGCTGAAACTCCAAGCTGAGGTTGATCGAGCTCTTCATCCTCTCTGACTCTTTCTCCACTCTCCTTCTGACAAAAAGTACCAGACTCTTTTTCTTTTCTTCATAATATTATAATAAGAATATTTTTGTTTTAAGAGCAAATAAAATATGCATTCACCAGCAATAAGCAGATTGCACAGATAAGTTCAGACCACCTACACAAAGTCAGCGCACTCATTTTGAACAATATCATTCCACCTGCATGTAATAAGATACATCATCAGAGTCTCACGTGTTCCTGTGTGCCCCCTCATTTGAGTCTTCACTGTTTGCTCCATCAAAGCAAAAGAAACATGATCAACAGGGTCTCTGTTCCCTATCACACTGAATTAGCATAATGCTATTTTCTTTGTCTCTGATTTGTTGTTTTCTCAGATTCTCCATCCTCTAATCCGCTCGGCTGCTCCTCCACTCACTCTGGCATGCTGTGTGAGCAGACAGGAAGTGCTCGGTAATGTCCCCCGGCCCCCTCACCCACCCACCATTCACCTCCATATGAACTTAAGTCGACAGTAGTGAAGTAACGTGTGGAGGATGCAGGCTTATTCTTTAGAGTTCAAAGTGTATTTCAAATGTGTATTTTTTCTTTTAAACTTTATTTCTTTGAAAATAATCCATTATCAACTATTTACACTCCGATTCATTATGTACGCGCTCCTGAACAGTTGGCTCTCTGAGGCTAATGCTGCAGTACAAACACGTTTTCCCTCAGCAGAAACACAAACTGGGATGAACTGTTTCAACAGGGCTAGCAGCATGGATCAAGGTTAGCAAAGCAAACCTCTAGTCATCATACTAAAATGCTAAAATTACATAGCAAACATTAAATGCTTTATATGAGCCAGGTTACCCACGTTACTGTGTGCATGCTAGATTCCACTGCTCATAAGAACATCCTTAGTGAGGGTCTAGCACATAGATCGCACAGTGGACATCGCCACAACAATGACAGCCATTGTTGTTTTTTGGGGGGGTCTTTCATACCTACCACTCTGAAGCCTTGAGTTCAGAGTTTTTGCCATCGCCATCTTGTTTCTTTGGAGCCAGAAATGACCATATTTGGATGGAGCTGGAGAGGAGCAAGGGATGCTCATAATTGAACACCTAATGCTAGCAACATGTATCTGAAATAATCTATATCAAGGAAGCATTAAATCAAACCGACTACACTGACTGAGCAGCTCTTAGCACCACTGTCAGCTGAGCTGTGACACACAGCAGCCTGTAAATCGTCCTCGTTTCTATCTAACCTTTATTTAATCAGATAATTGAGATCAGGAGAGACTTGAGTACAGCGGAGAGAAAGAAAAACAAGCATAGCCACACAATATTTATCTCCTCTCATGTGACACAGAGCACAGTGATGAAGTGCAGTATTGAGTGAGCAGCATAAGAATAAAGGATACAAAGTCAAGCACAGTCGTGATGGTTGACTGTCCTTAAGGAAAATGAGGACATATGAAGCTGAGCTATTCGCCCTGTACAATGACTTTGACAAACTACGACTGAACTGTAGCTTGGTTAGTCAAAATAAAATGCTATCCGTACTGCAACATTTTTAGAAGCCCCTCTTGCTGGTTGTTTGTGGCGCTGATGACGGTTGATGTAGTTTAAAGAATGCAAAAGTACTCTTGGTTTAGCACTTGTGATTGAAGGGAGGGGCAAACACACACAGGCTGTCATTCAGGGGGTCAGGGTTCAATTCCTGTCCCTAAATGGGCACCGCTTGTGATTTTTTTCTGACAAAGTCGCACCAGACACCCGGTCTGTAATACTGCACTTGCAAAGGCTTTCATCAGTAGGCCATAGGCTCAATCACCATCGTGTTACCTCATTCAGCGATGGAAAGAGATTTAACAGACATTTATTTACATGAAAATCTTTGTGATTATTACCTTAAGATAATGTACATTGCAACATGTGTCTGTCTTTACAGATGTAATGTAGGTGTGTCATTTGAGGTCAAACCTGATCTTTTTCCTTAGCGTGAAGTTTGATGTCTAATCATAACCAAACTGCAGCTGTTTCACAACAGTAACTGTTAATGTGTTAGTTATCGCTGCACGTCCAACGCTCATGAAAGAAAAACATGTTCTTTACTAAACTTTCATTTGAAAGAATGACACGACAATGATTATTGAATTGATTATGTTTGATTACTGATAACTTCCCTGCTAGCGGGGAACGTTCCCATAACATCGGCTAACGTTACCTACAAGTTCTAATTATGTTAGAAAGAAAACGCTTTAATCAAATATTCAAAGAACGTTTTAAGGATGTTTATCATTTCAAATAAATTTCTTGTGACAATAAAACTTAAACTAAGACAAGACGTTTTAACTGTTCTGAAGATGTTTTCAGGATGTTATTGAGGCCTGGGACGTCAGAACGCCTTTTATAAAACATTTGCTCAATGTTACATAAAAACAAAGGTAGAACATGCTTCACTGCAACATTCTGAGGATCTTTACAGGACATTAGTTCGGCCTGAACTATCAGAACGTGATTTATAAAACGCTCCTGAAATGTGATTTGAACATTCTCACTGCAACTTTCAGAGAACGTTCTCCTGCTATTAAAAAGAACATTCTGGGAACCAGATTAAAGCTTAAAACATTAGCAGAACATCGCACATTACATTCTCAGAAAGCAGCTGGGTTCACCCTCGAGCCCTGCACTTTCAATACCCACACTATATAAACTTGATAAACTGGGATTGACAATAATCCGACAGGAGTCTGAATCAGCTCTGACTGTCGCAGAGATTTGCTCCCTGACTGTTGAAAGTACTGACGTGCATTTGAACGGTGATGCAGCTCTTTAGATGGAGGAAAAAGGTGACTATAAATGTTTTCACAAACTGATTCCACAAAATGAAGCATGCTTTTCTGCCCTAACCGCGATGGACTCGCTTGATTTTGTTCAGTCAAAATAAAATCTTACCTTTACCTCAAAAGTACCCCGTGGACTTTCTGACTTGTGTTATCACAATGGAGCAGTGCTTCCACATTCACCCTCCCTGTATATAATTTTAAATCGGGTCAAATGGAACAAAACTGAATGCTGCGTTTGGGACGCTCAGGTCACAGACAGTTGAGATCACGCTCTTATAATTGTGCTGTATGACATACATATCCAGCCAATTTCAGAGGAGGAAGCACACTGCATGCAGCCATAAATCAATGCCCGAGTCTGAGGCAGGTGAATGGAGAGAAGGGGAGGATGAGTGTGAGGAGAGAGGGAGGAATAAAAGAGATAGAAAGAGATGTGGAGAGGAGGACACTGTGAGAATGTGGGAAAGAAGTTTTGCTCTCCAAACCACATCCGTCTCCTGCCAAACGCTCTCCCTCTCTCTCCCACTCTCTCTCTCTCTCCCTCTCTCTCTCTCCCTCCCTCTCTCTCTCTCTCTCTCTCTCTCTCTCTCTCTCTCTCTCTCTCTCTTCTCCCGTTTAAATCTATTTATTCTGGACTATTTCTCCTCCGGGAACTCCTCACTCAGAACAAGGTGGATGATTAAGTGATTACACAGAGGCCATGCTATTGCACTAAACTCTTTTTAATATCCCTCATGTACAACTCAAACACTACCTCATGTAAGTAGGATGTCTTCCCCCATCCCTCATCTTATTTTGGCAGTCACTTCCTCTAAGCGTGTTATCTGCGCCAGAACTAATTGGCTCATAATCCAATGCATGTTAATGCTGCAATAAGCTCAGAATCATCTCTTAAATGATGTCAGTTTGATTGTTAACTAACAGAAAGGTCTCCAAAAAC
Source organism: Semicossyphus pulcher (assembly GCF_022749685.1). NCBI lineage: Eukaryota > Metazoa > Chordata > Actinopteri > Labriformes > Labridae > Semicossyphus > Semicossyphus pulcher. The sequence goes on from NW_027211659.1 coordinate 27,118,566, forward strand.
ATGCTGCAGAGTGTAAATTATATCACATTAATTCTTCCTCACCAAAATGTGAGAAAAACAGTTTCTGGAGACGGGAAACGCTGCCAGCTAAAGTCTTTTAAAAAAAAAGTGAAAATTGTTGTCTGAAGCTGCAAATTGCATTAGCAAGTTTCCGCGCAGGGCGCCATCATCGCCCTGTCAGGAGAACAGACGGCCATCTTCTTTCTGATCCTAATTTATCAAACACCCTGTTTCTAAAAATGTGAGCAAAAGCCGCTCTCATGACGGGAGAAGTTTCATCAGATTTTCCTCTTGCTAGTTTCGTGAAAGTAAAATATCTGCCACGCTCATCCTGTTTTAATTCAATGCATATCATTCGGACACACAACAGCTTTGCCAGCATCTCTTCAAACAGAGAAAGAGAACAGAAGAAGAGAGCGGGAGGAGAAGGCTGTTGTTATTACACTGCCTTGTCTGAGACGCCCAACAGTGGTGTAGAGTGTAAATTGTGCATGGCCAGAGCTGGAGGAGCCACAAAACAAGCACTCTTGTGTGGAAGATGAATCGGGCCTGAGAGCCGGCGAGTTTATTTGTGTTACTGAACTATAACAAGGAACACAATTTGCATCAGTGGCAAAATGAAGGAGAGGAGCAAGAGGAGCTGGGTGGGTTCACAGCTTTAGAGGCGACACCACTCAAAGCAACAGGAAAGCAGTCAGCGTTGCTGTTGACCTAGATGAGGTTATCCTCTAAAATGGTTTTGTACAGCTTTTTCATCAGATGCTGCAGCTCTTAAATTCATTTTATATCCTTTTACAAATGTAAGCAACGATCATTAAGTTTAAAAACCCAAGTGAGTCAAGAAGTCCTCCAACAAATAAACATCAATGGTTGTTTGCTTCTACCCTCTCATACGACGTGCAGGAGCTTTTCCTAAATGTTCGCCCCTTCTGATGGCAAGTTAGACATCCTTACACCTTAAAGCAGTAATCTTAAATATCTCAGTTTCCTTCTCTTTGGCGCCACCTATATTGATAAACGGTAACTGCAGGAGCACCTTTCCCAGATATCCAGACAGTGCTGCATGTGTGACGTCCACGGTCGGCTCCGGTTGTAACTCTTGATTTTCCTGGCTGACGGTCGCTTTCCTTTTCAGACTGTTTGCTTCATCTGAGCGTCGAGTTTGTTTCTTTGTCTTTGGATTATCACTTCTTGTTGAAGTTGTATCTGTAGTCATCCATCTGTTCTTTGTTTGTTCAGCCATAGTAGATTACTGTTTACTCGCAACACTTGCAGAGAGCAGAAAAGCAGCCGCTTAGCTCCGCCTACCCTCTCTGGCAGACCAACCACTGCTGGCTGATGGAAAACGTGTCACTAACTGGGCGCCGCTTGGGATTTTTTCCGTGAAAGTCGCCACAGACACCCAGTCTGTAATACTGCAAATGCAAAGGCTTTCATCAGTGGGCCATAGGCTCAGTCACCACTGTGTTATCTCATTCAGCGACGTAAATCTTTGACATTATTACTTTAACATATGTGGGTCTAAATAAGTTATTGTTACAGAAAGTGTTGGAATTGCTCGAGTAGATTGCTTCAGCGATAGATAGAGACTTAACAGACATTGATTTACATGAAAATCTTTGCGATTACTTTTAGGGTCCTACTAGAACGCGTGGAACATGTAGTTTAACTATGTGAAATTAAGGTTCGTAAACAACATTGCAGAATTGATCTGCCGCCGTGATAGACCTTAATGTTGATGGGTTTTAATCATAAAAACTTTGCTCTCTTCAAGGCCATCAGACTACATTGAAACAAAAGTAGATTTACCTCACAGTCAATGGGAGTTGCTGCTCTACAGCTGATGAGCTGTTTTTATTTGTGTGTTTTTCTGCTGTATTGGATCCGAGCTTAGCCTCTAAAATGCTCACACAACACAAACGAGCCAATCGTGGCAGCAAGTCCCGTTTCTGTGGGATAAAATGTTTTTTTTTTCAAGGCAGTCTGGTGGCTTTGAAGAGGGTGTTGTAACAGCTCTTTAATAAAAGCATCTTACATCAGCAAAAAAGGTCCATCTCTTTTGAGATGCTTTCCTTTATACTGTTGGACACTTTTGGTGAATGTACTTTGATCAGGCGCATCTGGCCAAAGGAATTTTGTCGCAGCCATTACAGCCCTTGCTCCTGCCAGCTGAAGCAATCGCCCGGAGAATTGCCAGATCTCTCCTTAACTACGAGTCATTGAGACCCAAAACATTTCTATTAAAAAAGATACCTGATTGAAGAATACTGGAACTTACCTTTAAAGATCTTATGAGTAGCTACGTAGCTGAGCAGGTACAGTTCTGTGTCTTGCTCAAAGATTGATATTACAGATGGCTGATGTGGGATTTGAACTAATGACCTTCCAGCAACACAATAGTTTCTCCAGGCCAATAAGCCATCGTGTCCCCTTGGAACACCACTCTTTTGGAAAAGTAAGAAATAAATTCCCCGTCTATTACCTAATACCTCTGATGCTGGAGGCCATGTCCCCTCTAATGTCTAGCAGACACATTTACAGACAACATAACAGAGAGGCGATTGCTCGAGGTCAGGGTTAACAAACCAATACTGTGTATTTGTGTCAGTGTAGGCCTTGTGAGGTGTGTGTATAGGACCAACATGAAAATATGAAAGTTCAGGGTGTACCTCAGCATGGCCTGGTCCCCTCGGAGGTCTTGTCTTGTCTGGCTGCCAGCCTTTAACTCCACCAGGACCTTATCTCTAACAACAGACCGTCTGCTTCTGTGGTCCCCGCCGCGGCTGTCGTTCCTGGTAAACATGGATGACACCCACGCTTAGCCCACTCGAAAAACATAGCCACACAGATATGTTCTGTATGTGTACATCAAAGAAACACAAACTATCTATACACACAACAGCCTGCAGGTATGGACACACATTGTGTTTCTTTCCTTCTCCGATAATCAGCATTTCTGTATCTCTTTGCTCCCTGACTCGTCAAAACACTCCCACTGGTCTCCTTGGACACTGTCTATCAGAGCTAGTGGGAAAAATTGGGAAGAATCAGAGGGCGGCTATTATCCTCTTATGGCAAACTCAGGGCGGGAATGTCAAACGTGGTTATCGAGCAATTTCCTGGTATTTTTTAAACGTAAACGTATTCATCATTTCTCAATTGATTTGGAGCTGAATAGACCATGGTGGATGCAACCTTGATTTTTTGGAACCAGACGTGACCATATTTGGACACGCCTAAAGCGTAACCTGCTTTATCGTCTACTTCACTGTAAATGGGATGATCATTTACAAAAATGAACCCCACACTTTAAAGAACAACTTCAAGCCATCGAGACTTATTCTGAAAATGTTTGGTTTGGAATTAAATATAGTGAGAAGTAGGATCATTTCCTGGTAGATTTCTATACAACTTCGTAGAGATGGCAGTTATGTTCAGCTGCATTGTTAGCTTGCATGATTAGTTCATGAGACTCGTTCAGTGACATTTCTTGTTTACCCATAACGACAAAGAAACTCTCTTCTCATAAAATCATCACCATATAACAATTTCTTGGCCCAACTTGTTCATTACAAAACCTTCTGACGTTATAATGTCTTAATAAATAAACAACATTAGTTTGTGTTCATCTGTCAGAGGTTGAAGCGTCTTTGAAGTGGCTTTGTGTGCACGCCTGAAATACTTCCGCCCCACTTTCGTTCATAATCGGGTCGTAACGTTCAAGAGGTTCACATTCGTTCAAGTGATACTTTCTGTAGTTCGCCTAACCAATGACACGGTCATTTGATATATGCAGCCCTCCTCCAAAAGGCTGTTGGCGTGTGCTAACATCAATCAGTTCGCTGAATGGGAAGCTGCGATCAGAGCAGAGTCAGACACAATTCTGTTGGACGTTAACATCAAGCGAGAGTGAAATTAATGAACGACAGGAACGAATCAATGCATGGAATTGTCACGGTTTGTTGTTCCCAAAAAGTTGACGACCCAAATGCAGACTTAAATGATTTAATAAAACAAAAATCCAACTGACGATCCAACAAAAACAGACGAAAACACAAGGAGCCGGGTAATCCAAAATCCAAAACGATACAGAGGCAAACACAGGAAGACATACGTAGGGTTTTCACAGACAAAGACAATGAACCAGCACAGAGACAGGGGAGCACAAAGACTAAATAAACTTAGGAGGTGAGGCTAATCAGACACAGGTGAGACAAACAAGGGGCAGGTGAAAACAATCAGGGCAGGGCAAACAGTCAAACAAGCAGGAAACACAAAGGCAGGAAGTGGACCAACACGAGAGACAAGGTGATAAAAGTAAAACAGGAAATGATCTAACCAAAGAGACACAAGTGAAATACTAAACTAAACAAGACTAAATACTGACAAGAACACAGAATAAACTAAATACAAAACTAAACGATGAGAACTCATGACAAGGGACAAAGTGACAAGGTAAAACAAGAAATAATAACTGAACACCGAAATACAAGACAAAACCAGAACTAAACTAGAAACTCATGACAGGAATTGAATCATTCAATTCACTAAAAAGATCAGTTCTTTTTGAACGAATCGCTCATGACCGAAACATCTCTACAGCTTCTTGTCAATGACAATTTGAAGCTTGACTGACCTGCTGGGCCGACTTCAGGCTGCTCAGGCTACGACTGGACCATCACTGATGGAGGAGGAGTTTAGCGAATGGTCAATCATTTTTTAGCACTTTAGCTTCACATCCTGAGAGTGATGTCAGACATCACTGGCCGCCGTGTGATGATGGTGAATTAGACTTCTGTTCTGCATCACACGGCCGTGAACACAATCCAACCAAATCCACGAAGGAAAAACCGCAATTTATGGATGAGGCAAATATCGAGTTATTAATATCCTCCAGAGCCTCCCTGATTTATCGCCCTGAAAATTAAACTTCCTCATAGAATTTCTTCCTTCTGCTCTGCATCTTAGAAAACATTTTTCAAGCACTTTACGGTTCAGGAATTAAACGAAAATCTAGAAGTGTCCAATTCCCTCCTCGTCTTCAACCTCTCAATCAATAGCAATTAGCCCAGCTTACTTTCTCTCTGGTACAGTAGTGCTGGAGCATGTGGTTTCTAACTCTAGGCATGTGTAGGAGTGGAGTTTGTGTTTGAGTATTTCCCTCGACATCCAGATGGGGTGTATATCAAAGGAAGTCATGTAGAACCAAGAAAATAAGGAGGGAAAATACATTCCTGCTCTGCAATGAGGTGGACTCTGCCAAGGCTTGAAAGCCTCCGTACAGTTTTCAGGCTCTCGTGTTTTGATTAGACGTTGTTTACTCAATGAAAGGCCACATTCATTGATTCTGAGATGCCAGCTGCCCGCGTCCAACAGTACGCCTTCTTGTGTAATCAGTTCTGTTGGAGCTTAAAGATGCAATTTAAGTGATAAAAGTATTTTTTATGTACTTTACGAATTATAGACATTTATTCAATTCCAGCTCAGCTCTGTTTCTTGTGTTTCTTCTTTTGGTTCTTTACGTTGGGAAATGAAAAATCTCATCGGCCTCTGGCAGTTTATTTTCCCTTGCTGATTAATGGTAAGTTGATGGACAGACGAGGACAAACTGCGGCACAAAGTGTAGTGAATATGATGGACTAATGTACCGTACACACAAACCACACATCCATGTAGTATTTGCAGCCTGCTGTTGGTTCTTGTCTTGTCAGTTTCTGTAACACAAAGTCACGGCAGCCATTTCACACACAAATTTTGTTTTGTTTGTTTTTGTTTTTCTTCCCTTGAAGTTCCATCAAAGATATTTCCTACCTCGACCTCACCTTAGTTTTTTAGTTGAATCACATCTGGCTGTTGAAGCTTTCACTATTTGTTCCTACTGTAAGACTGACCGCCCGCGAGTGCTTTGGGAAGGGGGAGGGGCTCACGGCAGCACCTGCTGCTGGTCGAGGACAGTAACTGCAGAACGATACGTGCTCTCACGTCTGAGTCTCCAATAACACCAGAAAAAGTCGCTAGATTTGTCGCTAGTCGCTTTTGACAGAAAAAGTCGCCTAGAGGATTTGGAAAGTCGCCAAGTTGACAACACTGCAATGAACACTGAAGAGTCTGTTTGAGTTATTTGTAATGTCTTCATTGTTTTGTGTAGAACAATTTTTTTAAAAATTGGAGCCGACTTGGGGTCTTCTGAACTGATGATCATGACTGTGAATCATTGACTTTTAAGGGGCGGCCAAAATCTGTGTGGATGGATGTGCAACTTCTCACAAATTAACACATGAAACAAACATCATATTATGATATGTTTTCTATACTGTGTTCTACCTTGCTCGTTTTATTACATACTCTTAATGAGGCCTCGTCTCCCCCAGAGTTTACTGGCACTGAGTGGAGAGTTGGTGCCACCAGAGAACGACTCCTAACGTTCACAGAAGTGGAAGGAAAAACACATTACTGTGGATTTTCTTTTGCCCTTTTTCTGAACATTTGGATCAAATATAGTACAAACATAGTAAACTTGAATGTTCTCATGTTCGGTCTCTCCTTCTCATTGTGTGCGTCTCCAGCAGGAAAAGTTTCATACGATCACTATCATTAATAGCTCGTACAGACTCCGGGCCCCCATGTTTTGTCTATGATTCCTGCCTTATGACGACGACCGCATTCATTACTGCTCACATTCTCGCATGCTTAGCATCTGAGGGTTCCAGCTTAAATAAGAATGGTTGCTGCGTTTGAACGATGGAGCGTAACAGGGCACTTTGCTGTGGCTTTGGGTCTGCAGCGGGGGGGATAGTGGGTGCTAGCATGGCAGGGCGGCAGTGGAAAGAGGAGGGGAGGGGTCGGTGGTGGTGGTGATAATGCAGAACGGATGCCCGGTCTGCCACAGCGGGGCCTGTTTTTGCTCTCTAGGGCAACTGATGAGCCCCAGATGGACGACCAGCTGCTTTGGGTTTCAGAGCCCAGGGAGGTGGGCTTCACTGAGGGGAGATGTGTGTGTGTGTGTGTTTTCAGGAGTTGGTATGCAGGTCAAGGGGGCACCTCTGCGTGAAGGTGTCGACTCGAGGCCATATTTTCATATTCACGCTCCCTCTAACCCCGTTGTTCCACTTGCTATTCGACCAGGTGAGGCTTCTATTGTTAGTCAGACGGGCTCTCAAGGTGCTCTGGATCACCGGACATCGATAAGTGAAGTCAAAGGATCCATCTGCCATTCGTCCACTGCTTAGATCCCCCACCTGAGAAGTAATTAAAAGGCCACCTGATATCCTGCCTTGGTCTGGCTTATAACCGAGTGCACACACACACACACACACACGAGTTGGCCCTGAAAAAAAGGGAGAAATAATCACAAGAGTAATAGTGTAAGGCTTCCTTTGACGTCAATATGTGTGCTCGTATGTATTTATTCAAACACAACAGAGAGTACAAAGTACACAGCCGAGTTCAGGTACAAAAACATACACAGAATTGAGCAGAAAACTCTTCACCCAGATTATTGGGTGAAACAGAAGCATTGATCTCAGGAAATCTTAAAACAACTATATAGAGAAGTATATAGAAACGTATGTCATCCTCCTGCCAGGCCGCTGTTATATTCAGAGAAATGTCTCTATCTCTCCTTCCAGCCTTTGAAGGTGAGCTCCTTTTTCCAGGCCACTGATTGGGCTGACATTACAGCATCCAGACAGAACCGCTTGTCAATCCATCGCTCATTAATCTGGATGACTGCACCCAATTGGCTGGGAGTTTAGCTTATTAGACATCCTGTGTGTTCCTCTTCCTCTCATCATTTCCATCAAGACAATCTCTCTGCAAAACCCCTGTGTACAATTCGGCGGATCATTATTCGTCATCCATACAACCACAGTCCACAGCTGCGTACACTGTGGATTTTCTGCCCGACCAAGAGAGACAACAAAAACAAACGGGGCTAAGAGAAAGCAAATGTGACTATCAAAGCATGGCGTGGGAGACGGCAAACATGCATAATGTAGTATTCTTTCCGTCACAAGCCCCATGGACCACCACTGCATCCTAATCAACAAACAGCTACCTAACCCACAGAAGAAAGTGGATATTAAAGGCATCTCTTTTAAAAATCACGGTCCTGTAGATGCTCCGTTAAACCAGAAACAGCTGTTATCAAGCTCTCCTCCAAGCCACCAGACTCCATTAAGAAAACGAGTTATTTTACGTCGCAGAAAAGGGGAGCTGCTCGTCTACTGCTGCCTTCATCTGTTGGTTGTGTTACTGTGCGTCTCTGGTTCAAATGATTATGAAACACATCCATCCATTATCTATAACACTGATCCTGTTGAGGGTTAAGGGGGGGCTGGAGCCAATAGCAGCTGTCATTGGGTGATAGGCGGGGTCAATCACAGGGTTGACACCTATACCCCTTTCCCACCTAAAATTAGCGCGTTGATGCAGGTTTCTCAGACCCGGGAAGACCCGCTTATAGATGCCGATTGTCTCTTTTCCGATTGCCAGTGAAGTATCCTCCTGTCGGCCTCTTTTCTGCTGCGTCACCGTCTGACGTCATAAACACGCCCGAAACAGGGTTAATAAACAGTGAAGATGTTACGGTGGTTAGGTCTTTATTGTATCTTTTACTCATTCAGTCTGTTTATCAAACTCAGCGTGACAAATTTGGAACGATGTTCGAGCGCTGCTCGGACGGAGACGAGTGGAGTTTGTAGCTGAGATGACGAGGAGTCGCAGAAGTTACCGACGGAGCGTAGCATCGCACCGGAAAGGGGGTGGAGATTAGTGTGTCGACACAGGTTTTGTGCTCCCATTAATGCCGATCAGAGCCGAGGCGATAATTACCCAGGTCTACTGCAGAGTCATGTGACCCGGGTCTGAATGTCGATTGGAGCTTTTCCCACTAAGCAAAAAAAGCCAGGTGTTAGCGTTTTTGGACCAGAGGGAAAGCAGCTACAGAGACAGACAACCTTTCACACTCACATTCACACCTACGGGCAATTTTAAGAGTTACCAAAGAACCTAACAAGCATGTCTTCGGACTGTGGGAGGAAGTACCTGGAGGGAACCCACGCATGCACCGGGCACAATAATGCAAAAAACAATATAAAGAATAATGGGTAGACTAGCTACTCCTGTGTTCTGCAAGGTTAAATTGCCAGTTTTCTCGATGATGTCCGGTTGGCTTTTTAATGAGTGATTCAACAGCTGTTTCTGGTTTCAAAAAAGCATCTTACTCTTTAACAAAAATGTCTCTGTACAGTTTCTTTCTGCAATGTTGTTAAGAATTACAATCTGAGCCTGTAAGTGGCAAAGTGTTTCAGTACCCGGGCTATGATAGGATGCATTTGCCCCCAAGGATTATATGGAAGCCAGGGTAGCCCATTTCACAGCTGTCTGCGATATACTCGAGCAATTGCACATTTCTTTTTACTTTTATCCTCATTTAGAACCCAAAAATATGTAAAAAATTAAAATAAAATAGGGTCAAAATTGAAAATAAATTCCCCTTTATACCATTTGCAGTGCACCATACTGCTGGACATACTGATAAAAACACTAGTGCATTAAAAACTTTGAAGAAGACACATGCAAACCTCCACACACAACCTGATTTTGTTTATTCAACACAAGTCAGGCCGCCTACCCAGTCTCCTCCCTTCTGGAACATCAAGATGCAAATTCTAACCATTTGTGAATATCAATAACATCTGGCCGGCCTCCCGAGGAGAGAAGTTGGGATGTCTTGAGGCCATGCCAGTCAAAGCTAAGCCCCCATGAATAAAGATATCTCTCACAGAGAAACACTTCCTCTCCTCCTCGCACTTCAGCACTAATTAACCCTCCTGGTTCCTCACCAAAAACAGATTCAGCATGGATGGAGGCGGGTAACCAGTGTGCGCCATGCATCGTTCCCAGTGGTGCAGGAGTTTGAGGTCAACTGGTCCGGAGCTTAAAAGAAAAGTCATTATTCAATCATGTGCGTTAATAAAGAGGATAAAATGAGCGTTTGATCCCGCTAAATGCCAGCGAGCACGTGCATCCTGGTGTTAACCTTTAGTATTATTAAATGCACACAAAGAAAGTGTCTGAATAATTAATGGCTTGAACTACAGCTTGAGATGATTCTGTGTGTACTCAGATAAATCCTGTCTGTTTGGTTCCTTTTGACAGATAAATCATACGCGTCAAAGCTTCAGAGAGCCTCGCAATAATCTGCAGCTACTGCCTGTGAATGAAGAGTCACCTACCCTGAACACAACACATCAGGACGCATCTGTCTCAACTTAGATATCAAGTCAAGTGGAGCAGCTTGTTAACCTCCCCAACCCTACAGCATCAAAGATATGGCAAATTCGCTGACAACATAGGATGATAAAAGCAAATGTCTGTCATCTGGAAACTATCCGCTCGCTCCCAGGCACCCGCCCCGCTCACACGCATTGTTTGCCGAGCATCAGTTACACATTTTGCCCTGCTCTGTTTCAAATGAACAAATGCCAAGATTCCACCTCAGTCATCTGGTAGCATCGGGCCAAATGTTCTGACAAGTTCCAATGATAACAGCTGAGGAGATTCTGTGTGTGTTCTTTGTGGTTTCAGTGCAGATCCAACTGTCCGGTTCTGAGAAACGGGAGGATTCCTCTTCATTGTCTTCTTCAGTCTCCAAAAAGTAAAGTCTAGACGTATAGCTTCTTGGCTTTAATGAAGCCACTGCAGAGGTGTCTCTCTTGATTTATCACCTCAGTAAACATTTTCCTAATGAGTTTATGGTCTCAATCACTCAATCAGTCTTCTTCAATACAGCATACAGCATCAATTTGTGAATTATGCTCCCATTTAGAGCCAGATAGAGCATAAAGCAGGGGATGCTTTGCTCAGAGTGTCTGTGCACCAGGTTCCTTTGTTTGGTTAGCTTCGCAGCACATTTATCAACGACACAGTGGAGCCAACTTTACCTTCACAGTATGGTCAGTGGTCCAACGCTTCAAAATATGATGATCTTTACCCCTCCAGTGTCAGTTTCGCAGTCAGGTTAGTAACAATAAATATGCTCAAATTACTCAAGTTAGCGATCCTACATATGCAACGTTTGATTAGGCTTTCAAAATAAAGCCCATTCAGACGGGCGAACATGGCAAAAGAGCGATGCAGAGTTATTTCTGATGGACAGGTTGGTGCCTCAAAGCGGGTAGGACAACCTAACTAGCGGTTAGCATGCTAGCGCAACGGTAACTGGAGATTAGCATACTAGCGCAAAGCTAACTGTGATGCTGTCGGTGCTAGCTCGGCTGGGTGGGCGTGTTCTCGCACGAGAGAGTGAGAGTGAGCTTCTGGTGATCAGGAGGAGGGGCCCAGTTTGAATGTGTTGTTGACAAAATGCAGGAAAAATCCTCCTTATTATACCTTTAAATATGCAGCTAGAGGAGCACCACATCGTCATATATCTTTTCTTTTTTTGGTTTTTGCCTTTATCTGATAGGAAAGCTGAAGAGAGTGGGGGATGACATGTACCAAATGATCAGCAGACTGGGAGTCAAGCCTGCGATCAGTGTGTCAAGGACTGTCCCCTCTGTACATGGAGCGCCGGCTCTACCATTGAGCTAACCCAGCACCCCTTAGAGTCATATTTTGAAGCCTTGAGCTACTGACCGGCGCAGATGTATTCCACAAGTTGTGGGTGACAACAGGCTGATATAAATACTATATTATATATTTTATAAAATTAAGCATTTATTTTTCAGATTTCACTCAATGCTTTTGTGGGCAAGTCCAGCAGCAAAGAAAAACAAAGGGAGCGTCATGAAGAGATCAGATCAGCAACACTGTAAAACACTACACTGCCGACAGACGTGCAGACTGTAAAGGTCCTGTCCCACCTCAATCTAACTTAAAAATAACACTCAGGTTAAACCCATGAAGTAGCTTTAAACCATACTGCACAACATTCATGTGACGTGATCTTATTGCTATGCTCACAGATAAATCAACTAAGCTTAGAAGACTGATTGATCTTACTAATATGTAATAACAAGACAGGTGGTTATACATTGGCGAAATGTGTTTCCTGTACTATCCACACATTCGGTAATCACACAACAAAAAGGCTCATGCAGACGTCAAAGGCTGTGCTATAATCTCACACTGCTGCATTGGCGGGTGTATGCGCGTGTGTAACATTTAAATTAGTCTTGTAGTGCATGTTCACATTTGAATGCGTCTCATGTAGAATTTAGGAAGGCTCTATAAATGAGTTGAAGATCTGAATGACATTTTACAAGCAACAAATCAGCCTAACAATGGGTGTGAGACAAGCGAGCGTTATTAAAATCAGTGATATGGGTTCAGCCCCATCAGCCGGAACACGTTGTTTAGAACACCAGCGGAGGGAAAAACCCGACCAGCGTCTCACCTGACATTTAGCTGTGAATTAACTCAACATATTACAGTACAGCTCATAAGATGAATTTTCTTTCGATCAACGCTCTGACGGCCATATTTCAGGGTGCCGAGATAAGGTCAACTGTCACGGAGGAATGTTTGCTGAATAAAAATGAATGCATAACAAGCTGAAGAGAAGGTTGAAGGTAGGCTCTCTCCTGCCTGCACGCTACGGACCCTGACCTTTACTTTACTCAATTCAATATGGTTCACCTCGTGTGTGTGTTTGTTCTATTCTGCCAAATTGAGAGAAAGATCCCTTGGTTAATATATGCCACCGAGTCTTTCATCTCATTTGTATCCCTCTTGTGTTTGTTAGTTTGCTCTGCTCTGAATGAATCTGCTTTTTTATTCCTTTTCTCCTCTGCACCCTGATGTTTCTTTCTTTACGAGAGCTTTATTTTTCTTTCCTGTGATTGTTTTAGAAAAAATCTTTCCAGCTTTTTTCCTTTGGATTGGAGCGAGTCGAGGGAGATAAAACCACGGCGTCGAGAAAGTCTCAGCGTGCTAGATGTACATTTGAACTCCTGAGCTCTTTTGCCAATTAGCAGGATACAGCAACCACAGCTGAGTGAGTGTGTGTGTGTGTGTGTGTGTGTGTGTGCGTGTGTGTAAGACTGCATGTGTGAGGGTGTGAATGTTTTCAAAGGTGTGTGCCTATACTCTCAGTAGTAGTGTGAGCTAGACATGCAAAATGTGTGTGAGCGCTCAGCACCTCTGGATCATACAACAGAGGTCAAAAGGAGTGAAAGTGATATGTTTGCTGGAGCAGATTAGCGCTGTCGACACCCAGCGCAGCAGGCAGCAGGTTGTCACAGGGTGATGGCATCAAAGAGGGGCAGGCGTTCGCTGATTGGGTGGTGATGCGTTCTTTTCCTGAGAGGAGATACTTGTGTGCGACTCTTATAGGCACATTCCCATGATGCACTCTACTTGTCCTGTGTTAGCAGATCATGGAAGAGCACATGGTCTAAGCCTGCTGCAACAATTGACGAAGCATCAGCAATCAAGTATCAACAAAAACTGGTCAGTGTCATTAGGTGCATGATTTTAAAACAGTAGAGAAGCCTCCGCTGAGCATTTATAACCCAGATGATATGCACATAGCTGCTAAAAAGTTGAGTCTGGTAAGCTGGAAACTTCAACAGTCTCATTGGCTTAATTGCAGGAGATGAAGACACATCGCTGGCACCGATTGTGACATCATTTGTGAAACACGGGCCACATAAAGCAAGTAAAAGTTACAACACATTCATTTTTATTTATTTGGAAGAAGAAGAAGAAGACATACTTTATGAATCATTTTTTTCACTCTGTTAGTACATGCTACACACACATAGGACAAAATACACACATGCACGAACAGGATCTCATTGACATGCATTAATAGACTGATGTCAGAGTGAGGGAACTGCACATGGACACGCACACCTATCAGTTGGGGGATTTGGTGCTTGCTTAGGGACACCTTGACAACTACCAGTCCCAAGTCCATGGTTGGTCCGTACCGGGACGAGCACCGGCGACCCTCAGCTTCCCAAGCCAAGTCCCTACAGACTGAGCTGCCATCTATAAAACTGAATTCAAGCATTTTATTGTTATTATTATTATTTATTGTGGCCTTTTGTGCCTTTATTTTAGAGAGAGGACAGTGGATAGTGGCAGGAATGGGGGAAGAGAGAGCGGGGATGAAACGCAGCAAAGGGCCGAGGGCGGGAGTTGAACACGGGGCCGCTGCATCGAGGACTATAGCCTCTGTATATGGTTGCCGATTTAACCGCTGAGCTAAACCGACGTCCAAAGAATTGAAGCATTTTAAGCAAAAAAAGCTGACATATTTTAGCTGGTGAAAATCTGGTTGAATTGTTGGAAAAAAATGCTCCTCCAACTTCGAATTTTCAATTCAAGTGAAGAAAAAGATGAAGAGGAAGAAGCGGTTAAATCATTTCCTGTAAGAGAAAAACAGCCAGGTTATATTTGTGACAAATTGACACCCTACACAAGCTAGTATATTTTGTACTCAGTAATTCATGACAGGTTACCAACATAAGGGTTCAAATTCCTAAAAATCGAGCTAAATGCTAACAATAGCATGCTAGGCACAATTTTTACAGTGTTCACCATCATAGCGCAGCATGTCAGCATGCTAACATTTGCCAATAACAGTAAACAAAAGTGAAAATAAAGCTGATGGGAATTAGATGTCCTGCAAATATTACATGATTGTTCTGATGTTATTGATGATTGATCTGATGTTATTGATGATTGATCTGATGTTATTGATGATTGATCTGATGTTGGTTCTATAAAATATTTCATTCGCTGACCTGTAATTTACGACACACTTTATAGCGATGTGGTTCTTATTATAAATGATACATTCTTGAAGAAAGGTCAGTTTAAATTAAAATAAATAATAAATCATTATTAATGTCTTTGGAAACTAAATTGTCCATTATGTTAAATAGTAACACTTTCCTCTATTGGAAGTGATTCCCATATTAAGGACTTATAAAGTATTACAGTCATGGGATCACTAAAGTCATTATCCTGTGGTAAGATGGATGTCTGAGCCATATTTCATGGTAATCCATCAAATACAGACATTTCGCCCTCAAACTGAAACTGTGCTGCTGGCGTTGGGAAAATAATCAGGGAGAAACCAAAGTCATGGGGATATTCAATCACTTCATCATTTATAAGGCACTTTAATGACTGATGCAACGGCTTACGTTTGCACCATTTGACCAGCCGAAGGTAAAAAGAGAAAAGAAACCACTAATTCAAGTAAAATGTATTTGTAGATAATGAAAGGGTTACACAACCAGTACAATAATATTAAAGGTAAGGATGGTCCCTGTTATTATCTTTGGATGTTTATTTGTATCTTAGTCAAAGGGATCTAGAAACAACCATTTTTCCATCACACTGAGGTTGACTGATACATGTGGATTTTTTCACTCTGAATCTGAGGCATGTAGACTGAACACGCTGCGTGGTACGGTGTAAAATTCAGGTCATACTCTGCACATCTATGTTGGGAACGGTAGGTGAGTGACGGTGACCTTCCTGTCATGATGTTCTGATGAACTGCTCCTTAAATGTAATCTAAACTGATTGGAAATGTCTCCTGTGACCATATAAATCACAGATTTCACCCTATAAACCAGGAAAATATATATCCATGCAAAGTAATCTCATCATTCAATGACATGAAAATGAGTGTACAAGAAATAGATCAACGATAAGTCACTGATGAATCTGGAGCAAAAAAGAGTTTAGGTACAAGCAGATGTGTTTGCAATTACTCATTTTTCTATTAATAATACATTATTGTACATTGACATTAACAAACAAACAGATACAAATGTTGGTATGTTCTGTTGGTGGGTTTCAGTCAGACAAGACACTAATGCGATAATGTGAATGAAGAATATCGACAGTGCAACCTTTAGCGCTAACTGCAGACAGGAAGTTGCGGTAATGCTTTACAATTTATATACTTAAGTAATGCATGACTCAGGATGATTTAATGCATGAATTAATGCAGGATGTATCATGAATTCCTGTTGCTCACCGCATGTGTCCACTTGTGTCCACCGCAAATATGACACAAATGACACAATGCATAGGCTAACCAAGTAAAGCTAATCTGTACTGGGATAACGTTAGCTAGCTTTACATGCTAACATTGGATAGCATGTTAGAAAACGTTAAAGTTAGAAAACAAACGTACCGAGTTCTGTCTGTGGTGGATGCTGTTGCATCGCTCAGAGCCTGAATTCCAACGTTTTGGGCTAATTAGCTGGCAACAGCTTGAGGAGTGCACAGAGTCACACTGGCTTCATTCATTGCTGGTTAGAGGAGGCTTGTGCTAGAGCTCTCATTTCCTCTAACCGGCAGTGTGAATATGCAAATTAGCTAAATATGTTGTCTTATAAAGCACATTTATAACATTCTAAATATTTTCTACATGTTAAATGTGTCATTTGTGTCGTATTTGCGGTGCACAATTGTTGTGTTGTGAAGCATACGACAAATAAACTCAAACTTGTTCTACCGCAAATATGACACAAATGACACAATACACAGGCTAACCCTTCAAAGCTTATAGTGGGTTAACGTTAGCTAGCTTAACATGCTAACATTGGATAGCAGCAGGAGTTCTGTCTGTGGTGGATGCTGTTGCATTGCTCACGTCGGAATACTCATTTGTAAATGGTCGCATATCAATCAATGTATGAAGTAACTGTGAATTAACATCCCTTAATTGATGATCTATTAAGTGTAAACTAATGACTTAAAGTCACAGTGACTTCATCATTTCTTAATGGTGAGCAACAGGAATTCATGATACATCCTGCATTAATTCATGCATTAAATCATCATGAGTCATGCGTTAGTTAAGCATTACTTAAGTATATAAATTGTACTCTTAATGTAAAGTGTTAGCGGAAGTTCCCATGTTTTGTGAGGTAAAACGATTATAAAGATGAACAAGAACATCTATCTTTGTAGGGATCCTTTTGTAATGTTGTCAGACACTTAGCATAACAATCTGAGTCAGTACCTCTGATAGAGGTAACACTGCAGTCATTCAGTGCGTCTCGCGGCTGCTTGCTAAAGCGACCTAGTGAAACTTTCTAGTACCCATTACAATCGTAGAACCCAAAATGGTTTAAAAATATTGGAATTCCCCTTCAAAGTTGTATTTATAAACTCAGGACAAAGCAACCCTAGCTGTTGCCTCCTGGATCCATTCATTATTCTACGACTGACTTCCTGAATACAGCTGTGTACTTAGCACACAGGCATGAGTTTGATATTGGTAATCCTATCTTGAGAAGAAAGAAAATCTAAGCTTCTCTTCAAGGACCTCTTTTAAATCAAGAGTTATGAAGAAGTTGTTTTTAAATTTAGTTTGGGATCTCAAAAGGATTCACAAATATATGCTCCATTACACCCATGAACACATACACACATTAGTGCAGCCCTATCATCCAATGGCATCCCATTACTATTCCCCAGCTCTTACTCCCTATGAATATTTGTTAGGCACGGTAAAATGGAGCAATCCTCAGGAGGTGAAGAAAGCCTGACACGCTGTGATTTCCAAATGACAAACTTTTGATAGCTCACAGAAAAATGAAATTACCTCACTGACATCTTGTGAGATTACTCCTCTCCTCTTCCTCACACACATGCAGACCCCCCCCCCCCTGTGTGTCAGTCACAGCACGCATGGACACAGAAATACATATATAAATACTGAAATAAAATCTGAATCAAAACGCAGAAGCGCTCTGTTTCCACCTCTGAGCCCCGGTCTGAGCCAGAGAAATGGATGCCAGGACATTAATTTTCATGATGTCGGGAACCTGGGGGGAGGAGCGGCAGGCGAGTCATCAGTGGGGGCTGATTACCGCTGTTTGTGTGTGCCTGTGTGTGTCTCTGCCCCGCCATCATACCACCGCCTCAGACTGCATGAGAGGCTGTTTAACTTTCCCTTTTTAACCCAGCAAATGGCAGGTGACACATACGAAAACACACCAGCTTAGAATGCAAAGAAAAGAGACACGAGCTGTTGAGAGGGGAGGAGGAAATGTCATGAGGCTTATGAAATATGTCGTTTACAGACTGCAAAAAACATTTATACACGTGGTATGCCACATGTTTTTTGAACAGTATGCACTGTAGAGTAAGTGTGAATGATTCTTAGCAATGTTAAAAAATCATACCAATTACAATCACCCCAAAACTGCTAAAGGTTTTTATTGATGAAAAGGTGTAGAAAACGCTTCCGTGTCTCTGCACGCTGCACGCTCAGGTGGACAGAGCAGTTACAATGTGTGCACAGCCGGCCAAAGGCACACACAGGGGTTGCAGGGTTAATTAAAAATAATGAGCTGCAACAATGAGTGCTGTGAGTTTTACCTCTAGCTTATTGTCCCTCCACCAGCCATTTGAGATACTGATATCATAAAACCCATCAGAGTTTTACTGAGAACTATCAGACTCCACAAAACAGGTCCTTTTTACCTGAGGACACTCTTAAACTATTGTATTATCTTCTTAGAAACAGAGAGCTCTGCGAAGCCAGTCTGTCCTCACTCCCAACTCCTCACATGAAAAAGCCTGGTCAATGACGCTGTTGGGCCCCGTCCAGGGTCGTTTTTGGACAATGTCCTGTAGCAAGTTATTTTGATGTGCTGTCGAAGTTAAGTGATGTGGTAAAAAGAGCCCAACAGTCCACTTGTGGTGGCTGCTGGAGGTGATAGATGAGTCAAACAAATACAGGACTTTCATGCGGAAGGCCGAGGTTTGATTACCGTTAAAAACATATTTAAAATGTTGACAAACTTATTAGTTCCTTATCATACATACATAAGTAACTGTAGTAGCAGAACGTAGGCTACATACATTAGCTGCATCTTACATAATATATAAATGGAAACAATTATCTTTTCTGAAACCAAACAAAAGATGTTTTGGTGCTGAAACAATCACACTGTGACTGCTTTCTATTCTCAACTTTGTGTTAATATTGTTTAAGCTCCAACAGTCATAAACTTTGTGAAATGTTTCACACCGAGCTTTAATCTGACCGGACGTTGCTCCTCCAAAAGGCTGTCGGCGCGTGCTCACATCAATCAATCCGCTTTTCTAAAAGGAAGAAGGAAGGGATCGGGAAGCCGCGATCAGAGCGGATTCAGACACAATTCTGTTGGACGTTAACATCAAACGAGAGAGAATTTGATTTGAATTTGAATGGCAGGAACAAATCAATGCATGGAATTGATCATTCAATTCATCAGTTCTTTTTGAATAAATCATTCATGACCCAAACATCTCTATAGATCACACATTTAGAAGCGTAGGGCCTCTGACTCAGCAGCTGTTGTCAAAGTGAGAGAGGGTTTTCTGGAGCCAGAAGTGACCATATTTGGACAAGAGAGTGGATACGTATCGTACAACTCCATCCTGATCGACAAGTGCATTTGATTGCACAAGATTTAACACTGTGGTTGAGACCATAAACTAGTTCTAAAAATGTTACCTAAGGTAATAAATCAACTGTGAAGTAGGCTCATTTTCTTGTAGACGTACGTAGCATGGGAATTATTTTTGCAACCTGAAGATTGGCCGCCTGCTGACCGTTAGAAACATAGCATGTTAAAGGCACTTAAACATTGGCATCACTTTTGAAACAAAGAGACAACATCAACTGTGCTCAGACACCAAGAGTCCCTTTAAAAAGCCACTTTAGAACATGAACAAACGGACACCCATGCAAACAGCACAACAAGCAACACCAAGTTTCTCTTTTCTCACTGTTAGGTAAATGTTCACAACAACTGGGTCTACTCTTCTAACAGACGTTTAAACTCTTTAGCTTCTTTTCGCAGAGCTCTGAACCTTTGGGGAACTCCCGGTCCACATTAGCATATCGTGAAGGGAAAAGGCCTGGGGGATTAGAAGTCCTGACACAAGACAGCAAAGCCTGGTATATGAGGAAGAGAAGTTTCCACTGTGTTCAAGGAAAGAAAAGAGAGAAGTCTTACTGTTTGAGAAATGTTATGTGCTCATGCTCATGTTTGTGCCCGGCTTTGCGTGGCTGTGATGTGATGGGCTGCCTGTCAGTAGAGCTACAGGAGGATACACGGAACAATGACTCACGCCAAAGGCGAAAGTTTGTTGCCAAAGAAATTCAGCCCGCATTAATTCAGCAACGTCATTTATTAGCTGGATTCCTGTAATTTGCATCAATGACCACAAATTACGTGTCTATTCATATCTATTTGGTCCTTGCATTTACGTGGCAAGTTACTTGCTTTTCCATTGATCCAAACACACCGCTTCATGTTCAACAGTGTTAGGTAACCTTACTTTTAAAAGTAACTCGCTACGTTACTGCGTTACCTCCTGAGAAAAGTAACGCATTAGATCACTTTTGCGTTACTAATATTTAAAAATGACCCCTTTGTGTCTCGTTTCACACGTGTGTTATATTGTCAGGACGGCGTGTAGCCTGCCGTATGTCTAACTTTTGATTGTATCGACTCTACCGTGTTTGCATCGTCTCTTTTACGGCCCATAATCTGTAACTCTGCAGCCTAACAACAGGAATGACAGACGCAGTATAACACTTCTCCTCCACACACAGCTTACATTTCACCGTTTCACCTAAACATTCAGAATAATGTGAATATTTCCACAAAGTAAACGCCGTCCTCTCTGACAGCTCACTAGCTGAGTTAGCTAGCTACACATGTGCACTGACACAGCTGTGTTTACCTTCTGCCGGTACGCAGCTACCTGCCAAGAAGGAGGAGATTTTTCTGTTTTTGTGGCGACAAACGGAATAGAGAAATACGGCTTTTTTTCTTAGTAATGGGTAACTTTTTATGAAAACGTAACTAAGTAACAGATTACTTGAATTGCAAAAGTAACACATTACGTTACTCGTCACAACAAAAAAGTAATCGGAGTACTACGCCTTACCCCTAACACTGGAAATCAATGCCCCTTTATGGACACTGACCTAGTCTGTCCTGACCTCTGAGGTGTCATATCTGTAGATGTATTGTGTCCTAATCGGCAGAGAGAGGGGCACTTAATGCTGTTGTGTCATGGAGGGGAAATAATAAAGTATTGTGATCAGAGTTCATTTAAAGCTTAGTCACTGCTTTGGCAATGATGTCAAGTTTAGTTGGGTGAGTCAGTAATAAAAAGGCAAAGTTTTAAAAGTGTGAATGTGCACTTGAGTGACTCTTCAAAGCTGTGTGGAACGTCACTGTGGATCCGGCAGTGCTCCCTCTCATTGCTCCAGGCAGGTACCTGTGTACTGGGTGGAAAAAAGAAAAAATATTCTCTTTTGGGTTCAGCAGGTACTGAAATGATTTGATTTCAGGGGCGTGAAGTATTTGCATTTCAACCATGCCTGAACACGGACCTCGACTTAATGTATTCAGTCTCCACTGATCTGGGAAAGCAGCCGCTCCGAACCCAGAATATTGAGCGGTTTCACACCAAAGAGTAGTCAAATAGAAAGAGTGCACGGAAGCACAGGAGCGATTTCCCTCGCCTCTCTCTCGCTTGCTCTCTCATGCCTGTTGAATGACACTGTGACAAAGCAGCCGGTGTGTTTTTCTGCGAGGGGACTCTGAGTCAGGGCCGTGACAAGTGTCTGCCAGGCGGAGGGACGGTGACAAAGGCAGAGCAGGTAACACCGGCAGGTTGTAATGTGCTGAAATGAATTATTATTCTTCCCGCCTGAATACAGGGTGGCCTTCTTCTCAGTTCAAATACAGCTGTAAGGTAGGCAATCACAGCTAACATGATACAATCTAGATCGCTAATAATACACAGGCTCCGGACTCAAAGTCATTTTTGATTAGTAGGGACGGAAATCTTGGATCGGCCAGAGGAATGAATGGATGTGCTATTTTTCCATAATTGCTAAGCTGATTAAAAGGCTTTTTAACAAGATCATCCGGGTCTGCATTAACTGTCATTCACAAGACATTATAGCCAGAGTGAAGTGCCTCCAGGCCAGCTGTAATAAATGTTAACTTGTCACGGTCACTAAGAGTGATAAAGATTATATATTTCTCCTCTTCAATATAACTTAAACCTCCCGTTCCTCCCTGACAGCAGCACAGTGCAGACTGCCAGCTGACACCAGAAGCAGTGCTGGCTGGTGGTCTATGGGCTGCTCATGCTGGTCACACACACACCGCCTTCTTTGTGTTTAACTTTCAGGTTATGTCTTTTGCGAATCTGAAATGAAAATAGTTCACTGTTTATTCTCTGATCCCTACCAGGCGGCTTTTAAGGGTTTGCATTCACCAGGGGTTACAAGGAAAGGCCATATTGGCTCATTGATGGAGACCAAACCAAACGGAGAACTGTTGGTGCCTTAACCAGACCAAACAGCAACATTAACCACATACTTGGAAAGGTTTGGGAAATTATTATGGTTTTGGTTAGAAATATTAAATCACTGTTTACATGGAGTTTAACACAGGAGTTCTCCTGAGTGAAAGTCCAATGTTCGACTGATACAGCACATGAGGTGAGGACACAGCAGTGCTCTGTAGGGACAGAGAGCAAAGCGTTGTACTCTGCAAACCACTCACAGAGGAGGGGAAAAGACAGTGCCACAATATGCAACAAAGTGCGTTACTAGGATACAAAAAAAGGCAACTGTATTCCACCAGTTTCAGACAAAAAGAGGTCATTGGATTACAGATACTTAAAAATGGGGAGGACGACGATCTTAAAATACATTTTAAATGAAGACGATATCGTACCAAAGATGCTCTGTAACATCTGGCTTCTCATTTCTAAATCCTCTGTCTGACTGTCTCTGTTAACACCATGCACCTGCGCGCACACGTTACGACGCTTCATGACACACAAGTCTGGATATGGATCGGGATACATTTTTAAAGTAACTCTCCCATGTCACACATGTCAGGATAATTTTAGTGCCCCATGCGTACCAGAGAGTATTAATTGACAAACTCAGCACTGTCTGGATGTTTTTAATAACTTTGCTTTCACAGCTTTTAGTTATTTTTCTGTATTTTGCTGGCAGACGAAAGTGACGAGGGAGGCACCTTCACCTAACACAAGGTCAAGTGAGAGCAATGATTTGTTTTCCCCTCCAGTTGGGGTGGGAAAATATGGATAAATAAATACCTTTGCTCTTGTCTTTCACCACATCATTTATGTTAGAAGAAGGCACAGTCGTGATTCATGCATTAGAAAAAGATAAGCGTTTGCACCCTTGAGATGAGTTACAACATGCAGTATCTATAAGTAACAAGTCGATTGTAACACATGTCCCTAAGATCGGTGTTACCACCATGTGTTGCTTTGACATGCCTCAGCTGCTCAGTCTGTACACTAGGCACACTGGGCCATTGAGAGTACATTGCCATGGCTTCCCAGAGCTCCATGTGATTTTTTTTATCACACATGCAGGTGTTGTTTCTTTGTTCTGTCTCCCCATTTAGCTCCCCGCTCATTTCAACACGATAAAAAATAGCATTTGGCGAAGACAAACCCAGCAGGGAACGATTCAATTTTGTAGTCACGGCCATGCCCCCATTTTAGTAATCCCTCCTGAGTGTTTTTCCTTTTAACTTCTGGCAAAGAGCATCTCAATATTTCAGCTGTAAGTAAAGAGCTTGAACAGGGCCCAGAAGAGACGAAGCCTGGCCTTTATTCAGATGCAGGGTTACGATTGTTAGAGAAAGCCTGGGTCCATATTCTTCACCTGCAACACAAAGCGGCAACAACTCTCAGAACAAAAAGAGGCCGAGCCCCCTCCTCCCTCAGAGGTGGTAGTGAAAGTGATCCAGTGGCAATAAAATCACCGGGGGGGCCTGAGATTTTCTCTACACCACAGCAGAAAGAGAGCGCTGTTTGATGCTTGCTGGTTCCAAGTTACTGTTTCAAATCACAGAGAGAAAAGAGAAAATATATATTAATTTTTTGTCTTATTTTTCAGCATGCTGAATACAGGCGAGTACTTATCTCCGCCTGGCCTCCAAGAAGAAAATAACCACCTAGTGTGTGCTGTTACCATGGCATTTATAGTCTTGCAGAAATTTGCCTTAGCTTGTTTATTTCTCCTCCTAACTGTCCCTCTGCTATACGTCATGCCTTACTGCCTGGAAAAACAACTTCAGCTCTTGTGTTTAAGAAATAAACACGGCATCCTACGTAACTTATTACCAACTCTTTGCTGTGTGATGCACAGCAAAGTTTGGACACACTAAGCATGTAATGTATCTGTTCTAGCATGCACAATATTTTTGCACAAACAGTTGTATTTGAGTTGAGTTCGTTTTTTGTAATAAGGGGGGGTCGTGGCCCTGAAGGGACAGCCTGATGAGGCCATTTTTTGCACTGGCAGTGCCCACGTCCTCACAGCGCTTCTCACCGACGCTTTCTGTTGCTAGGTTACAAAAGTTATCTGACAGCACTAGTGACCGTTATGTCTGTTTTAAATGCTCTTTAAGCGTCATATTTGCTTTTATTCAAGAACATTTTACAAAGAAAACAAATACAATGGAAAGGAATCGTGTCCTGGCATTAGCAGCAGCTCTACACCTGGAACTTGTACCCTTGTCGTACCCCTTCTTGATTTTGATTGGTCGGTTGTGGACAAGTGACGTTGACGAGCGTGGCGGTGTTCAAAAGTGGAACCATTTTCAACTGAGAGCGCAGTGAGTGCAGCAACAAAAGACAGCTGACGCCGAGGGCGTTTTTGCAGCGCAAAAAAACATGTTAGTGGACACAGCTCTGATTCCAGGCTCTCAAGAAAAGAAAAAACACCTGTTGCTTGTCTCCTTTTCCCCCTTTTTACAGGTTTGTGGATGTTAAAATCACTAATATGGTCACAGGTTAAAATGCCTGTGGTCCATGTACTTATTCTAATCTGTTAAAGGCAGTTATGGTTTGATTTGTGGCCGTTTCCCCGTTTATTAGCCAGTGAAAGCTGTGGTGAGAGAGGAAACGTGTGGAAGGAAGGGGATGACATGCAGAAAAGGATTGAGGGTATATGAGGGGCAAGCTCTCTGCGGTGTGCTACTAAGTGTTATATTCAAAGTTCAATGACACAACGACCAATAGGGGCACTCTCTCCAGCACCAAACAGGAAGCAGCAAACTGGGTATGTAAACATGGAGGGGACTCCTGGGTGGGCTGCTGTCACCATGTCCTAGCTTCATGTGACGGGACAGTTTGAAGCTCTCTGTTAGGACACTGTGTTACACCTGTATTTCACAGGCTCTGTGTCCGCTGTGTTCTGTGTGCGCCGCGACCTCCTGAGTTAATTGTGCCCGTCCTAGTCAGTGCTCATGTTATATATAAATACCTGGAGAGTCTATTTTTGGTGGAGGCCGCTTCAAGCACGCGTCAAGCTGAGCAGAGCAGATCGTTTGTTGTAGAGACTCCCGTTTTTATATCCTATCACCGTATCAACATTGCGTCACAACCGGTGGCTCGAGGCCAGGAGACAAGCAGTCGGTCAGAGGGTCCCAGAGGTCGTTCTACGCCATGGACGGCCAGAAGTTTATCTCGGAGGTGCAAACTGGACTGTTTGTGTGTTGCTTTGTTTTAACGTTGATATTATCGCTCGATTTCGCATTTCCCACACGATAATGAGACGCCTCCTGTGGGGTAGGGCGCGCACCGTCTGACGGACCAAAACCATGGAACACAGCGGACACGGATTCTGTGGAATTTAAACTATAAGCTGCAAACTGGTGAAAATTTGAGAAGGGGAGGAAGAAAACGGCTCGCTGCAGATATCTCAAACTACTGCTTACACAAGGACGAAAGCTGATTATGTTTATGTTCCATTGTTCTTTTTACTTCTTTGAAATTTCCAAAAGGAGCGTGATGAGGAATATTTCAAACTTGTTTTCATCTTGTAAAAGGTGGTCCTGCATGATTCCTATTCTTTGTCTGTCACAAAACTTTTTTAGACATGAGAAGGTGTCAGACTTTCCAAAGTCTTCTCGAGTCAGCATAGCAGTGAACTAAAGATGCCATTTAAAGTACTGAATGCAGCTACAATGCAGTTGAATGTAGACATAATACTACTAGCAGAAGGGATACAGGGAAGCACACCAGCTGTCTTATCATTGCCCTGTTATTTATAGGAATAAGGAATAATATGACAACAGGCTGTCTGGGGCCTTTTACAATCCAGAAATACTGAAGAACATTCTTGTTTTTTATTTTACTGGCAACAATGAAATCATGTTCTTCTGCCGAGCCATTCAAAGCCTCATAAAACCCACGCTAACGTGATTAGCAAATGACAACAAATTCATCCTTATCTGCTCCAGACAACCTCCTCACTTTGCTGAGTCAAACAAGGCGACTCGTCACATATTTCAGCGTGTCAGTCTGCTACACGGAGAGTGAGTAGTGCATCGAACTAATCCATCCTGCTTCTGTGGAAAATGATGCAGAGCATAACTCACTGCGATGGCGTCCTGCCTCCCTGGGACTGACTAATGGCTTTTTCCTTGAATGCTGAATCAAAGGAAACAAACTGGAGGCGCGAGTGAACCAGAGATGGCTCTCTGCCAGCTGTACCGAAGCCACGAGGTTTTCTTCTCATCCTGTGTCGACTGCAACTCCTCTCTAATGTTGATGTGTTGTTAATGTGGTGTATTTAATGTTGACATGAGCCAGACACGTGCAAACATTAATGATGTGTCGCTCACGAACAAGTGCTTCCTTTAAGTAGCCGGCTCCTCTCTGAGAGCTGGAGTTTTTTTATTTGGTAAAGTGATACAAGGGATTACAGAAGGATGATCTATCTGTGACATGTTTGTTAATTAGGATCCTGAAAAATCGCACTCTAGGAATAACAACAAAGGACAGAGGTGGCTCTAAATGAAGGCCAAAAGAGCCGACTCTGAGAGCTCACCCAAATGATATGGATCACCTAGAAGAGTTGGAATTTGCATCACTAACAAACATCTACATGTCCCAATTGTACTGACTCAGAGAAACAGCAGACAGGTCGGCTTTCTTAGACAAATGCTTCCCCGTCTCCCCGTCCAGCTGCAAACGTCGGCGCGGGCAGCGAGTGATGAACAGCAGCTGTGAACCGGAACTCACTTCCTGATGTCAAGTCATGTTCATCCAAAATATATGCAATTATCCTCTCCTCTATCTGCCGCCCATTATCATAATTGTATTTGTGGATCTTCCCTCTGTAATAACTTGGCACAGGTGCAGGAACGATTAACATGCTGCAGGTTGAGGCGGAGATGCTCGTGCAGAGGACTCGGTCTCAGGGGCTTTCTGTGACAATTTGAAAATAAAATTACAAGGTGTTTACAAACGAGTTTAAGTAAAGCCGAGATGTATGTAATAAATAGGCAAGAGCACCAGAAACCAAACCTCTGAAACAAAAGTAGTGATTTTTGTTGGAACAAATTGTACCCCTTTGAAAACGTCTTTAGAAAACGTCTTTGGAAGATTTTTGTTTTGTTCTTTCTGGGGTTTTATAAAATTGTGCCTTTTTGCAAGAGCAGTTCTCAGCCTTTATAAAATACTACAGCTTTAATTAAAAGTCCATGGATTATTAGGCGGTGATAATTCAAAAAATATCAATTGACCTATCTTTATAGGAAACTATAATTTACTTATTATTAATGTTTTTCTTATCAATAGATGATTTTAAGGTGTCTTTTTTTTTTACCTTGAAATGTATCGTCTTCCTGCAGTCTTCCTCAGAAGAGTCACATGATGTTTGTGTGACATGTCTTATCAGCTGATGTTTGTGCAGATTTGATCGTCGTGTCAGATTTGACAGGACGATTAATACCGCTGCTGTCCGACGGGTGTGGGACAACCCCTCGTCCTGGTTCACTGTCCTTTGAGCCTGTTTCCGGACATCAACGGCCTCCCTGATCCACCAGTGGTACTTGTTGCTCTCTGACCGAATGACCTTGGCCTTTTCCCAGTTCATGACATGATTTTTCCGTTTTGCCGTGGTCCAATATGGCTGATTTTAGGTTTCTCCCTCTCAGGAAACGGTCAGACAGCAGCGGGCACGATCGCCCCGTCAAATCTGACACAACGATCAAATCTGCATAAACATCAGCTGATAAGACACCTCACAGCAGCATCATGTGACTATTCCGAGGAAGACTGCAGGAAGACCGCAGTTGAAACATGTCAAGGTAAAAAAAAAAACACCTTAAAATAATTGTCTATTGATAAGAAAAACAAGAAGTTCAGTAAAGACAAGATTAATCTTTTTAAGACGTATTATTTGAACTTTTCCATTCTTGTCAAATTGAAAAAAATTTGCAACCAGTCTTTAAAAATGTCTTCTGATTAAAAAAGTGAGCTTTGCTTCGACATCATGATCAACAGTAGTGTATTTAAAACTCTGATAAATCAGATAATTACAGGCACATGGAAGCAATTATATTCAACCAAAGCAATGAGGACTGAAAACTACGGAAGCCCTAAGTGGACATGCATCCGTATATTTTCATAACAAGTAATTTCCGGTTGTTTTCTCGAGATTTTGACTTATGTTTCTCATGATAACGGGATAATGTTCCGGCGATCTAGAAAGCAGAACCACAGGCTGGTCACGGTGATGTTACATGCCATGCTGCCATCGCCCACACTAATGAGGTCAGTTAAGCCTGTTTCTGTTTGTTTTGTGCTTTTGCAGCTCTGATACGAGTTGTGATTATCTGTTGTTATGGTGGTGCAGCGTAACAAGATCAAGATCTGGAGAAATCAACCGAACATTTCTTATCACTGGAAAATGGAGTATATAAAATGTATGGATGCATGTCCGCTGATGAGTGAAGAGACGGACAGGGCTGTAATACATGCCCATCAGTTATATGTCTCCTGAAGGCCTAGCTTTCACTGTTGAACTGTCTCCATGTTTTTAAACCTTGCTCATTTTATGCTGCGTTAGTTTATAGTTAAAAGTCTCTTTTTGTCCCACTGTCTGGAATTCTCTCTTTCCATGTCTGTGTGTACAAAATCAAAATTGTATTCTCTGGGGTTACAACTGGAGGCTTTTACAGTCCTGGGAAATCTCTGCAGTAGCATTCCTGTTGATGTTTCCCACCGTCCCGCGGCAGCCCTAATCCGGGCTGAGCGCAGCGCTGACTCCTCCCCTCTGTTACACTGACAAACAGGGTATTTCACCCTGAGCTTTAATGATGACTGACTGCAGGTGGCATCTTCTGTTCCTGGCTCCTGTGCTCCCCAGACAGCAATATATTTGATAGGATTTAGTAACTGATCTAATAGTCCTGGACGGTGAAAGCCAGGTTACAAGGAGATTAGAAACGGTGACCTGAACCCTTTATTTAGCTGGCTGACCAATCAGGGAGAGACATGCTGAGGCTCATCTGGCCTATTTCATTACATGGATTTATGGGTGGGAATCATGCTGACCCTGTGTCTCTCATTCTGTTTCATGTGCATCTGTACTCTCTGGATGTTTCTATGCGAACATACTCGTGCGAATGACGGCTGAGAATCAAAAAATCATCCAAGTATGACTCTGTGACCACATTACAACATCTGTGCCACAGCAGAGCTTAAAGGGCAATCTGTAATTTTAAACGTTGCCTTATTTCTTTAACATATAGTCATTTATGCTAAAGGACTAATAGGTACAAAAAGGTTTGGAATTGCTCCAGTAGATTGCTTTAGCTGGCAGGCGCAAGGCGGGCTATGGCTGCAACATAATCCTTGGGGGCAAATGCACCTGATCAAAGTACGTCCACTAAAAGTTCTTGTTTGTTCAACAGACAGGCTCAGATTGTTGTTCTTTTTGTAAAGACTAAGATGCTTTTATTTAACCAGAAGCAGCTGTTGAAGCGATCTCTTTAAAGCCACCGGACTCTACTGACAAAAACACTAAATTCACCTTGCAGAACAAGGTGGCTGCTGGTCTACGCCTGCCTCAATCGACTGGTTTGTTTGTGTTATTGCAGGATTTCTGTTTTTCAAAAGCGTAGCTCTGATCCAACACAAGGCGATGTCACAAACAAACCAACCATCGGAGGCAGTGGTCGACCAGAAACTCCCGTGTGCTGCGAGGTAAAATGAGTCTGTGGAGTCTGCTGGCTTTCAATTGAGAATTGTAGCTAACAGGTGTATTGGTTTTAAAAAGGATCTTACTCTTACTAAAAGATCTATCTCTGTAACAATCATTTCTACAATGTTGTTAGACAGTTTGAATAATAATCTGAGTCTGTCAGTGACGATCGAGCACTTTTACTGGCAGTGAAAGATTGCACTTAGCCAGTAAAAGAAGTGTTCATTTTGGCAGCTATTTTTGGCTGACCGCCGGGGTCAGCCCTACACACGGGTCTGTATGTGCCGGACTGAGTGAGTGACGGTACTTTTATCGGACTTTTACTTTGAAAAAGCATACTGGAAGTGTTGACCTACTTTCCTCTCCACGCCTGTGACTTTTACTACAAGAAGAGATGTTAATGTTGCTGTCAGAGATCAACAGGACTCATCACAACTCACTTTCACCGCGTATTTTGGCGGAGAACCGCTCGCGGTAAAAATAGGCGAGCCTTTCTGACCTAGTCTTGTTGATTTAGTCTCAGTCTTCAGACGATAATGTTTATTAGTTGTAGTCACGTCTTAGTTAATCAACAAAACGTCATCACATTTTAGTCAAAACGTTTTCTCTCTTGAGAAAGAATGACCCCCCCTCTTCTCGTCTTTATCTGTTTGCTTCAGGTAAAATTAAGACTCTGAATTTCAGCAGATCATCCAAACTGTAAATAAACGATGAGGACACCACATCTAAAGATCACTGTTCAGATCACTTCTCCTTTCTGTCGGCTGTCGGAAGCAGACAGCCGATGATCGCCCCTCTTTGTGCAGAAGAAGCGTCAAACGACGTGTAAAACGCCCCTGAGCCTGAGTGACACAGAGAAAGTTCACAACCAGCTTTGTGATACCTGTCATCTCCAACCGGGTTACAGGCAGACAGATTAGACGTACAGTGGGGGAAAATACGCATTTTGAATGCCCACCACTAACGGTTTAGTCTCGTCTCGTTAACGAAAACAAAACATAGCCTATGTGTCGTCGAGTTTTTATCATCAAAGATCTTTTTAGCTCGTCTACGTCTCGCCTTCGTCAGGGAAAAAATAGATCGCTGACAAATTATTTTTCGTCATTATTTTTAGTTTTACAAAATAAACAGTGCATTAAAGTCGACCCCACGGCCGCAGCTTAACTGATCTACTGTAGCAGATCTGAACATTCATTTAGCCCAAGATCATTAAAAAAGTTTAAAAACACCCAAATTTCCTTTAACAGAGAAATGCCATCTCTTGTGTCCGTCTTACCTCCCTTAAATTACCATGGAGATTTCGAACTGACCGCATGCTAGCCATGGTTACAGAGGGTTTGAAGGCCTTTGTGTTCTCTGCTGCTGTACTTTAACATCTTTTGTGGCTCTTTGAGCTCTCTGTGTGAACCTTGGCTAATATACTGGGCTTTTAGATTAGACTCAGAGATTTAACTCCCTTTGCAACAGCAACTTGCTCAAAGTATTGACCTTCAGTTGATGTACAAGTGAAATATGCTTGTTACACGAAAGCCCATCTTATTACAGATTCCTCTGCTTCTTTCAGTTTCAGTTTGGGCTTACTGTCCATCAGACTGACGCCTCTTCTTTTCCATTGTCTTTTGTGTCTACCTCTTTCAATCCCCAGCTCTGCTAATAAAGAAGACAGGAGCTGGATAGGTACAGATTAATCCCTGTCCTCTAAACATTCAAAAAGAAGTTATACTCCCTGTCTAGCCTTTAGCGCACTGCCAAGCAAAGATTACTCCCATCAGAAGAGGGGGAGGACAGGCATGGCCCAGCAGGATCTCAGTGCACATTGAGTTTTCTCAGGAGAGAACGCTGCTACCGTCTGGCCCTGGTGTGCAGGGGATAGGAAGTCCTGCTAGCTTCTCCAGTACTGATCCTCCACGGGGAAAAAGGCCAGAGCAGGCCAGATCACAGCAGGATGGGGTGAAAAGGGAGCAGTATCTCAGCAGGGAGGGGGGAAGGACGAGGCCAGGGCGGCTGCTTTAGGTTAAATTCAGGTCACCTCAGGGGAAACATTCAGCACACTGGGCCTAATGTAGTTACCTTATTGCCAGTATGAAAGCAGACAAAGTAGCCTACTCAAAGTTAACATATCCGCTGAATGCTTTCAAACAAGATGTTGGAAACATGAGCAGTTTGAAAGAGAATAGTTACTATTTTAAATCAGGAGATCTCAGTTTCTTCTGGCGATCTCAGTTTCTTTTGGTGGCACCTATAGCGATAAACCGTCATTGCGGGAGCACACTTCCCAGATATCCAGACAGTGCTGCATGTGTGACGTCCACGGTTGGCTCCGGTTGTAACTCTTGATTTTCCTGGCTGACGGTCGCTTTCCTTTTCAGACTGTTTGCTTCATCTGAGCGTCGAGTTTGTTTCTTTTTCTTTGGATTTTCACTTCTTGCTGAAGTTGTATCTGTAGTCATCCATCTTTTCTTTGTTTGTTCAGCCATAGTAGATTACTGTTTACTCGCAACACTTGCAGAGAGCGGAAAAGCAGCCGCTTAACTCCGCCTACCCTCTCTGGCAGACCAACCGCTGCTGGCTGATCGAAAGTCGCCACAGACACCCAGTCTGTGATACTGCAGATGTAAAGGCTTTCATCAGTGGGCCACAGGCTCACTCACCACCGTGCTACCTCATTCGACAATAGAGACTTAAATGAAAATCTCGAGGTAACAAAAGAGGCAATCTTTGTGAGGATGCTTTTCGTAATGTTGTTGGATACTTTGAATAACAATGTGAGCCGGTCAGGCCAAACATGATTGAATCTAGTGAACATGCTTTCTTCCTCGCAGGGATGATGTTGCAGCCCGTTCGATAACCGCTGGCTGACACGATCTACTGGAGCAGTGTCAAAACTTTTTGAACCTTTTAGTCATTAAGACCCCAGAATGTGTTATAACAGTGCCCGAGGTTATAAATACTGGAATTCTCATTTGAGGTGCCCTTTGATTTAATGATAAAACCGAACATTATCACTAACTTTCCCAGAGCTGCTGCTGATTACACTTTAGTACATAGGATTAGTAGAATACATGCATTTTGTAGGACACAAGGTTGAAATGTATCGAATAGATTTGATTATATTTTGAGTAATTGTGATTGTTCCAAAGCATCAACATTATTGAAAAAGGAGAATTCTATAACACAGTATGCGAGGGATTTTCTAACCTTGAGGTTAATCTGAATCGTAATGTTTATATCATCTACAGCTGGGATTTTCTATATAAACCATATTCACTTCTCCATTATTGACCAGGCTGGTGTGTGTGTTTAAGAGAAAAACACTTGGTGGTGCTGCTGAGAGCTGTCACATGATCCTCCTGGGAGAGTCGTCTCAACGTGCACACTTCCCTCAGAGAGCCGCTACACCCCTGGAAGACTCGGAGTGTTGGTATATATAATATGAGCTCTCTGTGGAGGGTATTTCTTCCCTGAGCTCTAAGACCATCGCTTTATCTTTTATTAAGATATCACAGTAGGAAGAAATCCCTGAGAAAAAGTCTGGGAAAGGTCAAGTGCCCGGCAGGGACAGGAGGGGAAAAAACAGGCGATTTTTCATCCATGATTGATGATGATCCACCCGGAAAGCTGCACGGCTCGCTGTGTGGAACAAACACAGAGAGGTCACACACGCATGAGGATGAGTGTGAACAACCGTCCTTCACTCCTGTGGACCAATACAAAGTCACACCCACACACACACACACACACACACATACACACACGCACACACAAAGGAGCATGCACAGGCTCACAGAAATGGATTTCACAGCTCATAACTCAGAGGAATCAGACAGCAGACAAACTGTGAGTTGATGTAATTATTAACCATATGGGGTGCTTCAAGACTTATAATTAAAATAGATCTTTTTATAGCATGCCTGTAACCCTCATCTTACCAACATCTTGAACAAGTAAGCAGAAGGTGTTTTTGTCATTTTAAACAGCCGCACCTTTCTCTAAACCCAACTACATGCTTACCTTACAACAAAACAACCCCTCTACTAGTGCTGGACGGTGTGACTAAAAATCTGTACCATGGTATTTAATATTCTGGGGGTTTCATGGTATATCACGGTATTTTTAATACCACACTTGAATTAGCAACTACAAACAGACTTGTGGGCTGCAACTGGGTTACTTGTTATCTACCGAACACAATGTATGTCAGCGTGAGCAGCCCTGTGACGATAACTTCTGGAAAGCAAACTCACGCATCCTACTTCCTGTCGCCAAATGCACGACCTTATGGCGTGTGTGCCCAGCAGGTGAAGCCATGGCACCTCTGCTCCGTGAACGGTCCGTTCATGTGGCCATAGCCTTAAACAGCAACAGGGCGAGGTTCTGGTTATAACAGGGACACATTCACTGAAAAGCCCACTCAGGTAACTGAGCGTGTGACTCAATCATCCCGCCGACATTTTACATCAAGGCTGCAGCGTCTAGCGCATGTTTACAGGCAAGTGACACACACACTCTGCATGCAGAGCGTCAGGTCTCTGTGTGCTCTGCGGAAGAGATGCTCTATGTGATATCAGAGGGATTTTTACTGTAGATAAGGAGTGTAATAATAACGTACAAAAAACATTTTCTTGTGTCTATCATGCCATTGACGGTATTGCAAAATCCATGGCCTGGCAGAATGTGACACTGTGACGGTGTGAAACCCGTATACTGCCCACCCCTACCCTCTATAGTCTATAGTTTTGCCACTAGCCAGTCATATACACAGATCAGCCATAATATGATGACCACTAACAGGTGGAGTGAATAAAATAGCACCCGTCAGTGGCTGGGATATGTCGGGAAGTTGATGTTTTGGAAGCAGGAAAAATAGGCAAGCGTGAGGATGTGAGCGACTTTGACAAGGGCCGTACAGTGATGGCTCGACGACTGGTTCAGAGCATCTTCAAACCTGCAGCCCCTGTGGGGTGCTCCCAGTCTGCAGAGGTCAGGAGAACCGGTGAACTGGCTACAGGGTCATGGGGCGGCGAAGACTTATTGATGTGTGGGGTGAGTGAAGGCTGCCCCGTGTGGTCCGATCCAACAGAAGACCTACTGAAGCTCAAACTGCTGTTTGACAAGTTAATGCTGGTTCTGATAGAAAGGTGTCAGCACACAGAGCATCACAGTGTGTTCTGTATGGGGTCAGCATGCTGACCTCTGTCCACCGCTGATAGCTCCTACAATGGGCATGTGAGAATCAGAACTGGACCACGGAGCGATGGAAGAAGGTGGTTCTGCTGGGAAACATTGGGTCGTGCCATTCATGTGGATGCTACAGATGCAATCGAGCATCTGTGGGATGTGCTGGACAAAGTCCGATCCATGAACGCCCTGCCTTACAACTCACAGGACTTAAAGGATCTGCTGCTCACGTCTTGGTGCCAGATACCTCAGCACACCTTCAGAGGTCTAGTGGAGTCCACGCCTCGACGGGTCAGGGCTGTTTTTGCGGCCAAAGGGGAGCTACACGATATGAGGTGGTCATAATATTGTGGCTGATTGTTATACACAACTTAATTATTGCAAATGTCTTAATGACCTGATTGTGAGCATGTATTATATATTAAAAAGAAAATGCTATGGCTTTTTTTTTTTACTCGTCACACTTTTTCAAATGCAGCTCGGCTTAAGTCATAGTTAGAAGCTATTTAGACGAGCGCTGCACAAACGGGATCAGTCACACAGCGTCATATCGCCAGTAGAAGAGAAACTCATTCATTCTTTTTGCATGGAAGATAAATCAGCCTTCATTCCTGTGCGTCATCTCTCAGCTGAGACTTCCACAGAGAGGAGAGGTTCTGAAGGAGAACTGGTGCACAAGTTGATGGGTCTATTTTTAACTATGAGATTTACAATCCTGCCTTTCACACACTAATAAGACTGTTAGAGTATTGACATCATAACAAGCCTCCAATTTCAAGCTGCCCGTGACAGATGCTGTGATAAATGTTTCCGTATAAATTGATGTAGAATAAATCTCCTGGCAAACAAGACAGTCATAAACAGCTCGTTGCCTGCTGAGTGCTTATTTGCATCGAGTAGACGGGGAATTATTAAAGGCACCCTTCTGGATCTGTTCCCTCCTCATCAGGTAGACTGAAGGACAGAAACAACACGGCGACCGCGGTGTCAATCTGACTCTGGTGGCCGATCTTCAGCCCTGTTTGAGGATTCTACAGCGTGTTGTAAAAGGCTCCACATGTGCACTTCACCTGTCTGCTCTGGATAAGAGGGGAGTGTTAACAAGCTTAGCTGAGTATACATATTCATGAGACACAAGTGTCGGATGAGTGACGTTACTGTCACTGGTGCTAACACGGAGGCTTGATCATCGATAAACTCAGGAGCATGCAGTAAAGCGTCTGCCTCCAGACATCGTATGAAGCTATGGGTGCGATACCTTTACTCTCTTCTGTCTCTCGAAAGGCTCCGCGCGTGGGTTAATGTATAAAAGAGCAGGATTAAATTAGCTGAAATCACACATTGAGCCGACACGTCGCAAGGATCACTTTAAAGGGCGTTTTTAATTGAATTAAGTCGATGTGTCACATGGTCACGTCTTCAGACTTAAGGCAACAAAAGCTTAAAGAGAGAAAAAGAAAGAAAAGTGTGGGAGAGGAAAAGAGGAAGGTCCTCCTGCTTCCCTTCAGCAAAACACTGAAGCCAAAGTAACTTATTGTGATGTATTCATGTATTTAAATCATGATGATGCTGGCCAATCAATTTTCAGTTAAAAAAAAAAAACTGCTAAAGAAGTAATAACTTCAGAAATATCCAAAACAACCGTCTGCATAAAGCTGTTTGTACTTTATCTTAAAGGGGACACATTTTAGCTCTGCAATCAATTTTCTATTATTCTAATGTGTTTTTGAATCATGTTGGTAAAGTTTGTTTCATTTTAAAAATTGTAAACATATTTTAATTTAATTATCTTTCTGAGCCTCTCCTTCCTCCTGAAACCAACAAGCTGCTTTGCCATTCAAAGGTCAGAGCTTAGCCATGATTGGCTGACAGAATTTGGAGTGGCCGCTTAGCCCCTCCCCCAAGGTGTGGAGTGTCCACACTGCACTGTCACTCCAAAGTTGTAGAAACATGGCTGCTCTAGGATCGGTTATTCGGTCTTATATGTACGAGCCAGAATCACCAGGAGGTATCAGAATGGTAAACTCAAATCTTGACGACTCGACTAAACTGGTGCAAGAAGGCAGCCTGAGGTGAACGACGGTGAATGATGATTGGTCGATTTCAGCCAAAGCAAAGTTCTACGTATAAAAAACCTGCAGCTGTTCTGAACGGCCCATTTCAGAGGCGACCTTTTTAAACACGTCATTCTGGAAAAACACAGAATTATGCAGTTTTCACTTTTTCACTGAACGATAAACAACCAAACATGTGAAACCCATCAAAATATGAGAATATCCATTCAAAAGATACGGCCCCTTTAAGTGAAGTTATAAACATATTTTTATACATTCTCCCAAGTCTGTCCAAAGCATTAATACCAAAGCTTTGTCCCGGCTGCCCTTACATCTCATACAGAAGGTATATTCAGCACAACAGCATGTGTTTACTAACAGATCTGTTTTCTTCTGTCTTACCTGTGGTTAACAGGTAACGGTCGGTGTAGTTAGATTTAGGAACAAAACACATCATTATGGTGTGGGTTAACAAAAAACAGACTTTCTTCTTTCAGAAAATAGGATATAGACTTGATAAAATGTTTCTTACTCAAAGTGAAATTTTAGGAAGGGGAG
This sequence comes from Semicossyphus pulcher, assembly GCF_022749685.1. Classification (NCBI taxonomy): domain Eukaryota; kingdom Metazoa; phylum Chordata; class Actinopteri; order Labriformes; family Labridae; genus Semicossyphus; species Semicossyphus pulcher. The sequence goes on from NW_027211659.1 coordinate 27,156,405, forward strand.
TTATAGATGCATCGCACATGGGTGCCGGGCATCAGCAACGAAAGTCTGCAGGCTTTGCCTTCTTTTCTTTCCTATCTTTGGGGATTTTGTTGGTCACACAAGATACGTGTTTTTCCCCAGTTAAATTTGTTAAAAAATTAATACCTAAGACCTTTTCATAGGACATTTATACGTGCATTATAAGCTTTAAAAGGGTGGAGGAGGATTTGGGAGGATGGAAAGCTAGGTGCTCTCTGACGAAAGTAAGGTTCACATAGTCAAAGATTTACATCTATTTTGTTCCTCTAAACTGAACTATGTGTTATGTTAAACTGATAGTTATCTCCTGCACATTTCTAAACAAATCTTTATGGCCATGCCGCGTACAAAAGCCATCGTTGAGGTGAAGAGTGTGACTTTTTTTCAAAAAGAATTAAATAAAATATAAATCTGTAATGAGAGAAAATTAAATCCAAACCTGTCCCTGCTTTTGCCCACAAATGTGTCTGCCGCTGCTTCTTTATAAAGAAAATAATGCATAAAAAGGCTGGTCATGGGTGGACAGCATACGCCGCAAACTCTGGCCTAAAAGCATTCCTGTCCGTCATCATAGCACCAAATGATTTACACAGAGCTATAACACTTCCTTCCTACACACTGAATAATCAGCCCTGATGACCGCACACACACAGGTGGCCCAGGAACAAAAAGCCACTGATGACTTTACCAGTGGACCCGGCGTGAGCAGGTACCGCTGACCGCGGGACAGAACGGCCACAATGAACAGGCTAAAAATGATCCGTCACGGGGAAATGTACTGGATGCTTATTTTGGACCGTTTGTCAGGTTGCCGTTGTTCGATGTGAAAGCTTTTGGGTTTGCCACTTCCTGGTGACAAAAACTCCCATGGGGATTTCAGCTGGTGCTCTTATCTGGCCAGGCTGGGAGCAGAAACAGGAAGTGACTTCACCCCTAAAGCGGGACTGATAACATACTTCCTTGCATGCCAGCTTGTCGTACATCAGCCCTGGATTATTCCTGCTCAGGCTCTAAGAATAGAACATGTTGTCATTTCTGTTTTGGGCATCCAGGGAGGGGTGTTTGGATCAGATTGGGTGCTGGTTCATTTGAGGTCATTTTAGAGTGGAGAGAAGGGGAATTTGATGAAACAATGCTGCACAACAATGCTGCAAAACAAGGTTGTGAAACAAGGTGGCAACAATTTGAATAGCACTATTTTCCTGCCAACATATTTTACAAGGTAGCTTATTTTATAACACAAGACTTAAAAGTGAATAAAATGCAAAGTGCCTCTAACCTGTATTATTTCTAATTTCCAGCAGGGGGCGGCTCCACTGTTTGTAAAAGAAGGCTGATTGTATGCGAGCAGATGAGAAATGATCGTACTTCTCAGTTGATTTATGACCTTAGTAAACATTTTCCTAATGAGTTCATGGGCTAAATCACAAGTTTAAAGTCTTTAAAGATTTGGTCAACTCACGTCCTATTTAGAGTAAATAGACGATAAAGCAGGGAGGGCTTTAGGGCGGGGACACATTGGGGATGCCAAGTCGCTCCTATGGTTACCTGAAATAAAGCATTTGATTATAGTAAAAGATAGTCTGAGGAGCTTATCTTTCCCTTCAGTACGAGACTTAATATCACATTAACTGTGAATTATAATAATATGCGAGTCATGAGTCAATCGTTTGAAATGAACAACTCTTTTTACTGACTTGGGAGTCACGAGTCCTCATATCCACGAACTCGTTCACTGACTCACCCCTCCTACCTGCTACCAGCCACTGCAAGCTGTGAATTGGAGGCGAGACCACCGTATAAGCCTCGTCCTGCTCCCACAGTCCGGCGCCTGGAGCTCGCTCCCTGCCCTGAGCTGAAGGTCTGACTCGAATTAATGGAATCACTCACTCGCTCAGTACCCGCTCTCCCAACACGGCGGGGCACTAAAAGCACTTTTTTCTGCACACAATCATGGGAAAATGAGCGTCACAAACAATCAGAAACTGATCAGTTAGATCCAAAAACAATCAGAAGGTCTAGAAGAGCTGCGCGATTAAATGTAATCTCCATTAATGTTAGCGGACTGCTAAACCTGAAGTAAGCCGGACTGCTAAACCTGAAGTTAGCCGCAGTGCTAAACCTGAAGTTAGCCTGATCGGTTGACGGAAGTCTCTAGTGAGCATGCTCTATGGGCACTTGGGTCGGTGAGAGATTCAAGCTCTGGGTTACTGACTCAAGTGACTCAAAAACATGATTCTCTTTGGTGAGTGACTCGTACAAACTCGAGTTAGTGAAAAGAGTCGAACCTTCCATCTCTAGTGAATTATGAATGCACCTTGCTAACAAAGCTAGCACTAGCTTAAGTTCCCCAAACCGCTGTCTCTACAGCTCCATCCTCTCCTCCAAATATGGTCACTTCTGCTTCCAAAAACCAAACTCCTGGCAGTTTGTGGACTTTGATACCTGCTTAAGACAATTCACTCTTGCATGGGTCTTTTGTCTTCCAAGCACATACTAATTGCTGTTCACAGTAATAGGATAATGTATGAATATCCACAATTATGTTAAGGTAGCAATGTCATCGAGACCATGCTAAAGTACTATGTCTTTGGCACCACGGAGGTTTTATTCTTTGAGCTTTGATCTGAAAAAAATGGGAGGCAATGAAAATTAGATGGAGGGTAAATTAAGAGTAATTGAGGTACCTGAGTTTGTGTCTTTAAAGTCTACAGAACCTTGAGTGTCAAATGAACAGCGAGTAGCGGCAAATAACTAATTAATATTTAATAAACAGCCTTTTTTCAGTGTGAATGCGGCCTCTCTCGCAGCCTTTTACAAACAGGCTCTGCTGTTTGGATTTACTGGCCTTGTGTGAATGCGGCTCTTCAGTGAATTATTATGTGGCCTTTGATAAAACGGTGTCACGGCTGAGAATGAGGTGACGGTTAGAAGCACAAGTGCGCTCTATGAAAACTGAACCTCTCATGAACCACAGGAAATGATCTCTAACACGCTCTCACCATTGATAAACCCTGGGATGATTTATCGCTTTCTATGGCAGCTGGTTTCCGTGTGTCAGTGAGACAGAGAGTAAAGCAAAGATATTAAAACCATCTTTGGAAACCTGCTGTGTAAGGCATCCATGTGAATGCAGCAACCTTCATCCACGCTCATGGTTCAGGAAAATTAGCTAGAATACAGCAATACTGCAACGCTTAGCTTTGATTTCACGTGCAACTCGAACCCCGTTTCCTGCCTGAGGTTCTGTATTGTTTGGCCAGTCCATCGCTGCCATTCCTCCCAAAACAGCCTTCTTTGTTTTCATGATGTCACATTCATGGATGAGTTTACAGTCTGATGCATCTCATGCAGATGCTGAGAGGTACCTTATGCGATCACATCAGTTAGCCTGTAGTTTGTTCAGTTGCATAGACCTTGTAGAGAAAAACTTCACACATCTTGCAAGTAAACTCCAATGTCCAATTTGCATGAAACGTTTCAGTACTACAGCATTATCAGGCAAACAGTTTGGGGGGTAGGCTCACTTTGCCATACTTTGAAACCCCCTGGTCCATATTACCGAAACGTTGGCAGCAAATATATGCATTTTCTGCAAGCCCAGACTTGACTTAACAGACGGTTTCTTTATAAGCACTTGTTAAAGATGACAGAAACTGCAGCTAAAGGGTACCATAAAACCCTGAAACGGCCGCTGCACATACGCTCCCCTGCTTGTCTGTACGAGATGTCAAAGTGTGGCCTGACAGAGCGTTGGTATGAGACAACCTGGGACGAGTGTGAGTGTTTGACATTTGTAGGATTGGTGCTAAAAAATGTCCATAACTTTTTGTATGATATCAAATGAACCGTTGAATGAGGGAACATTGTGATGGGAACATGACAAGAAATAACTTTGAGGTGTCTCTTTCAGGTAAATTGTTTCGCACATGACATCACGCCCGTTTTGACAAAGAAACGACATAAAGACAAAAATACACTCACAACAAAAAGCTTCTCTACCCGGTACATGTGGGTTACATTATAAAGTGTGAATGATTTCCTGTCAGATATGTTTCAGAGTTGAGATAGATACAGTATTTTTATATCTTAAAGATATCAGTCAGAAAAATTGATTTCCGTCATTAGACTGGTGCAGAGACAGTAAAAAGCGCCCAGACTGAGTGGCAGGAATGCAGTTACAATCTGTCTCTGCAGCGGGGAATCATGCACCGGCACTCTCACCTTTGCCTCCATCTCAGGAGTGGCTGAGATCTCCATGACAACCAAAATATGAATAGCAAGAGCCTTATTGGAAGTGACACATTAATAAACTGTCGCCTCTAGAGAGACTGAAATCACACCTCAATTATTTCTGCTTCCCTCTTCCATTCCCGTCTTCCTTCGGTTCCTAATGTATTATAATGTTGGTATAGTGAGCAGAGACATTCCCTCGTGATGAATCTTCCTATTGGCAGCAGTGTGATAACAAGCACAAGTGATTGTCAGATAGTTGTTGACTTACTGAGGAAATCACAGGTTTGTTTTGGTTTTATTCAGATAGCTAGAATCAGATGTGAGAATAAAATCAGTAAAAGATAGAAAAGACCCTGACCAGCACAGATCGTGAGTGGCTTTAAAGAACTGTTTCAACAAGTCAACAAATGCATCTGTAGTAGTTATTAGGGTAGGGGGGACTGGGGGCAGTTGCAACAAGTCTTATTCCTCCAATCAGAAAATGCTAGAGTGCCTAGAGTGATGGCACTCATATTTTTGTGTATGTATTACTATGTATTTATTCATATTTGTCATACTTTACTAAACTTTCATATGAATTCATTACATTTTTTTTTAATGACTATTCTAAGTGAGGTGGTTAGCATGTGACATGGTTATCTGGGTATTTAGCTAGCTCAACGTGTTCTGTCATGGCAACAAGTTTGTTGCAATTGTCCCCAACATGTAGAAATTGAACATCTGCATAGTGACCAAGTTAGACAGATGTTCTCTGCAAAGTGCTAAATAAATGTATTAAACTATGCATAGATAAATCATAGTATATTGTAAGTTTACAATGCATACTTTAGATTACTATGCTTATTGAGATAAATTGCCGAAGGTAATGTTTAACATTTACTGTATTTGTTGCAACTGTCCCTATGTGGTAGGCCTTTGTTCAGTTCTTGAGATAAAACAAATGTAAACAATATATCATTTGAAATGATATTAAACATGGCATTTTAACAAAAGATAGGACATTTAATTCATAAAAATTGTGTTGGTCTAGGTTGACTAGTTTCTGCGTGACAACTGAGAGGAATGCAGAACGTGCTGCAACAATGCAGATATTAAATGTACAAAAGAAGGTAAAATGAGACAAAACAATCTAAGTTGAAGACATTAATAGTGTAAAAATTCAAATATATAGCTCCAGAAAAAAGTAACCACTGCAAAAATGTTTTCCTCTGGTTCTACTATTTACAGGTTTGTGTTTGTGTAAAATGAACTTTTGTTTTCTTGAAAACAACATTTCTCCTACTTCCAAATCAAATCTTCTCATTGAGGTCTTTTATTTGCAGAAAATAACGACTAAGAAAACATGTGAGATGTTTTTCAGACCTTGAATAAAGCTAAGCAAACTATTTCATGTTCATGTTTAAACAACAGAATACTAATGTTTTAACTCAGGAAGAGTTCACAGATCAATATCTGGTGAATAACCTGGTTTTTAATCACAGCTTTCATGCATCTCTGCATGCTCTCCTCCAGTCTGTCACAGTGCTGTTGGGTGTTAGGCCGCTCTTGGAGCAGCAGTCTTTGTTTGATGGCTTGTGACCATCCATCTTCCTCTTGATCACACCCAGGAGGTTTTGGGGTTCTTATCTGGATTGGGCCGGCCATGACATATAGAGAGAGATGCTGATTTAAGGAACATTTGGAGTGGCCTCTTAATTTTTTCTGGAGCTGTGAGTTCTCTATCATATAGAATAAGGCCTGGTTGGGTGGTGCACTGCAGCCACAGCTCCATCATGATGGGTGATTTATTAGTGTATGGCCTAACTTTGGCAGATGAAACAGAAAATAATTCACATTATAATACAAGGCCCAAACAAAAAGTGTTTACCTGCCTGATGTAATGAAAAGATGCAGCAGCAGTTGGATGTAAAACAACACAGACAGGCAAGGCATTTTTTTTTTTTTTACAACTCCTTTACGTTCTGTAGGTTCATTGTCCTCCACAGCATCAGCATCCCATCAAGCACAGTGTTTTATAACAAAATGTGCTTTTCCAACAAACTCTCCAACTCGATGGAGAGGACTGACCCATGTGCATCAGTGGCATTTCAGATTGAACAACAGGAATGTAAAATGCCCGTGCTGAACATGGAACTGGATGAAACCTGTTACTCTAAATGTTTTTGACTTTAGAAATTCAGCACAAACTGGAACAGAGCAGTTTCTGGCAGTTTACTGAGGTGTCTTTGAGCCTGGGGATAATTGAGTTGTTGATTTTTACAGTGAAAAAATAACAGCTCCAAATCTGACAGTTTTGTTCCAACCAATTTAAGTATGAAAAGCTTTTATACCTGCGAGTTGTTTTCATCTCGGGCTCAGGACGCTCAGCAAACTTAGAACAAATCTAACTTTGAAGTTTTTGTCTTCACGTGTCACAAAATCTGTTGAGCTTTTTACTGATTTTTTTTTTAATCATCTTTGAAGTCAAGTTAATGTGCAACTTTGCTTAATCGTACCTCTTGAGATGCATTAGTGTCAAACAGACTGCAATAAGATTCTCACTGAAAGCTCAGGTCTGTTCTGACCTAATCTCTATTTACAGATTCTACAAAGAAAAGTTGAGTCGGTACGCAGGGACGTGGAGTTTTGGGAAGGCAAGTGTTCTGGGTTCTGTTTGAACTACACTTGTAGTCCGAGTGATACTAACCAATCATGTATCAGCAGGCTGTGGTGTATGCAGGAAAAATAATCCATCTACATGCTAACAGCTAACAATCTGTTCTAGATTTAAAATTCAACTTAAGATAAATTCCCTTGACGCTGTGTCACGAAAGCCATTCAGGGTTCAGATTTCCCGACTTCCTCGAATGCATCAGAAATTATCGATTCAACCTCCGTTCAACAAACAAGCATTTTAAAAGTTTTCTTCTCCTGACAAAGCTTCATTTTACTTGTTACTAATCAGCATCATGATGTTGTGCTTGAACACTACATATCACATTCACCCATTCACACACACATTCACACATTTATGGCAGAGGCTGCTACGTAAAGTGCCTAACTGTCAATCAGTTATCACATTCATACCCGTTGGCTATGCCCTTGCCGAAGGGCATGTAGCCTGAGGGAGCTGGGGATCGAACCTCCAACTTTCCGATTGAAAGACGACCGACTCTACCACTGATCCATAGCCGCCAGCCGCAAAGGTAAGACCCGAAGTCTATCCAAAGTAAAAACAGTTTCAGACTGTAGCCGATGGGATCTGAGATTGGCTCTGACTCAACCTGAGTGTGAGCAATAGTTGTGCTCTTCACTTCTCCAATTAAGACATTTAATACTGATTTCCTTTGGAGAGGTCTGAGCCAGAACAACCTCTCCTGCACTGGGGTGAAGTATGAATTTATTTTGTCAAGCAGTTGTTTTAGTCTTAACAGTTGAAACCAACAAGAATTCCTTGGCGTATCCATAAGTGACATAACTTGATGAAACGACGCAAAAGACATTTAACGATGAAAAGACAAGAGAGGGAAGTTAACTACGGAGAAGAGGCGTCTACTGAGGGTGATGTCCAATTTATTGTTCTTTTATTTTATTTAAATAAAGTTATCTTTGCACAGACACAGCCAGTAGAAATGTCTTTCAGAGGGACTCTTATACTGTGAGGACATCTCAGAGCCCTTTTTCACTTGTACTTCAATAAGAGGTTGAATCAGTGCTTCTACTCTTACCACAGTTTTTTTTTATTCTCTGTACTTCTACTTGAGTAACAGATGTGTGTACTTTTTCAAAGATTTTTGCCGGATATTAGAATTTTCAGTTGTTTCATCTTAAGTGTCCGACTCTTGAGACCTGACAGATGTAGCTCCAGCACTCTGACGGTTGACGGTACAATTAATAGCAACATTGTGTGTGAACAATACTTGACAAACATGGCGGCGGTATAAAAGCAGGAAGCTGGCATGGCGAGCTAAGGTAAACACCAGTGATGTTTCCCTCTGTGCTCCTGACATGGCTGCATTGTTCTCAGTGCATTAGCTGCGGCTCTGACGGACGGGACTTCTGTGCTACACTCACTTTTCCTGAAATGTATGAGAGTAGAGGCAGTAATAACAGCCGCTTCCACATAATGGTGTATAGAGACAGGTTTCCCAGAGAATGGGGAGCTGTATCCTTTCTCATCTTGTGCACACAGCAGCTCTGCATTCTAACACAGGAAGCAACCTAATTGTTTTTAATATAATTGTAATATAAAGACGGGTCCATGTGGGAATTACATTACAGAGTGACTCACAGAGGTGAAAACAAAAGCAGCATATGTGCTTAAAAGCATTAGTGAGTGAAATAAAGAAGTTGTAAGTAAGTTGTAAGAAATATATTTTTAAAATATCTTTATGCATGAAGAATTGTTTCAGACTTTTATGAGGTTCTTGCTGTTATTGAGACATGTTGCTCCAAACATGCAATGTATTTATTAAACAGGTGGTTGATGCTGGAATCACACTTCCATGTAATTTTATCACACGTATGCAACATGCACCCCTCCTCTTAATGTGCATGCATATAATATGTGCATTTTTTTTTCAGGTGGCTTCATGTTATTGTGGAAAAACATCTTTTGTGCATACTCCCGCTATAAGATAGATCCTTTTGTTTCGGGATTATTTTTTTTATCAAACCAGAAACCTCTTACATCGCTCTTTTCAAAGCCACCAGACTCCTTTGAGAAAAACTATAATTTTACTTCACAAAACACAGGAGTTGCTGGTCTACATTGATTGGATATATTCTGTATATATTATATAAATATATATTCTATATATATTTAAAACCTCAAAGTCACTCAACAACACAAACATCTTAACCGATAAAGGCAGCAGTATAGCAGCGACTCCAGTGTTCTGAAAGCTAAAATAGCTGGTTTTCTCAATGGAGTCTGGTGGCTCTGAAGGATGTGATGAAACATTTGATTCTGGTTGGATTGTTGGTGTTAATGTGTGATGTTAATGTTTTAATTAAAGTGTTTAAAAGTTAGGATCCAACTGAATATTTGGTTGACACATAAATATTGTAGTCAACGTATCAATGTTGAGATCACGGTTGCTACGTCCTCTGCTTTTATAAAGTCTTTGCTTCGTAGCCATCTTATGAGCAGCTGATTGGCAACACATCAGTGATAACAACTCAATAGGTCAACATTTATTTACTAATGGTGAATTCATGAGATTATTTCTGCCAAAGAATATTATCCTTCGGGCAAGAAATCAGTGAATCATTGTTTGTATTAATTAAAAATCCAATCAAACTTCCATTATTGCCATCGTTTAATTTGGTATAAATCATTAAATGTCAAATAAATAATCCATCTCCAATTGGTTTTTAATGGTTGCTATCTCATTTTGGAGTAAAGCCACTGAAACGGACACATTTCAGTTTCCAAGAGGGAACAGTGAACAGTTTGGTTTTGGATGGAACAAAATCCAGCTGACTTCATCGCCCTGTAGTGTGTGATGGTTTGCACCATTTTGTCCTGACTTTGTAAAACTGTGGTGGCATCATTGTTCAAAGGGAACTTGGTAGCGGTGGCTTAGAGTTGGAGAAAGATATATATGTGTGTGTGTGTGTGTGTGTGTGTGTGTGTGTGTGTCCCTCCTGGGGCCCTCTAGAAGCTCCGTATGTACACAGATGTTTTAAATCCTCTGCCTGCAAAGGTATGTAACAAACATGACAGCACACACGTTGAGTGCAAACAGGCAACCGTTCACACACGGATAAATACCATGTGAACATGCACACACTGTCTTTACCACACTGTTATTCAAACAAATATGTCATCATGAAGACATTAATGTGTTAGCCTGTTAATGCTGCTTGCTGGAGGCCTCTGCCTTAACTTCGATCCCCTAATTTGCTACTTCAGAATGATCCTTTCAGACTGCTGGATCTGGTGAGTCAACATCTGCAGGTCTGGGCTTCTACGTAGTCGAGGGGGAAGCAATTCATTTTCTTTCCAAAACACAAAGTTGTAGGCGACATACCGGAAAGCTCATAACTTTAATTTCATCTGACAGCGATTGTATTGATTGTACTTTGTTTTCACAGTAAATGAACAAATTCCCAAAAATTTATTTGGGCCAAAATATTAAATATTGAAGTATTAAAATATTCAATAAGTAAGTTTGTGGTGTGCAACAAACAAGTTGTTATTTTGAGTTAAGATGTATGTGTTGTAACATATTAACTGTATAATAAAAGTACAATATAATACAATTTTTATAATCAAAAATATAACACATACAGATACCAGCGTAGTAACCAAGTCCTCTTTGCTCGAGTCCCAAAAGTAATTAAAGTAGTCTCAAGCAAGTCTCGAGTCATTTTGTTCTTGGGCAAGTCAAGTCAAGTCAAGTCGAGGCCTTAGTTAAGGCAAGTCAAGTCCCAAGTCAAGTCTTTTTTTTTCACCCAAGATCCAGCACTCTTACCTGTAGTATCCGGTCTGTATAGACAAGGTGTTAGTAGCTCATCTAACAATGATATTATTGGCCAATTTATATAACCTGTTCAAAAAGTATGACAATGAATTGTATCTGTATTATCTTGGCACAGACGCAGCCATTTGATGTTGCGTGTTGCCATAGTGAAGAGTTTGACTGACAGCCAGTCATCCAATCATGACAATCACGTATCGGGGAGTTTTTTAAGTAGTCTGATCATGATTCCCAGTTTGCGCTGCGTACATACATGATAGTGAGACAGAAACGTGAAAACATTGAATTATAACATTTTATATTTAACAGCTAACATTCAAACTTATGAACACACGCAAGTCATCCAAGTCATCATGCCTCAAGTCACCAAGTCTCAAGTCCTGACCCGGGGAGAGTCTTGGACACTGTACGCTGCATGTTGCATCTGTAAAGTAAGCCTTGTCATAAGACTAGTTTTGCTTTAGGTGTTATCTAACCTACTGATCATGTTTTCAAAGGCCACGGTCTCTGTCAAGAGTTTAAGCCAGTCTGTAATATCTGCCATATGTGGACTCCACTTGCCACTACAATGTGTAATTACCGGTCCTGATAATTGCATTAGGACAAAGAGATTTGTCCCCCAACAGACAAACTTACAGGTTTCTGTTAGAGGCTGTCTTCGAGGCTTTTAGTGCCACCCTCCAAAAGGGCAGTAACATGTGGACGTTTCCTGTGATCCGTGGTTAATGTATGCTTCAGTCAGAAACTCTCTCATCATTTTGCAGAAATTGAAAAGTTATGCTTGGCTCTGATGGCTCCACTCTGTAGATGCTCCTTAGATTAGCTGAGCCGCACTCTTATCCAACAATGGGTATACGAGAGTAGCAGGGATCAGTTAGGAGCAAAATTGTATTCAAATAGACTGCTTTGTTGTGAGAATGTGCTGTGATATAATGTAAAATTGAATAGTATATTTTTATAAGAGTAGTACTATAAGCACGGAAGTCAACATGTAATTAATTAATTAATGTAAGTCATTACAAGAGGGGTGAGAGTATATAAGTAGTCTAACAATGAACCAAACTGCAGCACATTTTGCCAAACTACATAGCAGACAGGAAATGAATCCACAGGCAAGCAAGCACTGTCTGCTGAACGGCCTGACAAAGCTGGTCAGCTCCAACGTCTCCATTTGGTGTCTTTGAAGGTCTCTATTGGGAGAAGTTCAGAAGTGTCCAGGGCAGTGAGTTTTTACAGGATCTGCTATCAGCAGCAGCTAAAGGTTTGTGGAGCTGAACAGTCTCAGCAGGCAGTGCATACAGTCGGTCAGAAACCCCCCCACAGAGCTAGCTAACAAGCTACACTTGTTCACTGTACACGGTACTCAAGTAAGGTTGTGTCCATCCATTGTGATAGCTGGCAGTTGGTCTAATATCTATAAAAGTCAAGTAGGAAGGAGAGGATCTTGTTCTTGTCAGACTCTGACTCTTTTGTCAGAAAAAAAAAAGATATAAAAAAAAGATATAAAAAAAAACAACCTGTCACTTTCATGTGACAGGTTGTGTTTTATTCCAAAGATATCACTGAAACCTGGACGATGGGGAAAACTTGCTTCGGCTGACTTTTTGCATGAAAAGTGTTATTCAATCTGACAAGTCGTTGACCTTTTGAGAGGAAACCAAACAACTTGGATGACAATGACGTCCCCTTGGCAACCAGCAGAACACAAAGCGTCCCTGCACTCTTTGTGATTGGTAATTGAACTGAATGCAGGGAATGAGTTAAAAAACAGAACGACTGGAGCTGCTTTTTGCTCGGTCTATTCTCTTGATTGGTCCTTGCGCATTGTGTTTTGAGACATCATAATCAGAATGGCATAGAGGGACAATCTGTGGGTCTGTGCGATGCAAGTAAACATTCTTGTTAAGATGTACTTCAGCTCATGACTCATCCTCTTGCCGTTCGCCACCAAAATAGCTCCTCAGGTATCATCCTTTCAATACCAGGGGGCCTGAATGTCTCATTTATTTACTTTAAGCATGCTAATCAAGCATGGTAACACATCACAGTCGCCATGGAAATAAGGTCTACATTCATATTCCATCCACCAAAGAGATCAGAAGTGTCGAACAGACTCTACACCCCCCCAGTGCCACACTTGCGTCATGTCTTTACTTTGCTTTTAATCCCCTCCTAGCTATAGCATTTGGCTCCTAGCTACACTTCCTCTGCAGCGTCTGCTAACATCAGAGCCTCGGGATTAGCAGAGGTGCTAGACAGGAGCCAAAAACAAATCCTCTCACACACCTAGCTGTCTCTTTTCTTCCTGTCATCATCAAACACATCCAGAGTGCCAGCATGGCCCTCCGGATATTGTGCTAGTGTGCAGGTACATTCACCGACGCACTGCTGATGGGTAAAAGCACCTTATTACCGGTGTAAGGTTTGTTGAAAGGTGTTGAACCAGTCAATGTGAGATGAAATGAGGAACTGTCTTGTTATAGCATCTTTACTTGTGGCAATGTGAGGATGAAGTTTTTGAAGTTTTTAGGGATTTTACCGTCTTCCCAAAGGTGGTGACAAAGTAAAGAAACAACCTGAATAATTGAGTCCAATCCAGATGCTCCCACACAGGCGCACTGCATGCTACAATTAAGTAATTAACATCCAGTCCTACTCCGTTGCATGTTTAAAAATGCCGAAGACGCCCAGTCGAATCTGATTTTATATCAAGACAGCAAGAGAAAGGATCTGCATGACTATGAGAGAGGGTTTATTTTAGGGGCAGGGATTGCTGGAGAGTAAGTCTCAAAGTTTTCTCAGCTGGCGAGTGTTTCTATATGAACAGTGACTTAAGTTTTATCTGCTGTTTGATCATGGGGAAAGACTTAGGGGTCTGGAATTGTGGTTGACAGCGCACATTGGGTGACTGCAATGCTTGTGCAGTAGTGCCTCATGCAAGGAAAAACAGAAGAGCAACTTTTCCTCAAGTGATGGAGCATTTCAGAACATGACGTGATGAGACTGTCAGCAAGAAGTCTATTGCAATATTCATAGAGACGGATATCATATTATATATTAGCCTGGGGCCAATCAATCAATCTGGATCTCTTGCACACTGTCTTCTGTGCAAAGACAAGGGGTGCTGTGGGGGGCACTGAGCTGGCATGGTTTGGGTCTACTTGTATCCTTTGTGGAAAGTGTCAATGCATGGTTGTACTGAGAGATAATCTTTATCTTCAGCATGAGGGATGACTGAAAAGAATGAAAATTATGTGTGCCCTTTGGCCTTCACTGTTACCAGATCTCCACTACGGTTAACACAGATGGGAGGCTGAAGTGTGAGACACCTCTCTCCACAACCACCATCAAAACACCCACTTAGGTATAAACTTTCAGAGGAATGGTGTTTATGTTTTCAGTAGTGTTCTAAAGGCTCAAACAAAGCCAAGGCCCGTTTCAGCTGTTCTCTGCCCTCATAGGGAGTCATGCCAACCTCCCCATCCCCGGTGACAATGACGACCTGGCATCTCACAGAGGCCGAGCATAAAAGGATCGGTTTATATCGTCATTAATTCCTTTCAGATTTCATTGTTCAGGATCATGTCTCTGGTACTTCTCTCTGATCTGTGGTTTGGTGAAAGAAGTACTTATTGAACGAGGTACCAGAACACTGCTGAGTGGCTGTTATCCACCAAATTAATAATGTGAACCACAGTGATACACTTGACGAGTAAGTATATTGAAATAAGTCAATAGTGTCTGCCTGCTTTTAGCAGAAAGTCTCTCAGGTATCATCATCGCTGACCTTCAGTGAACCTCTGCAAATCAAGAGCTATTGAGCTCGGCATTGCTCATGAAATGAAACAGATCACCATTACAGAGTATTCACATGGTAATTCAGCTGAAAAACATGGAGTTACACATGGTGGGGGATCCTATGACTGTTTACTCATGCAATCAGACTCATACTGTTCACAATCAGGCCCATTCTATCAATCAGAGCAATATTTGACACTTAGCATTAGCATTTGGACGCTGCCAAACCACAGAACATTTCCTATGTCGAGTTTCACCTGGAGGCTGAAAATCTGAAAGCTTGTTCTACATGTGCGGTGTAAATATTGTTTGTTAATAGAAACACAGAGCAGTGCGGCAATGTGGGATCTCCATCCCCCAAAATATGCAACCAAAAATATATATTCCAAATATGACAAGAGCAACAATGTGGAACAAAAAGAAATGTGACATGTATGAAGAATCACAGCTTCAGCGTACGCCATTTCTCTGTTTCTTTTTTGGCAGTAATATGAAGTGACAGGCAGATAAACCCACGTGAAACTGTTGCTGTGTGAATATTTACTTTATTCCAAGGGCAATGCCGCTTGATAATGACAATATTTACAGGTTGAATTTTAAAAAGGCTACAATATAAAGTGTGTTTTTTTGTCGAGGGGAAGAACAACAACTATAATAAATTAGTTTAGATACATTTGCAGTTTATGCTCACAGCAACCTTTTTATCATACAGGTACAACTGCCTCTCTCAGTATAGCGTTAAGAAATTAAGGTTAACAAAAGGACACCTAGACTCATTGCACATGAATCATTTGCATTCTGCCACCCTGCAGTTAGCCTTAATGATGGAAAAGGTTTTCATTCCTGGCTCACGCTTGCAGAAACAGTAGTGATGAAGTGGTTGAAACTTTAGCTGTTGTCTAACATACCTAAATCATAAATAAATATGTTGATCAATCAGGACAGAATGATACGATAATGATTTTTCAGTTTTCCTATCCTTATACAGTTTGCAGCCTGGAACACAGCAGTACAATATTATAACAGAGCTTCCCACCCGAAGCATGACTGTGCTGCCGTGTGTTTCTGGTGAGTGGCAGAGAAAGGTTGAGCTAAGAGATGACAACAATCTCCACAACACTCTCTTGTGAACTTATCCTACAGCTGTAGTCAGGAAGTGCACGCTCATTTTTTGTTTGGATGCATTCAAGATCTAACGTACTCTTGCTGCTTTCTGCAAAGTTGCCTACCCCAGCTTTAAGTTTATCTTGTTTCTTCAGTGTGACCTTTGTTTTCACTGTGTGACGGAGGCGACTTGAAATGTAGCAAAGTGCTTAGAAAGATAATTACAGCACCTGTGTGGAGCTTTCATGTTCGTGTAGATGTATGTGCTTATACATCACTTTTATCCTTTTGACATCTCTCACGCAATCCCACAACCCTTCATCTCACCCCCAGTACCAACCTCTTTTTCTTTGCCCCGCCCCGTCTGGAGATGAGGCTCATATCTGAAGACAGTAAGACGCTCAGGCACGTGCAGGGCAGATGCCGGGGCTCAGACTTCAGATTCAGTGAGAGATGTCTGCAGAACAGAGGAAAGAAAAAACATTAAAGACTCACATCAGCATGCAAAAATTCTGTGATAATGCTTACATACTGATGTTTACCAGCTTCACCATCTTTGTTAAGCATGTTCGAACGCTAACATTTGCTGATATCGCTAAACACAGAGTGCATTTGAGGCTGATGGGGAAGTCATCAGTCCAAATAAGGTGTTTGGTCATATAAGAACATTTTGGAGAAACTTTTTTCAAATGTTATGCTGGATACAAAGACCTTGAATAACTGCAGCATACCACACCTGTTGAATTTTAGGATGTTTCTCAGAAAATAAAACACAAGGCAACCGCCTGGTGGCCCCCGGGTCTGAATTTCAAAGAGTACATATAATTCATCCAGTGACGTGTATACAAAAATTCATGGTCAACCAGCGAATAGTTGTTGAAGTTTGTGTTATGGACGTGATGGATAAATCAATGACTAGGACTACAGCTGTCTCTGGTCTCCTGGCTGAAAACCCTGTGTGTGTCTGACCCGTCCATCGCCCCCGTCCCCCTCCCAAAGTGGACTTTATCACTCTTTATTCGAAGCCTTCTAATTTTCTATTTGCAGCGTAGTCGCCTCTGAGTACTCCTTCAATTACTACCCACAGTGACCACTGTGTAACTCAGTGGAAGCACTCAGTGATTCACTGCCTTGCTGAAGGGCAAGAATAAAGGATTTACTGAAGGTGTGAAGAGTGTTATTCATTCACTTTCCCTTCTTTCCAGCACTTTGGGTGATTCATTGACAAATCCTGCAGCGGCTTATAATTTAGTAACTGTGGCGAATTCAAAAAGCACGAGCGTACAGGATGTCTCACATCAGCAGCACATAAAAGAAACATAACATGATTTATGTTTCCTCTGAATTTCTCGCTTTTAAAAGTGATCACATGATCAAATGTCTGTCAGTGTTTCAGGATCAGTGTGTTTGACCATGTCCGTTTGAGGTATATTTGAGTGTTATTCTTCTCGGTACAGTTTCTTATTAAGTCACAATAACGGCCAGATAGTGATCAGTGGATTATTATTGATTAAGATTGCCACAGTGGGGACATCATCCTGTAGATTACAGGTTTCTTGGTGTTATTTTTGAGCATGAATTGTGTGTCGAGCCACAGATGAAGAAGGTTGTTCAGTCCTGTTTCTACCGCCTCAGAAACAAAGCAAAGGTCAAGTCTCTCATCTCAGCCAAAGATCTGGAGAAACTCATCCATACTTTTATTTCCTCACATCTTGACTACCGCGACTCACTTTACACCTGTCTCAATGAAAAGTCCATCCACCGCCTACAGACAGTCCAAAGTGCTGCAGCCAGGCTTTTAACTGGGACAAACAAATGTGCCCATTATTATTCTAGCTTCTCACACTGGCCGCCTGTTGATTTTAGGATTAAGATTCTTTTAATGACGTTTAAGGCCAGACGTGGACTAGCTTCTCCCTATATTTCTGACCTTTTGTCCCCTTATGAGCTGGTACGCAGTCTGAGATCCTCTGGTGCTTCGCTGGCCATTCCAAGGCTGAAAACAAAGGGTGACCCCCGGACTCTGGAACAGCCTGTCAGAGGAGATCAGACTTGCAGAGTCAGTCCCTCTTTTCATCTCTCTGCTAAAGACAAAGCTTTTCAAAAAAGCTTTTACTCTGTGATGTTGTTTTAATTCATTTTATTGCCTTGTTTATGCTGTTTTATCTATCTTGTTTTTATCATTACTTTTATCTGCTTTTATTGCTTTTGTTGTCTGTTGTGAAGCACTTTGTTACCTGTATTGAAAAGTGCTATGCAAATAAAGTATTATCATTATTATTATTATTATTATTATTTCGTTAGCTTAAAAAAGGCACCCTCTTAGATCAGGGGTTCTCAAACTTTTTGGGGCCAGGGACCCCTTACAGGGGAGAACATTTTCCAAGGACCCCCTCCTAATTATAACACCGATTAAGCATATGCTTACTACATTTGCACTCTTAGATGCCATTGGAAGACAGCCACAACCCAAAACAGCACATGCACTGCTCATATCCCTCCGCTGGCTCCCGGTCGGCGCTCGCATCAAATTCAAACCCTGTTGCTCGCTTACAAAACAGCAACAAAAGCGGCTCCTGCCGACCTGAACGCCCTCCTCCAGGTCTACACTCCGTCCCGCCCACTACGCTCTGCCAATGAAAGGCGCCTGGTACTCCCATCACAACAGGGCCCTAAGTCTCTAACTAGACTCTCCTCCTCAGTCGTCCTCCGGTGGTGGAACGAGCTACCAAACTCCACTCGGTCCACAGAGTCCCTTTCACCTTTAAGAAGAAGCTAAAGACCCAGCTCTTTATGACCTCTGACCATAATGAGATTGATGTTATTGATGATGATGACATCGAGTATGTGGTTTACGCTGACTAGGATGTTCATGATGATGATGACGACTATACTGACTATATCTTGTTGATGTTGCTGATGATGATTATTTTTTTTTTTTTCTAAACGCCCTATACACTGCCTGTCAGCACCAGTGTCCGATCGCACTTGAAGCTGTTTGTTGGCTCTTACTGACTTCGTTCCCTCCTGTCTCGATCGTTGCTTGTGTTGTATTAACTCTCAGACGTACGTCGCTTTGGACAAAAGCGTCTGCTAAATGAATGAAATGAATGAATGACCTATATGAAATTGTACATGTGATTCATGACAGATTGACGTGATGTATCACAATCAGATCACTTTCTATTGGTCCAAAGCTAACGTGGGTGGGAGAAATGGACACAATATGCTTGTTTCATTGGCGCAAATGGTCCTCATCTGTAGATGTGCAGTTTTTGATTATACAGCACAATTTTATTATTTATTATAAATTTATTATAATTATTTTGTGGACCGTCAGGGGTCCTAGGACCCTACTTTGAGAACCACTGTCTTAGACTACACAGCTGAAACAGTCTATAGCAACAGTAAACACTGTAGCCTTCTAAAAATTTGACTAATCTGTTCAAATCTACATGAAGCAAAACATTTCCACCGACGGTGTAGTGGGACGAGCCGCACAGGACCGCACAGTAGCACCTCTTTAACAGCTCCACACCTCATACCAGAACCGTTTGTGTTTTTTATCCTGTCTTGCTTTTCCTGCTTTTTCTTTCTTTTCTTTTATACCACAGAAAAGAGGTTGAATTAAAAGTTGCAAACTTGTTAGCTTGGTATGAATGGACGTGCTCCTCCAGAGACTACGACCAGAACATGCATCCTTAGAAACAGTCTGTAGGCACCCTTTGTTTTACAGTAATAAAAGCCATTATACCACCATCAGTTAGACATGACGTACACCTTTGAACGTAACAAACCTGTTATGATAATGCTTGTCCTGAAATATGATTTATATTTGTACTAAGAAAAATGACATCTGTGAACACTTTTTAAGCCATAAAGATTTTTCTAAACCACACTCTGACAAGTTAATACAATATGTGACAGTTGTTATGGCCTCACTATCAGTTGTTTTGTGTCTGTTTCTGTGACCTCTGTGATGCAGCTGACCTCAGATATAAACAGAGAGACGACCATACAGACAAACAGAGACAGAGGAGGAGAGACGGGTCATTCTGCTTTCACAGCCCAGACAGGAAGAGAGACACTGTGGTCCAGAAAGCAGAACAGCAAGGGCCAAGCTCTAACCACCCACTCTCCACATGCCGGCTACTGGCTGTGAAAAAGTCAATCTGTTCACCTCGGGCCACCGGAGCAGCAAGACGGACGCAGAGAGAGAAATTAAAGCTGCACGAGGAGAATCAAGAAAGCATAGATTCATCCTGTGTGCACAAATAAAACTATTTTGTCATTACGGTAACTTCTTTTGACAAATCTTATTCATCTCATTGGAAACGCACACTTGCATGGTGGTAGTGTTTCTCTGCTTGGCTTCAGAAATTGTGGAAGCAAATCATCTCAGGAAGTGAGCACTGTAGCCAATCCATCTGGCAATCACAAGACCATGAAACAGACATTACAGAATTTTGGTGCAGGGCAGTCATGATTAATTACATTCCTGTGTGTGTATATTATTTTGGATGTGGTCACGGCTACATAATTAAATGCATGAAGCAGGTTACGTTAACAAGACATAACAAAACACTACATTTCCCGTCCTCTGAGTCTGGGGTTTCGAAAGTATGACACTGTGGGTCTCAGCTCCTCCACTGCTTTCAATAATGGGGGATGTAAACAGGAAGTATAATGTTGCCATTGAGTCTAACCCCTGACACCCTGTTACCTGTCCTGTACCCCCGCAGGGAAGCATACCTCACAGTCTGAAAATCTCTGCGCTAAGCAAAGGGTTGCCAGGGTCGACGCTATTAGCACGCTAAGGTCACATGTGCTGTTTGTTCACCCTTTGGAGTTGGCCGTTCAGATTACAGGATGTAGAACTTGTGCATGATGGTGAGTGATGGTGACAGTTTAGACAATAATAGTATAATATTGGGTAACACTTGTAAGCGTTAGTTAATAGGTAATAAGACCCTTATCATTCCTTCGATGCTTATTTACATTCAATATATGGTAATAAGACAATTGTGTTAATAACAATATCATAATAATTAATTATAAGACATTTATAAACACTACAACATAATGGGGGGGGGGGACACTTAGACTATCACTAAGTGCATAATAAAGGATTTATTAACCTAATAAGACACTGTTCTTGCTTTAGATCTAGAAGCTGCAAAATGGCAGAATTAGCTGTTCATAAGCACATAGTTAATTGCTAATTACTGCATAATAAAGTATGTATTAAGCTTAGTAAAGGCTTAACAAAGGCACAATAGGTAAGAAACTTATAAGGCTTTTATTAAGGCTCTTCAGCTGTCTATAAAGTTTATTTTGAGTGCTTATAAATGTCTTATAATCTAACAATAAACATGATTATGATACTATTATTAACACTAAAATGGTCTTATTAACATATATGCTATGTTAATAAGCATCTTATAAGGACTTAAAAGGTTCTTATCACCTAATAGGTGATGCTAATGCTTATTACAAGGACCTTAATATAAAGCGTTACCTAATATGGGTACATGATAAATTACTGTGTGTTACTTGAAAGGCATTGCTTGTAGTGAGAAGCAAGAAATAAAAATAGACCAGGTTATGTAGTTCAACACATCTTTGAAGAGTGTTTTATCTGGTTTCATTTCACTGTTATGGTGAAACAGGATAACCAAGGTGGTTGGATAACCAAGCATTTGCCAACCCCTCACTCATATCCAGCTCTGCCAATCCTCTAAATATGGTCACTTCAAACCAACGTGGGGATAAGATAAGATAAGATAATACTTCATTTATCCCAAGATAGGAAACTCTGGGTAGCCTAAATACCAAATTTAAGGCTTCAGAACTGCAGCCCATACTACATCCACTTCTCATCTACAGTCTGTGCTAAAGAGTAAGATTACTTTAAAACATGTGGAGACCAAAAAAGATAAAAGGAGAAAGAATATTGAGATTCAGATTCTTCCTGACCAGAACATTGGCTGCACATGAATGCTAATGTTGCCCTTTGTCTGCTAGCTGTAAGAACAGGTTCTCGTTTGTGGACATGTTTGCTGCTTCAAAGGTATAAAGTGAATAGAAAATATGATCAGGTTTTTGCTCAACACCTGTTCCTAGCTTTGGTGAGGGGTTGAGAGTGCGTTTAAAGGACTTAGACCAGTAAAGTGTTTCTAAAGTCCTGGCTGCGGCTCGGCGGCCTTGGAAAGCAAAGTCACTGTTGTTGTGTTGCACCGTCTGAACCCACTCCAAACAGCACTTACGCTCACTCAGGACAATATCTTGGTGTAGTACAATTAGTTCATTATAATTTACCCTTATCCCAAAACACAGAACATGTAGGTCAAAAGCCGTTGAGAGGTTTTAACTCTTAAATATTTTTATGGTGGGTAATCATCGCTGTCATAAATACAGCAGAGTCCACTCTTATTTATGTTCTCCTGAGTGGGCCTTAATGGAGTTGGCAGAGTCTGCAGCTATTATGCTCATGATTTAGTTAAGTGTTGGGTGAGTTTTATGGCTTTAATTCAGCAGCAATAAGATCATTTCTCAGAGTGTTACCATTAATACTACTACTTATGATACTAGGTGGGTTTCAGGTCTTTTAACTCTCCTGATAAAAGATCTTTTTTTTTTCCAGTTTTCACCCCAGATTTCCTCAATTATGTTAATTTGTGAATAACCAGCTCAGTCAGCTTTCATGGGTTTTGCTCATGATTAATAAATCTGCCTGGTTTTTATCTTACTTAACAATATTCAGTAGCACCTAGAAAAAAGGACAATAGACAGCAAAAGGAAAATTAAATGCACTTTTTGTGTAGACCCAGATACTGCAGCATTTACTGCCTCTCTTCCACCTCTTTTGACCCATTCTGCCCAGAACGTACGTGCAGCATGAATCATTGAGAAGCAGTGGGCTGTATTCTGTCTTTTGTGTCTGCAAGTCGTGCCTCTCACCTCATAGTGTCAGGTTTGAACCTGCAGTCCTCTGTGGACAAGTTAACCATAATAATGTGCAAACTCCAGTTGGACTTTGAAAATAAAGTGCTCAAATTGACTTCACTAAGCCCCTCCCTTAAACAGCCACTGTCCAATCCTACGTTAGCAACCGTAACTAGGCCTGGCAAGCTTTCAGAACAAGGAGAAATGCCGAAACAGTGTGCATGTTGAATCTGCAAGTCCGAAAGCAAGTTCAGAGGTGAATTTTGTCATATTTTTTGCATTTCCGGAGCCAAAAACTCGAGAGGAGAGACTTCGGACATGGATTATAAATCATGGAAGACCTCACTCGCAGCTTAGATCAACATCAAGTACTTTGTTTGCTCCAAGGTAAGATGCTAACTAACTTGGCTAAGTTAGCATGTTAGCAAACAAAGACGGAATAATGAATATTAATTTTAAATTAATCCAGATCCAGTGTATGGATCAGGCCCACGATATGCGAGCAATATCGTGACGCTCTTTTAACAGAATGAAAAAGTGGGATACTTTAGTTTTGTTAGAAATGAGCTAAAACATTTTAGATAATGAAAGTTACAGCGAGTCATAACTAAAAAACAGCTGACAGATTATATTCTGGATGTAGCTTTCAAATGCGTGTTCTTTCCTTTTTCTTTTCTTTTTGTTCGTTCTCTTTCTTTCTGATATTTGGGAACTATTTCTCCAGAAATGTTCTGTTATTTCCCTGGGAACATCTCCCACTGTTAAAGATGAAAACACCATAATATTTACATGCTGGTTCGAAAGCTTGACAGGCGTAGCAACAGAAACTAAGGGGGGTGGGACTTAGCAAAAGGTCAATTGGCAAAAACAAAAGATGTTAGGTTAAGGTCCTTTACGTTTACATTATTGTTAGGTTTAGAGAAGAGATCACAGTTTGGGCTTAAGTAACTAGCGTACGTACCATACGTAATAAATGAAGCACTCAACTTGAAATAAATCAGCATTGACCAGTCAATGTAGTCAGTGACATAGCAGAACTTGTTAAACACAGCACACTAAAGAAAACCTTTAACATGCTTTCATCAATCTAAAATCACAGAAAACGCTGTAAACATTATCTTAAGCCTGGCCCACACTATAAGATGTTCAGAACGATATAGATGATGGTAATGATCGATTGAACAGTTTTGTTCCTGTAGTGTGTGGAGAGCAACGATGTGACCCAAACAGCACACCACACACTGACAGGTTCATTCACCAACAACCAGAGTCCGACTCTCACAGCTGGAAATCTCACTAAATCTCTGTCAGTCAAACGAGACTTTAGAGTAAACAAACATGGCAGACGACGGGCAGGAAGAGTTGGTGATGATAGTTTTTGACTTTTAACTGAAAATTCAGGAAGAAAAAAGAACAAACTGTGGATGAAGTGGTGGAGACGGCGTGAACACGGGCTGGACATGTTACTTTATGCTTCACTTTGCTTTTGCTGTCATGGCTGCGGCTGTTGTGCTTCGTCCTTCAGTCAGCTTGCTTCACAATCGGCTTTCGTTTGGTTCCACGTGACGATCCACAGAGTGCGTGCTCGGCTGTCATCGGGGTAAATATTGAGCATATTGAATGATTTGAAATCCGGTGCAGCCATGACGTTCTTCTGAGCAGATCAGGGGAAGTAAAATCACCCTTGACATCCCTCACACCACAGGAACATCTGGAGAGATCATCTTTAGAACCATCAACAAATCGGGACCTTGCTTACTTTAGTCAGAAGGAGGGAATCAGGCCCAAAATCGCCTTGATATCTTAAAGTGTGTTTCTCTTTTTTGCCTTGGGTTAAAGACTCTATTCTCCCTCCTGATACAGTGAAGGTTAGACTGCCATGCATTTGACCTGAGAGAAAACATCTCCTGCTTTACTGTATCTGCAAATCCTTGGGAATTCTCAGGGCAGAAGCCTGCAGAGGTTCCTTAAGTTTAAACCACTCAGGATATTTACACAACTAAATGCACGTCTATAGTGTCAGAGGGCGTCGGCTCTTCTGTGCTGTGCAGCGTTAATGCACAGCTACACTACATCGCATGTTTAGTGCAAGACTAAATTGTGCTGTGACAAGCAGCAGAACACAGGCGCTTTCTGCTTCCAGTCTGCAGTGCAGCACACACACGTCTGCCAGAGGTCTCTGTGACCTCATCATGGACACATTATGAAGATCAAGTGTCGATGCTGAGTAAATGCCACAGCGAGGCAGGGGAGTTTATAAAGATCAGCCTTTTCCATCACATGCCACAGAAATCTATCTTGCAGACTGGGGTCAAATGCTACGTGCACGCAATTCTTTATTTTTTAAAGTCTTTGGGTTGACGAATGGGTGCACTGTGCAAATATCAGGACATTTAAATAGCAGAGGTATTTAAAAGTCTATTTTTCCTGAGAGTGCTGTGACACTGACTGAATAAAATCAGGTTTATAGGTGTGGTAAACCCCTCCCTTCAGGTGCTGCCAGCTCCCTCTGCTCATCATATCATCTGAGTGCTTTCCCGCAAGGCACCTTTGTTTTTAAGTTGACATCCACTGACACGATAACCTACCTTTGTCTCCTGAATGTTTCATCAGTCTACAGAGGTAGCTGCAAAGTTATAAAGGAGAACTGAACACTGAAGGATTTCTGTACCGTTTCTGAGGCTCTAAATGTTGTTTTCACTCGATCATTCAGTCTGACTTAGTGTCCGTGTTACCTGATGTCCAGGTGGAAATTGTCCAAAGGGTCCATTTTGTCTGATACACATGTCTACGCCTAGTGACACACCTCCAACCCTACAGTTCACAAACTGAGCTGCAGCTACCCCGCGACCACACACTAAATGTGCATTAATTGGGGTTTAAAAGACTAATAGTTACAATAACACGAGTGATTTCGAAATGTTTGTGCCTTTTATTCATTAAGACCAAAAACTTAAATGGACCCTGGTTTAAAAATACTGCATTTCCCCTTTAAATGAGAAGTTAAACAGAAATCAGACACATTTTCCTGCTGTTGCCTCATCTTTTGTGGGGTTTTTCAAGTGTGGAGAGACAGCCATCAAAGAGGACAACAAAAAATGTGTGATTAAGCGGTCTGGGACCCAAACACGCAGACAAAAAAATACTCACAAATAAAACCATGCACTCACAACAAACCAGAGACATAAACTGCAAATACAAAGAGCAAAAAATTGGCTGCAGTGGTTTAAATCATATCGCTGCGAAGGGACACGGACGTCACACTCAGCTGAAAAAAACATGATTAAAGTATGCATATGTAACGCGGCCCCATGAGTGGGAGCACCGCTCTTACAGAAGCAGACAGGAGGAGAAGGAATGAGAAATCTGGCAGGGAGGCAGCGGGGAGATCAGACCGGCCTGAAAATGGACTTTCAGCATGTGAAATTAGCTTCCCTGCTGTAAGTTACAGCCCCTCCGCTGAAGAGAATATAAATATTTCCACGTACTTTAGTGCCCCTGGGTTAAAACCTTGCGAGCGCGGAGCACAACAGGGATATACATTATGGCTTTGTCAGACCATAAAAAACATGTTGCTTGATGTTTTAGCTGTGATTATTAGACAAGCCAGAGAAAAGGGGAGAACAGCGCGCTGGTTTTTGCTCTGCAGAATAACATAATGTGTCTCTAACGACATGTGATAATGGGACATGTCAACAGAGGCTAGCACGGAGGACGACTCCAGAGTGTACTCTGTACTTAATGTACGTGTAATTAAATGAGACAAGGGTTGGCAGGAGAGTATTTCTAGCTGCCATAGCTACAGCTCAGAGATTTGTGGAAACACCATAATTCAAAATATTACTCATGACATACAGACATATGGGGAGAGGGCCTGTTTTTCTTCTTGCAGGGTGAGTGTTGTGGAAATGCTGCATGCAGAGCAGTAAGGCACAGAGACAGAGTATCATGTCTACGTCTTTGCAGGGGCTGTTAAATGACGGTGTTGAATGCATGCAGGAGAGTCCTGTTAGCGCGAGCAGAGCATGATAACACTTTGCGTGTCTGTCGAAGAAACTCCAGATTATCCTCAAAGTAAAAAGGTCACCTGCTAATCAGAAACATGCTCGCTGAAAGATGCTCTGTTGACAGAGGAGACAAACTGGGAATGTGTGTGTATGCTCGCGTCCTGCATTATGTATGTGTACTGTTTGTAAATGCAAAACCTGTGTGCACACATATGAAAGCCATCGGGGATGTAATAGCTCTTAGATGAAGTTCATCAATCAATGTGCGTCAACTTCAGCCCGTCTGTTAAAGATTCTCCAGTCACGGGTTTTTTAACAAAGCTGCATAGCATTCTCAAACTTTGCGTTAGTCTTAGAGTATCTAAATTAACTGATTACTTGCTGTGTTTGTCAATGAGTAAAAACAAGCACTTTTAGTGGATGTGCTCTGGGGTGCAATTTCTCCTAGGGATCATGTTGCAGCAAATGCCCCCAAAAATAAAAAGATGGGGCGCAGATGTAGAAATAACGGATTTCCCCTTTTAGTATCCTTTGTCATTATGATGTACTCATACTGAGAGGTGGGGGACTCGAGTCACATGACTTGACTCAAGTCAGAGTCATGTGCATTAATGACTTGAGACTTGACTTAGACTTGAGACAGATGACTCACAAGGACTTGACTTTTTCTGACCTTTTTTCAATTAAATTAAAATTAAACATGGAGGGAGCGCTACGCCAATAATCATTACATTTGGATGTAAGGAGTCTGTAATGCACGACTATAAAAAGAAAAGAACGGCAGTTTGCAAAGTATGCGCTTCGAAAATATGTTTATCCATCACTTCAAAACCCACAAAGAATGGTACGGTAGTGTGTCTGTTTAGCTAATTTACCAGCTGGTCAAGTGTGAACTAGAAAGTTAACTGTAAGTTTAAGCTGTGTTGGACTCGCCTCAAATCAATGATGTGTTTTACTGAGAAGACGATTTTGAAAAATACAGTCGGGGGACTGATCCAAGACCAGGTAAACGTTTTCTTTTCACTTGTTTATTTAGGAGAAGTTATGTTGAAAATAAACTCAAGTGTGACAACTGTCTTCAAAATGATTTATATGTGTAAACTGGGGTAGATAATCAGAATTTCATATGACTTTACTTGTGAATCACTCGAGCAGAGTAATGACTTGACCTGACTCGCTTGATTCTCAGTGACTTTGGACTTGCTTGAGACTTGCACATGTGACTTACTCCCACTACTGCTAATACTAATACTTTCAATAATTGCCTCACTTAAGAGGTACATGTCAGTGAAAACCTATTATCAAAATGCTGAGGAGAACATGTATTTCTGTTCTTGTAAGACCATATCAGCAAAGTTGTGGAACACATTTACATAAGCAATGATCGAACATATTGAGAAGTATGTAAACATGCCAGTCGAACAGCACCTGTGGCATTCACACACATTTGCTGGTTACAAGAAGACAGAGAAGTTGCATGTGGGACAAAAAAAAAAAAACAGGCCCCGCATGAGGTCAGAGCAGGAAAAAGCAACGTACGAGGCACAGCTTTTCTCCAGATGAACTATTATCAGGTAGTTATGGTGTCAGCGCGGACTTCACAGCTCAGACAGGCGGTGACAAATCGCTCACACAATAACCCCTTCTCCCTTTCTTCCGCCGCAGCAAACGAGGGAGCCATTAGAGGGGAAACAAAGTGTTTAACCTCAAGGAAAACTCACAAACAGAGACAGGCCTCGCTATCAGAGGAAACCTGCACAAACACAGGTGCTGGGTTTTAGTCTGAACGCACATAAACACCTCTCTGCAGGACACCACACACACACAGCCAGAAAAGCCATTTAGGTCACAGATGCCTGAGTCTGTCAAAGTCCTGGTTCCATTATTTACAGTGTTGTTACAGTACAGTGGTAGAAAAACTAAATATAACAGTGTTGTAGTAAAACACATCATGACACAAGTCTCTTTTGCACAGCACATAATGTTTTTTTCACAGTTCGGCTGTTATTCCACATGATAGATTTGTTTCCCACAATCAGTGTGTCTTCTTCCTGTTGTTTCTGCTGTGCATCTAAAAGTATGTGACGTTAAACTGTGTGGGTGATTTCTGTCACATTCTCCCTTCGACTCTCTGCAGAGAAGTTTCAGTTTCTGCTTGTGGCACTTTCATGGCGGCTATTACAACAATGTGCCGTGTACATTTGGAGATGTAACACCATATCTGGGCTCTCTAGTCCTTAATCACGATAAGTAAATTAAATCATCTTGATCTGTAAAATTGGTGGAGTGCTCCTTTAACCAGGTCACCGACTTAAACTTAAGAACTCACAGGGCAGAACACAACCTCGGCCTTTAATATCAAAATCTAGCACATTATATTCCCATCTTGTAGAGCATGGCAGCTTGGTCGGCGGCCCGGTCTGGGTACCCCTGCAACATCAGTTTTGCACAGGCAGGGCTGCAGTTAGGTTAGCAATGATAAATATTGAAAATCTGGTTAGACTTTTAAATCAATATAAACAATTAATATAAACATTTCACATTTTATGAGCTTTGGTCGGCAATGATAAATAAACATGTTCATGACTTAGACACCAAAACTTCCTTGTTCAATACAGATATATGAAGGAACACTGTCTAACTTTAAAGGGGGGTATTATGCTGATTTCAAGCTTCATATTTCACTCTGGTACCTGTGGAGTAGCTTAGCATAATTTACAGTTTTCCTCACACTGGTGTTCTGTTCAGGCCCTCATACAGCCTCTGCCTGAGACGGCTCAATCTGCTCTGTGCCTTTAAAAAATCCCGCCCCTACAAGCCCGCTTTCTTCTGATTGGCCAGCTCTCCGAAGCCTGCTTTGGCTGCACTTTGTGACATCACATTCAACGTGTAGAAAAAACGGTGTGAAACCTGGTGTTCACAGCAGCCTGGGGATTACTCCAACATACTTTTACCTACAGATCTGAAACTTCACCCACGTTTAGTCTGAATATCCAACATTGTAACATTATATGTCTTATAATGTGAAACAGCATAATACCCCCTCTTTTAAAGAAGTCATCTGAAAGATATCAACACTGACTATGGGTTAAAGACAGGAATCAGACACAGACTTTAGATCTCTTAAAACTACATCATCTGACTTCGACAGACACCTACAGAAGCGGTAGGACAGGGTCCCTATTTGAAGAGTTGGAATAAGTTGGACTGTGTATGGATTCTTTCCCAGGTTGGAAAACCTGTTTGCAGGAGACATAATTCAAGCAGCAAGCATGTTTCCTCCCTAAACATATGTGGCTAAGCTAATTAGCTGTATATTAACACACCATGTTTTGATGGATTCATACTTTGCTAATGCTACTGCTGCTTTCTGTTCATTAGGAACACATTGCTGTTGCTGCAGCCTTTGGGTAGTACATATGCCAGAGGACCCCTCCCAGGATAAATATGTCAGGTTGGCTCTGCTGTATGTTGTATCAGTATTACAAAATATTTGTACATGACCACATCATAACTGACTTCAAATTGAATGAGTTCGACTGTTTCTGGCTGCACAGACACATGTGCAATGACCTTTTCCACCACACACAGACCGGCCTGAGGGCATCCCGCCTTCCTTCCTCCATCCAGCCCGGCCCACCCTGCGCCTGACTCCGGACAAGACACACCTGCTTCCACTCAGCCGCAGCCCCTTTGAAGTGAACATGTGGAGGTCTCTCTGCACAGCGCCTACGGCTGCTCTGCCCTAATTTCCCACTGTATACACAGATTATCTGTGCCTGGGTAATGCAAACAGAGGGATCATCTAAATGTATGTGAACGCCCCTAATGGCCCCTGCCAATTGGTCCTGGAACAGGGCCGTTGGATCTGGGATGGCTGCAGTTAAGATTTGCGCCGCAGCTATTCGTCAAAGGGATTACAGAGGTCTGCGGGGGTTGTTCCACGACTCAACAGTTATTGGTTCGGGAGTCATACATACTTATGATGTGTATATTTCATCCCTTTCTGCTGGATTTGGAATGAACCGCCTCTACTTATTCATAAGCTAAACATAAAAAATATTCCAGCTACTTGAAAGGTTTTTGGATATTCTCTGCAATCAGTGAAGATTTCCGTGGATGAATATTTCAGATTGAGGTCTATACTGCCTGGCACTGCTGCTGACATTATGGGGATTAACTCGAGGCAGCCATAGCACTGCAAATGTTGGCCGTGTTAGCTAAAAGCATTCATATGTCAAATAGTATATTAAAGTAGAAATCCAAACTGAAACCATTAATTTGGCTGAAGATTTTTTTATAATCCTATGCAAACATTTCCGTCCATTTAATGACTTGTTCTAGCTCACACATTTGGACCTGATTCACACACATTTAACCAAGAACCCTAAATGTCACTCCAAATGAAAGACAACCACAACACAGTGTGGGATGCAGTTAATGAGTTTAGAAGTACGGCAGCATCTGTTACGAGCCTCTATGAGTCAGACTGACAGGTACGGCCAGAAAATCCGCAGTCATTGAAAACAAGCTGCTTCCCACAGATGCTGCTGACAGATGACAGTTGCTGGGCATCGTCAAAGACTTCAAGAAGAAAAAGAGAGAGCTCCCGCTTTGCACCTGATAGAGCGCACAAAGGCTTTCAGGCAGCAGGCCCGGGAATTCAGCTCGAGCCACGGGACACCAGAGAAAGCCACCTGGAGGGACAGCAGAGCCAAAAGAACTCATTCTTACTACAATAACTTCAGCAAGAAATCAGCCCACTCTCATGCAGCACGCTGTTAAAGCTTCTGAAATGATTTTGGCTTGAAATAGTAGAAATGCATATATGAAATCAAAGTTGAGAGTCTGCCTACACATCCATAAAATATGAGTGAAAACACACGTACACAACTGTTGGGTAACCTGCTTTCAAAACAGCTTGTTCTGCTGTTTAGACCATTTTTACAAACTGCGGAGGCCTGACTCACATTTTGATTGACAGCTGCCTGTTTCCACATATAAAAATGACACGAGAAAACAAGTGTAGACAAATGTTTGAGTTACCTAAGTCAGAATCAGACGGCGAAGCAGAAGCCCTGCCATCAGAAAAAAATCATTTCAACTGATCACTAAATGATGTCATCATAGTAAGAAGTTAGAATACACATGCAGAACTAGCTGAGATATCCCTATTTGTCTCAGAGGTATGCTAAATAATGGGTCTGTAGCTTAACTAGTGCTGTATTATCACAGAACTAAACTTCCTCCAGGGACACTCGACACCTGCTGCTGAAACGAGATCATTAACTGCCCGAACTAAACTCCTGCAGCCGAAAAATAGACAACAGCTGAAGACACTCAGGATCCGCAGTAGTTATAATAATTCATGGTGGACTACGCCAACGCAGGGTGTAACAAGGTGAATCACTAACAACATTTTCATAACAAATATGCTCTCTTAAGAACGCCATATCTGAACCCAATATCAGAAAGGCTTTCAGAAACTTAAATTACTATTATGTCTATTATGTACGATTACTAATACTGTTACATACTTAAAGTGGTAATCATGAAGATCTCAGTTTCCTTCTCTTTGGCGGCACCTATGGCGATAAACGGTAATTACAGGAGCACACTTCCCAGATATCCAGACAGTGCTGCATGTGTGACGTCCACGGTTGGCTCCGGTTGTAACTCTTGATTTTCCTGGCTGACGGTCGCTTTCCTTTTCAGACTGTTTGCTTCATCTGAGCGTCGAGTTTGTTTCTTCTTCTTTGGATTTTCACTTGTTGTTGAAGTTGTATCTGTAGTCATCCATCTTTTCTTTGTTTGTTCAGCCATAGTAGATTACTGTTTACTCGCAACACTTGCAGAGAGCGGAAAAGCAGCTGCTTAGCTCCGCCTACCCTCTCTGGCAGACCAACCACTGCTGGCTGATGGAAAACGCGTCACTAACTGGGCGCCGCTTTGTGCCTGCTTGGGATTTTTTTCCGTGAAAGTCGCACCAACACCCAGTCTGTTATACTGCACATGCAAAGGCTTTCATCAGTGAGCCATAGGCTTAATCACCATTGTGTTACCTCATTCTGCGATAAACAGAGACTTTACAGACATTTATTTACATGAAAATGTTCCACATTATCAATTTAAGTCCCTATTGTGGATTTGAGTTTCCGGTGTTTTTAATGAGGATTCGGTGTGTTTGATGCTTGTGAACGCTCTCAGACAGCAGATGCCTGCCTGCCTGTTTCACCCACTAACCCCCTTTAAACAAATCATTATTTTCAGGGATGTTCCCCTCAGCTGATGACAGGTTCCCATGATTCATATTCACCCGCCGTTCACGTTCCACAAGACGACAGATCAGGATTCATCTGTATGTGCAGCTGCAGCTGCATCAGAAGCCGATCTGTAATGGGAAAATGTATGATTTACATCTGGGATGACGAAAATTGCAGCTGAGCTTCGGCTCGTGTCTCAGACGGACTGCAGATGATGTCAGAGGCTGCATGTGCACGGAATCGCTGCTGCCTCTTGACAAATTGCCGTCTTTGATTTTATTGGTGTTTGACCTTAAAACTGATGTGGGATCTCTTCGTATTATGAGAGGGCATAGATTATGAGCCAATGTGTTTTCAATAGAGGCCAGATCAATCCGTGCTAGCTGGTTTACGAGCGTTTTGAAGTGGTTACGCAGGGAGTGCCATAAGTGAGAGGGACAGGGATCGCCTTTCAAAAAGCCCTCTCCGGGGCAGACAGGGCATCCTTAAAATCATTTACAATATATCCAGTGCTGCGCTGTAATAGGATCTAAGCCAGACTGGCAGCCATGGTTTAAAGCTTTCATACTGTGTAACGTCTCCAACTGGAAACATCTTTCTTTCCATCATAATATGGGATATATGGTATTGTAAAAGAGCACTATGACTAACTGCAAACCAGGATTGGGATACCTCCACTGACAAAGGTTACCAGAATAGACACAGACCATGAAGAAATGTCATTAAAAAATCTCCAGCTTCAATTTCAATCAAAGTCCTACGAAAACAAACTTTATGAGTTCTGTTTTAAAGATTGATGCAGGAAACTTCTGATTGCTTAAGGCTGTCGAGTCAGCTGTTCTGGGCTGCCTTTCTACACCCAACTTTATCTGGTGCGGAAATATCTCAAATAAGCCAAACATTACACCCTGTCCATCGTCCTCAAGCGTTCTCAAAGGCAAAGATAGTAACACAATTTATCCCTTTAAGCTGTTCTCTGACCTGTGTCACAATCTAACAAACAAATCAATTGAATTCCGTGGAGAGGACCTGCTGGGAGCTCAGCTGGGATAAATCGGGGCAGAGACCTTGGTCCAGTCCTGCTGTTAATCCTGTGCAAACACACGCGGAAGCACCTCATTCACCTGAACACACAAGCATCAAACCTCACGGAGAAAAAGCCCTGAAAATCATAATAATATATAGAATCATGTAAAGGGAGATGTATTTCTTTTTTTATCTCGTCACTCAGCACATATTTCAAGCTGATGAATTTTAAATGAAACTGTATTTTGTGCCTGCACCTGTAAAGCTCTAAAGAATGAAGGCACTATCAGGCACCTTAAAGCTTTTCCTCTTTCCCCCCGGGGACCCCCGTTCTCGTCCCGTGTGAAACCAGAATTCATGGTTGATGTAATATTTTGGCCCATTCTGGATCTTTTCGTAAACCACGTCGTCTTGGTGCCTAAACGTTGCAAGGTTTGGTTTTATTTAGCCAAAATCACTGCTTAATTAGCGTTACATATGGAAAGTGTCAACTGAATTTAAATAGTGCGTCAGCAGCCTTTCTAAAGGCCATGTGTTGCAGGGATATTGATATACCTTCAGCTTAAATATATTTATTTATATGAAATCAGTCAGCCTCTTGTATTATACAGTATGCTAATAATCACAGGTGAATTCAACCTTTTTCCAATAAGGCTGTGAAGGCAAATGTGAAATATTTATGAAATATGAAGTTGCTCACATAATCATTGCCATATTTTTATTTGGCTTTTACTCTCTCTTCATGATGATAAATATCTGTTTAAATCGTTAATTAAAGGGGACATATTTTAGCTACGCAGTTTTCTGTTATTCTAACATGTTTTCGAATCACGTTGGTAAAGTTTGTCTCATTTAAACTATTGTATACATATTTTAATGTAACTATTTCTCAGAGCCTCTCCTTCCTCCTGAAACCAACATCCCATTTTGCCATTCAAAGGTCAGACCTGAGCCACGATTGGCTGACAGTATTTGAATTACCCGTGTAGCCCCTCCCCCATGTGTGCGACGCGGCGGAGCGCCACACTGCACTGTCACTCCAAAGTTGTAAAAAAACATGGCTGCTCTAGGATCGGTTATTCCAGCAGTTTCCAAACTGTTTTCGTTGGAGTCCCGCCTGCTTGTATCTAAGAAAGGCTGAGCCGCCCGAGCCCGCACACACGTACACCAAAACAATAAAGTGATTCATTCCAAATCTTTATTGGCAAAAATTCACATCAGCCGATAGTTCACAGAGGTGTGGCCTTCAAAGTAGCTTCTATATTTGAATGAGAACAAAAAATATATATGGTGTTTTAATGCTTCTATTTAACATGCGCAAATCTAATCTGACAAAGCCTCGCGCACCCCCAGCGATCTTTGGTGCCCCCCTTAGGGGGGCCCGGACCCCAGGTTGGGAACCACTGGGTTATTTGGCCTTGTGTGTGCGAGCCAGGAGGAGGTATCAGAATGGTAAGCTGAAATCTTGACAACGACTTGACGACAAGCTGGTGCAAGAAGGCAGGTGAGTGACGATTGGTGGATTAGAAACCTGCTGCTGTTCTGAACGGCCCGTTTCAGAGGCGACCTGTTTAAACATGTCATTCTGGAAAAACACGGAATTATGCCGTTCTCACTTTTTCACTGTGAACGATAAACACCCAAAAATATGAGAAAAGCCATTCAAAAGATCCGGCCCCTTTAAGTGTTCTATGACCACTACGTTATTAACATCACAAAGTAGGTTTGATGCCTCAAAATAACCAAGTCTCAGGTATTTTAGGTTTAGGCACCAAACTACTCGGTTAGGTTTGGGTAAAGATCTTTGAATATTACATTTATGTCAAAGTTGACTTCTGGTTTCACACGGGACACAGACAGCGGCCTCCCGAGGGACAGAGAAAGAGCTTTCTGTCAGAGGCTGATAAATATGTATCACATATTTGATTTTTTTTGCTGACTGACCTGAAAGAACAACGTGAAGATTCTATAAAATATATTATTGTGAATGTTTCATGAATTGCTGTGAGATTGTGTTGATGATTTAAAACAAGGAGGAAAAATATGATTGTAGTATGAAAATGTACGTGAGCACATTTTTAAGTCACAGTTCTTTGTGATGTTGATTTTAGCACACATCCACCTCTGAATTCTTGCCTTTATGATGGATTATAGCCTCACACACAACTCGGCCCTATCAGCATACACATGGGTTTGCCATTTCCCTAATCCAACTTATATCAAAAGGCACAATTTATTATCCCTTCTCTCCCTGCGCTCCCCCCCCTCCCATTTTTCTTCCTCCCAGGCTATGATGAGGTATGGAGAAACAGAGAGGATTAGGTTACCAGGAAATTGAAAAGGTGCAGGAGCAGCCAGAGATGTGAGATTACTCTGCTTTATAACACATCGGCTGATGAGGATAACACGTGTGTGCTTAACACGGTGCGTGAGAGGGTTCGGCCTACAGGGTATAGTTGGAATGAAGGTGGTGATAGACTGAGCGATACCTGCAGATAAATTACAACACAGAGGGGATTAGATTTGGCTCTGTCTTGTGGTTTAGACCACAGAAAGGTGTGTACACGTTTAAATCTGATTAAAGTGACGGAAGAGGAAGAAATTGTCTATCAGGAGCGATGCATTTCTACGCTTCATTAAACTTACACAGTATGCACAAGTTGAAATCTCACTCTCAGGGTCTCATTTGGACTTCAAGGTAATGATTGTAACCTCATGTAAACCTAGCCGTTAGCCTGAGCCACCACTGCCACATAATGACGGTTTGTTTCTTCAGGGAAATTTAAGGCAGGGATGGCAGAGTGAAAAATAAATGAATGCAGACTCCGGAGAGGATGCGTGCATGCTGATGATATGTTTGTGTTTGTGATTATGTTTGTAATAGGGCAGCATTTGTATGAATAAATCAGCGGTGGTGTACATCATGTAGGTGTGTGTCTATTGTTTGTTTCCTCTTCCGTTTGCGAGAGTGTGTTAGAACGACGACAGCAGGAGGTCTCTTCAGACACCTTCCCTGCTGTAAATCAACCCTGGGCTTCCTCTCAAATGTAATTACCACTCTGTAATTATTGACTAATGACACTTTATGGTGAATGGGAGTGCTTATAATAATTTGTGTTATCTCCAGATAGAAAATAAAATACATCAAAAGAGTGTGTAGGTGCTAGAGAATAACAATACTGCCTCATATTTTCCAAAGGAGGTCCAGCTTTACACGCAATTAAGAGAACATAATGTGCAATGAAACATAGTCATTAAGGGTGATTTTCCTATTGCCATTATCCTTGCAATAATGGTATTCAATGCACAATGTCAATGGAGACCTCAAGCCAGCAACTCGCATGTGACAATAATAAGTATGCAGCGGGTGTGTGTCATGACTTTACTGCCTCCACTGAGCCAGAAAATCAAAGGTGAGGGAAGAAATGTGCATATTTCTATTGTGCTAATTACACTCGATGGCCTCAGAGGGGCATTGTATATAATTATATCCATGGAGAAATGTATATGTACTTGTCCATAACCCTGTGTCCAACTATAAGGCATGCTGCAGTAATCACCAGTGGGAATCAGGGGTCATAATGAAGAAGGAATAATTAAGAGTCAGAACCAAAACAAAAAGCTGCATGAGTAGAGATGCAATAAAAGGTGACCAAAGACAAACCAGCAACACAACAACCTCAATCTGTTGATATAAACTTCGGCTGCAACCGAATCTTACACAAGGAGCATGCCCTGAAGTCACACACATACATGCTGTTCCTATCTGTCAAGCTGGGAGCAGCAAATCTGGGTCAAATGAAACCTACTGCTTTGTACCACGACAACCTTGGCGGCTGAAACATCATTTAACTGTGTAACTATCAGAATCCCTGCCACCCTCTGAGGTTCAATTCCCACTGAGCCCCCTACACTAAAAAATGGCTGCAGAGACGATGCTGAGAGGTGTGTGGATTATCATCATCATCCACAGCAAGCGTACCTCAAAAGCTGTCCATACTGATCTCATCATATGTCTTAAGATAATGCAGCTTAGTTATGAATTGGGCCCTGTTTGCTCAGCTATGACCCCTGATTCTGTCAGGTATAGCAATACTTTACTCCCAAACGTAAAGGTTAAAAGGAAACTCCACTAAGTTATAGTTCAATCTGGAAATGAGGCCATGGCCTGTACTAACTTTGCACTTCTAACTAAATTAAGGAGATTTAGTTACTGAATCAGTAGACGGTGCAGCAAACCAACCATCGTACGATTGGGCTAGCCTGGCTGTCGTTCCACTTTTGTTGATTGTTTCTGGCCATTATAATCCCATGGTCCTTAAAGTGGCAGGTGGTTCTGTATGCAGCTCTGAGCATCTCTTATTAGAGGGGTTAAAATGTGAGTTAGATAGAAGCCCAGTGTATCTCAAGCAGAAACTAAAGGGTAACTTGTGCTTCTGTTTCAGGCGCCAAAGGGCATGACAAAGAGTCGCTAATTGACGACTCTGGAATTAGAACGGGCTGAAAATTCTCACTAATTTTCTGACACTGATTATAATCCATGCTTTGAGTATAAATAGCAAATGACATGACCTTATGGATGTCATCCCCCTTTTTTTTCTAAAAGTGAGAGGTCCTTGTTGGAGGTCAAACCGTTACATGACTGCACCTTGATTGCAGCAGTAGCAGTCCTCAAAGTAATATGTTATTTCCCTTCGGACTGTCTGAATAGTTTATTTATCTGTTTGATCCTTTTTAAGCAGCGTACAATAAATGGGCTCCATTTCAGCAATTGCGTGAAGCCTACAACTAAAAGCAAGAAGAAAGAAACCCAAGTTTTCTATTAAAAACTTCTAAACATTATCCAGCAGGAGCTGCATATGCACGAACTAAAAGCTGGGAAATTGGGGGTCACCTGGGAATGCAGTGCTCTAACCTTCAGTCAGCATGCAAAATGTAATTAGTGTGATGAGTCCCCGAAGTATCATCGCGGTATCCCTTCATTTCCCTCGCCCTCTCCTGTGCACTTAATGCAATATCTGACTGCTTTTGGCACTGAGACTACTGATACCCTCAGCTGTGTCTTCAATGTCAAACGACTGCATCAACAAAATCAGAGAGAACTATCTGCTACGTTCTGCTTGCAAACACACAATGCGCTATTATTCACAATAAAGCATCTTTCTAGTGCTCTCCAGATGAAAGCAAGGCACCGCAGGGTTACATTCAGCAGCAGGGAGGAAGATGTACGAGTAATCAGTACGTATATCCTTAGGTGAGAGGGGATAGAAATCCTTTATGAGGAAGGAGGCAGGGAGGATATGGAAGGCATGACAAGGAAAGTGTAATCCAAGCGGCTGTGTTTGATCAGCAGTGTTAAAGGAGGGTATTATGCTGGTATCAATGTTCGGAGGCTCATTCACCACTACTGTCATATCCCGATACAGGAGGACATATGCAGTCAACTCCCATTCATCTCCAGGTTTCCTTTAATCTGAAAAAACTTGCAAGTTTGAGAAATGATCCAATCTGGTAGCCCAAGGCCACCAGAGGGCTTTTAAATGAGCTACGTACAGTATGAGAGAAAGTGCATTTTTTTACTATTTGGGTGAGTCTGATGCTAGTGATGCTATGTGAGAATCTGTAAATGTTTGTTATTTAGTTGATCTCCTGGAGAATGTGAATGGGTGTACCAAAGTTCAGTCCAATCTATCCAACAGTAATCGAGATATTTCAGTACAAACAGGAATGAAGACGTCACGGTGGAGCTAAAGGAAGAGTCGGTGATAACCAAAGTAATTTATCCTCAAAGACAATGAATGAGGAAACAACTTTCATGGCAATTAATCAGGAGCCACCCCTATAGCATCACTATGAAAATGTTCATGTCACTTTATTGTTAAATGTTGGGTTCTCTCACTTTAGAAGAAGCTCAATGATGGTGTCGAGTGATTGAACAAAGAATGCAACAGCAG
This sequence comes from Semicossyphus pulcher, assembly GCF_022749685.1. NCBI lineage: Eukaryota > Metazoa > Chordata > Actinopteri > Labriformes > Labridae > Semicossyphus > Semicossyphus pulcher. Next base: position 27,196,220 of record NW_027211659.1, read on the forward strand.
ATATAGAATCGTGTTAACGTACGTCTCCTCCTTATTTCCTGTCGTTTTAATGTATTTTAACTGACATTTAAATCATTTCTTGTGTCAAAAGAAGGACGTTAAAGTGATTTTTGGTCTTCCACAAGACTCTAACTCCGTTGAACCATCCCTCAATTTGACCTCCACTCCAGCTTAATTTGCTACTTTAATTTACCTGTCTTCCTAGAAGTTGGAAATGTACTTTCAAATTAAATATATAACTTTGAAATTAATGCTGACTTAAGCAATAAAACAAGGAAACTCATGCCCATTACTATTTTATGGGCTATGTCCAACACTGCTGAAAGACCAGGTTTGCATCCCGAGGCCATGCCACCAGTAACGTATATACCTTGAAAATAGTACTTGTCAGTTTATTTTTAACATGTTTTTAACTGTAGAATCAAAGACGCTGATGGATAGTAAATAAGATGTGATCAGCTTAATGACTGGCAAACTCTCGCCGTAGCACTTGTTTGATTTTCGGCTGTGGTTACGCCCTTGTTTTTTCAGGCAGCGGTCAGAAACAATGCCAGCCTGTTCACCCAAGATAAAAAGCAAACACCAGCGCTCAAAATCGGAGCATCTCTTCATCGCCTCATCCTCCGATCTCTTCATTTCTCCTGTCTTCCTCCCAACAGACCCCTGGGAAGAATTGTCACATATTTCTGTCAGCAGGAACAATTCGAGTGCCTGGGGAAAAACCTCGACGACACCAGAGACACGCACGTGTTTAGTTTCTTTTAAAGTTTAAATGTGGTTAAATACAACTTTTATTCTGGTTCATTACACCACAATGAAAGCCACTACACGCAGCGCTAAATAAACTCATTACTTTTACAGAAACACGTCTCTGCCGCTGAATAGACCCAGCTGGCGTTAAAAGCCGACCTTGAACACAACTTGAAACTGAGTGTCAGGTGTGGAGATTTGAATCGCTGCACTCAGAACATACAGAGCACCAAAAACTGTGGAGAGACATTCAAAACACAATGTATTATTCATCCTCCGCCTTGTGCTACTGTATTCTTCAAATAACATCAAGGATTCAAACTGGCACAGATCACAGTATGAGGGCTCTGGCTTTGTCTGTTGTCTGACTGTGAGGGTTGTGATCAGCTCCAACACATCAGAGGTGATCTCAGTGGGATCACACGTACAAACACACAAGCAAACACAATAAAACATGTTAAGACACACATTATACATATGTGACACAATCCTGCTTGTTTTTACTCAGAACCTACCGAACACAGCAGCTCAGTCCGGGGCCCAATGTTTTAAATATGACGATCAATGTGGCGTTCTCGCACCGCGTTTTCGTCGCTCTCCTCTTACTGTTCTGTTGTTCTGTTAAAGTCAGGTGACGTAGGACGAAGAGCACAAAAGCCCCGTTAAGGTGGAGGTGGGCAGTGATGGATGGCTCAAATAAACACCAAGAGACCGGGGTTCAATTCAGGTGTAAAACCAACAGTCAGTGCTGACTTCTTTTAAGAGGTTGACTCATTAAATGTTAAATAGTTTGCTCATTTGTTACTGCTGCCCTTCCTTACCTTACAGCCGTAGTTTGACAGGATGTTGCATATCTGGAATGCATTTTTGGCCCCGTGGGGTTTCCAGTGAGCCCACTGGACCAACGCAAGCTGCACCTATGATAAACCCATTGCTGGTTTCCCGTCGTTTTAATGGCATTTTCTGACAAAGATTTAGATGGAGAAAATGTCTTGCATTGGCCTTTTAAAAGGTTGAATCTGACTGCAAAGTCTTTAAATATAAATGTGTAAATAGGTTCCCACTTAAGGGAGCGTTTGCACTTATCCCATCAGTTGGCTCTAAGTGAAGAATAAGAATAGACTGCAAAAACAATCAAAAGGTCAAATTCAAATTCACAGTCAGTTTGAGTGCCCCATTAGATTACAGTTGGGATAAGAGGCAGAGGCGCCTAATATTGCTAAGGGGCACTATAGAGGATAAGCTGTCTGTCATACACCGTCCAAATAAAGATCAAACAATTCTACCTCTGGACGAGAATGATCCTGGAATGTAAAATGATTTCCTGTGTGATTAAAATTAAAGGCCAAAAGCACTCAAGGATCCTGAGGAGCACTGCTGCAGATTGAACTCTCACTGCCGACTGACCCGAGACGGCTGCCCGGCTAGAATTACAATCTGAAAGCAGAGTTTTGGCTTGAGTGACACGCACTGGCGAGGTGGCGAGGTGTCAGGCAGCGGAGTTCACTGACATCGCGAGGAGACCAGAGGTGGCAAAAGAACACTCACTTCTTACTCAAGTAGAAATAAGTGTGTAAGAGAAAGTAAAAGTAGAAGTCGTGATTAAACTTCTTAACTGAAGTAGGAGTTGTAAAGTTCAGGCTCTGAGACGCCCTCAAAGTGCTAATTTAAAATGTTTCAGTGCAAAGCAGACTGAACCTCACGTCACATCTGAGACTCTTAAACTTAAATCTAACTTAAAAAGAAATTAAAGATTAATGAGCTGATAATAACGAACATAAACTCTGCTTCAACGTGTAAACCAGTTTGACAGGGAATGTCTCTCTGCTCTGAATCTGCTCTGAAGTCGTCGGCCATGTTGGCTTCACTTTCATCCAAGTCACTGAGTTCTCCCTGTCATTCACTAGACACCTCTTACTTCGTTTATGTCTTTCCTCGGTGTCCTCTGTCGTGCCTGATACAACTGATGGATACAGCTAAACTAAACCCTTGAAGACACATGGATTCACAACGATGTTTAGCAATGATGTTGTATACACAGAGCATACACACAATGTAAAAGCCCTACTCTGGCGCCGGTTTAGCTCAGTGGTTAAATCGGCAACCATGTACAGAGGCTATAGTCCTCGATGCAGCGGCCCCGGGTTCAACTCCCACCCTCGGTCCTTTGCCGCGTGTCATCCCCACTCTCTCCTCCCCGATTTCCTGCTATATCCACTTTCCTCTCTCTGAAATAAAAACATAAAAAGCCCCAAAATAATCTTTAGAAAAAGGCCTCTTCTCAAACTCATGCTGCTTTGGTGAGAAGAAACTCTGACAATGTTAACTTGCATTAAAATTGAAAGGAAGCTTTGCTAGGTAGTCGCACCCTAAATGATTCACTGAATATGCACAAACAGGCTTCAGTGGTTTTGTTAGGCAGCAGTGTTGTGCAAACAATGACACAGTGCCAATTTGTGCAAAGGAAAAACTGCCAGCGCAGGAACCTAAAGTCTCTCCAATGCCATTGTGTTTTGTATTTGCATTTATGACCTCTGCAGCTCGGGGCACTTGTTGACGAGAGCCGTGTTTATTTTAAATGCTCCATTTATAGCGAGGGAACAGAAGAAAGGGACCGCCGCCGTCTTTAGACTCTGGCCACTTATTCTGTCTTAATCTCCGTTGTTACTCAGAGAGGCCCTGTGAAGATCTGAAGTATTTAGACTTCAGTCTCTCATATGTTGATCACGTGAGATAAACATAGAAATGCTAGCTCATTTAACACTTCAGAGCTGGTTCGACTGTTTGCAACAAGAAGTCTGATGACTGAATGGACTCTATTGCTCAGTTAATGTATTACCTCAGTAAACATTTTGCTAACGAGTTACGGTAATAGCTACCTTCAAGTCTTCTTCAATACAACATGAAGCTCATTTTGTAAAGTATGGTTCCATTGGCACCATGGCACCAAACGTGAGAATCTTCTGCTGCTTTTGCACCCAACAAATTTACTCTTATGTTTGAGGAACAGATGCTAAAACTACCCTTTTTTAAGATGTGCAACTTTAAAGTGATAATCTTGAAGATTTGTTAAGTCTCTATCTATTGTTAAATGAGGTAACACAATGGTGATTGAGCCTATGGCCCACTGATGAAAGCCGTTGCAGTATTACAGACTGGGTGTCTGTGGCGACTTTAGCGGAATAAATCACAAGTGACGCCCAGTTAGTGACGCGTTTTCCATCAGCCAGCAGTGGTTGGTCTGCCAGAGAGGGTAGGCAGAGCTAAGCGGCTGCTTTTCCGCTCTCTGCAAGTGTTGCGAGTAAACAGTAATCTACTATGGCTGAACAAACAAAGAAAAGATGGATGACTACAGATACAACTTCAACAAGAAGTGAAAATCCAAAGAAAAAGAAACAAACAGTGTCAAAAGGAAAGCGAACGTCAGCCAACAGTTACAGCCTGAGCCCACCGTGGACGTCACACATGCGACACTGTCTGGATATCGCCATACTAAAGAGAACGCACTTTAATCAGAAACAGAAATACTTTATTTACCCCGGGGGGAAAGTTGGGCGTTACAGTTGCTCTGACACAGAGAGAAGCATGGAGAAATAATGAGAACAGATGGACACAAGGCTGGGAGCCACAGGCGGGGCGGGGAGGTCGTAAATGCTGATGGATGGACAAAGATGTTATTGTTTTTGGAACAAGAGAAAATAATCATGTTGATTTACCGTCATTTACATCTGTTCAAATCTGTAAAAACATTGTGAAACTTTTTTGTTTGACCGACAATTGTTCAGTTACAGCCTCTGTCTTGATGAGGGGCAAAGGTCTCTGCAGACAGTCGCTCATTTCAATTAGGAACTAAATGTTTCAGCAATATCATCAATTAAAGAATAACAATAGTTCTGCAGGTCTGCTTCTCTGGACAACAGAACTGCACAGCAGGTTGTTGCCTTTATCCTCGATGTGAGGGGGCGATTTCTCTCTCTCTGGCAATGAGCACACAACCTTCCACCTACTGTTTAGTAAGCCTGTAAGCCGATGACACTTTTAATGAGATTGAGATCAATTTAAGCAGCATGTATAATAAGTTAATACTCCATATTAAACTGCTTCTTTCTGTAGGGGGCACCACTTAAACCCCACAAATGAGTCAACAAGCGACACGCCTAATTAAGAGACGTCTGGGATGACGACTTTTTCTTTCTTTCTCTGTTTGAAGACAATAATTCTCACTTTTACTCAAAAAGACCAGACGGTGATATTCTGATTTTTCCTTCACCCTCGCGCTGTTGGCCTGTTGTCCCAGCAGGGCTCCACCCTGATTGGTCCACAGGGGGTGTGTGACCTATCACCTGTGGTTTGGTCAAGACCGCTGTCTGGCTGGATAAAAGCAGCAGGGTGTGTGGGAGGGGAGGAGACTCGTACCTGTACTGGTGTTCACAATGAATGACACTGCAGGGTGGGCGTACAGCTGTGAGGAGTGTGTGAGGGTTTGATGGCAGCTAAAAAACAGGAAGGAGAAAAACTGAGTGAGCCAGAGAGGAGCGTGTTGACTAACGACAACAGAAAGGAGGTAAGATTGTGAGGAAATATCTGCCCTACATGTGCAATAACACCATTTACATACCACTTGTTTTTACAGCCTTCTTTATCACTCAAGTAATTCCCCCGTCATGACGTGGCTGCCTATGTTCCCTTGGCAGAGCACATTTCCCAGTTAACATGTCACTTTCTCCTACTATATCACACACACACACACACACACACACACACACAGGGGCAGGGATTTGCAGGGGTTATCTTATCTTGTGTGCAAGCTGTGCAAGCATTTGGGGTCAAGCCAGGTAACCAGAACCTTACATACCAGCGTGTTCATTCCTCATGTCGCTCCGTAGCTCATTAATCGTGATCCTGTTTTGCACAGAGGCAGCAGCTCGTTGATGTGGGCTCTGTTATTGCTTGATGAGTGCAGTGGTGACAACGTAGAGCCAGACAGACAAATAGAAAGAGCATGACTGTGCATGCTAATGTTGCCAAGCACATGTAGAGGGTTAAGTGTTCTCCGTCCTCAAGTGTGTGTTTGCGTCTTTGCATGTAGTTCATCCAGTGATGCTTGTTCTGGGCTCTTCAGGAGGAGATGGAAGGAGCATGAACTCGGCACTCATGTAGACTCAGGTTGTACTTTGCAGCTTTTGCTGTCAACTGTCAGGGGACTAACAGACACAAAGCACGGGGATTAGGCTAATTGTTTTCTTTGCAGTCTCTGGAAAGTTTATTATTGTTTTATTATTCCGCCTGTAACACTCTCTATAATCCCCATTATCCACAGATTACCTCATTTGAAAAGAATTCACTGGGTATTCCCCTCATTTTTTATTTCACCACAGTGAGAGCATGAAATCAACATCCAAAAGTGCATCAGCACACACACATAGCATCCTGCTCTATAGGCAGAGTGTGTCATTAATAAGATATGGAGATGGGTGCAGACAGATGAGCATTGTTGCATATGATGTTTATGTAGTAAATTGTGGCATTGAGTGAAACGCTAATTAAATCCATTAAGTGAAACAATAGATGATTTATGGAGCACACATCCTCACAGACTCAATGATAAAATCATCTCCCCCCACAAGCCCCCGTTAATCTGTTGTAAGAGTGGCACAGACATCTGCATAATGCCGCACTGCTGAAACCTGCTCAAAGGTCTGATTTTAAATGTGAGATTAACATCCGTTTAAAAGTAAAAGGATTAAAAGTGCTGCAGCTTTACAACTTTATAGATACTGAGACACTTTACAGGTCTGCAAAGTTATTAAAGGGATGATTACTATTCACATTATAGCTCTACAAATTAATTATTTTCTTATATCAGTTCATTAAATTACTACATTTAATGTTGAAGGCGTCAGTCGTGGAGACATTTGACCGGAATCTGCAGTTTCCCTGAATTCTGTGCGGCATTGTAGCATCTTTTACTGTGGCCTTCTGGTTTAGTTTAAAGTAATAATCTCGAAGATTTTTACAAACAAATGTCTGTTAAGTCTCTATCTATCGCTGAATGAGGTAACACAATGGTGACTGAGCCTGTGGCCCACTGATGAAAGCCTTTACATCTGCAGTATTACAGACTGGCTGTTGGTGCAACTTTTGTTGAAAAAAATCCCAAGCGGCGCCCAGTTAGTGACGCGTTTTCCATCAGCCAGCAGTGGTTGGTCTGCCAGAGAGGGTAGGCGGAGCTAAGCGGCTGCTTTTCCGCTCTCTGCAAGTGTTGCGAGTAAACAGTAATCTACTATGGCTGAACAAACAAAGAAAAGATGGATGACTACAGATACAACTTCAACAAGAAGTGAAAATCCAAAGAAGAAGAAACAAACTCGACGCTCAGATGAAGCAAACAGTCTGAAAAGGAAAGCGACCGTCAGCCAGGAAAATCAAGAGTTACAACCGGAGCCAACCGTGGACGTCACACATGCAGCACTGTCTGGATATCTGGGAAGTGCGCTCCTGCAATACCGTTTATCGCCATAGGTGCCGCCAAAGAGAACGAAACTGAGTTCATCGAGATTATAACTTTAACTGCTTTCATCAGTTTTATAAGTAGGCAGTTGTTACTGTGAAACTGACCACTACTGAACCCTGCAGCACAAAACAGCAGACAGACAAAGTTCGCAACTAACTTGTGAATATAACGGTGCATCCAGAAGTTAAGATGTCAGGCAGATGTTTTCTGCAGGATGGTGGAGACCAAAGATTGAAGTCGTTTGGGGAGTCAAATGTAGAATAAACACTGATACAGTCCACTACTGGGTTGACCTTTGTAGGTGAAAGGTGGGCCAGTGCATGCAGCACATTCACACAGGAGACTAAAGTTCTTGTACCAAGTGAAGAAAAAGCTGCTGTTGCCCACAAGGGACCCAAAAACCGCCTAAAGCAGCTTTAACAATATCCATGTGATTCTTGGATCTACCAGGACCACCTGCAAAAGGGACACAAGTCCTCCACTCAGCAAAGCACAGAAAAATGTCCAGTGGAAAGTCACAGAATTGAACATGTAGTAATAATATAAAGTCCGTCATTCATCTTCACTTTGCTGAAAAATTCCTTTTTTCAGCCTCTTATGGAAAACTAAGGACAGTTTGCCAATCCCTCATTGTGGCTTAAAAACAGGGCTTGGACTTGAATCACGGGTCAGGTTCACGGGGAGGTTGCCCTCTCATAAATCTGTCGTCGCCGCGGCACACAGTAGAACCAGGCCGGCCTTTGCTGATTTACACCCTGCGAGGAATGATAGGCAGGCAGCCGGGCCGACAGCCTCTGCTCCCTGTCTGGACGTCGCCGCTGCGCCAAGCGGACAGGCTCAGGCCGGAGTGGGGAGGGGGGCTTAGAGGGGGGCTCCACTTGAGACTGTCCAGGGAGGAGGAAACACAAGCCAACAAAGCCCCCTTTACAGTACGAGGCAGTGATGGAGAGCTGTGGGAGGAAAATATGCAGCCGATCCATCTGCTGAGGAAGACTGCTGAGGGTTACGCTTTGACGCTAATGCTAACCGAACTGGTTATGGGAGGACTGTGTGCCACGGCTTGTTCTCAGGGTGTGTGTACATGTTGTAAGACTGTATGTGTATGTGTGGATGTGGGTGGTGTCAGAGTGTGTAAATGAGGGGAGTGCGACCGTGCATGTGGGACGTGTGAGAATCTGTGTGTGTATGTGTGTTAGCGTTGTGTATGTGAGTGTGGGAAGGAATGTAGGCGTTTGAGTGTTAGCATGTTGTGTGTGTGTGTGTGTGTGTGTGTGTGTGTGTGTGTGAAGAATCGGCACTTAATGTGTAATACATGTGTGTTTATGGTGTGTATTCACTGTGTGTCTGCATGTGTGTGTACTTTTGTTTCTACATCTGTGGACGTCATCAGCAGGCGATTCTTCACGTGTTAATATGCACTGTGTGTCAGGCGGATGCTCATATACAGCTGATGCATGCTGATTTCATGTCCCTGTGTGTGTGTGTGTGTGTGTGTGTGTGTGTGTGTGTGGGTTAGCAAGTAAATATGCGTATCCTCAGGGGGGTGATTGTTTGTGTATGTGCCTGTTTAATATGTGAGGGGCGGTGCTGTCATTATAACGTTGCCTCACTATTCCCACCACAAATTATACTCACTTGTGATCTCAATAAATTGGCGTCACAGTGCACGGAATATTAATGCAGTGTGACTACTAAATATTAAGATCACTGGGCGACACACTAAGCGGCACATTGACGGATAGATATGTGAAATCCTGATTCTTAACCTCCTGAAACCTGAGCTTTTGTCTGTTAGCGTTTTTAATTCCTCCTATGTATTTGGGACACGCAGACGCGATAGGCGTAAAAGAAAACATCTTAGAAAAGAATGTTGTTTTCTGAAAAACATGATGTCCTCACATGGGGACGAAAGGATTATTTCCCTGTATTACACAATAAAGTCACCAGTGTGTAACAAATTAGAAAGCTGCAGTGCCTGAGAACTGCTGTGCAAATACAAAAATGCAAACAATGCAACGTTTGTAAAAGCATTTCGCTTTGTTCATTTCCCTTGAAATCACAGTTTTCTCTTTCCACTGCTTTGAGCATCTCTGCTCATGAAAGAGAAATATGCCCGAGAATGTTTCAAATAAGAATAAAATATATATCAAGGCAGTTTTAACAATACCACATGCAAGGACTGTAGGAAGTGTTTCTTTCTATCCCATCATACACTCTGTTTACCAACTTTTACACTTTACACTTTCACATGAACTATAATCAAGTTTCAATAACCTGAAACGAGTGCTCTCTAATAAGAGGCGTTGTAGCTTTGGTACGACTACAAACAATGTTTATATTTGTTTGCCATATAAATCCACAAACATTATTAAGCCAAAATAAATAAACATAATTTGATGATGGTTTTTGTTCCTTCACAGCTTGTGTCTCTGGATAGTCCGTAGAATGACCAGGTGGAGATGGCTGCCATCTTCTTTTCACAATGATACCTGAACAGAGCATCATCATGTATGGATGAAAACAATGAATTATGTTTTAAAAAAGAGTTATATCCTTGTCAATTAAATAAAAACCATGATTTTAATGCTCCCAGCCGACCCAATCAATGCATTTTGCAGCTACTGTACTTCAGTATTTAGTTGTCCTGCAAGAATGTGGCTATTACTTAAAGCTGCTGTGAGGAACTTTCAGTTTACGCTGATTTTGGCGCCCACAGTCAGATGTATAACTAATTTTAAATTTTAGCCCTGGAAAATGTAAACAAAGCCCCCCCCCCCCACCAGTAGTATCAGGCATTAAAAGTAATTATAGAAATAATCAATCTTGTCGCTGATGGTCTGGTTTGCTTTTGTAGCTCACACAGAGTCACCAGAATTAATGTCTGTTTCATAACCAGCAGGAAACTCCTCACAGGAGCTTTAAATTAATGTTTGCAATATGAAACCACAAACAATATTTAGCCGTAATAAATAAGTTAACGATGAGGTTTTGTTTCCTTTTCAGCTTTTGATTCTGGATAGTCACTATTATATGATACTATATACGAATGTAAACAATTATGTTGAATAAAACATAATTTTTTTGCTTCTCAATTCAATAAAAAACAACTGTTTACATGCTGCCAACCAGCCTGAAGCTCTGTCAATGCATTTTGCAGCTATTGTAGTTCAGTATATTTTTCCTGCAGACTTTGGCAGATACATAAGTCACTGACTTCATAAGAGGACGGCTACAGCTACAAAAATAAACCAAAGATGGAAGTTTTTCTAGTTTGAAATTGTGCTTGCATGATGCAAACTCCTCTATTATAATTGTGTTATTTATTTTCTCTTTAAAGCAGCATAGGAAACAAACAACGCACAGAAAGATGATGAGGTCAGTTAATGCTGCATCGATGTTTATAAATTACTCACTCATTTTCTGTCTAATATCCAGTCAGTTAATATCCCCTGTCACTTCTCTCTGATACTGCCACATCCTTATGTGACTGAAGCGTTCCATTTGGTTGTATTGTTATTTATACTGTCACTTCGAGTGGTCTCCACTTATCATACAAACAGCATTAAAAGTCATCATGATCATTAACTAGTCTGTGAGACACAGAAGGGACAATGATTCCTTCTGAACATTGTTTTGATCTTTGAATATGATTAATGAACTCTCAATGAGCTCATCATGTTGAGATCAGAATCATTTTCTTCTCTGTGTGTTAATGTGTTCAGTCTCTGTGAACACACGTCTCTCACTTTGTGCTGGAATTTTCATGTTCCTCCCATGGGGGCGCTCTTGAGTCACAATCAGAGGAAAAGAAGTGAGGGGAATTTTCTCAGACAGAGAGAGATATGACAAATGCACTTTCACACACACATAAACCTACACACACGCGCACACACACACACACGGAGAGAGAAGGAGGGAGAGAGTCTGAGCTGCTCTCCTCTCCCGCTCTCTCTCCTCTCCCGCTCTCTCTCTCTCTCTCTCTGTTCCTGCAGGCAACGTGCACCTCACCGAGCTGCCTCTCTGGGAGGGGCGGCGTCACTCTGCAGCACCCAGCCGTATTGTTTGGATGTGTGACTGTGCTGGGTGTAGAGAGCTTTCCCAGGGTCTGTCCAGCCACTGTATGGAGCCCTGCATCTTGCCCCCTTCCTGTCATTCACATATGGTTCCTTCCTCCGTCCAAACACCCCCTGCCCTCCTCCTCTTCCTCCTCCCTCCATCACACGACTGGTGCATGGATGAAATCATTGTTCAGATACTTCTGTGAGCTCTGAAGTTAGACTGATGTAGGTCTTGTATTAAGCCAGAGAGAAGACGGTGAAGTGGCGTCATGGAAAGTTATTTATTTGATTATCAAGGTTTCTGTAAATGAATTAAAGTTTCTACAGAAGCATTTGCAGCTTATGGAATATAATATGCAGAAATATGTTTGGTACTTCATTTAAAGCATTTAGGGCCGACCTCAGTTCGAGCAGTCCTTTGTGTAAACTGAAGATCAGACTCTTCAGACTAATAGAAATGAGACCAGAACATTTCTACGACTGAAAAGGAGTTAATTCCACTTTATATTATTGAACTTGTCTTTTTAAGTTCAGTGAGCTCAGATTGTTTCACAGACAACGTTGAATTAACAATTCAAAGTTTATATCTGAGTTCAGTTAATTCAGATGTTCGAGCAGCAGGGAAACTTGTTCACCTTCAAGTTTCAGCAGTTTAAAGTGAGTCACAGAGTGATACAGTTACACCGTAACAGCGTGCGGCGCATGACTGAGTGGAATGTGATGTGTTGAAATTTCTGCAACGTTGTATGCATCAAAATCTGTCTTAAGCAATAATACACCTTTACTTATCTATCAACATGAACACTTTGAGAGAAAACGAGTTTAACGTTCTCGTGTCTTCTTGTGAACTAGAAAGTTTACTTTGTCTTTAAATATTAATGAATAAACACTTATAAAAGAAATGTCTTTGTGCTGCATGGACTCTTTTCCCTGGCAGTCTGATGAAGGTAAGCACAGTTTGTTTATCTTTTGTCAAACTTCATTCCAACATATTCAATGTGTGTTTTTTTTATGTTGACTGCATATTCATATTCTCTTCACACATTTTTTTGTGCACAATCTTCTAATGTTCCCTTCCCCATCCGATATCCACACACCCTCAAACATGAACACAGATTAGCATCTGTTTTGTTCCTTTAATTAACTTCATTAATTAGTTAATTTTGGGCACAAAAAACATTTGGCAGATTTTAACATTATTGGTGTCAGTACTGACAGTGAGTGAAAACAGCGTGGTTAAAAATAGGTTGGGACGTTTTTGAAAGAGAACTAGAAATGGAAAAATGAAGAGATATTGGAACAAAGTCAGTATTAATCAACACCATACGCTTCTTAAGACGGATAATTTATCAGTCACCATGAAAGTTGTTTAGAACCTTGGGTAATCATTGTAAACAAAAGGTTGTGCAAACATTTACAGGGGTTTATGCAAACTTGAGCACTTAATACAACGGAGGCGAATAAAGGTTAGTGAACCTGCTGAGTGTTCATTTGTAAGTGGTTTGATTTTGATGATACTATATATATATATATATATATATATATGTGTGTGTGTGTGTGTGTGTGTGTGTATACTATATATAGGGAGAGCAGCTTTAAGAAAACAATGACATATACAATATACATAAAATATTGTTATTAATAAATCACATTAACACAGGTGTCTGTCAAGAAGCCCATTTCTACCTCACCCATTTTGCCAGCAGCCCAGGGACCATTTCAAGAACCCAGGAACCAGCTCAGGGTTTTAACTGTTAGAACCAGGAACTAAATTCAGTTCCCCTGCCAGTTTACAATGACCTCTGAGTTTGCAGAGCTTAATGTAAACAAGTCAAACAAACTATTACTGGGTGGTGCTATTATGAAAATGTGGCTGAGAGAGACACAATCAGCCACAGTCATAAAGTGTTATTCTCAGACACTGAAGAACCCACTCACATGTTTGAAGTTCATGTTTTGGTTTTCCTGTCTGCAACTTCAGCTCTCACCCGCCTTGTTGGACGGAAGCATTATGAGCTTTAAGTAAACAAGCTTTGAAAAACCCACTTTACACTACCTGTCCAAAACTACACAGCAGAAGGACACAGAATGGAGCTGGGGAACGTAGTTGAGATTATAGCAGCTAAGGGGCCTGATAATATCTGCAGAGGTTAATGGAGGCCAAAAATGAAGCTAAAAGGAGAGTGAATAAGAGACTTACACTCATCAGGCGGCCAAAGACACAACTCCGAGTGAGTGCTTATGTTGTTTGTCTGAAGGTCGGTCAATAGGTTTCCCCACAAAAAGACTTGAGGTGGAGGTAGAAGCAAGTCACAATTGTGGCATGTCCTCCATACAGACACCATGAGCACCACGAGACACCAAAACCAAACTAAGCAGCTTCCTTATATACACTCTGCTGCAGGTTACAGGTAAGATGGTGGACAGGACCACAAAGGTGGGGTCACCAAAGTAACACCATACTAAAGCATAATCCAGTAAATTAATATTGACATAAATACAAATTTCTGTCCATCTTGAATTACACAAAAACATTCAAAATAGTAACAAAAATCTGCCTCGCCTGTAGCTCCACTCCCCCGTTATCCTAATGGTTTGATCCTTCAGCTCTTCAGCAGGTGCTTAGTCCCGCCCCCAACCTTTTGCCACCGCCCCCTGCTGAAGAGGAAACCAGGAAGAGGTGAGTGCTGCCATTGTTTGAAGTAGCTGTTTGACTTCACTTGATGACTGTTAGTAAAGCAGAGCTGAAAAAACAATACTTGAAAACCTTGCCCTGATCTGTGACTCCTGCTGATTGGGGTTTCTTTTGGCCAGTCCCCCTGTGCTTCCTCAACCACCCTCTGGCACTGCCATATCAGAGGGACTCACCAAATGTTTGTTTAACTAAAAAAAAGGTTAATTATGTGTCTAATCTACTGTTTTGTCTGAGTCATACTTCAATCCCAGTGAAGGTTAAGATAGAATTCCAGTATTATGAAACCTGCGGCCTATTTTTGACATGCTTTGGGATGTAAATGACAAATAGCAGCCGGCAGCCATGAAGCAGGTGCTGTGTTTGAAATGCCATACTATACGAGCAGTATGTACTGATTTGGTTAAAATGTAGTCTGCAGTATGCCAAAAATACCCGGATGTCGTACTGATTTGGAGAAAATCTCCAGTATGCATCGGACCAGTCACCTATTGTATCCCACAATGCAAAGCGTTGGAACGTCACAGCGGCAGTTGACATGACGGACAGCAGCAGCATTCCAGCAGAAGGGGGCGCTTTAGCTAAAGAGGTGGTGGTTATTGTTTACTTCGGCCTGGCGTAGCATACTGCAAAATGAATTTGAAAAGCTCCTCCATACTGCATACGCAGTACGCTGAACGCAGTATGCAGTATGTAGCATGTAGAATATAGCATGTAGTATGCAGTAGTATATAGTACAGCATTTCGAACACAGCCAGGGTGTAATGGCAGCAACATAATTCCTGTTGGCAAATGCACCTGATCAAAGTACATCCAAAAAAAATTAAAAAGATTGATGCTTGTTTTTTTTTTTGACCAGAAACAGCTGTTACATCGCTCTCTTCAAAGCCACCAAACTCCATTGAAAAAACCTGTATTTTCCCTTGCAGACCACCAAAGTTGTTGCTTTACTGCCACCTTGACGAGTTAGTTATTTTTTTTACTGTTTGGTGTTTTAAAGGGTTATCTTGGATCTGACACAACACAATAACACTAACAAACTAACCAGTCAAGGCAGCAATAGACCAACAACATCCTGGATCTGTGAGGTAAAATACTGTTTTTGTTTAAGGAGGCTGGTGGCTTTAGAGCGAGCAGTGTAAAGCCAGTTTCTGGTTTAAAGGTGGAATTTACTTTAACAAAAAGGTCTATAAAATTTCTAAAAGCACCCGGCTGCTGGTTGAGGGAATAAACTACACTAATTACAAAAATACTTGCACCTATGAGTTGTTTGGACCCCAAAATTCGTCTGTGTTTTGTAGCACACAGAATGCGATGACACACAATACAGATGTACTTTCTACTAAGCAGTCTAGTGGGGCAGAGTGGAGACACTATTTACTCCGACTGTAATACTGCTTCATCCACAGCGAGGGCTCAAGGTGAAGAGTGATGAGAGCATGTCCTGCTGTGGAGCAAAGTGAAAAGCAAGATAAGCAAAACAAGCCAGAACTTTTTAATTTGCTCCATAGGGTTTGGGAGGCAATTAGAAGAAACACTTGCTGATAAAACAAAATGTCCTTGTTGCTCTCTGTGTCAGTGCAAATGGAGTATGGGATGGATGCGCTGATGAATCACAAACCGCGAGAGGTGATGTGTCTGAGTCGGGCATAATTTCCCCACTAAGAGAGAAACTGTTTCACAGGTTAGGTTGCAAAGAAGCAGAATTCTTCTTTGGCAAAAAAGGAGAATTCTGTTCTGAAAACTGGACGCTGAATATTTTACATATTTTGGAGTCTAAGTGATAATAACTGATACAAAAAGTGTTGCAATTATTCCAATAAATTGCTTCAGCTGGCAGAAAGCGGCGGGCTGTAATGGCTGCAACGTAATCTTTCAGGCCCCAAAGTATGTCCATTAAAAGTTCTCGTTTTTGTGTGTGACACCATGCCAGAAAGAGTTCCTACAGAGGTCGCCCGTTTTTCTTCAGGTGAGATGAAACCAGAAAACACTGTTAGCTTTATCACTCTCTTCAAAGCTACCAGACTCCACTGACAAAAACAATGATTTTACTCAACAGAACACGGCAGTTGTTCATCAACCTCTGCTTCCTTCTGTCAGTTTGTAGTCATTATTTTGTTAGATCTAAGCTACCTCTTTAAAACACTGCAGTAATAACTGCAAAAACTAGTTGGTTGCAGGTCAGCAGCACCTGTGTTCCTCACCAAAACAATATCAATGGAGTCTGGTGGCTGTGAGCAGAGAGAATACAAGTTTCTTTCTGGTGGGAAAAAAAGCATCTTACCTCAACAGCCATCTCTGAGGCTGAGAGTGTAATTTGTGTCTGACAACATTAAAGGCACTTTTAGTGGATGTACTTTGATCAGGCTCATTTGCCTTGAAAGATTACGTTGCAGCCATTACAGCCCTTCTAAAGGCTGCCGGCTGATCTGCTAGAGCAAGTGCGCCTACTCGTCATTTAAACCCCACATTTGTAAATCGTACATTAAATATGGCCCAACTGTAACAATACTGAAACGCCCCTTTAAATCTTTGTTTTTTTCTTTAACATTAATCATGCAGTTTTCCTTTGATCACTTTTGTTTTGCAGTGGAAAAATAACATCAATTTCACAGGCCTTATTCTTGTCAGTCATATGTTACACTCTCAAATCCAAACCCAACACCATCAGACAAATGCAGACTGGTTCCACATCTGCTCGAACACATTGGTAATTCTGTATATCTTGCCAGTCGTGAGCTGACCAGTACCAGAGCACCAGCACCGCGGGTAAAGCCAAAGCAAAGGTGGTGCAGATTCCTGTGCAGCGTGGAGACTTCTATATCCTCTTTAAAACCTCTGAACAGGTTTCAGTAGAGGTGCTTATGGTGCAGCTGAGAAAATAACTGACATATTTTATAGCAGCTAAATGTTGAAACCACACCTCATAACAAATCCTATCAAAAATTAAAGCCTTACTCTAAAAGCGTCCGCCTCTGGGCTGGAGATAAATTACCACCATAGCTTTCAGTGTGGTTTACAAGAAGGTAACTCAGTTCGCCTCCAGCCATTCCACTTTCTATTGATAATAAGCAGGCTAAAGAAACTTCCTGCCTCTATATATACTCTGGTAAAGCAAACAGTGGCGTTTGTTGTGGCACTGGAAATAGAGAATGGCATGTTTGTGTCTGGAGAAACAGCCCCCTCACTCAGGATATAGAGCCTCAGATAGGGAGCTCTTTACAATGGTCACCAAAGGGTGGCTCTCTGAACACTTCCCCAGTGAAGCACCAATGACTGCCACGCTGCAGATGCTTAAAAAAACATACCAAGAAGAGGCCACAGTGCATTTTTTTTACCAAGTAGGTGTAGGAAAGACTTTGACTTGACCCTATTGTGTCTCAGGTTTGGGTTAGAGCAGCATAACAAAGGTAAAACTGTTTACAATATGTCATTGATCCCTGTGTAAATAATTGAGGTGGGATTTCTGACTTACAGGAATAAGACTCCAGAGTGCTGCTTTATTGATCATGAAAGCGGTCCAAAGTTTGCTGTTACTGAATCACAGGCTGCACTTCAGTGCACTGATGAAAGAATAAAGTAAACAATGTCGCTCATGAGAGAGAAAAAAAAACTGAACGTATGCTTTGTTCCAAAATGAGCAGCCCCCCCATTTCTGCAAATGTGTATTTTCTCAAAGCAGCAATACTCGGGGTTGGGTTGTTAACACGTTTAATTGATGTTGTTAAATTTAACAAGCCAGAGGGTGTGAGGCTACAAACGCAGCTATTAGCTGGGGAAAAATGGCAATCAGTACCAGTGACTACACGTCTCAATGATGACGTAAAACAATAACACAGCTCAAATCAAGCTGTTTATGAAGTCATTGGTGTTCTACATACCTAGTTAATCTGTTTGTCATCTATACCTTTCATAGATTCAACCATAGTGGCATGGCAAAGTCAAAACATCCATAAAGGTCAAAAAAGTCCCACCCATGGGTTCTCACCTCCGCCATTAAACCATTTCATTTAGGGTAAAGACATGGCTCTCAGGGTGAGGGTTGAGTTCAGTCGTGGAGCCATTACAGATACATTCAGGGTAAGTCTAAAGGGGATACTGTAAAAGCCTGACAGACATGTGAAATGTCTTGAGTGACAGAATTGCTGCATTTACATGCTACTCTTCTGTTCTTGAGCTTTAAGTAGTAACATGGAAACAACAAGGTTAAAGGGTTTGAAGGGTCCGTGATGATCAGAAGTCCTCGAGGTTGCACTACCCTGACAGTCCCTAAAAGTTAAAACATTTTACCAAATCACATATTGCACACAAGCAGAAAAGGAGCATGTACAAATATGTAGAAAAAGGTTGTTTCGTCTGTAAAGTTCCTGGTTAGAATAATCAAAGGAAATTAGTCTCCAACTGGGAAATAGAAGTTGAAGGCTCTCAAGTGGGAACATCAAAGAAAAGATTTGGTACACAATGTAAAAGTTGACAGACATTAGCCTACGTCCTTTTCCATAGAAACATGGTGGACAAAGGTAAACAATAACTAGCTGGATACCAACTTACCAATTTGTAATGTTTTATACTAAAGTCAGAGGAACAACTTCCCAACTCTTCATATAGGAAATGGTTTGTTTTACGCACAGAGAGATTTACGTGAATCAGTCCTTTTTCTGATTATTCCGGCCTCTCCACCACATCTACCTGTCTGCCAGCGTTTCATTGCTCTTCACACTGTTACGTATTCCCTCAGCAGATAAACTGCCTGTCTCCACCGTCCCAGCTGTGTGCAATTATCTAATTAGTCTCTGCATTATCTGACAAATGAGGGATACTTTTTTTCCCCGGAATTTAAAGGGCCAGTTCGCCAATTTTCAACATCACTGCTCTCATGCTAGTATGGGGAGCTAATGCCATTATGGTAGAAAGAAATGCAATTTCGCTCTGTCCATTTGGAGGACGCTATCCGCTTCCCAAATGGGCCCAGGAAAACCACCTTAGCCTGGGGAGCCAGGGAGCTTGCTGAACTACACTTCCTCAATCTTCCTCCGACGTCATGTCTCGTTCAGAATCGACTGGTTTGAAACGTAAAGATTTTTTAGACGATCCACCGGTATATTCTCGTCGTATTTCGGATTCTGTACCGCTCTGAGCCGTTGCCTGCAGAGAAAGTACTTCACTCCGGCGTCTGTCACTGGGCCGTTCCTTTCAGAGCGAGGGGCGCAATGCATGCTGGGTCTTGAAGGAATGTAGAATGGGTGAAACCACGAGCTGTTTGAAATTGGCACCTTAGCTGTGGAGAAAGTTGTACAAATATTTTTGCTTCTATGGATTACAGAGAACAGCAGCTTTGACTGACAGAGGCTTTTTCCAGCGGTGAACTGCTCCTTTAAAGTGTTTCTCTCACAGTGATGTACAGGGACCGATGTTATTTAGCACTCTGCCTACATGTAGTGTATCTGCTGTTTACAGGGTTTAATTTGTGTGACTCTAGCAGCCTGCTGTCAGCTATAACTTTATGTGTCTGGGAATCCTTTAATTAAACCTGCCCCTCTTTTGGCTTCTATGTTAACAGTCTTGTTGCCTCAAATAACTATTCAATAAATGTCTCTCATAGGGTCAAGCACGTCAAATGAAAATGCGTCATCTAAATCTTTTATCAGATTGGTTATAGCTTGCCCTTTTATAGTGTTACCCAAACATCACAATGTGTCTTAATAAAACTGTTTATAGGATATCATATAAAAAGTTGCTCACAATTACTCATTTGAAATCAACTTTCAGCACAGTCTCATCCCAGGTCATCAAACACAGACATTTGACAGGTGGACAAATGTGAAACAGAACACAAACTACTTGTTTGAGGTTCAGAAACACATCGTGGTGTTGGTTAAATATTTTTGACGTTTTTGTTGCACAGGATTTGAACCCCCGTCGTCTTGGTGAAAGTCCTGTGTTTGAGCCATCCATCGCCCCAAACTGCCATCCCAAGCGCACTGTATCCGTCACTCTACTACGTCACCTTCCTCCAAGGTAAGACCTCCAAATTGCCTCATAATTATGTTCGAATTGTAGTTATCGAAGTATAAGTGTGAAAAGTAAATGGGAAAAGGCCTGAATGTCAACATCTACTCAAAAATAAAAAAATAAAGGCTTACGTGTGAGGCCCAATTTTTACCTGAAATAAAAAAAAAGTTTGATCAAATCTCAGTGACAGTTCAATAAATGAACATAACAACCGTCTCCTCCGTATACCTTACATTAATGTCCACTTGTGTGCGAACGCCCCCTGGGCACTGCCTCTGGACAGCTCTTATCATTCAGTCCGGGGTGTGTGACAGGATCCGGGTCGCGGGGGAGGACGTGTAACTCATTTCCAGATAATGGCAGGGTTCTGTCTCCGCTCGCTCCTGCAGCAGGCCCGATTCACCAACTCATCAATTCACTCGCAGAAGCACCACGCCCCCGCAGCCCTCTCTTCACTTATCACCCCAAAACTACCACAGCGCTCTCTAAATAACTGCTCCCTGCTCTAATCTGTTCCAATCCCCTACAATGCCTTTCATCCTCTGCATCAGGTCCTTTTCCATCTTTATTTTCCGTGTATTCGAACAGAACCTCCCATGATAACGGCCTTGTGACAAAGGGCCGAATGTCCCACTCCCCCGTTTCATTTCCTGTTAAGTTATATGTGAGATGTCTGCTGATGAATACAGGAGTCGGTAGGTGGAGGAGGAATGGATTGAGGATGGCGGAGGCAATTTGATCTCCATGGGTGGTCTGCCATGTTAAAACCGCATCAAGCTTAATGAGGAAAACTAACAGCCCTCTGAATTACAGGATGGGAAAAACCAGAGGGAATTATAGCTGTCCAGACCAAAATGATCATTAAACATTGAGTTTGCGTGTCTCATATACACACAGCACAATGCCAGAGCAGGTAAATGATGTGTTTGCTGCATCAGCCTGGTCTTGAACTCACGACCTTTGCCACCAACAGCTTACTCACGTTGAGACCCGTCTCACGTTGAGACAAAGGTGGTTTTACACTAAGAATAAGGCCGCCACTAGATTTGTAAAAACAGCTCACTGAATAATTGCGCTGAAATTTGATACATTACATCTACAACGCTGTCAAATTGTCTTTTCTTCATGACGATTTGAGATTGAACAACTTGAAGCATCTGAAAACATTTGTTAACTTTGGCCGCATCTTGGTTGCAAAGTTGAAGCACCGGATGTTGTTGTGAATGTTTTAAACTGTAGATGTCTGCTGTGGTGCTACCATCAGGACTATTATCCCACCAATCCATTTGACGAGGTCTGGCGTAGATGCAGATGCTTTTGGACGCTGCCCTTGCGGTGCTGGTCGCCCTGCAGATCTCGGGGTGAGCGAGTATGACGGCTCCATTAGGAGGGAATGTAACAGTGGGTCTTTGGTTACTGTAGAGGCCAGCTGTGCTGCCACTTTGTGTTTGGGAGCAGCGCTGAGCACACCCTACTTTGATTAGAGGTGTTTATACTGGTCATGTGATCCAGTGCGACAATAGGCCTGGGTCTGACTCGAACCTGAAGCCAAATGCACTAATGAGGACCAGGCCAGGCCAGCCTCTACCTTTTTATCCCCTTTAGAGTGTTCCAGCATTTCACTAAGAACCCTTAAGCTTAAATGAGCCTTTTTTTAACTTAATCCAGACAGCTTGATCTGATGTGACACAATGACAATTACAAGTTGTTTTCATTTGAAGAAAAACACAACTTAAATATGTGCCATTTGGAGCTTTTTACACAGTTTGAGTGAAACAAAAATTGCACTAAAACTTATTTTCGTTAAAAACAAACCTTAGATGAGTAACTGTAATGATGCCAAACTAACAAAATGTTTTACAACAGTTCTCTTTCTTTCAAAATAAAAGAGTAATGTCCCAAACTTCAAGTTATTAGAATAGATAATGATAATAATGTGTTGGCACGTAATGTCTTTGGAAACTTTCATGAAGAACACAGTTATATGTCGAAAAGCAGCTGGGACCTCCTCCATCCCGACTCTTCATCAAACTGCTTTCAGGAAAACAAAGTCCGTTTCAAACACTTGAAAGGTGTAAAGATGATGGGTGCTGCTGGGCGCTGTGGGTTCCTAACGGGTCACTATGGCACATTGAATCATGCTTCTAATACCTGACAGAAACAGCCTGCGCTCTCTGGGTCACCTTCCCCTTCTCCCAGAGGTCTGCAGCAGAATAATTCTGGGTAGGGCACTCTGACGGGGTGACTGGATCAGTCAGTGCCACGAGCATGCGGTGACCCTTTTGTTTGTGCAATAAAGCTTCAGTTAGCGGTGATGCAATCAGGAAGTGATGTCGAGAATTAGCAGCAACTCACATTACAGCTCCATTGATCGGGGGGCTTTTGAAAACGATCGTATGGAGATCCGTGGTAATTTGTTATGTGTTATACAATCTCAACCAAACCCGATATTTCACATCTGCTTCTTTTCAAATACTCCATCTTCCTAGAGGAATGAGAGGGGGAATACACACACACGGGGCTCAGGAATGTTTCCACAACCAATGATATTTGAGCTCGAGCCTCGCTAGCATAACTAGCTCTATGTCCACTTGAATAAAGAGTCAGAGAGGCTGTAATGGAGTAAGAGAGTAAAAATTTACAAGCATCCCGTCGTCCAGCTTCACATCAAACTCATGCCGTTCAACCACAGCGGCATGGAAATTGTGTTTGGATGGATGAAATTGACAAGAGGGGTCATAAGCGGGGTCAGGAATGTGTCTGCGAGTCTGCACAAACTCTGTGCACCCCAGTTTAGCCGCTTCCTACAGCCCGGTGATAGACCAAACAGTGGTAATCCTATATCTGATGCAGGGCTCGCTGCAGGACAAATTATCTCTCTCGCAGCGATGTCTAATGCCTTTTTAATAATATATTCGCCTCATCAGCATCTCACCTCTCAGGGCAGGCCTGTGTACTCTAAACGGCTAAAGGAAGAGGGGGCAGACAAATAGCTTTTAAGAGGTCTTAGTGAGGAATGATGGCGGAGGGGGGGAGACGTATGGCTCAGCAAAATTAGATCCATCCTGGAAAAAGAGCAAAACTTTGGCAAAGTGTGGAACTTGCATTAGTTCAGAAGTTATGTAGGAGGCAGCGTTATGCATCATCACTGGTCACTTTTTTCATTCCTTTATATTCAATACATGCAGTGCTGGCCCCAACAACCTTTGTTAGCTGAAAAACACCCACATACACTTAATATAATATTAATACTCTAATGTTTGCTAATGTGAAACACAAAGATGTATTGAGAGAAAGTATGTATATAGTATAGTATATAGTATATTGCTCAGTATGTTTACAATGACAGAGGGGAGTGCAGCGTGGCTCTGATGTCTTACACTTTAATATTTGGTCATTAAATATGATGCACATTTATGACTATATTATATTATAAATGACAAATCAATATTTATAGGGCTTTCAACTCTACTGTCTCTAGGATAATTAATAGTCTTGGACTTTTAAAATAGTATGTTGATTGTGGTTCTGATGCGTTCTAATTTAGATTTGAACTTGAGTAGTTGCTTTATTTATTTGGTTATTTAAGAGACGAGTTAGCTGACTGTCACACTGAGATTTAATTAACTTTACTGAAGCCTCAGTTTTCTTTTTTGTGATCAGCCGTAAAGAGCTAACTGTAGCTTGTTTCTGCAGTGAAAGTCTACTGATGCATATTATACGTTTTGCTTATTTATTTATTTGCACAGATTAATTACATTTTTGACAGTTGGTTGTTTTAACACTTTTCACATGAGTACATTTTTTCAAATTATATTTTCTTATTATTATTCCATACTATAATTAGTGTTCAGTGTTCATTTTCAGTATTTGTTTTATATTTTCAATAATTGTAACCACAAGTGGGACATATGCTCTCAAGTGTCAAAGTTCGTCACCCACCAAGGACATTCACTCAGTCAATCACACTTTATTTGTGTAGCGCTTTTCATACATCTACAATGTAGCACAAAGTGTTTTACAGAGACGGACAATAAATAAAACAAAATAAAAACAAACAGCATCTCCACCCCCCCAATTCATGCACATGGCTAAATATAAACATGTAAACAGAGAGTTCAGTCAAAACAGGAACTGAGGAAACGCCATCATGAAGTCATAATGAGGAAACACTGGAGGTACGACTGAAGTGTTAACACTCAAAATAGCAGAAAAATGGAGGACATGAATAAGACCATAAAACATTAAAAGGCTATCCATAAAAATACATAATAAAGAATAAAATAATAAAACACTAAATATGATGAAATAATCCAGAAAACTAAAACTAGAGTAAAGTAATAAAAAACTAAAATAAGATAATAACGAACTAAATCAATATAAAGTATATGAATCACTACAACAGACTAAGATACAAAAGATAAAAAATAAGTAAATAAATAAAGTTAAAGTAAAATTCAGTTAAAAGCCGGACTAAAAGGTCTTTAGTTTGCTCTTAAAAATGTTGACGCTCTGTGCTGCCCTCAGGCCTGCAGGCAGGCTGTTCCACAGGCGGGGGGCAGTAATGATGAAAAGATGCCTCTCCGAAGGTTTCGGTTTTGACTTTTGGCACAATGAAAAGCCCGAAGACCTGAAAGTTCTCACAGGCTCAAAAGTTAAAAGCAAATCTGATAAATAGGTGGGACGCAGACCTTTTAGAGCTTTAAAAACCAATAAATGAATCTTAAAATCGATTCTTAAACACACAGGGAGCCAATGCAGAGACTTTAAAAGGTCACATGACACATACGTTTTAGGTCCTGTAAAAGAAGACCTATAGGGAGAGGGAAATACTCATTTAACTGAATTCACTAAAGCAAACCAAATCCTTGAGATTATCTAGATTAGGTTTAAGTGGTGAATTTAAAAGCTACCACTTCAACCCCCCTCATCCTTCATTCAGAACTCTGACACTAAGGTGGCTGCTTTTGGCAACTTATTGACCCCCATTGACCTCGACAATCCAACCACAGCCTGAGAAACAGAAAGAAAGGGGGGCTGAGTGCCAAACGTCCCAGCTACAAATAGGGGCAAAATGGCATTAGCCATCTTCACAGGGTCAGCCCAGCCATTAGGCCGGGTCCCAAATATCCCCCATCGCTCTTCCAATTAAGCCGTCAAAGTGGGGCAGATGGTTGTGACGCTATCGGGGTGCCATGCTGCCCCCGTGCCCGCATCTCATACCCTCTCCCAACCATCCATCACTGGAGGAGCTCTAATTAGCTTGTTATTCTGCCATGCTAACTATTCCAAGCTTGTGAAAAGGCCTCCTCATGTTTTGAATGACAGGGAAAGCATTGAGAGAGGGCGAATGGGAGGAGGGGAGGAGAGCCAATCACTGTGTGCAGAATGGCATTTGAATAGCCTTTTCAGCTCTCTACAGCAGCAATTATATTCCCCCGTCAGACTTCCTGCCAGGAGATTTTCTTTGTTGTTTCTTCATCAGCACAGTGCCATCAGTTGACAAGTTAAGCTTGACACAATAAAGACCATGTGAGAGAGGTCACAGGAGTCGCTTCCTCTGTGTCATCACCGCAGAAATGGAAAAGCTTTTGGTCTCTGCAAAGGTTAAAATATTTCAGTCACTGTCAGTGTAAACACTTGTCGGGCTGTAAAGGTATAAAGGTTCACTGTAACTGGATTTCTGTTCTTTCTGTTTGATTTCTTCTGTCAGGATGAGAGGAGCCACTGGGCTTTTTTATTTAAAAAGACTTTAAAATGATGTTTCCTGTTTGTCTGCCAGCTTTCATCCAGAATAATTACAGTGTCAGTTCAGACCGGATATTTTCTGTTAGATAATGTTAGTGAAATTTAAAATGGACTGTACTTATATAGCACTTTTCTATTCTTCCAACCACTCAAAGCTGCTTTTACACTCCATGTCACATTCACACACTGATGAGAAAGGCATAAGTGCCAATCTCCAATCAGATCATTGCCCATTCGTACCTGATGACTTTGCCACTGGGAGCAGTTTGGGGTTCAGTGTCTTGCCCAAGGACACTTTGACATGTGGCTGTAGCAGTCAGGGATCGAACCCCCAACCTTCCGATTGAGAGACGACCGACTCTACCACAGACGCCCACACAACATCAGTTCTCTTTGCGAATCTTTTGTCTGAAACTAAAGTGTTCTAATCTTTGTCTTGCTGATAGCAGCAGGCAGCGTAATGTCGCCTCGACTACTGTGAAGCAGCGTTTCGTTCATGGTTGATCTGCACAATCAAAGCTTATATTGCAAAGAGCTATTAGCAACTAGCCATTGATATAAAGACTACGTATGACTTTTATTCTGTTGTGTTTTTGATTTGTGTTTCAGTGATCAGATGTTGTTTCCTGTTTTGCTCTGTCACTTTGTCTCCTGTTGTCATGTCCTGTTGGATTTTGGTCACCTTTGTTCTCTACCTTTTTGTTTATTAAACTCATTTTTGTCTGCACCTGGGTCCTCTCCTCCCTTTTTGTTACATCCAGGAGCGTGACAGATCTAGTCTGAATAAATTGAGTCTCCTAAAGTTCAGATTCTGCCTCATGACTACAAAGTCTTTTGACTAACAGAACAAACTGTGTGACATTTGTGTTCCTGTTTAGGCCCAAAAAGTATTAAAACAGAAAATCTATGCCGGTCCCTCAGGTCCTCCCCAAACAGATTTTTAGTTGTGTAGAAAATTCAACTTGCTGTTTCAAAGATTGACAAAGAATGAAATAATGTTTATAGTATATAGTACAACTTATGTCAACAGTAGTGGTGAATCTTCTGTTCTCCACGTCACTATTAAACACTGCTTGCTGTCTCTGAAGCATATACTGCATACATGTGTTGGGAGAAGGATGTATTTTAAGATTTCAGTACCGTTCGTGAACGGTCCGATTCTTTTGAACGGCTCTTTGGTGCGAATGACGGGAACCGAGCCGTTCTTTTTAAATGTCACGGCCTGCCCTCGATCCACTCCCCTTTATGCTGAATCACCACAGGCAGCTTTTTTCAACTGCAAAGCTGTACTCTGTAAAGGCGGTGAGCGACATTATAACCCTGCGCCAGGTTTGTTGTTTTTTTGTTGACATCTCTGTAGTCCTACAGAGTTGTATCATAAATTATCGCCATTGGTTAATTGTTCCTACATTATTTTGCTGTTTCCTTTTAAATTTTAAATATGCGTACGTGTTGATGTGAGAACATAGTGCGGCTCTCAGAGAGAAACAGAGCCTTAAAATCAGCCATAATTCCCAACATCAGTTCAACAGGTCTAATTGGTTTCTCCTGACAACCAGAAACACAAGCGGATTTTTACATAAAGACCACATATATGAATTAACCCTGTCAGACATTTATGTGAGCATTTGTACAAAAAACTACAAGATTAAGCCCACACAATGTTTTGTAAATGTGGTCATTTGTTTAAATCTTTTGTGTTACTTTTCCTTCCACAGCCGTAGATGCATCCTTTCCTTGTTTTTCTCATCATCCTCTGGTCCTTGGTTGACGCAGCAGGTCGCCCCATGCTGCTTATTTTCCTCCCACCTTTCATTATCTCCGTCTGTTCCCCTGGTCTGACTCGCTGCCAAAAACACAATCTGCCCTCCTGCTCCCTGCACGTCTGAAGAGTCCTTGTCGGTCGGCGGCAGTCCCCAAAAGAGCTTCTCTTTCTTTCTCCTCGTGTGAGCCGGTTACTTGGAGAGCTGTGGGATGCATTATTGCATTATTGTGGCGCGCCACAAGCAGCACCTGGCAGTTAGGACATTATTGCTGTCTTTGGTTACATCCGACAGACACTCGCTCTCCGGTTATTCCTCCTACTGTTCTACCAAAACACGTGCACCAGTAAGACTTTTGAAACTCAGCAGCTGAAGTTTGAAATGTGTTGATTGTACGGATGTTCTCTGATTATTTGGTGGTGCATCCTGGACAAAGGCGCAATAATGGAACACTTTTATGTTTAAAGCATTTCAGCAAATCGACAGAACAACACGCATCGACTCTGCGTCTGCATCATCTCGATTACAGGGAGGAGGGGAGGGCTCAGTCGTTCTCAGGGGGCGCTAAAGACCCTGCTAGCCCCTCCCTCCTGCTGCTGTTGGTTACTAATAAGTTGTAATTGTTTTGTGATGGTGTCTAATGAGCTGCCTACCATGTGTCATACTGAAAGGAAGCATGGTATGGCTGTTGGGAATGATATGTATGGGCTCCTGCTGTAATTATCCTCACAGGTCATACGGCTGACATTTAATTGAGTGACATCAGAAACCAGAGTGTGTGTTATTTCATGTGCCTCGTGTGTGTGCATGTGAGGAGACTGTAAATGGGACACATTCAGCCCGCAGTGGTGAGGCAGGTGGTGCTGGCGTCGCAGGTGTGCTACTTGAGCCGTGTCACCCTGAATTTCCTGTCTCCACGAACACAAGATGGCCGCCCTCCATCAAAAACACCGGAGGGGCTTTTTTTATTGCTTCTCCTGTTATATTATCTCAATAAAAAAAGGTCAGGGAAAGACAAAGAGTGATTTGTGAGACAGGTGAGCAGTGACCTCACGGTTTTGGCTCTTTGCTCTGTTTCCTGCCAAGAACTGTTCACGCTCGAGCGAGAATTCAGCGGCCGGGTGTTTGTATTAGAGAAATCTGAAAAGTGCTCGACTGTATTTCTGTTTATCTTGAAAACACGGGAGCGTTTTCCCCCGTCAGCTGCCGATGAAAATTCTGCACAACAGCTCGGGGCAAGGTCGGACATTACAGGGTCCTTGGGACAGTGATAGCTGTTAAATGGAGATGCAATAACTCCAGGCCTCCTTGATGGAACTCATTTCCATATTTCAGATTAAAGCTGTTTGTGAACATAAAAAAGTGCTGCTGACAAATGTAGGATTTACTTCACACGAGGGATTACACATGATTAATTTACATTTTCCGTCCAGGCCTCATTGTTCGACTCCTTATCCATTACTGTATTAATTAGCTTGTTTACAGCTCTGTCCTCAGGTTTATAATGGACCAACAAAGTTTGAAATCAGTAACAATTCAAAGTGATAAAACTTACATGTGGAGGCCAGTAAATAAACCAGTGATATTGCCAACTGTCCACAGACGAAGATGAGGTAGTTAAAGTTTTTATAGCACCTTAAAAAGTCTCAATCTGGAGATATGAGTTGAGCATATGGGATGGCAATAAAACGCCCATAAAAATAAAAGTATAAATGAATAATTGGATAAATTTACTTGACCCGTGTGACGTTTGGACCATAGGGTGTAAATAAGAACTTGATATAGCTATCACTGGTTTTCTAGACTGTTGTTTTGAAGCCTGTGGCTGCCATTTAGCCCCAAGTGACAATTCTTGGACAAACAAGTGGCGCTGTAGAGGAGCGAGGGGTAAGCAAAGGCTAAATGATCAACTATCAGCTGCTGTATGGGCTCTTCCTATCTTCCTTTGATGAAGAATAGGTCACCTGCAGCTTTGTGAGAGACACCTTATAAGAATTTAGGCAACCATGACACTTGAGAGCTTAATTCAACAGAGTGAAGAGTACTTTTGTATTTGCATTGAGCTGCATATTTAAATGATGATACACTAAAGGATGAGCCCTGTAAGTGTCTCCATGCTTGTCTTGTGAGGTTCATCCTTCTTACACCTTTTTTAAACATTTCAAACTCTCCTGTTATGTTTGCAATAAGCTCACTCGTCTTCGTGTGTCAGATTGTTTGATTTTTTTATTCACACCTGCTTGTGTCCATTGATCAATTATTTTATGATGGATTCAAAACAAAAGCATGCACGGCACAGATCAATGGGTCCAGCCAAGACGGGGTCCATCTCTGTGTTCCTGTGGAGTCCTGCCGGAAGCCGGGCCTCTTGTTCATGAGTATTTTATTGATATACAAAACCGACATTCTGCTCACAGCTATCAGGAGCGAGCAGGCCTCTATTGATTAGTCTGACACCAGTTTCGTTTCATTTACCACATCTTAAAGTTGAGCTGATGTATGAAAATCAATGTTTTATCATCAAATCAGTGCATAATTTAAACAGCAACAACAGTCACGACGGCGCTTCTCTCTCTGATCTCTTTCCACTTCACTTCGCCCTGGCATGTTATTCTCAGCAAGAGCTCTCCACACAGGAAGTTCAGTTTGAAAAACGTTAGCCTGACAAGCCTAGCTCAGTTGCTAACTGTTCAATCTGTTCCTTAAGCTTATTTAAAAAGATGTATACATACTTTTGACTCCTCTCAGAACGGTCAGCTAACACTGCAAACAGTCACCCTTGAATAACAGTGAAGCGTGTTATTTAGGTGTAATGAACGACAGCAGCGTCCTCGACCTCGGACTCCCCAGCTCTCTCTCTCTCTTCTTATTAGTCAAAGTTGCAAAAATGTCAAGGCTCACCAAAGCTGAACTCTAGATGGAAACATCTGCATGGATTCATTTAGCCTCCGAAACAAACAAATCCAACAGAGCCCCCACATTCAGTGGATTTAAGTCTCACTCTTTGAAAGACTCTCCAGGCCTTTTGAGATTTCTTTATGAAATAAAATATTTTTTCAGTGACTCAGATGAGAAAAGCTAAAAGCTCAGATAAATGGAGCTAATTCTTCACATAGTTTACAATGTTAAGTGTTGTAACTGGAAACCTTCTTAACAAAGGATTCTTAGAAAACAATCACAGGTACGGTTTAAAATAAGTTCTTTATCCTTATTTGTTAATTAATCATTTTCACAAGTTAAGAATAACTAAACACAAGGTTTCCATCGGAACAAAAAAAAAGAGACAAATAGTTTTTATTCCGAGGACGCATCACACAAGGACGCTCAGCCTGCAGGACAGGACTGCCTGCCTTCACAAAACACCACATTAATGATGATGAATGAATACGGTCAAATGGCGATTGTCTCCTTCTTGTTTCTCGCCTGCTTATCAATATAAGACGGAGCATCAAATCGCTCGCTCGCTATTTTCTTAGGGCTTTGGTCAATAGTCTCTTCAATTAACATCCAATTACCCTGAGCAGTATTAATCACCTGGGAGCAAGGGCAGTGAAGTTTGTAAAAGGTCACATATGTGCAATGAAGATTAACAGTGTCACGGCATCGATCGGCTGGCAGGGAGGTTAGCGTAGCGGCTGCGTCGTGAGCTGATCTGGCTGTTCGATGCAAAGTAGGACGCATCGGTTAACAGGAGTGATGTTTCTTTTGACTGGAGCGGACGGTTAAATGATACGGCTGGAGTGCTGTATCTCTTATATCGTCTTTAAATCATCTGGAAGGAGCGAATACGATTACAGTATGGGTGTTTATCTGAGGTAAAAGGTTTGTGATTAGCCTTCATTGCAAAGACATGAAGTACAATACTGTGAGAAAACCTGAAATGCTGAAAAGTCGAGAACCAAATTGCATGCTGGATAAGTGAGTTTAGAAGTACCTGAATGAGTACATTGTGGGAATTGTGTTATAAGGACTCTTGAACACAGGATGGAAGCAAGAAGAAAGTTCAAAAAGACATTGAAGCTAAATCAGTGAACAAAGTTTGAAATAGAAGCTATAACTTTGCCGTGCAGGGAGTCAGGGATCCATCTGAAAGGAGCTAAAGTGTAGGCAAAAAGCTGAGGAGCACCTTTATACTAAATTAAATAAAGGTAATAACAGAGCAGTTTCTTAAGAATCAGAAGCAGATTTATTGGCCAAGAATGTGTCCACTTTCCTCTCAGCGTACAGACATGCAAACTGACATACTGCACTTAAAACAAGGACAGGTTAGACAAGGTGACAGACACGTACACATGAAAAACCAAAACTACTACAGGCCTATGAATACAAATATATATTACACAGACTTTGTTCAAACATTATTGAACCCTCGCTTCAATGTACGAACATTTGTTTATATTTAGTGTGAGGTTGAACAATCACGTTTGTTTATGTCAGTGGTTCCCTAACGTTTTCTGCAGGGCCCCTCAAGCCCCCCCCACCCCTCACTATACTCATCGACACATAAACATGCATACATATACACTAACACACACTATCGGCACATGCTCCCCCAGTTTGCTGACTGTTGCGTCATCAATCACAGGTGAAACCGCAACAGCTGAGGGTCGTAGTAATTCCTCAGCTGTAGTGTGCAGCTTTGTACATGAAGAAACTCTAAGCTACCTTATAAGAGGCCAGTTGATTGGCCGTTTTATGGCACAGATGCAACTTTAGTAAAGCCACTCTGTTTGGTACGACTGTTGAGAATTAGGCTGAACCATAAATTGTGCGGATGTGCGACAGTCACATCGCAGTACGTGCGATAGTAAGACAAAGTGAACATGTGAAGCTTCTACTTTATTGCTGCTTGGTACAAAAGCAAAACTCGACATTTTCTGGTTTTTCCCGACTTATCTACAGGAAACGTCTGTCTGATATCATGTTAGTGCAGCTCTTCATGAGAGCACACAGAACCCTGACCGCTGTGCAGCAGTCTGTGTGTCACCTGCCTGTAAACAAGCACCCGACACTGCTGCTACTGTCACACACACACGATGTCGGCTGGATGATCAAGGTTTTCAGTTACGCCGGGCGCCTCCAGTGAGAGTATTCCTGTTATCAGCGGCACCTCATCGAAGTGCTGGTTAACGCTGTGGCCACATAACGGACCGTTTACTTTTAGCGGATTCACCTGCAGCGCACACCAGCGTAATGGGGGGGGCTGTAAAAAGCAAATATTTTGAGGCGCACTAACACACTGTGGTCTCTCTTGATTACTCACAGTTGTACAGGTGAAGCCGAGGGAGAGATCTAGTTGTGACAGCCTTTCCTGGCAGTCCTTTCACAAAATTACCCGTGGTGAAAAATTGCCCAACCGAGCATCAGAAAAAAACAAGAAGCGGCTGTATTTAAAGAACGTCGCTGGCCAAAAGAAGCGTGGATGGCGGTGCGCTGATCCCTGGAGCAGGTGGGGTGGATTGAATCTTGTTCAGCTCCATCTTGGACGTGTTTGGATGCTACTGTGGACTCCAATGTCGCTGTTGGGCCAAAAGGCTGAGTCTCCTTTACTTAAACTCTCCAGGCTTCCCCTCTGACACACACACACCACACACACACACATATATACATATACATACACACATCCACACATACACACACTTAATGCATTCAATACAAGGGCAGGTCCTGACTTGACCCGTCTTCTTCATCTTCCAACCATTGTTCCATTACAGGCTGGCAGCAGTTCATCAATAGCACATTCATCCGTGAGAAGTCTCCATCAAAAATCAATAACGTTTGAAAATCTATCATATGCAATATGCTGCCGCCCAAACACACGTCATCTGATATGCCAACGCAGCAGCGCGATGCTGACACCGATATTTCTACATCTGCCCTTGAAATAATTGATTTTTCTTGGTTTAGCAAAAGGCTAATGTTCTGATGTAGTGTGCAATATATCACAGAGTGTGCGCCGTGATGAATGTAGCAACATCTTTATAGCCATAAAACTGTACACATGAACACACAGGCCCCGTACACAAACACAAACACTCTAATCTAATTACAAAACCATTCCAAGACAAACAGAGGCATGCCAGCAAACACACACACACACACACACACACACACACACACACACACACACAGAGATGCCTACACACACAGACACACACTGCTCTCTCTTATCTCGTGTAGCAGCCTCTCTGCCAGGGGAGCCATGATTTAGGCCTTGATCCTTTCCGTCCCTGGAGACGTTGTGCTTGATTACTGTGGCCTGCCTGCTAGATCGATGAGTCATCAATAACAGTAATAATGTCTAACACGCTGCGGCTGGCCCTCATTGTTGCCTTCATGACGGCTCTAAGGGAAGAAAGGAATCGAGTCAATATGTGGCTAGACGTCGGGATCTATTAAAAAAATCAGCCATAACTCTGTGTGGGAATGCTTTGATGATGAAAAGAGCCTAATTAGTAGTGCTGACCCTGTTGGTGATACGCAGAACGCACGTTCACCAAAACATCACGACTCTCAGCGACTTCAGCTCCCGTGTCCTCACTCACCCAACGAGCCACTAATCCTTTGAAACTCATCATAGTCTTTTCTTTAGAGAAGTTATGAAGCAGTATAGAATCATTTTATGAGGTTGGGTTGAAGCAGCTATTCTTAAGTTTGTGTTGGAAGCCTCCCGACTTGTCAACTCTAGCATCTGGGTCAGTGGCCCAACCCTTCAAAGTCGCACACTGTCGGTTCCCCCCTGCAAAGCGCTTCTGACTGGTGCTTGCTGTTGCTAGGTTACGAAAGTTGTCTGGCAGCACTTATGCTTCCCTTGGTAGTGATAGTTAAGTCTGTTTGATATCGCTCTGTTTACTTAATATTTGCTTTTATTCACATAAATTTAAAAAGGAAAACATGAAAACAAAGGAGAGGAATCGTGTCGTGGCATCAGCAGCAGCTCGAGACAAGGAAATTGTCCCCTCGGAACAACAAGCGGAAAACTAGCTTCACCTCTGCCATTGTTGTTGACGAAGTTGATATCTGAAGTCCCGCCCCTCCTTGATTTTGATTGGTCGGTGAGGGAGTAGTGACATTGACAAGCAGGGAGGTATTCCAAAATTTGAACTATTTTGGTTATAGTAAGGGTACAATTTATATACATTGGCTAACCCATCAAAGCTGATAGTGGGTTAACGTTAGCTAGCTTTACATGCTAACACTGGATAGCATGTTAGAAAACATGCCAAACTTAGCGAGTTCTGTCTGTGGTGGATGCTGTTGCATTGCTCACGTTGTAATACTCATTTGTAAATGGTCTCATATCAATCAATGTATGAAGTAACTGTGAATTAACATCCCTTAATTGATTAATCTATTAAGTGTAAACTAATGACAAAGTCACAGTGACTTCATCATTTGTTAATGGTGAGCAACAGGAATTCATGATACATCCTGCATTAGTTCATGCATTAAATCATCATGAGTCATGTGTTAGTTAAGCATTACTTCAGTATAAATTGCAAAAAAAAGCGCTGACTCAGAGGGCGTTTTTGCGCTGAGGACGCTGAGCGCTGAAAACGCTGTACTGCATCGGTTTTGTTTAGAAAATAGGCGCTGCCAGCACACAAAAAAAACGCTGTTAGTGGACACAGTCTTGTTGTCACAGTGGGGTTGGCAGGTTTGGATCCATCTCTAAAGACCGAAAGAGTTCTGGGGTGGTGGATAAACTGTAAAATTGGTTGTTATGCTTTTTACCTTCAAATTGAGCTTGTTGTTCTTGCTAACCTAAATTAAACACACCTAACAAACTATCCTAAACCATGGTTTTAAAAATATCTTTCAAAACTGTATGCACATTTTTTCATGCCTAATCCTTTGAATTGTAAATGTGTTCTGTCCCTGATTATCAAAGACCTGCGCTTTGTCCCCGCCCCCTTTTTATGTCTCAGGCGCACAAGTTAGCATCTGTTTTCTTGTTTACGAATGTGTTTCACATGAAAAGGTCTCTGTTTGGTTGAGTTCAGGAAACACATCATTGTGTGGGATACAATAATCAGTTAATGTTGATATTTTGTGTCAGAAAATTACACCACCTAGCTTCCCACATGGTTTTCGTAGGTTTAACTGTACGGTGAATGACGACAGCCTGCCTGACTCCAGCTCTACTCAGGATACTGCACTGATATGAGACTGATGTTGATTTCTCAATTCTGTCTTTGAACACAAAAACACTAATGGGATATGTGTTTATCATGTTTCTTTTATTGCTAGAAGCTTTTAATAAAACCTGCACGTTCGGACTCAAAGCAAATATACGCTTTAAGGTGATTCCTGCTTCTTCGTCCTTTTGTCTCCTCAAACTTTAATCGTAAGCGCACATTTAGTATTCTGTGTGTTAAAAGGACTTCACAGGATGCAATAGGGCTAGACCAGACAAATTAAGCTTTGATGACTTAATGATACGTTCCTGTGGTGCACCTGAGAGAGACGAGAGAAACTCGCTACAAGAGACAAAATGAGGAAAGTCTTTG
Source organism: Semicossyphus pulcher (assembly GCF_022749685.1). NCBI lineage: Eukaryota > Metazoa > Chordata > Actinopteri > Labriformes > Labridae > Semicossyphus > Semicossyphus pulcher. The sequence goes on from NW_027211659.1 coordinate 27,232,267, forward strand.
AAGCTGCAAAGGCGGCAGTCGGGGTAATAACAAAGGGAATGATATTCATGAAAGAGTCGAGGGAAGGGAGAGAGAAGGAGGCCCAAGTTCCAGGCCTTAAGGTGCCTCCTCGGTAATTACCAGAAGGTAGGCATTAAACATAAATGCGTCATTATGTTAACAATTAATACAATTATGTCGGCCCTCCCGGCGAGCATGCTCTGCTGTGGCTGTGATGTGTGTGTTGGGGTGGGGTTACTGTGTGTGTGTGTGTGTGTGTTGTTTTCATGCACACTCACGTGTGAGGATGTCTCAGGAGGAAAACAATGTACCCACCTTCTTGACATCAAATTTAAATGTCACATTTCTGTCAACACAATGTGAAAAATAGGCTAAATAAGCAGAGCAGGAGAAAAACATGAACCCCTCTTTAGTTTGCATCCTCCCTTCCCCCCTTCCTTTTCTCCCCAATGAATTCCTCTCTCTCCATACCCACCCGCTCATTACTATTAGGTAAAGAAACGTATACAATCAGGCTATTGTAATGAAAAACACTTGTCCATTATAGTACAAAGAATAATAAAAAACAATCTCTTAAATTGATGTTTGTTTTCCTTTGCCTGAGCCCGTCTTTATTCCTTTGTAAAGAAAGCTACATTGTTCATCATTGTTTCTATAGCAGCCGCGGTCTGCGGTTAGGTCAGGAACAGTGGAATAATACACTTTTGATTTGCACAAGTCATCAAGGAAAGGTCAACTGTGATCATTCCCGTGCAGACAGAAGCATTCTGATTTTCATTCATCTGTTCCCGCTCCCCGTCATACTCGATGTAATCTTCTGCGCTGCGGCGTTTGGCAGCGTGCCTTCATCCAGATCCAACATCCCGGCTCCCCTTTCTTCTAGGAACAAGTTTACATTTGCTGTCTCGCACACAAAACCAAAGCTGTTCTCACATTGTTAAAGATTGATTATGTGGATTCTTTAGTCTCTATAAACAATTCAGTGATCCCCTGCAAAAAAGTGAATTTACAATTACAGCAGAGAGACGGGGCGGAGAGCTCCAGAGCTGCAGGAAGGTTTTCAGGGATGTGAGCTCGAAATGATGCTGCAGTTTGTGAGGCTGTGTGGTGTTGACTCGTTTCAGTCATGGCAAAAATAAAAATTTTTATACCATCTCAGTAAAAGAATGTCCCTTTGTATGCTTTGCAGGCTGTATACTTTATAGGCTCCCTATTGGTTGATAAAAGCTTTAAAATGAGTCCCCAATGAAGCTTTTTACCGACATCACAGGCTGATAAGACATGAAGTAATATGCTGCTGACTTCATACTCAAATATAGTTGGTGCCAGTTAACACCTTTAAAATTACATTACATAAAACCAAATACTTTTATATTTTAATATAAGTTTTGTTATGATGCCTGAAGAGGCAAAAACTTTATAAAATCAGGTTTGTCCCGTAACGTGTCCTCCAACACCCGAGAGATTCACCACGTGGAGAGTACAGGTAGAGTCATCACATGCGCACTTTTCATCCAAAATAAATCCTGTGAGAGTTGATTGATGTTCAAAGTTGCTTGATGTTTATTGCAAAAAAATTAATATAAGACTGAAGTGACTGGATTTAAAAAAATAATACGGATGCAAATCATCAATTATCTGCCAGCAGTCAATGACGGTATGTGCTCTGACATGTCTTCATCTGTCAGGCACCTTAAAGGTTAGCGGCCCCACCACCTGCCTAGGGCGCACACATATTTCCAGACAAATTAAATGCAGAAAAATTACAACAAAGTGAACAAAAATAAACCAAAATGCGCACCTACACACACCGGCCCCCAGTTGTTCTCTATATAATCAATTATTTGCATTTACACAAAAAAGGAGCCATAATATTAACAGTGACTAATCGTGCTTGGAAGAATAAATGACATCCCTTATTGATGTCTTTGATTTGTCAAAAGAAGTCATTCAACCTCGAGGTACAGCACAGCTTGGAGATGGGTCTTTGTCTTGAGCTTCACTGAGCAGACCACACCTCTTCCATCAGGCCTGGTTTCCAGCACTCTGCCAACGGCCATGAACCCTGAGGAGCAGTCGGGTCCCCCACCAAGACAATGTCTCTAAAGTTGAACTTCTTCCCTATTTCGTCAGTTTCTTCTTGGAGCAGCAGAAGGTTTTCCTTTGTCCATCTGGGCCAGAAAAGGTCGGCCTTATACTGGACCTGTTTCCAGCGGCTTTTCAGGAAGGTTCCTGGGGGTAGGATGGGCGGTGTTTCGAGCAGGGCGATATTATCAGAGGACATAGTTGAGAGGGGACGTAAAGGATAGACGATGAAGGCCTCCAAACCATCTTCTGTGAGGGAGAGTCTATGGTCTGCTGATGGAGAGTGGAGTTCTCTGAAGCATCTGCTATGTGCCGTCACCATAACAGTAGGTTTGATCATTTTAATTCCCCCAGAGAGATTTAATGGCTTCTGCAATTTGGTGGAAAAACTATGTTGTCATTTAACCTCACAGAACACAGAAGCTGCAGCTCCACTGCTGCTGTGATTGGTTTGTTTATTTTGTGTTGTGTTACACAAATACTGTGTGGATTACAACGGCCATTTAAAACACAAAGTAACTAATTGATCGAGGCAACAGTGGACTGGCAACTTCATTCATCTGATCACTGTTGCCAACAAAGTCTGGTGGCTTTGAAGAGAGTGGTGCAACGCTTGTAATGGATAACAATATGAGGCTGTCAGTGGCAACAGGAACACTGTTATTGGCTGAATTGTATTGTGGTGCATTTTCCCCGCAGAGGTTTTGTTGCAGCCATTACAACCATCTGCTGACTGACATCATCTACTGAGCCTTTTAGTCATTTACACACCAACATGTGGTAGAGTTGGGTCCTGGTTCAAAATACGAGAACTCCCCTTTAATGTACTTCGAGCTGCTATCACATGAAATGTCTTGAGAGCTGTGACATCCAAACCCCTTTATCAGACCAACCCCAGCTGGCATTGGCCCTGTCCTGACACCTCAGTTAGCCATGCAGTTTCATTTAAGCTCTTCCTTCTTTAAGTAGCTTTAAGCAACTCCCAAGAAATCCAAATAAATCACAGAAATTTTCAAGCACAGGAGAAATAAATCAGAGCAAATACACAAAAAAGCAATGAAGGATTGTAAGAAGAGAGAATCCATTTGCAGTAGCGTGCAGAGTCAAAGCTATAAACAAAGGCCTGTAATGAGATATGTGCTTTGAGCTTTCTTACTGTTTCATCCGGAGGTTTGCCTCGTTGGAATTGTACGAGTACAGGAAGCCCTGATTGCTCTGAGACAAAAACAAATACATCCTTTTATAGCCTGGACATTAATTTGAATCCCTGCTTTCCCTCCCTCTGCAGTGCTCCGGGGGGTGAAAGCAGGATATGTATTCTCTAAATTTTTACTGCAATATGTTGTATCCGTTTACAGCCGGCCTCTGAAAGCAATCTGTGCATGTGTTTGAAGGGGTAAAAGGGGGTGTGAGGAGCTTTTATTCAACACATATTTCACTTTAACCACCAGAGATTAAGTTCAGTCGATCTGGATTCCTTTATAAACATAGAAATGGGAGCGTTGCACATGGCTGAAATATGCTAAATTCATGCTGGAGAAAGGAGAAATCTGTCTTGTGTAAACAACACAATCATTCTGCTACACTTCTTTATCCTCAACACAATTACACACACAAAGGGGTGAAAAGTAAATCCATATTCAGACAAATAATCCTCGCTCTTAATGCCAAACTGATCTCTCTGAATGTTTATTGTGAACGGGTGTGTGATCCCCTTTCTGAGCAGACATAGATGAATGCTACAGCAGTCTGGAGCTCCATTATGAGGCATCTGCACAGTAATCCCAGCCACCTTCATGTGATAAAGATGAGCCTTGTAACAGCACATCATGCCAAATGAGCCTCCTCTGCCACATCTCACCCAAAGAGGAGCAATTGAGCTGCTATTGTGTGTGAAATAAGAGATATGGTAGAGCAAGCACAGCAGAGTAAATACACATACATTTCCTCTAAATGAAACTTTTATTAGATATAAAACACCTGCTTTACTGGATTACAGAGCAGTCTCTAGCTTGCTGTTGTGCATAATTAAATACAAGTGCTTCCAGTCTGTAGTATTCGGTGCTTAAACCTCAAAGGAACCACGGAACCAGCTCGCTCGCAGACTGGGCCTGTTGTAGATTGATGGATTTTAGTGTGTGAGGTCCAAAGGTTTACTAAAACTTACAACAAAAGGTGCAATGAAAAAACAGCAGAGTGCTTTTTTATTTGACATATGTGTACATGTCATTTAAAAACAGGAAATTTAGACAACCAATGTTTCCCTTCAGGCAAAAAACCCCACATGGTTATGGCTGCAGAAAACATTAGAGTGTAAGTTATAACGGCAACATGATGTTAAGCTGGCCCCCTGTTTTTCTCGCTTTTCCTGTGTTGTGTGCACCCTCCCATCACCCCACAGCAGTAAACAGGGTACATCACATTTAGCTGACAGCTTGGTGCATCTCAATCAGATGCTGGAAGGAACATCTTGCATCTATATGAGATGTTGAGTGCTGTGGTAAAACGTTGGTATTTGCCGCCTTGGAAATGGCGACAAGTTGCATACTTGGTCTGAGCCCTTAGAAATAGCAAGTCACTAACCTAGAACAACTTCACTCATAAAAGACACACTGGTAGTCTACCATCAACATTTAAGTTAAGATAGCCATTGTATTGTAGTGGCTCGAGAATTGAACATGTTGTATGTCACACATACACAATAGCAGGCACGTAGGCATGGGTAGGCCTGGCCCCACAAATGACCCACTGAGAGATTGTGTGACTCGGTAACAAAGTGGTTCCCATTAATTACCTAGACTGAAGCCCTCTATAGTCTAATGTGAGATGATATAGCCTCTGGGATCACCGGTGAACGTGCCGGGTGGTAAGCGATAAACGACCTTCCGTCAAGACTTCCTTTTCCACGTGCTGCGTTGTTACAGAAAGAGAAACCGTTCTCTTGTGATTCACTTGTTATTAACGCTTCTTACCTTCGCCCAAACTTCGACATCATGATGCAGATTTGTAAGAAGTAAAAATTCGAGCTGTCCATCGAGAGGACAAGAAAAATTTTGAAATGCTCGTTTGTTGAACGGAGGTCGGATCGATCTGATGCATTCGAGGAAGTCGGGAAATGTGAACGCTGAGCGGCTTTCGTGACACAGCGTCAAGGGAATTAATCTCAAGTTAAATTTTAGATCTAGAACATAATGTTAGCTGTTAGCATGCAGATGTCTGTTTATAGAGATGAATTAGAAGCTAAATCATCGTCAGATCACGCTGACGGGGATGTCATTACGGCGGATTACGTTCCGCCACGGACTGTTTTTCTTGCATACGCCTTAGCCTGCTGATACGTGATTGGTCAATATTACTCAGACTATAAGCTTAGATCAAACGGAAACCAGAACACTTGCCTTCCTGGAAATCCACGTCCCTGCGTACAGAGAGATTAGTCCCACCACAGTTTCATAATGACACAGGGTCGTCAGACTGCGGGCGTGTCGGCTGAGTGTCGGCTGTGGCTTCAGCTGGTCTGATCCAACCATCCCTGTCTTTCGAATAAGGACCATAAACAATTTGAATATGTTCGCTTTATACATTTCGTTTCCTCCTTACGGCTTACCTTATGTGAGACTTATGACAATGTTTTTATTTCAAAGAAAATTAAGCAGGAGCCGCTTGAGGAGCCTTTGGAGTGACTCTGTGTACCAAACAACTTCCTGGAAAAGTTACAAACCAATTAAAAAAAAAACACGTCCCTGGAAACACATCAAAATAAAAGCACTGTGTATAAACGAGGGGATTCAGAATTCACTTCAGGAATTTACTTGATTTTGCATTTTGACTATTTGTGAACTGCGTTACTGAACTGCTTGCTAAGGCGTCATGGGGGAGGGACCTAAACATTGAGTCGTGTTTATTTGAATGAAAAACTGTTTACACCAGTTGCTGACCGGGAGTTGAAAGAAATATTTGATACTTAAAAATGTGACTTAAACGGAACTCTAACAAGCTGAACTTACTTCTCTGACACAGTATCTACAATGTTTCAGTAGAATTTGCTGATGATGTCATTCTGTGCCATTGCATGTTTTTGGTTGTGACATCTTTTTTGGAGCTTACCATGCTTGGATGAAATGCCTTTATCCTGGCTGACAGGTTGCCGTGGTAGCAAATTATAAATCACAAAGTTGCCACGCCCTGTAGCATCCCCAGCTTTATCTTCTCTTTGACTCTAAATGGAACCAAAATTTACAAACGCCATTCTGTATTAAAGTCGAGTGGAAACGAGGGACTGGGGCCATAAATTCATTAGTAATATTTCTGTCTACTTCCATTCGCTTTGCTTTTGAGCGTACGTGTGTGTTCACTCTTGCCGTGTTAGCCAGGTTGCATGTTCAGACTGAATCTCCTGATGTGGAGCACTTTAACCTAACCTCTGTGGCCCTCTGTCTCTGAGGGAAGAGCTGTTTATACACACACACTGAGGGTTTCAGTGTAGGGAAACCCTGCAGGCCCCTCACATTAGCTGTTGGTGCAGAAATGTCACTATCCATGTACTCTGCTTCAGCTGGAAAGTAGCACACAACAATAACATCAACACAGACGCATAAAAGGCATCTTTTTACGGCCACAAATGTACACATTCTGCCACAGGATATCCACGGCCTGATGGATGGTTTATTTGGGCTGGGACATTAGATATTGTGGCTGTGAGATGATGAGTCACATGAACGCTGTTACGGGGAATCATCTTCTCTTATCCTCCGCTGAGTTAACAAGTCAGCGCAGCTTCCGCGGGCCTGTGTGTACGAGGGCGTTTCCTCTGGGGCTGCGCAGGGAACGTAGAGGAAGCTTGTAGAAGTCCATTTGACAACTTTATTTCTGTCTCCCCTAAAGGAAAATGTCACACTCAGATGCTCTTACACAGGGATACATCTTCATTCTGCGGTGTCCAACGCTTTCCAGGAGATATGTTTTGATTAAGTGTGGTAATTTACTTTGGTTGCCTTTTATGTCAGGAAGGCTTTTCTTACTGTCTCTGTTACAGCGCTGTGAGAACATCTATTGCCTCCCACCTGCAGGAAGCTCTGAGGTATATTTATGTGTGGACAAAGTGACAGTGACAGGGGGTTCCTGTCCTCCTCAACAATCAAATAAGGCCTCGTATTACCTGTATCATTTACCAAATCCTGAAAGTGTTCAAAGTAAACTTCACAAACAGGTCAGGTTAACTGTCTTGGGTTTTACTTCTCCATTTTCAATGGAATAAACAGAAAATGCCAAACTATCAAAGGTCGTGTGTATTTGTCAGATAAAGGCCTGCCAAGTCAGCATCGCAAATCTAAAAAGAATATATTTCTTTGTGGCTTTGTTTCCCTCTTTATATCATAATTTGCCAGATGTGTCTTTCCCCAGATCAGTAAATGGTAAACGGACTGTGGCCTTCTTATATAACACTTTTTTAATCTAATCCTTCATGCACATTCATACTCCGATGGTGATGCCTTCAGGGGCAATTTGGGGTTCAGTGTCTTGTTCAAGGACACTTCGACATGCAGGCTGTAGCAGCCAGGGATCAAACCCCCAACCTTTTGATTGAAACACAACCAACTAGTGAGCCGCCCCCATCAGTAAACATGTATGAATCTGATATTCTAAGCAGGGATACATACAGAATCAGAATCGGGGTTTGTTGCCATGTAGGTTTACAGATACAAGGACAGAAGTCATATGTGAGAATAACATAAGCATCGATGACAAATGATCCCTGTATTCTTTCTGTGAAGATGATGGATATGTGACAGGTCTGTAACCTTGCCGGATCCATCGTTGTCCAGTGTTGGCAAGTCAGAGAAAATGAATCTGATGATGTCAGCTTTGGCTTGGACACTAATGTAAAACTGTTACAAAGTGGGAGAGTAGAGTTTGAAAGATGTGGGCCTGTAACATAAGATTCTAATGAGATGCATTGTGGGATCTAATGCTTTTGTGCCTCAGTGTGGGTGACAACTGTCGCAGGAAGCAGTATGTCTTCAGGTTATTCCAACGTCTTTTCTTGTGAACACAATATACCCGGATCATGGACTCAATGATAAACTGATGGTGGTCAAAGGGCAAGTAGAACTGACATTAGTTCTGCAAGAATTCTAAACAAATTCTCTGAGATTTTTGGTGAAACTGGCAGCTACTGCATATACTGTACATCCCAACCAATAATTCATTTGTATCCAATGATATGACTTATAACTGGACAGCAAGAGGCACAGGTTAGTTCATGAGCAGGCCTCACTCAAACAGTAGGTAAACTGGCAATCGGATGGGATTTATATGAGTATATTTATCAGTTTCAATTCATCATCTTCACAAAACTGAAATGGAACAAATATGAACAATATTCAAACTCAACACATTCTCAGCCCTGGTTGTACAGGCGCTCTGGTGTCTCATTTAGGCGACCAATGTATCCCCTCAGGCAACATGTTTATGGTTACAGAAAACATTGTAGTGTAGGTTATGTAGAGCAGAACCCCCGGTCCTGTGATATTTGCAACCCCCCCATCGCCCCCATCGCCACCCAACCTGACCTTCCTGGTTGTTCTACCTCTCAGCTAAATGTGATTCATACCCTGTTTACTGCTGACGGTTTGGTGCATCTCAATCAGATGCTGGGAGGAACCGTGTGCGTCTGTTTGAGATGTTGAGTGCTGTGGTAAAACCTTGGCATTTGCCGCCTTGGAAATTATGATAAGTTGCATGCTTAGTCTGAGCCCTTAGAAATGGCAAGTCACTAACCTATCACAGACCAGAACAAGTCACCAAGCAGCCAATCATAAAAATGTCTTCCACTGACATGTTAGTGAAGTTGTCCCTTGTATTGCAGCTGCTGGAGAATTGAACATTAAGTGTAAATCACATACACAAATGTGTTGGAACAGGACAAATGGTGTGAAAACATAATGGTTACAAAGTTCCATTACATCAGACCTGAATGCCATCGAGCTCAGTAATGACGGATAAATCAGCACCTCAGACTCTTATGCAACGCCTTTCTTCCAATTTGCTGGATATGCACCAAATGTGAGTCAAGAAAGCGATCTGTCCCATTATTCTGAGGCACTCGCACCAAAACTCGTTACGCTTTAGACAAGCTGAAATGTTTTTTGTTTTTATCACCAGTGAATGTCTCAGTATGTTTCACATTGTCTGCCTCCGTCTGCTTAACAGTAAGGAAGCAAACAAGAAGCTAATGGAGTTGTTTTGCAGTGGATTTCTTGTATGGTAATACCTTCCATTACAGTCTCATTTATGCTAATAGAGGTAGAGGACGCTGAGGCATGGCCGTGTTGATCACCAGTAAGATTAAGTTGTTGGGTCTCGACAGTTATTATGACCTCATTTCCCGAGGAGGGAAGGTAATTGTTTCTGCACAGATTTTCTTCTTCTTGAGAACGCCTTGGGTGAGTTCGTGCCGCAGCAGATAATGACATTTGGTCAAAGTCAGACAAATAAGGAACACAGATAAACAATCAGATGCAATTATGATTATTGTTCCTCCGACTCTGAATTCATAACCACTTCAGAGGGGACTGGAGCGTTGTAGGAGCGCTCTCTCTCTGAATATCAATGACTCTTTTGTTTTTGTGTTGCACAGGCAGGAAACAAAATATCTTCAACACACTTTGGATTCAGTTTAACTCTAGTAATGATCTGACATAACAATGGGAATGGAGAGTGGTGTACTTATTAGAAATACAATTCCTCAAAGACACGCTTAAGTGTCAATAAGCAGGGTTAGAATCACCAATCTCAGGTCTTTCTGTCCTGTATCCACGGATGAAGCTGTGATTATAGGCCCTGAACTCCAGATGCTCCAGCAGGTTCACTGTCTACAAAAACACAATAATATAATCTAAATACATAAAACTCACATCCATTCAAATGCTCTCAACCTTTTTTCTAATATGTGAAGTTCTCGTATGACCAGATATTATCATGCGACCAATGTTTGCTTTCGCAATGCTTTCGACTTGTGATGACATCTGAGGCAATTCCATTTGCTGAACGCTATTTAGTGATGCACAGTACAAGCAGCATCTCACTTCAATGATAATGGACGGACATTAACATTCTGGCCTCCTTGGCTGCCTGGCTCTCTACTGACAGGACAAGACAGGCGTTGCATGGAAAGAAGAGGATGGTGCAACGCTGAAGAATCGTACAGTCCTGGTAACTGAACAACAAAATGCACAATATGGCTTTCCTTTCGATTTAAGTGCAGTGCCCCTGCAGCCTTGTCAGTCAGTTTTACAAATACAACATAAATGAGTCATATGAATGCTTTCTACTTCTACAATTAAGATTCAGTTAAATATGAAATCAAAACAACAACAACACAGACTGGCAGGAAATGGTAAACAAGAAGCAACAACCTCAACTATCCTTCCCGACCTCCAGCATTCAAAGTTTTGTGAAGGTAATAGTAATGGTACGTTACGTCCATCTTGGTCCCTGATGGATAGGATGGGTAGTTAATACAACTGCTTAATGTAAACATTTGTCTAATAGGGTGCAGAGTTGCATGTTGAAACAGGTAATTATTCCCCCCGATCACACAGGCCATGAAGACATCTATTTCCAACATGCAAAGGGATTTTATTTGTCTAACTGAAGCAGTTATTTTCTACCTTATGTCTGTTTTTTCAGCATTACATTTTCATTCTGGTCAGTCTAAGTCAGGTCATAACTCAGGACTATAATCAGCACAGGGGGCACAGTTGGTCAGGCTGCATCAGCTTCTACACAGTGTTGGATATCCTCAGCTAGGAGCCTTTGCCACATGTCATCTCCCCTCTCTTCCCTCACTTCCTGTCATTCTGTCCACTTGAGAAAAACATCAAATGCCTGAAAAACACTGCAATAAACAGGTAACTGCTGTCTCATTTAGCACATTAATCTCCTCCATCCTTCCATCTTCCTCTCGCATCTCCATTGGGGAGAAGTAAGATTCGCGTTAGCCAAATGGAAAGCACTTAAAAGTTTACCCATGCCGTGCTTTTGTTGTTTATAATGTAAGATGAGGTGTGGCTCCATGTTGAAAGCAGCTGACGCCAACAGAACCAGACTACAAACTATTAAGCAGAATGGGCAATGTCTCCAAACCTCTCAAAGACGTACTGAGTCATAGGATCACTTTCACGGTTGAACGATACCACTGAATGCAGCTGAAGAATAACAACGACTAAAAACACGTGGAACATGTGGAGGAGGAGATGCAGCCTAAAACACCAACATTCACTATAGATGCTCTCTAAACAACGTGTAATTACCTGCATGCACTACATCCCAATTAAATCAAAGCTACTATTAAGGACAAAAGCAACATCACTGTCTACAATTACCATGTACGTTGTTATAATGGCTACTATCATAGACAATAACACATATCACATGCTTTACCTAGCCACATAGTACCCACATAACAACTCCCACTTTGTCTCTCCAGTACATCTCGTTTACCTCGCTTTAAAAAATTACAATTACCTTTATTATAACTGAACTTATTGCTTAAAGTCTGGTGATTTTGTCCACCAACAAATTCCATTAATTCAGCAATGATGGATCTTACCAACAGTTCTTGAATCGATATCACATCCTGCTCTTTTCTGTGCCACAGAGCTGTGTTGTTGTCGTCCAAAGAAATTTCAATAAATGAAACTCTGTTACCTTCATTTCTATGACCACATCATCCAACAGCTCTTTTAAGAAATGACTCCTTTAAGGACTTGTATCTGCAGTTGCATCCAGAAGGCAGTGAGACAGATGAGGGAAGTCAGAATGTGTCATGAGATAGAGAAACACATTTAAGGGAGTTGCAAAAACTAAAGATCAAAAAAGAATTGGAATACATCCCCTATTGATGAACCTTTAGTTACTTTCTTACAGCCAACTTGTCAAACACAACGTTATAGTTCAATTGTTCCGTTAAAGTCAGGTGACATAGCATGAAGATCAGGAAAAGCCTCTTGATAATAGGTCAAACAAAGGCAGGATTTTAAAGGGATAGTGTGGTTGTATGAGGTACTTATCAATAAGTGTACCATGTACAGTAGATAACAGTCAGCATGGCCCGTTAGGAGAAGCTGGTCAGAGTTCCTACATGGAAGCTAAGCTAAGCACCGCTGCAGACGGGGCCATGAGCACCATATACTTTAGCCACCTAAAAGAGTCCAACATATAAACAAACATTTCAGTTTAAGTGTACGCTGTGTTTTTGACGTCAGCCCCTTCCCTCAGGGCTATGTCTCACTCCGCACAGCAGCCCTATACATGTAGGCATGCAGGTATCGGATCAGCTGTTTGTGTCAGCGGTTTGTAGAAGAGACAACGAATAAAAGAAAATACAACATTATGGAAACGACAAAATGCTGCTCACGGTCATAAGTACCTCATACAACCCCACTTGAAACAACCCGAACTGTGTCTGTAATCCTGGAGACCCGGGTTCTTTCACAGCGTAGCCAGTAGTTTGAGTTAACGTTTCCCTTTTCTTAAAGTTATGTAACACATATTAGTTAATAAACTCCAGCATGTAGTTACATAACTATAACACAAACAATGGATTGGATTTATATTAAGTACATATTTATGTAAAATATCGTACATAGTAGTTTTGGTGCTTAAACAAAACAAACTGCGTCTGTTTCATATACAGTATTAACCACATGGTCATTATTGTCTCAGGTCTGAAGCTCATTAAATGTGAAATATTCCACAGTAACATTTATTTTTTAAACAAACATGAGATATTTATTATTGCAGGCTTGACAGTGGAGAGCAGCTCGTACAACACTCACACCAGAGTCGCAGCTGGATCATCACATTATGAAGTGATAGGGCCACTGAGCAAACTGGCATATAGAAGATTCTGGAGAGAGACTATGTTGTATATTTGATGTACTTTAGTGTTTCCATAGGGCAGCTACTTAGTATTATTATCATTAGCAGTTGTACACTACACTCACACGCACACAGACACCAGCACTATAACAGGCTCCGTCAGCTCTTCCAGATGGCTCGTCTGACCTTCCACTAACAGGCAATTTATCAGCACCTCTACTTGTTTTCTCATTAGTTTGTATTTTTGGGCCAAAAACAAGTGACTCAGAAAAAGACAGACATCAGAATAGGAGCTGACAATTAATCACAGAGCCCACTAACCCCGAGCTGTCTGCTTTATGATACGCTGCGACTGACAACACAAGGCATTAATGAACGCCTGCAAGTGCTGTGTGTACCCATCATTTTAGTGTGTATGTTAAGCGTTACTGACAACAAACCCCGTCTCCAGAGATGTGTTACTGTTGGCACCAGTTATTTCAGTTGTACTCGCAGTCTTTGCATGAAATCAGTGGTCAAATTCAGTCGATTGGTTTTAGTTAAACACATTACAGTCTGGCTTCAGTGTCAGCTTGAAATTGATTTTTATTTGCTTTATTCTTAGCATTTCAGGCTACAGCTGTGCGTCTTTGTTGTGTACAGTTGCCATGGATACAGGCTGTTCTCGCTAAGTGTTTACCTGCATGACTGCTCTGCAATAACACAACAGACTGACCCTGTGCAGCTGAAGGGCAATCATAAACAAACTCTCCACTCATGTTCCTGCTAACATAGCATTAGCATTAGCACTTTAGCATGAGAGAAGAAACTACCGATAACGTCGTGACATTTCTTATAGTTAAACCCTGCCAACATCATTACTGTGAAAGGTAGCCAGTAAAAGGAGTGTACATGTTTCATCCACATCTTGTTAGTTTGATGATGATACTTTAAACAAACTCGTTACAGTCATCGTGCTGCTTGTAAGTTCATGTGCCTTGCAAAGCTTTCGTAGTTTTTGCTTTTAAAAGTAGCTTGTAATGAAAATCATTTATCACCTTAATAAATGTAACTGAAATCGAAATGAAAAAATATCTTTTTTGAAGAAAAGTCATTAATTAAGTCATCGAAATCCAACTTCCAGACATGTTCCAGTTCAATGGCCATGAGTGACAGCATGTCCGTGCGTCTCTGTGTCGTCTTTGTCCTCAGTTCATTTTTAATCCTGGCCATTTGGGATTAAGACGGTTCTCCCTCGCTGTTGATGACAGAAAGCATCATATACAGAGTGAATCAAAGCAGCATGTTTAGCTTCTCTTTCTTTCTGTAGTTTGCTTTCTGCCGACCAGCTGAGCGTACGTTTCTCCTTTTTCAAAATGTCATTTGACCGCAAAATAGAAAGTAAACGTACATCGCAACCTACGTCATTACGTCTGTGGAATTTAATCGCTAATTAAAAACAACATTGTCAAAATAACATTTATTTTCAAAACAAAAACACTTTTTGACTAAAGTCTATCTTTACCAATAAAATAAAGAGCTCAGGGCCCTGGGCATGTGCCCACTTTGCCCATGTGGTAATCCGTCTATGGTTGGAAGTAATGAGATCCCATAAATGTGCAAACATCCATGTATAAGTGCTACTATTTACTGATAAAAAAAATTTCTGCTGAAGAAACCGTTTTGTTTGAGTTAACTCCATTTACATTCCAACAGTGGAGTGAGCAGTGACAAGGGCCAGAAAGGAGTCACAGGAATGTAGAAAGCAATAAAACTCTAAAGGAATAAGAAACGTGACAAACGTTTATTAGAACACTTATTGGGATTTTTATTTATTTAACATGTAGCCTACATCTTTTTTAATATATATTCATCCATGTAATGGTGATAAATGTGCCTCTTTTTGTATGTTTTACATTTTTAATGTATGTTTTTATGTTATTTATCTCTCTATGTTCATCCCTTTATTGTTCTTATTCTTTCCCCTGTTGCTTTTGCTTTCTTCTAAGAGGCCGAGCTGCGAGTGAATTGTCTTCAGGCCGGTCCTTCTGCAGTAACTAAGAAGTCAATATACTTCACTAAATATTTATTCTTCTTTCAGTTGCAATTCAGTGATTTCATACACAATAGAGAAGCATTTTGCTTATTTAAAATTGGGAAGTACTCAGTGTTATTGTTCAGTTATGAAATAGTCTGAGCACTGGAGGGGTGCACAAGTCCAATACAAGAAAAGTCTTCTGTATGTATCTTCCTGAATTTCCTCCCTGGGGATCAATAAAGGATTATCTTATGATTGGGTCAAAACCACAGTCTTTGTCACAGCTCAGCAAAGCATCCAGGAAGTCTGTTTAAAAGAAGAACTCATTGTAAGAACTCTTATATAATGTGTCGCAGGACTAAGAGCCTGTGACAAAAGCTGCTTTTTAACTCATTTCACTCAAAGGAAACCACTCGGCAACAAGGTTTTCAACAAGGTAGAGTCTTGACTAACACCTCATTATCAGCCACAACACAGAGCTTTCCTCTGTGAGTCTCTGTAACGCTGCCAAAGTGTTGCTGAAAATTGTCTGTTAGTGACATAACTGGCAGTCTGAATATGTGGAAAGCTTCGGCTGATACTTCCTGGATTTCAGGTGCTAGTCCCATATTTCACCCCGTCTTTGTTCACTGTGAACAAACTTCGGAGGACTTTGCTGAACGGAGCCAACAGAACAAAGTGCTGGAAGTGTGAGGCTGTTTTTCACGTGCTGTTATTCTCATTAAACGCAGAGACTTCTGAGAAAGCAATTCTGAAGGCAATGAGACCAACTCCAAGGACAGTCTGAATGTAGGAAAACCACCTGACAATATTCAACTATATTCACACTATACTATACGACTATATTTAACATGTGAAGGAAAGCCCCATCGTTTCTTTCCCTTTAAAGCGGAGAAACAAAAATAGTTGTAGAAACTGTCAACAGATCCGGCTACATGTGACGATGTCCAAAACTTTGATTTGATATGCTAAATGTGATTAACACTACTTCAAAACACATTTTATTAAAATGTAAGTTGTGTTGAATCCAAGCGTGATCCATGATAACAAGCGTTATATAATACAGCCTGTTCTGAAACACTCTTTATTAAGTCTTCAGTCATATAAACTCAATTTATTATTTTTCACAAACACACCAGTGGAAACACGGGTTCCTTTCATCACATGTTCAAAAACAAGTATGCACCGGGGCGCCGGTTTAGCTCAGTGGTTAAGTCGTGAGACCCAGAGGCTAAAATCCTCAGTGGCTCCGGTTTCAACACATTCTCCTCCCCTGTTTCCAACACTATTCACTGTCCTCAAACTCAATAAAGGCATAAAAAAGGCCCAAAAGTGATGTTTAAAAAAACAAAACAATTATGCACCTAATGAGCAGATAAGTCACTAAAGTGAGCAGTTATTCTGAAAAAGAATTCCAATCTTTAATCTACTTTAAGGGAGAAATGTCGTCTAATGACCCTCAGGGTGGGTTCACACCAGCCGTGTTTACTCCGATTGAACCGAACCCTGGAGCGTTTGTCCCCTCGGTGCGGTTCGTTTTGGTGGTTTGAACGCCGGAATGAAACTCTGGTGCGGACCAAACAACCGGGCCGTGGTCCGCTAGAAAAGATGGGTCCTACATCTTCTCACTCAATACATTTTGGCAATGCAAAAAAAAAAACAGCTTGTTCCTCATAACCAACCTGTTGGTATTCTCTATGACGAGCGATCCTTTTTACCTGGTCATTTAAGAACATCAGAACACCGTCCCTGAGATAGTTGAATAAAAATAGTTCCTGCCACAGAGACTTTGTTTTTCATCTGCTCTAAACAAAGAGCTCATTGCATTTGAAACGCTTGTGAGAGATCGAGGCCTCCTAGGTCAGAGCACTCTGCAATGGGAAGTGTGAATACAAAGACGAAAATCAAGTTAGGATGCACTCAGTGCTGCTTTGCTGACGGTGTGAAATAAAAGCAAGGTGCAATAAGATCTGTGCGCGGAGTCTGCTGAAGGTGAGCTGTGGGAGAAGCGTAATGAGTATAAGATCCACATGTGATTGACTAAGAGGCTGCTAATTTGATTTCAGCCCCCTTGATGAGTAAGTCAGCACTCAGGTGGGGGCAGCAGAGAGAAAAAAGGAAAGTGGGAGGAAACCGGGGTCACCCGCTTTCAAATCAGCTGACACTTCAAAGGAGAAACACAATGACATCTGAAACACAGCGAGCCACCAACAAAACTTTGTCTCTTCGGGTTCTTTTCTCTGACTCTTCTGTGCGGGGCGTAATTAATTAAAGCGCATCAAGCGAATGCAGAAATGACAGGCAGTCTATCACATCCTGTTTTCATTTGCAGCCTCGCACGCTGGTGACGAACGCCAGATGAAAGGTGGGACCACGCTGAGCAGGTTGCAGAAGCACGAGCCAGCTTTAATATTTCACTTTCACCACAAGAGACCTGCAGAGAACAAACAAACCCCAACGAACCGACTGTAAAAGTGTTGTTTCAATTTCCAGAGAGGAACTTGTAATTTATTAGAATCCGTCACAGGCAAATTTCAATCTGCAAAAATAGGAATCCATTTGTTACATTACGTGACAGCGACAGTTGCATTCTTCTTTCCCGATGACTTGGCAGGTTTGTACGTTTCTAAAGTCCCACCCGCAATATTGTATAAACATTTTACAGCAGGGTCTGGACTCCTTCACGTTCACACTCAATATATCAAACATTTATACTCTCTTTAATTCAACTGTGTGTTTTTGCAGCTCTGAAATATCTTAAATTCTTGAGCTTGCAGCCTGAATAAAATAACTGTAGCTACCCGGCGCACACACAGTTAATGAGACGTACAAGTTGTTCTGCAATAAAAGCCCAACTTGATATCTGAATGAAAGGTTAGTGTTGGTCTACCTTTGCCTCTGAAGTCTAAAATGTATTCATACCTTAAAGGGAAACTCTGGGTGGTTTTTACATATCTGTGGGTCTAAATGAAAAATGGGGACACAAAGTTTTGGAGTTGCTCCAGCGAGTTGCTTCAGATAGCAGCTAGAAACAGGCTGTAATGCACTCGATCAAAGTAAGTACCACTTAAAGTCTTTTTTTTTTGCAACTAACAGGCTCAGATCATTATTCTAAATGGTAGATGAGCTGCCAGACAAGTGAATTTACCTTCGGGGATCAATAAAGTTATTGTTATTGTTATTGTTATTATTCTAAGTGTCTAACAACATACATACAGAGAGGACACCTACAGAGATGAACTATTTATTAAATAATGAGATACTTTCTTTGAAAAACCAGCAGCCCTGCGTTGGTCTCTGATAACCAGCAGATTCACTGACAGAAACATGTAATTTTATGTTGCTGAAAATGGGAAATGCTGGTCTACTGTTTCCTTGATTGTTTGGTTTGTTTGTGTTATTGTGTTAAAAAAATAATCTTGGATCCCATCGGCTTTAGTCTGAGACGATATAGCCTCTGGGGACACCGGCGAACGTCGATAATCGACTTCCTTGTCAAGACTTCCTTTTTTCCGCGTGCTGCATTGTTACAGAAAGAGAAACCGTTCTCTTGTGATGTACTTGTTATTAACGGGTCTTACCTTTGCCCAAACTTCAACAGCATGATGCAGATTTGTGAGAAGTAAAAATTCGAGCTTTGTCAGGTCTGTCCTCAAGAGGAGAAGAAAACTTTATAAATGCTCGTTTGTTGAACGGAGGTCGGATCGA
Source organism: Semicossyphus pulcher (assembly GCF_022749685.1). Taxonomy (NCBI): domain Eukaryota; kingdom Metazoa; phylum Chordata; class Actinopteri; order Labriformes; family Labridae; genus Semicossyphus; species Semicossyphus pulcher. The sequence continues at coordinate 27,250,961 of NW_027211659.1, forward strand.
TCTGATGCATTCGAGAAAGTCGGGAAATCTGAACACTGAACGGCTTTTGTGACACAGCGTCAAAAGAATTAATCTCAGGTTAAACAGATTGTTAGCTGTTAGCATGCAGATGTCTGTTTATAGAGATGAATTAAGAAGCTAAATCATCGTCAGATCAGGCTGATGGGAGCCGGGATGGCATTACGGCGGATTACGTTCCGCCTGCTTTTGCTCTCCTCACGTTTTTTCCTGACTGGCCAGAGCCTGCTGATATGTGGTTGGTCAATATTACTTGGACTACAAGCGTAGTTCAAACAGAACACTTGTCCTCCCAGACATCCACGTCCCTTGACTAGGCAAAAATGTCACATACTAACTGAAACGAATTAAAGCTCAAAGCAACAGTAGTTCAGCAACAGTGAGGAAAAATCACTTTCATCCTGAAAGATAACTTACACCCTTAAGCCTTTTTCGCTGCTGCCAGTTCATTAAGAGCCCAACATATGTAAAATCAGATGCCCAGGTTTAAAGATTTACCTTCATACCTCTCGGACAGTGCCCATCAAAACTGAACATCACTGTTTGAGGGAGAACTTATGGCTGAGCTGTTGTATTAGATAACATTACATTTTACAGGTGTACCTGTAAAGTGGTTACAGAGTGTAAGTATAAAAATCGATCACAATGCAGCCTGTGAGAAAAGACTCTATCTAAGACTTCTATCACACCAGTGTCCCCCGGCAGTTACACTGTAATGTGCAAGCATTGTGGTTCTTTCATTAACTCACGAGTAATGTTTGAACACAACATAACAGATCATTTATATTACGTACAGCGACTGTATCTTTGAGGGCCAAAAAGCCATGTCTGGAAAGGGATTTTAATGGCCAGCAGGGGGCGACTCGACTGTTTTTTAAAAAGGAGTCAAGGAGAAAAGGCCCTACTTCCTGCCTTATTTATTACCTCAGTTAGCATGTTAAATAAGTTTAGGGTTTTTATCAGTAGTTTTGAATCTTCTTTGATACAGCATGTTTTTTTATTAAGGTCCCATTTAAAGTAAAATGTACAATAAACTAGGGAAGGCTTTTCGGCGTGGCTATCTGGGATTGGCAATTTGCAAGCGTCCAACTATCAGTCAACCAGGATAAAGAGTTTCCACCCTCTCGTCCAAATATGATCACTTCTGGCACCAAAAACCCAAGCAGGTCTATGGTTCTGTCAAATCCTTGTTTGTTTATATTGTTATACATGCTTTTTGTGTTCACCGTTGTGTGGAAGCTGGTAGCAGGTTTCAGTCTAACAGAGACATGAAAGCTGATAAGTGAAAGCCAGTGAAGCGAGCAAACCTTCGAAACAATCATTAATAATAGACAGTTGCTCTGTCTCCTGGGTTAAACACGGCAGGAGGTACTTAGTGTAGTGAAACCAACCATCTGTGGCCCAAACAAAGACCCTCTGAAGCTCTGATCTCTAACCCCTCCCCTCCTCTCTCCCAAGACCCCAATACTTTGGGGACTTTGCAGCTATTTAATGTTTAATGCCCTCTAAAGCCAAAAGAATGCTAATTTCTGTGGCCTGCTACCAATTTTCCTCCTTTTCACTCTCACCCCAAAATTACAAATCTGTTGTCTCCACGGTCCTATTTATCCCCAATGTTCCAGCTGGGGACAATTATGCGCAGGAAGCTCGCAGGGGGATGTATTTTGGGAGCAGCCAGGAAGCGAGTGGCGGATCCATCCTTCAAGGAGGGCGAAGAACTGTAGACTACGGGGGGTGCACTCTGGCCACAGGGTCCTTCTAGGGTCTCTTCACTGAACCTCCTCCCCCCCCACTAACAGTCCTTGCCACCACCATGGCCTGTGAAGATTAGCCAAAACAAGACATGAGACGGGAGGGGGATTGGGAGAAGGAGGGATGAAAGAAGAAGAGGGGTAAATGAGAGGCCACTCGGGCCCTTCTCTCTGTTTAGCCTCTGTCCTTGCCTCCTACTGCGCGCAGCAGCGAGTGTTTCAGCAGCCCAAGCCATCACGTTTCCGGACAGCAAGAATGTCTTTCTTTTTCTCGAGCGTGCATCTTTGACAGGGTGAAACCACAAGTTAGTTTTGAAGGGTTTTTTTTTCTCTTTATAACATGAGAATAGTTTTGTTTTCCTGATGCATGATATCAGATAAACAATGCAATAAACTCGTTTAATGTGAAACCAAAGTCTCAACATGCAAATGCATTTTTAGGCTTCTGCATCGTTTTTCAAAGGATTAACATCCACAAAGTGTCGCGGACCACAATACAAGCTTTGAAACATGAAACGACATGAGTAGCTGTTTATTCTTTGGATTCATATATACCTTTAATTCCTTGAAAGAGAGGAGCGGCCACCATTACGCTATATCATCTACAGCAGGCCGTGTGTATGAATATTTGTGTTAAGTAGTTTGTGTGTATCTGTATATGCCTGTGTGCGTCCAGGTGCATTGTGGGAAGGCAGACTGATAAACATCCTCTCGAGGGACGCAGGTCTCGATGGTATTTATCTAAGGGGACTCTTTTGTTCTTGAAACGTCCCTGTGCTTTCAATAATTCAACAGGCAGCCTTTTCTTCTCTTCACTTCTGTTTGACACGGTGCCAACACTCCCCACCTCAGGGTTAAAGATCTGCTGCCTTCACACCCACAGAACACTGAGCAGTCGTGCCTCAGTGGGATGCTTTTAACAAAGCTGTTTATTACTGTACATTCACTGTATATAACCATGGATGTGTCGCAGGGCCTTCCTGTTAATACTTTCACCGTCTTGAGTGTCAAAGGAACAATCCTTTCAAAAAGACACAGCATGTTGTTTGGTGAGGTATAAAGCTGTGTCTCAATTCAGGGCCTGCATCTTTCTAAGGACACGGTCTACGGACGATGTGTCATATAGCCTGTGAAGACCGCAGAGGCTGAACTGGAATGAGACGGTCTGGTCTGATTTCCTGTTTGCGTGACCAGCTGTTCCCGCCATAAACCTTGCGTCACCAAACACCGCTCCTGTCGCTGCTCTGGTAGCTAGCGGGCTAACTAACGTCAGGTAAATTAACCTTTTTTTTTTTTTTAACATAATGTGTTTCAATGCCCCTTTCATTTATTTTACATTTGTATAGCTAGCTCTACGACTGATCACAAACCAAAAACTTTTAGTGTATTCCTCGACCACTTGGGAGTTCGCCATCTCGTTTGAATTGGTGCGAATGAATCTCGGGATACCTTGGGCCTCGAAGGATGCACCCCACGGATCCTTCATTTTTCGGCTGCATCTGAAGTCTTCCGAATGGAACAGCGGTCGACGCACCAATGTGACGCAATCAGCCTTGTACGTCCTTCAGAGGATGCAGCCCCTGAATTGGGACACAGCTACTGTTGTTTTAATGTCACCACCATGTTTGTCAACTGCCTTTTGAAGCCTTAAGTTGAGCATTTTAACTGTCATCATGTTGGTTTTCTGGAGCAAGAAGTGACCATATTTGGATAAGGCTGGAGCTGAAAGGAGCGAGGGGTTGTTTAATGATCAGTTATCTAACTTATGTATGCCTGTGGCTAAGTCATTAGCTGGGGAATGACCTAGTTAACCATCATGATTCCTATAGAATAAGATTGTTCTGATGATTGGAGTTGATGTTTTATAAGAAGGGTGAAGAAGCTTATAGAGTTTGTGGACTGGCGACTTGCTCACCCACAACATGCTAACAAGGGAGAGCGAGCGACGGGTGAACGCCACAAGCTTGGTTACTGAGAGTAGCTACTACATCACTACAGTCCACCGTTCTCTCAGCGGGAACAATCCTGACTCCTTTACACAGGCGGCCACAAATAAATCATTGAATGAGGAGCACTGAACGAGCTAACAAGTCAGGTATTGTGAGCACAGACAGATACCTGCTAATAGTGCTAACATATCAATGATATAATACTAGATACTCACTCAACTAAAACAAAACTGGAGCTCAGTCTGTTAGTCAAATATAGCAGACATCTCCAAAAGGCTTCAACAGCACAAACACGGCCCAGAGGTTACGTTCAGTGACTGAATTAGCTGAGGTGACACCTAGCAGACAGCTAGCAGCTCCCACCTGTCAATCAAAGCAGCCACGCCCCTAATGATGCATCTCTTAGAGCCTTAATATAATGTAAACAGGTGTTATATAAAAATTCTCCCCGTACAGTTGTCACGAAGAGACAAAGTTTTTCATTTAACATGGAGCTCTATGGGGACTGACTCACTTTTGGAGCCTGTCTCAAGTGGCCACAACAGGAACTGCAGTTTTTGGCACTTCCTTGTTTGCTTCATTTTTCAATCCCAGGTGTTGCCTCTTGACAACAATGCATTTCACCAAACCAATGTTGCAAAGTGTTTAATATAACATGTTCGTACACAGTACACAGAGTATTTCTATTCTGTTAAAGAAAGTCAATGTCAATGAAAGGTAAATTAAATGAATGACAAAAAAACACTGTGGAAAAGATGACTAATGGGTACAGGTATAATTGGTCCTCTTTCTTGTCATCGAATCGGTCATTGTCATTGGCTCACACATAATATCTGATATTGCAGACATCATTTGAGGGTCATACACACCATCAGTTCTACGCATCCACCATCTATTTCCCTGGAGATAAAAGAACATTGTTTCAAAGTCATTTGTGGACGAGTCACATTGAGCTTCAGCTTCACAAACACACACACACTTTTTCTTTTTGCTCCAATCAGCCTCAGTGAATGACCCAGGTGGGATTTGGGGAGAGAGCCGACCTGTCCCAGGCCAGAGGACAAGACAGAGTGATCTTCCTCTCGCCCTCATCCCCGCAAGGCCACGATGTGTGTGCGTGTTCTCAAGGGTAATCAGGCTGTGTGTTCAAAAGAATATGGGCTCTCGGGGGGTCAGAGGGGCGCACCTGACGGCTGCGTCTATCATCAGCAGGGAAGTGGAGAGGAAAGGTTGTATGTAACTATCTCACATGTTGCTCAAAATCAATCTGGGATCCGGCTGCACCCGCAGACCGAAACAGAGACTGATTGTTTGGTTTTGTTGTGCAGCTGTGTGTCATTGCTTGTACGCCTGTTGATTTGTTTTGCGGGGAGATTGATATCTGAAAGCACTTTTCTGTGCCTGTGTTGTGGGAAATGTGATGTGGGTCAAAGTTTAACATTTCAGTTTCAAAGCTCCCTGACTTCATGCTTTTTTAGACTCATGAAATATATTTAAAGCTGCTTCAATGCCACATTGCAACTTGGATTACTGACTACAGACTTTATTTTTTTGCAGACCTAGTTTGTGAATCCCAATGGTGTAATTTTTTTTACAACAGAATCCAGGTACAGTGTTCTATAAGAAAAATACAAACAGCTTCTACAAACCGGCCTCAGAGGAGATGTGTGCCATCGCATGGCAAAAAAGAATTGCTTAGAAACACTCCAGGAGAATAAGAGAGCTTCTTCGAAGCCAATTCCGATGTGTGCCCTTGTGACACGGTGACTTTGATGATGGAGACCCTCTTGAGGAGTCCAATCAGTCAATTAGCGCTCCTCTGATGTGGCCTCCTCTCTGGGCTGATCCTCTTCATTGAGACCTCCCAAATAACCAGCTGTGTAATCTCATTTAGCAGCACCTGGGCCACGGCGGGACCCAAATGAAGTCATTATAGGTGCCTGTTCACAGCGGAGGATGCATGCAAATGGAGATGAATCAGCAAAGCGTGTTTCTGAAAGCGATGCCTAATTCATCCTAAAAACTGTATGTTAATCCTTTGATGTGATGGTGAATAGTTTTCTTTAAGAAAAAAAGGGCCATGAATTGTCTTCGTAGCACCTCGCCTACTGTATCCCACAATGCCAAGCGCTGGAACATCACGGGGGCAGTTGAAATGAAGGACAGCAGCAGCATTCCAGCAGAAGGGGGCGCTACAGCTAAAGAAGCGGTGGTTATTGTTTACTTCGGCCTGGCGTAGCATACTGCGAAATGAATTTGAAAAAGCTCCTCCATACTACAGACTACCACCGAACGCAGTATGTAGTATATAGTATGTAGTATACAGTATGCGTTACGGTATTTCGAACACAGCCCCTGTATAGGGTCGCGGGGGGTGGAGCCTATCCCAGGTGTCATTGGGCGAGACGAGGGGTTACACCTAGACTGATCGCCAGTCATTCGTTCATTCAACCTTTATTTAAATCTCAAGGAATCATTGAGGGCATGCCGTAATTTTCAATCATGTCGAGAGTACAACAAACAAAATCAATATGTACAAATAAATACAAAAATAATGGCAACAACACAATTAAAAACAATTACACACAAAGGCAGAGTAGTATGTTATCATCGACAGGGCTGACACATAGAGACAGACTACCTTTCACGCTCACACCTACAGGCAAGTTAGAGTCACCAGTGAAGCTAATAAGCATGTCTTTGGACTGTGGGAGGAAGCCGGAGTACCCGGAGGGAACGCACGCATGCACGGGGAGAACATGCAGACTCCACACAGGAAGGTCCACTATGTCCGTACCGGGATTCGAACCGGTAACCTTCAAACTGTGCACCGCCAAAGTCAAGATGTAAAAGTAAAAATAAAAATACTATTTTGAAACGAAATAATTTGTGATTCAAATTTTCAGAGCTATAAAAAAGTGAAGGACTTGTTACAGCCTCCGCCTTCCTGATGCCACTGGAGAACAGAATATCTCCAAAATATTGACATACTCTCACAACAGACTAGAAAAAATTCAAAACCGTGCAACTGGGATGTAATCACCAGCTCCCTGTTGAATCTTTCATGTGCCATCTTTGAGATATACAGCACAAAGCCCATTTCTCACAAGTCATAAAGATCCTGCAGATTGACGATCGCAGCGCGCTCCATGCTGCATTGTTGTCTGCTGGGGTAAAATTAGTCCTTAGACTCCTGTCAGCGCTATTCATCCCGATGGCTCATCTGTCACCGAGAGCTAACGCTAACAGCAGGCAGGTCACTGTGCCGATCGTCCTCTAAAGAAGAGAGAAGGCTGCACTCGGTCATTAAAGTGATAGATTTGCTCTCTCCACCTCTTCCTGCTTTATTCTCTTTTTTTTTACACCCTCATCTGTCAATCTGTGGCACTCAGCACAGACTGACAGATTCCTTCTCCATTTCTATTCCTCTTTTCTCACTGCCTCCCAGCACCAGACACCACTTTCCTTTCTTGTCACTCTCCCTTTGACTACAGCGCTGTTGGCGCCTTGTTTACGCGCTGGAGAAGCAGACAGCCAATGGCATCACGTCCTAATTATCTATCAGCCAGATGAAGGCATTTATCATATGTAAAATTAAAGCAAACAAAGGAGGACTTATCTGAGTCCCCCTGGGAGCCAAAGGTGACATCATTAGCCCGCGTTCAGAGGCCGAGGCTGGGCAGGAGGTAGAGGAGGAGGAGCGGGGCTGTGAGGGGTGTCTCTGAGTGGACAGAGTCATTAAACTGGGCCTCCATTCATTATGAATGAGCGGTAAGGCTGTCTGTTCCAGCCTGTAATCCCAGCCTCTCTTTGAAGTGAAAGAGAAGAGAGAGAGTGAGAACAGAGACAGAGGGAGCCCGAGAGACGGCGGAGGAAAGAGAAAGTGAGGGAAAGAGATGAGAGAAGAAAATGAGCCTGAGTAAGAATCACTTTCTACTCCTACACCTCCTGTTGTACCGCTGCTGTCTTTCTTCCTCAGCTTCCTTTGTTAGGCTCCTGCTCTCTGTTATCCCTTGTTCCTTCCATCTTCTTCCTCTTTTGCTTTCGTTAGCTCAGATAGCTGCAGAGAAGCAAACGCAGCGGACACTTGGATGGGTGAAATATCTCCACAAATGTTGCACGATATGTCGAAACATTTTGTGCAGATCTCTTTGTGGTTTTGTGTGGTGCACTGAGCACCATCAGCTGATTAAAAACTCACAATTCAAGTGAGACCCTACAGCAACGAGGCTGTGCTCAGAGCTAAATGCTAGTGAGTGTGTGCTTACACTCTTATGTGAAGCAGGTGTGATGTTTAACATGATTACCGTGGCAGTTAAGCCTTTAAACATTTGCTAATTAGCACTAAACACAGCAGCTGAGAATACGTTTAGCAGGTATTTGTTCATAAATGCAATCACTGGATGAATTGAAATTTGATTATAAGTTACAAGGATCATCAACCAAAGTTAATGACATTTTTTCTTTCCAAAATACACCAGAAATGTCAACCTGCTGGCGCATTGGAGGGACAAGTTAGCTGAGATCATCCTTTGGACCATGAGTGTCTGTACAAAAGGTAAAGGAGATCCATCGTGCAGTGTTCATTTATTTCAGATGACCTCATTGATATCTTTGCCCTGATGTTACTATAAGTTTATTTCCCTTAATGGAAACGATGGCTCTTCTTAAATCTCCAAGATGTAATCACAGTGGATTATCATCATGCAGCCCTTTAGTGGAGCAGAAGTGGTCTGTGTATCGACAGGAATCTGGCCACAAGTAGTGTTATGGTAAAACATATTGTGATGCATTGGAATTATGTAAGCATAATGATACACTGCAACTTTTTAAGCAATTTTAGGAAAACCTTTGAAGTATAACAAACTAAAGGAGCCGAGCTTTTGTGATCAGGGCCCCTCGGCTTTGGAAGGACCTGCCTGAGGAGATAAGGCTCACAATATCAGGGACATCTATTAAATCTTCTTCTTCTTGTGTTTTCCCGCTTGTTTGATTGTGCCCCGCCCTTATTGTTTTCACCTGCCCTTTGATTGTCTCGCCTGTGCCTAATTAACCATCACCTCTCCAGTGTGTTTAGTCTCTTTCCCTGACTGTGCGAGTTCGTCTTACCTTTACACCCTGCTCCTTGTTTCCTTGTGGCTCCCCGTGTTCACCGTTTGCTGGTCCTTGTTGGATTCTCGCTTTGGATTTTTGTTACCTGGATTCTGAACAGTAACAGCCTCTTGTTTTTGCCATGTGTTGTATTTTTGTCCTAATAAATCATAAACCCTCTCGTGGGACATTTTACTAAATCATTTTTTCACACTACATTTTTCCCATCGGCGCTTCTTTCTTATCCCTATCCTCCCCCTTCTACTTTACGTCCTTTGTCCTGTCTTTGCTCTGTGTCTCCGTCTCTTATTGTTTAAGAGCAGAAAGGCCTGCGCTGTATGAGAGAATATCCCATGTGTTTGAAAGCAGCAGTGGCTGTGAATTACGGGTGCATTGGCTCAGTTTAGAACTGTTTAGTGGGCAGAGTGAATAAGGCTGATGTACAGTAAATAAGACAAATGGAGCAATCACAGGCATCCACCGGCTCGGGGAGAAAAGGCTCAAAAGTGAGTTTGCCTCTCATAAAACCTCCCACAGTGCTCGCTCACAATGCTTCGCAAATGTCTTTGTGTTTCTCTGAGGTGTGTGTGTGTGTGTGTGTGTGTGTGTGTGTGTGTGTGTGTGTGTGTAGCAGCTGCAACAAGGGACACTATTTCTATCATTGTGTTCCAGTGCACACTCTGACAGTTTATCCTCTTCAATTACTTGAGCCGTGGTGCAGACACACGAGCACTCGCAACAAACCGATTCTCTCCACCAACAGAGACATTACACACAAACAATCCAGCAGCCATAATCAATTGTTTGTGTTGCACATTTGTCATTTTAATGAGCAGCTGAACTGGTAAAGTCGTCAAAGACAAGGGCAGCATTACTATTCATAGGTAACAACGCACACATACAAGTACTGCGTAGACCTCCACCAAATATAAACCAATGTACCTAATTAAAGAAATCCCTTTTGACCTAATGCACATTTCTTATCTGAATCAATGTGTTGCCAGGAAAAGTAGATTCACTGCAGGAAACGCATGCAAAGGCGGGTTTGTAGATTGTAGACACAATTTAACCTGTTACTTCAACATTTCCTGCAAAATGATGTACAATTCAACAGGAGCAGCATTGATTAACGAACAGTTGCATGGGCTGAGAATGTGTTGATGTTTTGGTGGATAACAAAGTGACTGTTCCTTAGGCAATATGCACAAAGTAGAATGGTACACAGACACAAACTTTCCTTTTGTTCTTGTGTCAGTCAGACACATTCAAAACTTCTGAAGGATATTTCGTGCCTGTTACATGAAAGCCTTTCTCTGTCAGTCAGCACGTCCGCATTATGTTTGATGGCATGGATTACTTCCCCTGGCACCTTTGTCTTTCTTCATGCAGACGGCTGTTACTTACCCACTAAACTGATTACATTTCTCAGCCCAAACTCTGATATTTCATTTACAGTTTTTCCCAAACGTTTAAACACTTTTTAACAAACTGTGGCTCAATATCTCAAAACACAAACTGAAAAGAGTTCACTATTTTGTCAAACTCCACAAACCTCTTACAAAATGAAACACAGCGCTTAAAACCATGTTCTCTCTTCTCAACCGATTCCTTCCACCAAAATGTCTTGCAGAATCTCATGTATGTTTTGGCTTCATGAGGTCTCGTTACATATTCAAATGCATACAGGTGTGTGGAACTAAGTTTCCTTTTTCTTGTTTTGGTGCAGTGAAGGGTTTTTTGTCCTGAAAAATCATTTACAGTTAGCCTACGACATTTATGTGCAACACAATGTAACTTATTTACGTAGTATGTAGCAAAACTCATGTAAGTACAAGTACTTGTTGAGAAACAAGACAGGGAAAATCAGTGCGCAGATACAAGACGGTAACTATATAAACATGTATTCATTACTGCAATACAAAGTGTTCAGCTCAACTGACGAAAGAAACAGATCACTCTGCATCCCACCTCTGATTCAGGCCAGGCCTTAGGACCTCATCCACAGCGACTGCGATGTTCTCCCTATACTCTGACACATGACTGAAGTATTCTTTCAACTGGGTTTGCACAGGTGCAACGTGAGTGAGACTAACTGGTAATCAGGGTGTGGCTTCTTCACATTTTCAGTGTTTATAGGTGAACAAAGTGTGCTATGATGCACTTTGTGTTCAGAGATTTGAACAACTGTAATCTCTATTTATAGTTTCTACATTGAAATGTAGTCAGAGTAATATTGACCAATCGCGTATCAGCACGCTGTGGCGTATGCAGGAAAAAAAAATCTGTGAGCAGAGCAAAAGCAGGCAGTACGTAATCCGCCATAATGCCATCAGCCTGATCTTCTTATTAATCACTATAAACCACGTCTGCATGCTAACAGCTAACTATCTGTTCTAGATCTAAAACTTGAGATTAATTCCCTTGACGCTGTGTCCCGAAAGCCATTCAGAGTTCAGATTTCCCGACTTCCTTGAATGCATCAGAAATGATGGATCCGACCTCCGTGCCACAAACGAGCATTTTAAAAGTTTTCTTCTCCTCTTGAGGACAGACCTGACAAAGCTTGAATTGTTACTTCTCATAAATCTGCATCATGATGTTGAAGTTTGGGCAAAGGTAAGACCTGTTAATAACAAGTGAATCACAAGAGAACGGTTTCATTTTCTGTAACAATGCAGCACGCGGAGAAATGGAGGGAATGTAGTTGAAAGCGCTTTGAGTGGGTGGAAGAATAGAAAGGTACTACACAGACGCAGTCCATTACCAGGAGAGCAGACATGTTCTTTCTCTCTTTCTTTCCTTTCCTCCCTTCATGGTTTGCTTTCTGCTGAGGCAAGCAGATAAAAAACAGCAGCCGACATGGTAGCCGAGAGAAAGAGAGAAAAAGAGGTAATCCCCATTAGAAGATGACAGCGTTTGAGCCAAACAGACGCAGGAGCACCCAGATGTATCTGCCTTAATGAACCGACACAGCACTTTGGGCCTGAGCCTGCAATTACTCTCACTTTCCCACTTGCATGTGCGCCTTTCTTTACTTGCCTTTACTTTACATCACATGTAGCGGTTTGCTCCCTTCTGCCTATTAGCTAGCGTAACACTTGACCTCCTCTTGCAGCATTGTGTTGACAAAACATGATTTATGCTTTGTGGCATGCAGTGCAGAATGTTTACTATCAGGAGGCCAATTATTGCAAACATGTAACTGGATCTTGTGGATGAAGTTGGCATGTGCTCATATCTGACATTTTGACATGCTTACTGTGCAGTCATTATAAAAGCTCAGCCTGCCTGTGATAAACACAGCGAGGTTATCGGAGCTTCCTCACACTTGTAATGTAATGAAAATGCACACGAGCTCACACGCTGACCTTATGAATGACTCAGACTAGAGGAAAATGCTTACTCCGTTTCTAAATCGACCCAAACTGACCTTTCCCTACCTTCCGAGCCTCGGGTGCTGCTGCACATTTGGGATTAGCTTGTGTTCGCAGTAGATAAACATATATTTGAGGATTTTCTTACACCTACTGCTGATATATTTCCTGTGCATTATTCAGTGCTGTATGTCCTTTCAAATCATTCATATCCCTGGAATCCTTGTAACCAAAGAGGTTATGAAAGTCCATAAGATAAAAGTACAGAAACTGTTATATACATAAAATAAAAAAAAATCAGGCATTTCTTTTAATCATATTTTTCTTCATTAAGACACAAAATATATTGATCACAAACAATTCTGTACACAGATACATGGACAAGATGTTTCTCTACACTAGGGAATCGAACATGGGAGACTGGGCTTGATCCACATGCCATCAGAGTGTTTAGCCAGAGGTCAAATATGTACGTTTTTGTAATGCTCACGAATAACTGGTGGTTTTTCTCATCAATCTGCATCTTTGCATTGACTTTTAAAGCAATCACACTCACTGATATCACCTTTACAAAGCAGACAAGTGCTGTGTTCGAATACTACATGCTACATACTGTGTTCAGCAGTAGTCTGTAGTACGGAGCTGTTCAAATTTAGTGTGCAGTCTGCTGCGCCAGGCGCCAGTTTCCGGTTTTGGAAAGCGGAAGTAAACAATATGTCGCCAATAGCAACAGCTGCTTCTTTAGCTATAGCGCCCCCTTCTGCTGCTCAGGCCTGCTGCTGTCGTCTTCCAACTCAATGTGAGACATCCGGCTTTTTTTGCATACTGTAACATTAGCCTTTGTTTGCATACTGCATACTACATTTTGGCCAAATCAGTGTGCTGCTAGTATAGTATGGCACTTCCAACACAGCCAGAGTATCCATGTTGAAAAAAAACTCCAAGATAATGACCACTTTCTATTCACCATGTGCAGGACAGTATAGGCATATACAGTGTAGATGCTAATGGTTTGGGTGGGTGAAGTCATGAGAGTCCCCTTCCTGTGTCTGGCTCTTGTCAGTGTACATGTGTATGTGAGCGTGTTTGTCTGCATGATTACAGCCTGAGCTTTCTTCTCAGTCAGGATGCTTTAGTCTAATGCTCCATTCTTATGCAGTAAATCAATCCCACACACAACATCCGGCGAGCCAATCGAACTGTTCCCAAGGTATGGTTAACTCGTTCACTCTGAAGGGGATAGTGTTTCCTGCGATCGTGCTCAGCGATCTACAAACCCGTCTTTGAAAGGTTTCCCTCCGACAGATCTCCTTCCATCAGATTTAGAGATTACCAGTTTCCTGGTTCAGCCTCTTCTTGGCACCATCGACGGGTGCCACCAAGGAACAGCTGTGCAGGACTGGATCAATGACATCTGCCTGTTTATCATGATAGTGTGGCTTTCATTTACTGCATGGTCTTACACCGTTTCTCTCTTAAAGGTTGTTTGTCACGCATCTTTACCTGTGTTTTGATACATAATGCTGTGTGTTCAGTGCTTTCCATTTTCAACTCATAACCAAGCATCAAAGGCAGTTCCAATATCTTTAAACCAGGGACCTGTTTTTTATTTACATCTTCTGGGGTCTTAATAACTAATATGGAATATCTCCAGGAACAATCTTTAACCTGCAGCCACCAGATGGGCTGTATTGGCTCCAACACAACAACATCCCTGCGGGGCAGCGTTCAGGATCAAAATACCAGCAGACTACATCGACAAAAATGTAACGCTGCAGAACGCAGGAGTTATTAATCTACTGCTTCCTTAATTGGTTAGTTTGTTTGTATTGTTGTTTGTTTAATGATGTCATCGACAGGTGTATGCCCCAATAAATCAAAAGGCAAAGCATTTATACTTATTGCAAGAGGGCTAATGCACACAACAATCTCCTGCAGCCAGTTAGCTGGCTGGCCGGCAAAAACTGGACGTGTCAAATGAACTGGCAACCACTTCTACTAAAAAAGAACTGATCATCTGTTGTGTAGCACTGAATGCAATAATTATCAACTAAGGTCCGACCTCAGACTAAGAGCAAGGTGTCAGGGTTAAGCCTCCGAATCCCACTGACCCTTAAACTGCCCCTGGTATATGCCATGCAAACATCTGCAAGGGCACAGATCAACACATCCCTTTTCTCTCTCAAACTCACACACACACACACACACGCACACACAAACACACCATAGGTTTATTTATTTTGTCTCTGAAGCGAACGTATAATTGGAAGGGCACAGGGGTGATGATGCTCAATTATCCTGGTTGGGGTGTGTGTGTGTGTGTGTGTGTGTGTGTGTGTGTGTGTGTGTGTGTGTGTGTGTGTTTGTGTGTGTGTGTGTGTCAGGGTGACCACATCTCATCAGCTGAGAAAGAAGTCATGACAGCGAGGCCAGACCCAACCACCGCAGCTTCAGCCACCTATCTCTCACCACATTACTGAACTGCAATTGAACAGTCTACATGGGTAACCCAGGAATGGACCAAGTTTGTAACACAGACTAATATTTGTAAATGATGTACTTTAGATGCAGCAAGAAATAAAAATCGTTGTGTAGCACCTTCTCAATGTTGGAAAAAAGGGTTTAAAGCATATGCTGACAAAGTTATCTGCTCATGCCAACTTGTCACCTGCCTCCTCCTGGAGATTTGAAAAAAAAAACTTTACTTCAGTTCACATAAATCAAGTCAAATGGTTGTCTCTGCGTTCATGTGTACGTAAACATAAAAATGTGCCCTCTGGATTAGGCATTGATTCTCACGTCATTGGGATCTACAGTATTTTAAATTGCCAACTAACCAAATCAGATGCCAATTCAACTCTGCACACTGGTTTGTTTGCATTTATGACAATAAAGGCCACTGTCCATTCAGTGTGTGTGTGTGTGTGTGTGTGTGTGTGCATAAAGTACTGCGAAAAGAGAAGATTTAATATTGCTAAGACCTTGAACAGACTTGGACACAAGGCCGCCTGCAGAACAAAACAAAGATGACAAGTAAAAATAGAGTTACAGAACAGAAGATAGGACTGCAGTTGCAGGGTGGTCTCGAGTCAAGGTCGCTCAAATATTACTTTGAGGTAGAAATCACCTGAAAATAAAACCACTCCAAAAAAGACCCAAAAAAATTCTACACCAGGAACATATACAGACCAGAAATAGCTCAATTAAATCCCCATAGAGCTGCAGGAAACGGTCTGCCATGCAGTCATTTATTGACCCTAAGAGCAATAATTAAAAGGCCTAAATGAAAAGCGTGCTTATGTGTTTTAAAGGCCCTACGGAGCAGTATTTAAAACTAGCTTTGGCTATAAATGCTGTGGTGTGTGGCATTAATTGACATACGATATACTTATCATCATATAAATCAATTAATAATTAAAGTAAACAAACAAAAATCTGGCCAAGAGAAGGCAAATATAATGCTAACCATAGAGGACCCAGAACAGAGCCTTGAGGCACCCCAAAGGGCCAACAGTTACATGAGGTACATGGAAAACAAGACATTACCTGCCACAATTGTCTCAATACATATATTCACTTCAGTTATGATTAAAAGTGTCAAAAGCTCCACTAAAATTCATCAGGGCCAAGGAGTCTCCCTCTTGCATCAGCATGCATTGCAAGGGGAGCGCCGCCATCCATCAAGGTGTCAAGAAAAACGTAATGGCCTTTTCTCTGAAGTGCATTCAACAAAGAACAGACAGAAACTTGTAGAGGCTGTTTGAAACGAATCCATCACTTTTCCCAACACCTTTAGGCTTTTTCAAAAACACGCTGAGACATGGTCAGATTGCAGAGAGCTATGAATGACAGACGGGACCAGTAGACCCAAGGACATTTTTATATATAGGTGTTGGTAAAATGTCAAAGGGGACTCGGGGACAATTTTATACTCACCAACAAGTGTGAGCTTTTGATCAAAAGTCAGAGAAAAGAAGCAGTGAAACAGCTGCAGATACTTTTAAAATATTAAGTACAGTGATATTTAGAAGCTATTTCTTCATTTTATTTTATTTTAGTTTGAATGTGTAAGAGTCGTCATACTCTCCTTTTGCTACATATCCCTCAGGCAGTCTGACAGCAAAATAACTACTATCACACCCATTAGCCTTAAACTTGCATATTATGTTAGCATACAGAAAAAGTAAATTGTTGTTTTACATATTTTACAATGTTTTTTCTTTCTTCAGAAGGTAAAAATTATTAGTTTGTCCATTTAACTAAACTTTTGAATTAATGTTTGAGCATTTTTAGTTTCTTGTCAGTGGCTGAAATGATTCCTTTGATTAAGGCATGTTAGTTAGATTGAAGTCTTGCAGGCAAACTTTGCTTCTCAGAGTTATGATTGGCCGGTTTGCTCATCGCCACAAATAACACTTGATTTTATAAATACATTCTTGAATGCACCCGAGTTCAAGATGAGTCATCAAAATTATTTTAAAATTTTACAGGAAGAGAAGAAGAAGAAGAAGAAGTTCTTTGCTTAAACTATACTGAAAATATACAATATTGATATACAGTTTATTGAGACATACAGGAGTAAATAAAACTAAAATATTGTTTTTATTTCACTTAGCTGAACAAAAGCCTTGGGGAAACATACCATAAAGAGCGACAAATTACTTACTAAAGGTGCTTTTCGACCAAAAGTACCAGGAACTTTTTGTTCCAGGATCTAAATGGTTCCTGTGGCCCATTGTTGTCTGTGGTTCCACAGCGGCCTAAAGTCCCAGGAAGATTATACAAATATAAAAGTATAACTGCACTACACCGCCAGTCCAGTAGGTAGCGGTAAGAAGAAGATGAAGGTGATGCGGGTCACGGTTTCCAATTCCCGCTGGATGTCCTCTTCACTGCCTGCACTTCGTCGTCGGTCCATCTGTCGTAGGCTTTCTTCCCTGACTCCATCTCAAAGCACGGTGATAATCAATCTCGAAGCGTGATGATAACAGTGAGCTTGCAGCTGCAGTCTTTATACATGGCGGGTGAAATAAAACGCTGCGAGTACTCGACTAATCACAAACGATCAGCACTGCAGGCCCCGCCCTGAAAGTTCCTGGACCTTTTGGAAAGTACAACCCCCCGAGCAGGGACTTTTCAGGGAGTAAATCAATTACCCCAGAACTAAATTTAGGCCCTGGAGTTCTTCAAAGGGTTCCTAGTTCCTTGGGAAGTTCTTGCTGTCGAGAAGCAACCTAAATTCAGTACAGGCCTT
The DNA here is from genome assembly GCF_022749685.1 of Semicossyphus pulcher. NCBI lineage: Eukaryota > Metazoa > Chordata > Actinopteri > Labriformes > Labridae > Semicossyphus > Semicossyphus pulcher. The sequence goes on from NW_027211659.1 coordinate 27,268,398, forward strand.
TGACCCCGGTGTCTGGAGGGGCACCCTGATGGCTCACTCGGTAGAGTTTGAGCCCCAGGATCAGAGGCTGTGTCGCATGACGGTTTGATTTTAACTCTGGCCCTCTGCTACATGTCGATCCCCCCTCTCTCCTGATTTTCTGTCTGTCTCTGTATTGATCTAAAATCATGAGTGAGGTATTTACACTGAATCAATGCAGAGTGATGTTTTTTTGTTATATTTTATGACTTACTTTACAGCAACACCAGCTGAGCAACATTCTCTACGTGCACAAAAAAATACGAGAAAGTGATGAAGAAGAACATAAATTAAAAAAGAGATTTCTGTCTCTGCAAATGGACCCTGAAAGTTTTCCCTTTCATGAGCCACTTGAGAAACTTCAGAGTCCACGGATGGTCACATAATCCACACATGGCTTTCTCATCAGTTCCACCCTCCTTCCCTCGCTCTCCCTCTTCCTCTGCTTTTCCAACAATGGTGGACAGAGACGAAGCTCTTTGCTGTCTCATCTGCTGGACATTGTATGGGGTGGGGAGTTGAATTGTATCTGTCTCCAAGGACTCGGTTCACGGCAAAAATTAGGGAAGAACTTAAGAGGGAGAAAGGAGAACTGGGATGTGGTGGAGGTAGCATCCACCCACGATCTCCACTGCTCCCATCTGGAATAGTGTAGCTGCCACAGTGATGCACACATGGTCAGAGTTAGGTCTCAATATGTCTGGCGGCTGACTCTAAATGGATGGTGTACAGAGCTGTGTCATAAAGGATTACAGTGAAGCAGAGGAGCGATGCAGTGAGGATATGGGACTCTAGGTGAAATTATGCAGGCCAAAGGGATCGAGGAGGTTGCTTTAAAAATGTAATTTGTCACAGACTACCTGGTTAAAACTCTGTAATCTGTAATATGATACAGTAAGATGGGATGCAGCTCGACTCCCCTCAGGTTCAGTTAATTCAGGGGAAACTCACTGCAGCACTCTTTATTTTACACAGTTATTAGTGGAGCTCCATCTGTCTCACGTTACAAGAATAGCAAACACTCTCTGTGGTAGACATACATTGAAATCAAACGATGATATGCTTCTATTAAAGTGAGCGATGGCTGCATTCCATTAAGCTGCTTCGGTTTCAGGGTCCTGGTATTGCTCATGGTGGCTCAGAGTGAGGAAGGATTGGAATCAACTCATTGTTGATTGCAGATCCAGGTCTGAATCTACCTTTACTGTCTTTCTCATCAACAAAACAACAGCTAAAAGTGGTATTCATCTGCAGAGTAAAAGTAATGTAAACTAGCATTAGCTGATGTGACCTGCTACATGAGCTGCAACGGTAACTGCTGGCTAAATATGAGAATCCTGCTGCATAAAGTTTGTTTCAACCTTGTAAGGTGACCTTGAGTGTTTTAAAAGGCGCCTATAAATAAAAAATGTATCACATAGAGCTTTTTGCTTTTAACCAGAGCAGCAAGAGGTGAACGGTTTGATCGGAGCTTTTGAGGTTAACAAATATGGATATTCTGCCCAGTGGGAACCGGATAGAGACGCTGAAACTGAAGCCAACCCCACAAAAATATATGAATCGACCAAGACCTTTAACACTGCGTGGTGGTGGCATGTCATTCATAAAAAGGGCACGTGGGACAAAGGATCTTTAAACACATGTTGGTGACACATTGGCAGTTTGGTGAAGTTTAGCCAACAGAACTACTTGATTTTCTTGCATCCTGATTGTTCTGTTTTCCTTGTTTCCAGTTATTTCCTGTTTTATTCTTCACTTGTGATTGTCTGTCTGCGCTCTGATCACTTTCACCTGTCCTCCTGTGTATTTAGTTCCTGTACTCTCACTGTCTGTTGCCAATGTGTGTTAGTTCTTTGTGGTGAGTGTTGCAGCATAACTTTTCAGTGTTTCAATATATTTTTGTTTTTACTCAGTCTTTGCCTCGGGACTCGGATACCTTCGCCTGTTTTATGGACTCAACATCTCTGTATCACATCCTGCTTCTGTAAATATTTTGATTCTACTGCTTTTAAGTCTGCATTTAAGTCCTTTGTCTGCTGTCTGATCAGGAGAAGTGCTGAAGTCAGTAAGTTTAAGAACAGACATTATGAAATGTTCATGACATTGGTGCCAGTTTAGCTCAGCAGTTAAATCGCACAGCCAATGTACAGAGGCTATAGGCCTCGATGCGGCGGCCCTACGTTCAGTTCCCACCCTCAGCCCTTTAGCTTTTATTTTTCTGTCTCACACAGAACTGTTGAAAGTGCTCGTGTGACCCAACCATTGTCCCTGAACACCACCCTAAGTGCACTTCATCTCTACGCCACCAGACATTCAAGAGGATTTGTGTATAAACCACCAAGAATCATCCGTATTGACTTTCCAGCTAAATAGTTTTTCATGGTGCTGACTGGTGCAGTTTTAACACATTTCGCACCGAGGCAGGGTTAAGACGTTGTTGGACGTTGGTCGATCACAAGAACTGATTGGATTCCAGATGAGGACGAGGAGGCAACCAAAACCAAAGAGTCAGAAAAGAGACGGGCTAACAGCTCTCTGATTCACTGTCTTTTCTCCCGTGTTCTTCTCATGCTCTTACACAACGACACACACGTGAGGCAGTGAGCCCTGCAGCTCCTGTCCTGTACATGCCAGTATCATGTATGTATCACCATGATGGAGCCCTATCTTTAACATCATACAACATTACATATGTATGAAGACAGGCTTTTCCAATCACTTTTGTGTGTCTTTTAAATGACTTCCCTGTTATCACTGCGGATTACAACCCCGCTCCTCTTACAGCAGCGTGGAATGAATTCAGTTCTCCCCCTGCTCCAGATATTACCCGCCTATTGTGAGCTGAAGTCAGTGTGCCTGGGGTTTTCTCTGATTTACTGTACGCGTGCGACTCGTTTACACAGTATCTGTCTGTTTATTCCTTTCCTTTTCATGTCATTCAGCCGCTCAGTGTCCCACAAGCATGTACAGCAAAAGAACATTAACAGTGTCGATGATATCTGCGCTAAAGCTTTGAAAATCTATTTTATTCACAGAGTCTGTAAGTGTCATTGTGGAAGTGTAGCTGCAATAATTCCTAAGAAGAGCTGCGGATCTTTTATCCCAGACGTTTTGTGTTCAATGTGTTCCACAGTCAACATCTTTGGTTCTGCTGCTTCTGATTTTTCATCATGAGTCTTACAATGTTGAAGGAGTTTGAGGCTAAATTGGTGGATTTGTTGAAGACAGAGGCCAAGGAGGACGTAGACCCTCGATCACTGCAGGGGAACGTCCTTCACTGTGACTACAAAGAACAGCCTTCTAATCCTGCTGAACTATTCATTAAAGTTTGGATTTCTTTATGTTTGACCACCTTCGCCTTTAAAGATTGGAATTTTGCACATTAATACTTTACATTTTTATGTGTACAATGTAAGCATATGTCAAAGTCATGAAGAACAGTGTGAACCCGTACCTTCATCCTAATGCAATTTCACAAATCAACCCGATCCAGGAAAAGGTAAGTCAGCAGCAGTGTTTGTAGTCTCAGCCGATCACACCATTGTTTTCCTCAGTGCAGCACAAAACAGTAAATTAAAGATCATAGCTTCTACAGTGAGCTGGAAGAAAACAGTGATGGTTAGAGCTGACAGGAAGCTTGTGAGAGTTTGTGAGGTGTGTGTGTGTGTGTGTGTGTGTGTGTGTGTATGGGCGTGCACACAAGCATGGTTATACTGGTGGCAGTGTGTGTGTGCAGATGCGATGTTGTGCACGAGCCTCTGTCTGTGGTTGTTTCCACCCTCCGTGTGAGTAATCAGCCATTTAATCAAACTGCAAGGTCAAACAGCAGATCGAGCGCGTGCATGCTGAGTGGCCTCACTGGCTGAAGTTTAAGAGTCACTTTGCCGGCTCTGTCACACATCACCGTGGAGAGCGGAGGGGATTTACTCTGTTTACAGCTACAGTTGCATTGATTTTCTCATAACTGGAAACTCGTAACTGCTGTTCTCAACAGCTTGAGTAATCAGCAGCCACATTTACATGCATCCGTTCATGCATACTAACAGAAACCGTTTGTAATCAGCAGCGACATCCTACCACAGAGTCACATATGGTCTTTGAAATGAACTGTATGTCTGAAATGTGGCTAACCTTAAATGGACATATGTAGGACCAACGTGCTTGCTCCCTTTACAAAGGGATAAGGTTTGACTTTTGTTGGACATGTCCTTTGTCGAGGTCTGATTCACACTGCTTCTTCCTGGTTTCCCTTTAGCTCCTTCTGGGTATTCCCAACGTGATCCCGGGCCAAATATCCCTATATACCCTTCCTTGGCAATTTGAAACTGCTTCGGCCATCCAGCATGTGGGAGGTCGATAAAGTGCCCTTTGAGTGGTGGTCGAGGGCAATGGATGGGTCTATTAATGTACCCTTTCTCAGCCATCAAATTAATGTCAATTAATCTGACGGTAGCTGAAAGCTAGTTAGAGTTTTACTGATTGCCAAATGGTGTGAACGTGTGGCATGTGTATCCAGGGCTTCATCTGAAAGAGTCCGATTGCATGGCCCTGGTAAATGAAATTATTTTCCCCCTTCATTGCACTCAGGCAGTCCTGCGGTGTGTTTGTTGCACATGTTCATATCGATGACAATATGATTCATTGGTAAAGGCTGATCCCAAGTGCAAATCACTTGAGTGTGTGCTGGAGTTCATAGGAGAATGAAGTGAGGAGCTGTGAGAGGAAAGATTGAGCATTGAGTCATTGTCAATAATTTGATGTGTCACAGGTGATGTTTTAGATCCAGGAAGTCGAGACCTTCTCCTGGCTAATGATGCCGTGTAATGTTCCCTTCACCCTTTCCCAGGCGTGATAATCTCATTGGTGACAAACAGTCTCAAATGACAGCAGCTCTCACAGAGACCTGTGACACATTTTGAATCACTCGGGTGTTTAAGCGTTGATTTTCATGGATTATCTTTGTTGGGGCCTCGTGTACCGAGCCATAACAAAGCAGATACGAGGATTTCATGCTCTAGGGTTGCAGAATGAACTCCACATTCCCCCGTGAACATTTACACACATGGTGTTAATGCAGAGAAACTGGTCAAGTACAACACTGACATCTACACTGGTCCAATGATATAAACAGAGATGTCCCAAAACGTGTGGTTCATTAGCAACCTCAGTAAAATTACTACTTATTATTGGTGACATCAGTTGAGTCAGTTGATCAGATTCCTCTCAGCTGCCTCTGGAGCCACGAGAAGTTCTTATGTAAATATAACTTTGTGTTAGTTACTGAGGCATACCTGGAGAAATATGCATTGACATTGTGACAGAGCCAAGAATTACAGCTGGTTCAACCAACTCCAGGTCGAGATGCCATATTTAATCATATTGATTCTACAAGCACCAGGGACCGTTTGCACAAAACTTTATATTCACGACTAACTAACAAAAATGTGCAGATGTCAGTATGCTCAATTTGACTTCCACAGCAATGTATCTTCATGCAACTGTTTGTATGAATTATGCACAAAAGTTATGCACAAAGTCTGTTCATAACTTTACGAGTTATGTGGTCACATACCAGGTTGCCATATACCGAGGCTTTGTCATGCCCCCCCCCCCCCCCGTTGTGTCTCATAAAGAAACACAAGCTACATAAACAGACTTTGCAAAGTGCGCTGCAATGCAGGATTAAACAAAAACGCCATAACCTCGAGAAAAATGGTTCAGATGTTAATAAAAAAAGATGATTAACCATGAATTTATATGAAGTTCAGCTTATATATGAGCCTTTCACTGATATTTTACAGGTCACATAGAATGGAAACATTAAAACACATCAGTGAAAACGGTAAAGACCTAAAACATGTTTTCCCATCAGGTTACATCTCTGACCGAGCTCATCGAATCAGCTGTCTCAGCTTAAACCACCTGCTCTGAGGTGTGCACATTCTGCTTTTATAAATATCCCTTTATACTGAGGAATTGTTTGTGTGTATGTGCGTGTATGTGCGTTTGTGTGCGCGTGTCGCTCATGTATCATAGTAATTGGCAGCCGGTCTCTGAGCTGTTTCGGCCAGGTCTCATCTTTACGAGCCTTTATCCACATAAAGGAGGAAAAAATGAATAAATCTGAATGTTGTCGAGGTAGCTGTCATCTCTCACGGTGGGCCTGTGCTCTTTAGTGTCACTGTGCACCATTAAGATGATTGAAGTGAGTCATGACGACACTGGCTGTGTAAACACAACTGTCAACTGCAAACCAGGAAGTGTGTGACAACATGTTAATGCAAGCTGACAACCGTGGATCAAAGCCTGCATTACCTTTTGATTGCATTTGTGCCTCAACCACAGTGTTGAATGTTGCTGGTCAGCTATTTCAGACTGCAGGAATTAAAAACAGCAGAGGCCAAACCAGGAAGGCTCACATATCACAGTGAACATTACAGGCACCTAGAGGGGGTGAATGGATTGCTTAAACGAATAAGTGCAATGTGCTGCCAGGAGAAAAAAAAAAAAACGATGATGTAACAGATGCAAATAGTTCCTGCTGACTTCAAAAAGCATCAAAGATCCATGAAGTATTAGAAATAAATAGTGTCAAAGGAGCGGCAGAGAGAGAAGCCGGGAGAGAGAGGAGATGTTTTTAAAGAGGACGTTTCACAGAAGGGAAAGCCAAGAAGCTGTCCTCCAGTTTATGAGTCACAATAATGAAGATAAGCGGTGCTGACACCTTTCTGGAAGACTGAACTGTTGCTGTTACACATGCATGCAGTAAACAGAATTTCAAGCACTATCATACATATTAAAGCTTTTATTCGTTTCATGTCTGCCCCACATTTCTCACCCAAACCCATTCATCAATCAAACCTCCTGCAGTCAGGCCTGTGCTGGTCATCAACAATGATGGTTGCAATCGGAGCTGAGCGTCGGAGGGTTGGTGTTGCAGGGAGAGAAAGAAGCCAACACATGCACAGGAGAAAGGATTTAGTTCATGAGCCAATAAATCACCATACTGTGTTGTAATCAATACCAACTGTCCTCTAAATACAACTGGCCTGCTAATAAAGCAGCACTGCTGGCTGACAGAGACTGGACTTGAGCGTGCGTATCTGGAAATATTCCCACAATCTCTTCAAGTCAAACTCTAAAAACAGAAATTATGAATTGGTTAACACAAAGGCTGTATATATATATAGACGACACGTCTTCATGTGCTCTCATTGTACGAAATTGAGGCAAAAATAGCCCCCTTGATGAGCGTAAACATCATTTGGAGCCGGAGCTGCGCAGTAGAGATCGGACAAAAACGCACACTTAAATTACCGACAAAAACCAGCAAAGATCCCGCACGCCGGCGTGTTTAACAGCTTCTCTGTGTTGGTCGGAGGTTAACGTTCACAGGTATGGAAACTTCAATGACTGTAGTTTCAGTAACATCTCCTCTCACTGTTCGTCCTCTGCTCTGCTACTCGGGAACAGATTGGCTGCAGGAGCCCCATTTGTCAACAGAGCTGTCAATCATCCTTTTTATAGCATTAAATAACTAATTAAAAGTAAACTTGTCAGAAAAATGAACACTTGGACATAAATCAGCATGATAAGAACTAACTATAATGACAGAAACCATGTTTGACAAAAATGTATTTGATGTATTTTGATTTTATAGTTTGACTCATGTCCCATCTGTTAACATGGAGGAGGCGGGCTTTATGAGCTATACTGCAGCCAGTCAGCAGGGGGCGACAGAGAGGGTTTGGCTTCACTTTCGGCAGCTGTCATGCAATGTCTGGACAATATCTGAACGCACTGTATATACTAATTATCACTTGATTTATTAGTCATTTAAAATGAATGCAGGATTTTACCTGTTAATGTGGTATATAAGTAAGATTAGCCTACAAAATACAGCAGATCAAGTGACAACATGACAAAACGGACATTAGTCATGACTCACCAGCCCAGTCACTGGTTAAAACCATCGATAACGCCAAACAACTGTTATATGAAAGACTCAATATCAGCCCTGCCATCAGGGGTAAACATCAAACAGTACTTCTTCAAACCTTGAGTTTAAGAGTGCTTCCCAGGAGGGAAAGAAAGTAAACCATATACACCTTTTCATCAATCCTTCTTTCTCTGTTCTTTAATATATTCTTTAAAATGATTATTTAGGCCTTTTTGAGGTTTTGCAGGAGGTTGTATCAAAGTCAAGAAACAGTAAAAACAAGAAAATTAATCAGATCCTTCAAGATAAAGAGTTATTGCACAAATCCATCACATATTTTCTTTACTATAATGATTAAATCTAGCTTTTAAAGAAAACAGCATTTCCAAGGACAAAATGAAACCAATACACGTAATAAATTGCAGTCACTGTTTATCAGGGCTCTACTTTTATACTTCCTGATTCATATCCAGTATCCCCCTTTTTCGCCCACAGTTCAGTATCTGGCAGCGTTTTAAGTCGAGACCTTGTCCAGCTTTATTGAATAGTGTGTCTCAGAAGAGTTCTCCTACTTTCGCGCTGAGTTTTAGGATATTAAAACCACATAATGCAAGAGCCGCTTTGGGGGAGTAACCAGTCAGATACCCTTGTCTGGTTCTGTTTATGTCCGCTCTCTTTAGTGCTCTACATGTTCCCTGGTGTGTCTTTACCCCGACCAGCCTGCTCCCCATTAAAAAATTCATTTAGGTAATGCAGAACAGCTTTAATAGATTAAATGAATTTAATAATCGGCGTGCCCTGCCAAAGTCCCAGCACAACAGGTTCATCTTTCAAAGCAGAAGCCTTTGAAACCTGAGGAAAAAGGTTGGCCATTTTTCTTTGTATATTAATTTTATTGAATTTTGGAGCGGCTCCTACCCAAACTCATCAATTAAACATGCACTTTCTGAGGGTTCAAGCATTTTGGGGTCTAGCTTTATCTCAGAAAGGCAATCTTTTAATACAGAGCCGGAAGCAATAGATGCTGTATCACTTAACTGATTTATCTAATACACTCTGCAGCACTACATGAAGTATAACTGCAGCATACAGATAGCAGTGCTGCATACACTGAAGACCTAATTTGCTTTATAGTTTGGGATTACATTAACCCTTTGAAAACAGACCTCCAGTGATGGGCTGAACTTTTGGAATCGGTCCAGTAGATCAAAGTACGTCCACTAAAAGTGGTCCAGGTTGTCCAAAAAAAGGTCCAAAAAAGGATGATCTCTACAAAGATCATCGTTTCTTAAAAGAGTACCTTTTTAAGAAGGACTTTTTGTGTGACCAGAAACAGAAGTCTCGCTCTAAAATCTCACGTGTAGTGAGATGTTACATGAACAGGACGGTGGAAACGTGAGTTAGAGTGGGAGAGAGGATGTGTTTACGAAGAAGACTGCTCCATCGACGATGAAGAGGAGGCATTTGAATTCGATGACCGTCGCTATTTATTTGAGCCAGAGTGTATTGACGAAGAGCTCATAGAAAAGAGAAGGAGGAGAGAGGGGAGGGGGGATAAAAACAAATTCACGAACACACAGTCTCTTTAAATCATCTCTCCAACTCTAACTCACGTTTCCACCGTCCTGTTCGGGCCCCAGGGTGCAGCCATTGTGGCCGTATCGGGACTACGCTGGAGGACATCTACTGGACCAATTCCAAAAGTTTTTGTTCCATTTTCACACCCAAATTTGTAAAAATAAGTAGGACCCAGGTTTAAAAATACCGAACTTCTCCTTTAAGACCTTCCTCTTTGTGTCATCCTGTTGTTTTGTTGTGTGATGATGTCAGACCAGAACATTACAAACTGTAAAATGAGGTGAAACATACAAAACTTCCATAACCTTTAGATTGCACAGATTTGTGGAATATGAAGCATTTAAAGAAACTCTCAGAAATGACATCACAATAACTAAAATACCACTGTATGCACTGGCGGACTCAGGTCAAGGGGTTCACATAATATCGATAATATTGCAATGCACACGTCCCAAGATGCTGTGACATCAGGAAGTGTTTTTTTCTGTCTCCCGATGATTAAAACATGTCTTATTGAAATCCTGTTTTAATAAATAATGGAGTGTTAAGCCTTTCGTCTGTGACTCTCAGAGCCTCTTACATCCAATTGCCAAAAGCTCTCTTGGATGGGGAAGTCATGGGGCTAGACGCTAAGCCTTAAAATCACACTTGGTCACAGGCTGTGAGAAAGCATCGCCGGTTCCCTCTCCGAGCCTGCGCCCCACAAAGCCCGAGCAGCATGTGCATTAGCATGGAGACCAAGGTGAGAAAATGCCACCTCTGATAGACTGAGTCACGCTGCATTGCATGAATACTGTATGCAAAACCAACACTTTCCTCCTTATTTAAAGCAAGCCAACACCGAGCTGGAGGTGAAAATGGGTTCGTCTTTTTGATTTCAAGAGGCTGAAGTGTGAAAATCATCAGATTTGTGAGTCTGAGCTAAGAGAACAGGTATGGCATAGGTAACCACAGCTCGTGTCCGTCCAACGCTCCCAGGGTCGAGTTTGTGTGACGCATCCGTGACATCCATGGCACAGCATCCCCAAACGGACCTTATCGCACTTTATACCATGTAACTTCACCTAGCAGAGGATTGTTGTGTTCATCACCAGAAAGGATCCTCATTTACCACACTTTGGCTGATTCATTCATTTGGCTAGTTAACATATAACTTGCCTTGACCATGTAGTGCTGTGTTAAGAAGCTGGTTCATTTCATTTATTTCACCATGTCACCAAAGCTGTCAGTTTCAAGGAGAATAATATCAGTAATGTCACAGTACCGCCAACACAATGACTTGGCCGCTAAGCTATGCAGGGTGATGGACTATGATTGGTTAGTAGTTCAGATGAATGGTTGTCAGGGCAGGCCTGAGTGACAGGATGACAGTGACTAGTCAAGCTCAGAGTGTGGCCCCCCTTTCTTCTGGTTGGTGGATTATTTTGTTATTTGTCTTTGTCGCACAATTACTTAACTGAAACATGCGGAACGCCGGGAGAAGGCGGGAGCTGGCCAAGCGCCAGGAGACGAGGCTGGGAAACGTGGAAGAAGCTACCGTTGAAGAACGTTGCACGTAGAGCGGTGGTCCACGGGTGGCTTGTTTAGACAGGTCGGTCCACTCCCTTGTATTTAGCGTGCGGCCAAACTTGTTGCATCTCCTAATTAATATATGTACAGCACCGCGCTCTGGACATCCCTAGACCGGCAACCGAACCAGGATATATGAATTGAAGCTGAATTTGCGGAGCTGGCCAGTGGCCGTGACAGTAAGCTATAAAAGTAAGCTATAAAAGAAAGCATATTAAACTGTGGTTCTTTAAGATTTCTTGCTAACCTGTAAATTATGAAATAGGTCAGAAGTGCTGTAAATAAAGGAACTAGGTGGCGATCAGTGGCTATTGCCAAGTCTTATTGTCAATCCCAAGTCTCGCTGATCTGTATTGTTCTCACGTGGTGGCCAGTGTGTGTAAGTGTATTCTCAAAGGAATACTTGTCTGTGTGGTGTGTGTGCTCACCTCAGCCACACTCCAGCGTCCCTGTGTGTCCCCGCAACAGATGAAGTATCACCTTGGTTATCTGATGCCCTCAGTGCAGACTCACTTTCTCTAATGACCTAACATGTGCTGGATATCATACGGCATGTGCTGGAAGGAGAGCCCATTACTTTGCAATTACTTAACAGTGATGAAAAGGGGGTCCTCACGGGTTGATAAAATGTCTTCCTGTTTCACCACGGGTGTATGGCAAAGGCTCGTTACTGTGTATATGTGTGTGTAGAACAGGCAGAACGCTGAATCATCCAGTGTACGGTTCAATCCATTATTTTTCATTCCAGTCATCAACTAAAGTCTGTTTCTAAAGTCTTTGAACCTGACCAACTTTGAGCCAACACATGATTGAAAATGTCACATCTTCCCTTCTAATATTCCTCTTATCAAAGTGAGAAATATTAATAATATTAATAAATTATTCTGGGCCATTGAAAAGGCTGCACAGTGGTGCAGTCGTTAACGCTGTTGCCTCACAGCTAGAAGGTTCCTTGTTGGAACCCGTAGTGGGCCTTTCTGTGTGGAGTCTGCATGTTCTCCCGGTGCATGTGTGGGTTCCCTCCTGGTTCCTCCCACAGTCCAAAGACATGCTCGTTAGGTTCATTGGTGACTGTAAATTGCGCGTAGGAGTGAAAGGTTATCTGTCTCCGTGTGTCAGCCCTGTGATTGACTGGCGACCTGTCCAGGTGTAACTCACCTCTCGCCCAATGGCAGTTGAGATAGGCTCCAGAAATTCTTAACCCACCATCATTATTTTACGCTGTTGAAGGAATAATTAACAAATATTTGTAAAGAAATAAAATTGAAGGTAATTTAACAAAAGAAAACCTGCACACTGCACAATCTGTCGTACTCACTAGGGTTGTGTGATGTCACACATAGCTATAAGCAGTGATAGCAGAACAACAGGTTAACTTAACTAACTAACTCTCACAATGACAGCAAACCATGAAACTAACTTTGATGGAAGCAGAGAAGGTTGTAAGAAACAGACGCTCTCTGCAAAGATGAGAGAGAGTGATGTTGCTTCAACCCTCTTTTAACCAGATGGTTACACTGCTCTGCTGCGAGATGCTCCGTCATGCTGGGCAGTAACGTCTTCAATTTTTGTCTGGGAAAGCCACAGTGACAACAAGGCAGGTCGCTTCCAAACTGGTTTCAATGTGAAGTACTTCACTTTTAAGCTTTGGAGGTGGTGGTTGAATTTTGTGTTCTTTAGAGTCAGGAGAGACGTTTCACCCTGTTTCCCGTCTTTATGCTAAGCTGTTCCAAGTTCATCCCTGTTAACTAAACCATGTTATTAAATGATACATCTCTTTTTTAAGACTTTTTAAAACTATTTTTAGTTTTTTGCCATTTGTTTTTAACAAAGAAAAGAAAAGTCTGAATTTTTGGCAGGGTATTAATTGTTTATGTCACTGTGGCCAGCTTAGAACCTTCATATCATTAGATATTGATGTTATTCGAAAGGGGCCTCCAGCCAGTATCATTTACTAAAAAGCTGATAACAGTGCGTCGGTGACTCTTCACATCAATAACCACGTCTTTCACAAAATGTTAGAACGTGTGCCACACACACATCCTCTTACCTGCACGCTCTGTATGTTCCTATCGAGCAGATTCTCACTTAGTGTCATGACGTGCACATCAGAGAGCTGCAGTGCACGTGTGTCCATGTCATGTTGAGGCCCTTTAAGCTGCCGTCTGTGCGAATGAGCATCCTTGACGGGATGAGGAAACAGTGTGCCTCCCTGCACGGCGGCTGTCACCTCACTCTCGGGTGTCTTGGGACGACACAGACATAAATAAGTGATGGGGATATTTTTAACCCCCCTGGTGAAATCAGAGATAAATTGATTTTATTCCTGCGAGGCCCGTCAGCGATGCATATCCTCCTTTGATTCAGGATGGCAGCCGGTGAAGGTGCTATGAATTTTTCATTGTCTCAAAAATGAAGCGCGCCTCCTACCCCGCCCGGTTTGTTCCCCACGTCTGCTTCCTCTCTGTCTCTTCTTCTTTCCTCGTCTCCTCTCACATCCTCTGTGTTTGTTGTCTTACCTCCGTCCCACACTCTGCGCTCCTCGTGCCTTTGTTTCCTCCTACCTGTTCCTTTCACTTATCCTCATACTGCTGCTGCTTCACCACTATTCTTCTGCATAATTGCTCCTCATTGACTTTGACTTCCACAAGCATCTCAATGTCAGCGCTGATATTTCTGAATGCCTCTCGAGAGCTTGTTTCCATAACACTGCAAACTCATTGTCACCATGGTTATCTCTTGGACTTAAGTCACAACGACAGGCGCCATTATTGACAGCGATGTCTGACAAAAGAATCAAGGATTTGAGTCTAGACCAAAATTTAAACATGAACAAACTGAACATTTAACTTTGTTAGTATATCACTGTAATCCCTTTATTCTTTCTTTTTTTAACTCTATAAATATCATGGGGATTGTAACTTTTCAGTTGCATAAGGAAAAGTTCTCCTCATTTTTTCCCCTAAAGGCACAGTTGCATGACTTGCTGCCAGAGTACCTGCACAGCTTTTCTGTGCATGAAACTTTCCCAGTTCAGTCTTTCAGAAGCATTGATCAGAGGTGAGGTTACCTTATCTGCTGTTTAAGAACATGCTATGCCTCTTAGTATTTCACATAGAACAAGACATTCCAATGTTGTTGCTCATTTTTTGTTGTTACGATCCAACCGAGAGATGTCCTGCTCATCCAAGCTCCAGCTGTAAGTCACATCTGAGAGGAAACTGAAAAGACACAAACTTCCTGGGAGCATGGATTCTCAAAATAACTCCTGCCTCTTTATAGTTGCATAGATAGATAGATAGATATATGCAAAGAAAAAAGTGTAAATTTCAGGTTCTTACAGACAAGTTTCAAACAATCAGGTCCCAAAAAAGAAACAAAACAAACATCATCCAAAAAAAGGAGTCTGACTAACAAAGGAAACGCTGCTTGAAAATAACTTACAAACACTGTTTTAGAGTGACTCTAGATGGCTAGCATGAGCTAACTGACAAATTAAGCAGCAGTGCTAACACTTCCAAAGCGACAGGACATGGCCAAAATGGGTCTGTCACGATGCACAAGAAAAGTAGTCCCAAAAAGATGACTTCTCTTTTATTTACATTAGGAAGGAGACGTCTGTAAGTCATCCTATCTTTTTGTTGACAAACGTTAACATTGCTCTGAAAGTGAATTTTTAAGAAGGGCTATGTTGGTCCTGCTGAGTTATTTTCCTCAGCCTTGGTCGGAGCCATGGGGGCTAGGAGGCGGGAGTAAGGGAAACACTAGTGCCCGTGCTCCTGCCCCGAAGCTATCTAAAAGATCCGGGTCATTTGGTCCAACTTTTTCGGCGTCATGCGCCACTGAGCAGCTTTCATAGGACTATAAGGGGTCATACAATCAATGTCGATCTATTTCTCGTTTAACAGCGATTTCCAGTCAGGAGGTTTGAGAGTGATGTCTGCTTCTGGTCTTGTCTTCTACATTTTAATGATGGCTCTCTATTAACTATCTACTACCACTGACCAAATGACCACGTCAAAAGCATTGATGAAGTTGTTGACTCATTCCCTTGCACCTGAGTGAGACTATGCGTTAGAAGGGGAGAAATAAACAAATCAATTTAATGTGCTTTCTAGTTGCTGCTAGATGAAGTGGAGGCCATAAAAAAGAGAGTACCGATATGCTCGACCATCATAGCTCACACAGCCCACTGTAAGGAAACTACAGAAGCAGGAGCATCAAAGAGAATGATATGAAGAGACTTTCACTGTTGATCTAAAATTAACAAGAAATCAATACGTCTCATATCCCATTGTGCTCCAGTCCACTGCTTCAATCAAAATAATGCTTATTGTGCTCTGTGCTGTGTCTCGGGACACAATGTTCCCATCATGCATCCCCAGACTAGTGCACTGACAATATCCAGTTAAAGGCAGTTTCCATTTAAATAAAACAAAGAGAGTCTGAAGTCTGTTACCAAACATCCTGCTCTGAAGAACTCTGTTTTACAGCTGATGGCCTCGTGCATCAGCGTTTAACTGCTGCATTCTGGGACATGTTGAGGACAGCTCAGAGGATTGTGGCACGCACCGCATTATATCTGTATCACATTAGCAGATCAACACCATTAAAGTTTTTGGCGTGCTTTTTTGAGGCTTTTGAAATGTTCGACGATGACCTTTTGTTATTTATTCACAAATTCCATTAAAGGTATAAAGCCGACAGCGTTCTGTATTTTTTATTATTGGCTGCAAGTCTCATTAAAGTCGAGGTGAAATGAAAAATGTCATTTTAATCCTTTTAGATCACATCCCCGGTAATATTGTGCATCTATTTGACGATATAGGCCAAAAAATGTTTACAGAAAATCCATTTATTCGTGTAAAACTAAATTTCATGCGTGCTTATGTAAGTTAGCACCAAACAATTTCAACCAATCAATCTGCAACATTTAGCCGCAGAGCACAAAGAACGCTCGGTCAGTTAGCTAGCTACTGCGCTGTGGAGAACGTCTGTCTACGCCCACTTCTCAACGATCAAATCCCTCTAATGATATGTCCCGCCTGCACGTCCTGTTTCACTCAGAAACACGTCACGATACGGAAGCTAGATACTCTTGAAATGCCGTTTCAGCTCGACTTTAAAGTCCACAACCAACAAGTTTTGTCTATTTTGAGTCAGTCCAGCATACACTGTCCTCCAGAAAAAAATCATCCACAGCTGAAAATAGTCCTTCACATAACAACTATTTCTTCGTGTTTGAGAACTGATTTCCAAAAACCACTTTGCCGAGCTGTTCGGGGAAATCACGGGGCCTTTGGTCTAAAAAACAAACAGGATGTATTTATTTATTTACCACACCAGGACTGCATCCTCAAAGAGGTGTACTGATACTGAGGAATAAGCAAGTATCCTGTCTGAAAATATGTCTTTCTGCTGCAAAAACATTTCTGTTATGGTTTTATGAAATTGAATTTAAAGGTTTTGAAGATATCGTGTAAAAAAGTGGTTTTTTTTCTTCAATCTGTCTCAGTTTCGTTCTCTTTGGCGGCACCTGTGGCAATGAACGGTAATTGCAGGAGCACACTTCCCAGATATCCAGACAGTGCTGCATGTGTGACGTCCACGGTTGGCTCCGGTTGTAACTCTTGATTTTCCCGGCTGTCGGTCGCTTTCCTTTTCAGACTGTTTGCTTCATCTGAGCGTCGAGTTTGTTTCTTCTTCTTTGGATTTTCACTTCTTGTTGAAGTTGTATCTGTAGTCATCCATCTTTTCTTTGTCTGTTCAGCCAGAGTAGATTACTGTTTACTCACAACACTTGCAGAGACTTGCAGGTGCCGCTTGTGATTTTTTTCAACAAAAGTCGCACCCAGTCTGTAATACTGCAAATGCAAAATGACTGCAAATACAGAAGAGGTTAAAATATTTAAATACTGCAGGAGAGTTCAGTCGTTTAATCTTCCCTTCGACCTAAAACACCCTGTTGGCTCTCCGGTGTTACTTCAGGTCCTTTATTCTCCTTCCCCTCTGTGTTTTCCCTTGTCTCTGTTGTTCTCCATTAAACACAGCACAGTCCCAAAACAGTGTAAAACTGATTTGTGGGGACACTATTTGTAGTTAGTGTTCATAAAAGACTACAGGCCCAATAATCTGCTCTACCTTCCACCACTATAATAAAAACACACCTCTCATTAGCATCATAATAGGCCGGTTTAATAGACGCGGACTCCTGAGATGATGCTTCATCATGTTCTCTTTATTACATCTTAATATATCTGCGGTTCCTACACATGCTGCCGTCTCACATTTGTAATTCGCTGGCATGTGAGAGGCTCAGGTTGTAGGAAACATCTCTTGTGACTTATTAGTTGGCGATGTAATGAGACTCTCAGTGGTGTGGTAATGACACTGATGGTAAACATGGAGGGTGGGGAGGCAGCAATGTGGAACTAGTGGTATGCCTGTTTCCTCTGACCTCACATGTCACACTGCTGTTTTCCAGGTTTGCAAATCATATTAGCCTGCGGAAACGTATAGGGAAAATTTGGAGGGCCAAGAGGAAAGCGTGAATTCCAAGATAAAGTTTATACTCGCCAACCAACGACGGAAAAGCTTACGTGAGCTGTTGTGACTCTGAGTTATCAAGCACCTTGAAACACGGGCTCGTTGTAACGATCCAAAGTGCAGGGGAAACACCCACGTTCATCTTGCTCACCCTCCCCTTGTTTTATGTTGGTCCTGCAGCTGCTGACGTGTCGGCTGGGTCGCATCTGACTGACGGCAGGAAAACTTAAATGTAGAGTGCCCTCCAGAGTGAGGAGCCTCGTGCAGATCAACACAAGCCTCAACGGACTCCTGTGAACACCACAACTGGCCAGAGAGCGCTGGGATTGACCTCTGACTGACTGGGTGTGCAGTCGGGAGTAGTACGGTCTGACGGTCGCTGTCTGTTTTTTTGAATGAACTGAAATAGCCTTGTTATGGACTGAACGTTATTTTTTCTATTGTTTATGAGCTGCAACAGGACCTGTTACAAGAGCATACTTTTGGTTAAGTGTGTATGGGCAATTTGTTTTCTCTTTAAGGTGTACATCCTTTGTGTCGGCGAGCGTGTGACTTTTGCCGGGATATTTCCTGGTTGTCACCCCATTGAAGACATAAATAAATAATAGTTTCACACAAAAACCGTCACACCATGTCCTTCTGAAACGTAATTATCACCTTTCTCATGAAGAAGCAGGTAAATTAAACTATTTGACAGATTTCCTTCGTACATATGACATTTAACAGCGTTTGACATCAGAGGGAAATGACAGCCATGTGAATAAAGTGAATGCAATTGTATGTAGAGTGCCGGGTATCAAAACACATTTTCACCATCCTTATTTTGATTTACCTGATTCGTGTTTACACCTTGCTTCATGTTTTATTACATTTCTAAATAACAGGGTTACAGGGACGAGAGGGAGGGATAGAAAGGTGGAGTAATGGAGTTGCACGAGCACAGAGGAGGCCGGGAGGGCAGGCGATGGGGTGGGAAAACAGATGACATGATGAGAGGCGACGCACGGAGAGAGGGGAGAAAAAAAGAGGGGATGAGAGACAAGAGGAATGTGGTGAGAGAGCGAACATGCTTGGAGGACAAGGTGAGCGTATCCCTGACGCTTCAGACAGAACATCCATGACTCCGGCCTAGTGAGCTCTCCTGAGAGGAGCTGACAGACGGATGGCTGCAGAGGATAGAGATAGTGTGGAGGAGGAGGAGAGAGCAGAGGACAGGGAGGGATAGAGGAGGAGGACGAAACGAGATTGTTAAATCCAAAAAGAGACTCAGTGAGCGCGTTGTCACCATTAGTGACATTTTTTAACTTGTTTTATTGGGAGTTAAGGAATGCTTAGGATCAATAAAACATTCAGAAGAGGAGAATAAAAAGGAATAGTGAGCTTATAAGGCAATGTTGGCTAAATAAATATATCTTTAGTGTTAGTCACGTTATGTTACTTTTGTATACCAGATTTCTACTTTGTGTTTGTGTTTGTGTTTGTGTTTGTGTTTGCCTTCTTGCTGCTTGTCTTGTGCTGTGCAACAACCGAATTTCCCCTCTGGGGATTAAAAAAAGTATCGTATTGCATCGTATCGTATCGTATTGTATTGTATGTCATCTTACCGTATGTCATCGTATCTTATCATATCGTATGTCATCATATCGTATCGTATTGTATCTCATCTTATCGTATTGCATCGTATCGTATCGTATCAGACCATATTGTATCGTATCATATCTTAGTTTGAAAATGATGAGTCTGCGTCTATTATCGCCTCCTCAGAAAGGGAGTTGCATCCTCTCTGTGCACGGTAACAAAAGGTTGAACTGCACATTTTTTTGTTTGTGTGACAGTTTGTTTGGAAACCATCTTACAAAAAGACGATTACTAATGTAGGCCATGCTGAACTTATAAGGAGCCCTGTAAACAAGAACAAAACCGTATCAGTGAAACTATACAGACACCATGAGCCAGTGCAGCTTCGCTGAAACAGGTTTGATATGCTCGCTCTTTCTTCTTCTACTTTAAAGTCTGGCAGCAGAGTTTTGAGGTAATTGTAGTTTATGAATGAATGGTTTTAGGAGACCAGTGAAAAGAGTATTAGCGTAGCCTAATCCACTTTAAAAAAAAGCAAGTTAATTAAAACTGATTTGTAGGAGGATTAGAAAATATTGAAATGTTCCAGTATGCTGATGCACAATTATCTACTTCTGTCAGGCTCCTGCTGCAGGTTTTTTCCTCTCCGACCTGCTTTCCTGTTTGCAGCAAGAACTTAACACAGAGACATAATTTACCCAAATCATGATGTGTTTCCTAAACTTCATCAAGTAGTGTTTGTGCCTAATCCTAAACAGACCATCTCATGTTGACATCATGTTTAAAGTAAGTGAACAGATGCTAAAGCGACCTTGGGGCTGCAGCAAAGCGTCGGTATTTAAAATGACGACAGGATGACAACATGTTGGACTTTTATAGGATTACACCAGAAACCATTTGCATATCGTCACATAATATCATACAGACCATTTTCTGAGGATGTGGTGCTTGGATGTGTTTACAGCAAGAAATAAAAAAGGTTAACCTTCTGGGTGACACCAAAAGAGCCGGACAGAGAAGGTCTTGTTTGTGGTGAAGCATTTCCTCCATTTATAAAAACACTGCATTCCAAAACGCTCTTTGGGAGAGAT
This sequence comes from Semicossyphus pulcher, assembly GCF_022749685.1. Lineage (NCBI taxonomy): Eukaryota > Metazoa > Chordata > Actinopteri > Labriformes > Labridae > Semicossyphus > Semicossyphus pulcher. The sequence continues at coordinate 27,288,717 of NW_027211659.1, forward strand.
TACTTTACATTTAGGGAAAACACTGAATCAAGCATAATCAGGTTTAAGGAGACATTACCAAACCTTAACTCCTTTATCTTGAGCAGGAGAGATCGATGAGAGGGGCCCTGCCAATTTATTCAACGTGAGAGGGAATTTCTAACATGTCCTCTGAGGCCACTTCAAAACCGGCTTGTTTGTACAATACTTTAGGTTTAGTCTCTGCAGTAAATTAAACATGGGACTTTTCTCAAAGCAGACAAGTCTTCCCTAGTGAACGAAAACAAAGAGAGAGAAGTGGGAACAGAACAGAGGAATGAGTGGATGGGGCGATGCAGTGCTGACCTCTCCACTTAGTGTGATGTTAACCTGTCCAACTCCCCGCAGACCCATCCCACTTCCCCCATCGCCCCTCTATAAATAAACCGATCTTATACAAGGCAAAGGAGAAGAGATATGCTTCATTCCCGAACACTCGAGTCCCCCTTTCCTCCCCCGCCCTCCCAACCCTTCCTGTCTCCACCCGCCCAGGAGAGAGCGAGCCGGTGATGTCAGCATTGGCTGAGAGGTGATTAATCTCATCAAGTAATTAAGCGCTTGCTTGGGTCAACACTACATTTGGGTAAGCTGTTGTGGATGGAGGAAACAGAGGCCAGGCCACTACACAACCCAGAGTTAATTCTGTGTGAGTCTGAACAAGTGAACAAGGAAAACAATTACTGTACAGTCAGGACAATTCAATGGAAAAACTAAAAAGCCATTAGGGATTAGTAAAAGGAATGTAGCTGTAACAACAGCTTACAGGATGATAAAAGAATCAATGGAAGGGCAGAATGAATATTTTGTTCTGAGTCAGAGCTGCACATTAAAAATGAACAACGAAAAGAATCAGAGCAAAAGTGTGTCCGAGCGTTTCTGTCAATGCTGGACATCGATTACTTCTGTCTTATTTCTTTACATTCATTCTTTTGAATTCATCTCCATTTTAGAAGAGTTGGATCTAAAAGACACTCTGAGGAGCTCCTGAGCACTTCGCTCTCCTGGTTAGCTATAGTATTATCTTATAACTTAGCTTTGCTAACCCCTCACTTCTCTTCAGCCCCAGCCTTTTGTACAAGTATGGTCATTTGTTAACAGTAAAAAATGCTAAAATCGAGGCTTTAAGCTAATCACAAACCAACAGTTAAAGGAGCAATTCACTGCTGGAAAAAGCCACTGTCAGTCAAAGCTGATGCTCTCTGCAATCGATAGACACAATAATATTTGAAATTGGCGCCATAGCTGTGGAGACAGTTGTACAAACAGCTCGTGGTTTCACCCATTCTACATTCCTGCATTGCGCCCCTCCCTCTGAAAGGAACATCCCAGCGAGAGACGCTGGAGTGTTTCGCTGCAGGCAACGGCTCAGAGCGGTACCGAATCCGAAATACAATGAGAATATAGCGGTGGATTGTCTAAAAAATCTTCAGGTCTGCAGTCTACATTTCAAACCTGATGAGTTTGAATGAGACATGACATCGGAGGCGGGCGTCCTAGATTGAGGAAGTGTAGTTTAGCACGCTCCCTGTCCCAGCCAGATGACGTGTTTTACATAGTCTGGCGGAGGTTTTCCAAGGCCCATAGTGGAAGCGGATAGTGTCCAAAAGCACAGGGCCAAATTGGATTTTTTTTCTACCATAATGGCGTTAGCTCGCCATAATGGCATTATAAGACTGAGGTTGAAAAATTGGTGAACTGGCCCTTTAAACTCAAAGTAGCTAGGTCTGCTTTTTAAGAAAGGTCTATGGTTGTGTGCAAAAAGCTGAGCTATGTTAAACTTTTCCCGACAGTGTTTGGCATACATGTCAATATCCATCCATCCATCCATCCATTATCTATACCACTTATACTGCTCAGGGTCGTGGTGGAGCTGGAGCCTATCCCAGCTGTCATTGGGCGAGAGGCGGGGCACACCCTGAACTGATCGCCCGTCAATCACAGGGCTAGGCGTAAACATCTGTTTCTGAAAATTGTCCAACATTAAATAAAAATGATGTTACGCTGGGAGCCTGTAGGAGTGAGTAGTTGGTTTGAATCAGACAAAACACACGATGAGTGTGTGTATTAACTGAATCGCAGCTCACTCTCACATTCAGTGACACCAATGTTGGAACTGAATCACGAGTATCAGCTAGATGCCTAAAAGGCAAAATGACATGAGAGGGGAAAAAATCCTGTAATCCTTTCTGAGAAATTAATTGGACACAGTGTGTCATTATGCAGCGCCACATTTCACTTCTCCACATTCAGTAGATAGGAATGGGATTGTTGGGCTCACAAAGCACAGAGGTAGCAGTGGGAAGATAAAAGTAATTGAGCAGGACCTTGCCATTGTTATTTAGTCCAAATGCCAACTTCAACTACAACCTTCATGTCTATTTTTAAAGAGCGCACCTCTGGCCCCCTACTTTACGAAATTGCAGTCTGCCTTGAAGTGAAAAGGAAAAAGTGCAGCCATTTTGTTAAAAGCAGTGCAGGTAAAACTGATGGAGATGTTTTTGGCTGTATTGCTGGCTTCCTACTTTTTAGATCTTTAGGTTTTTCCTGCACTGACTCGAATCCTTATTGTGAGGCCACTTTAGATGTCAAAGTGAGCGAGATGAGTGACCCTGAATTCCTTTAATGTTGTTATTCTTGTATTGCAGATAAATTAAAAAAGCTATTGGAAGTCTTTATGTTATTGTTCAGTAAATTCATCCCTTGATTTTTGGCTATTAAAGAGGAATTCTATTATCTTTAAACCTGGGCCTGGTTTAGAAAATTAGATTTAGAATGACTTCAGTAAATCACTTCAACCAACATAATCTCTCAGGACAAATGCACTTGATCAAGTCCACTAGAACTATTTGCATTTGGCGCTGGCTCATGTTGTTATTCACAGTCATTGTTGAGTCACAACATAATGAAAAGGAGACTTTTTGAAAAGGTAAGATTCATTTTTTCAGCCAGAAACAGCTTTTTCATCCTTGTCGTCAAAGCCACCAAACCTCACTGACAAAAATGGGACTTTTACTGTGAAGAACCTTGAATGTGCTGGTCTATTGCTGCATCCATTTGTTAATATATACACATAAAAAATATGTGTTTTTTGGATCCAAACTAACTCTTCAACACAACAAAGTCAAACAACATAGACACAAACAAACTAATCAAGGCAGCGGTAAACGACTACATCAAGTCCTGTGCTCTTCAACGTAAAATCACAGCTTTTTCAATGGAGTCTGGTGGCTTTGTAGAGAAGGATGTGACAGCTACTTACGGTTAAAAAAACAAACAAACATATTACCTTTATGAATCGGGTAGATGGCTGCTTGGGGCGCATGTCCATGTGCAGCCCCCTCACTCTGACATCTCTCCATTAATGTATGTCCTGTTTGTGCATGTGTGTATTTCGGGCCTATGTTGTTGTGCAGCATGTTTGTAATAACGGAGTGAAAACATTGAATTTCCCCTCTGTGATAAATAAAGTATCTCTTATTAAAACATTGTCAAACAGTAATGATCTGAGCCTGTCAGTGACCTAAAGAGGAGGTCTGTTGTAATGGTTAAATAACTTCATCACTTGATGTTGGCTATTACATTTATTGGGGTGATTATTTAAAGAGACACTAAAGAAACTCTCTGAACTCCATTAAAAGTGTGAAAGTAGCTGTGTAACATTAAACAAGGCATTCCACAAAGTTTGTAACAAGGAGAGAGGGGACTTTTTAGAGCCCACGGGCTGCCAGTGTACCCAAACTTTTTATGAAGATATAAACTTAAACATTTAATAGAACAAACTAAGACAACAGAGCTGCACGTCCTCCTGTGTGTCACTGTGTAAGCAGCTCAGAGGCAGAAGTCACTCCCTGCCGCAGTGGGCCTTTCAGTCTGCAGAGCACCTCTCTTTCTTAGCCAGCAGTGCTCAGCAGATGTCTCTCGGAGTGGCGACCATCAAGGCTCTGCTGCTATGAGGCCAGTTTTACAGCACAGCTTGCTTTAGCTAAACCTGAATTGTTTCTGGCTTTAGTTTTGCTGAGCTCCATAACATTACGCTGCAGTTTTTCCTCCCTATTAAAAAAAATGGCGGGTCAGTTGATTGATCGAACTGACTTCATCAAAGTTAAAATGAAACAGTGAAGCAGAACACGGTGACCTTTAGACATGAGGGGGGAAAAAGCTCCTCAGCGCAAACCTAGACTGAGTGTTTAGCTGCAAGGAAGGAAATAAAGGTTAAAATGTCGACAATGTCAATATGTTTTATTAACCATAACACCTCACAGAAACAGCTGCAAGGATAATGTCGAATTATGAGACCAGGCCATCACACAAATTTGGAACTGTAAAGTACCATCAGAATGTATCCACTAAAGCTGCTTTCCCACCAGTCAAAAAACACCCGCTAACACTCGGCTTTTTTGCTTAGTGGGAAAGGCTACAATCTGCATTCAGACCCGGTCAAATGACTCTGCAGTAGACCCGGATAATTATACCCTCAGCTCCGATCAGCATTCATGGGAACACAAAACCCGTGTCCACACGCTAATCTCCGCCCCCTTTCCGGCACGATGCTATGCTCCGTCGGTAACTTCTTTCCGTCCAAGCAGCGCTCGAACATTGTTCCAAATTTTGTGGCGCCGAGTTTGATAAACAGCCTGAATGAGTAACAGATACAATAAAGACCTAACCACCGGAACATCTTCACTGTTTACTTACCCTATTTCGGGCGCGTTTGTGACGTCAAAGTGCTAATTTTGGTGGGAAAGGGGTACACTATTTGTTTTTGACACTCATGGGTACAGACTGTTAAACATAAACACAGACAGGATCCCTGCAGAGACCTTTTTGATCGATCAGACATATCTTTACAGGACTCTCTTCAAAGCCACCAGACTCCACAGAGAAAAAAAGGTTTTTTTTCTTGCAGAAAAACACAGTTGTTGGTCTACTGCAGCCTTGACCAGTCAGGCTGTTTGTATAGTCTCATTTTAAATTGGATCAAACAAAATAACAAATGACAATTTGAGGCGGCGGTAGACCAGGAACTCACATGATCTGCAAGATGACATTGCAAGAAATGAAAGACGTCTTAAAGCTGCTGGCTGGGACAAATCAAAGTTTCGTGTACCTTCTTGTCATTTTAGAAATAAACTAAAGGAAACAAGTGGCCCAGGTTTAAAGACACTGGAATTCTCCTTTAGAGACTCTTCATGAACACTTTAAAATAACAACACTGCCTATTTCTTTTACGGCGCTAGGCTGTCTGAGATAAGTGTTCAGCAGGTCCAACAGGTGTCTCAAGTGTGTACATGTTGCTGGGTAGACGGCGACACGCACGGATATGGGATCAGGAGCGAGCCCCCTCCATCTCCTCCACTTCTCCTCTTTCACAAGGAGAGCTCTCCTTCCAAAGAGTCATGCTTGCCTGCCTCCCTCCTTTGCTCTCTGCCTCCTCTGCTGTCCCGTGGAGTGCACCCCCACCCTCCCGCCCTGTGTTATTGGTCTGCAATGGAGCATGGCGGCAGATGAGGTCCTTTGACATACAGACAGAAATACAAGAGGACCGGGCACAAATAAAAAAACGTAGCGCATTCCTTTCTCCGGGCCCCTTCACCGACGCTATCTTGTAGGGCGGTTCACGCTGTTGCACTCACAGTCGAGTGTGTGCACACAAGCATGCTGCTTTCTCTCCATCTCTCTCTGCTTCCTGACCTGATATATTTTTTTCACTCTTCCAGGGTGGAGACTGTGGTGTCAGAGCTCTGAGTAATGTGATCCAAGCTCTTCTCTTTGTGGTGCTAATGTATTTGGAGCCCCCCACCCTTGGGGCAGCAATTATTTTTTTATCAGCCTGTGAAAGTTAGTTAAGTGCCTCAGAGTGAGGGTGAACAGGGCAGCAACGGGGGGGGGGGGAGGGGGGGGGGGTTGGTTGGCTTTTCTAAATTGTGCCCTTAGTGCACTTCTGTGCATGAGACGTCAAGCATCCTGACCCTCCCCGTGCACGCCAAGAACGAAAGAAGAAGTGATATTATTGCTGAAATATTTTCCCAGAGTCAGAGCGACTGAGGGGCAGAGTAGGAAGCAAATTAAGTCATTACGGAAGAAGCGACAGGAAAGGGAAGGCGGGGGGATTGAGAGAGACGTGATGATGAGATAACAGGCCGACTAGCTTCTTTATTTAATTAGCTCCCCTCTGAACTAGCGCACCTAGCCACCCCCTGCTGTTTGCGTCGTCTGTTAAGTTTCCTCCGAGCACATATGGCTGTGTGACATTAAACGCATGAGCAGTCGTCCTCATTGGCATATTTTAATGAGCTTATTGGTCTAATGTATGCAGTTGTTAGCACATTAAACTAATTAATGTACACTAGACGCTTGAGCTGTCATGATAAGGTGGCCTGTGATCTTCTTCTGCCATTTTTTATGCGACACATATTTGTGTCTTCAAAGAAAATTGAAGGGTTGGACACATGAAAGCGACAATATGTGACACTTATAAACAAACATCATTTAACTCAACGTGTTCCTTGGGAGCGCCTACAGATGGTGCTCATTTACAGATTTAGTACTCAAACAGTTTTAAATGTATATAAGAACTTTTAGAAGGAAACAGAGAATGAAATATACAGAGGAGATATGTTTAATGTTGCAGAGAAATTAAATGCAATTAAGTTTCAGTTTGACTTTAACAAACGGGAAGCACCTCAACATTTCCACATGATGAAACTCTCGATTTTGTGACTGTCCTTGGTTCCTCAGTAAAACCCTTCAAACCCTTCAAAACCAACATGGAGACTTGCAGCGGGCATTTGAAATGTGACCCACGCTCAAATGCACACCTGTGGAGTGAAGGCCTACCCTGTGAATCACAGAGAGTGAAAGAAAGAGAGTGAGCAAAAGGGCAGGCGATAAGAATGCTATTGGAGATGGTGAGAGGGTTGTAACAGAGAGGCACTAAAAGCTCTGAAATCCTTTGTGTCCGTGTGTGTGTTGGAGGGAAAGAGAAAGGCAGTGTGTGCAGAGTTCGGAGCTCCATTATCGCACTGTCAGGGTGCACAGGCCTGGCGTCGTGGGTCTACAGGATCACACAAAGACACCACTGTGAGGACAGGTGGTTATTCGGCTTATGAAGACATGCAGTTCAACCAACGCTCAGGAGGAGACTGGGAATCACATGTTTGTCTTTGTGTTGTGGTTTCTGCACTCTTGTAATGAATTTTGGACTTCCGTACAATCCTTCGCAGAGAGAGACAATAACTTGTCATAGTTTGAACAGCATGAAGTCACTTGAAGCAATAACACTCAGAGATGGACCGTGCAAAACACCTGGACACTGAAGCAGAAACAGCTAAATGAAAATCAGTCATTATAACATTCCCTTTCTGTCCTTGTTTGCATGCTCTCTCCGTGCTTGTGTTGGGGTTCCCCAAGTGCAACAGTTCCATCAAGCAAGCCAAAAAGGTGTACTTTACAAGAAGTGAAGATTTCTCCTCGGTGTGAATGCATGTCTGAATGGTGTCCGTGAGCCTGAGAACCATACGAATCTGCAAGCTTTATTTGGTCTGGCAGAAGCGTCAGGTCCCCGTCTTCCTAGACGGACTTGGTGAGATGTTAAACAAACTCTACGTAGTTTATGTTACTTACAAATTAATCTTGGAACCCATCGTCTATCCTCTGTTGACGATTTAGCTTTTTGGGCCAACAGCCAATGCTGTATTTCAGCAGTCAGGTGAAGACTGTGATGCCTTGATGTCGAATGATAGCTAATGGGTTATCATCTGACTACTTGGACTAACAGAATGCCTCTGACACCAAAGAACTTGTCCTTCAGCAGATGATAAAATCATGTTGTGCAGAATGTCTGTGTATTATGATATAAGAAGCCACAATAACTGGATGTTGTTGCTAGCACTCTAGCCATGCACACGACAGAAACATTAGACATTTTAATGCTCTGATTGGTTGTAAGTGTATCCAATAGTGTCCAGTGACATTCTGGTCAGTGCATGCTGATAAGGTGAACTCCAACGTTTCAGGATAATTCACATGTGTCACTCTGCATGTTGATGTCTGGTTAGTCGTCTGTCAGACTGTCCGGGTTCTCCCGGCCTCTTGCCAAAAGTGCGCTTTGAAGTAGTGCAGAGATGTGAGCCATGGTGACGTAATGACAGCTTCATCACGTGAGGCTTGATGACCACAAAATAATTTGCAGAGGATTAGCATTAAGATCCATTCTTTCCAATAAGCTCATTTGTATAAACACATATGTATAAATGGAGTCAACAGGAGGTCAGCCTGCTTGGCTGGGGGAAACCTTGGACGCTTGTGCCTGAGGGCAGCAGACAAGGACTCCAGTGTGCATGTTCTATGGGCCCCAGTACTCCGAAGCCTGAGTAATCCTGTGGAGGCTTTATCTGTACATGCTTCCAGTGAGCAATTTCCATACCACAGGAATGAAAGGGATGCCATTTTTGAACACATTATGAAGTTGTACTTCATACATTCATGCTCCAACTCTCCATGATCCTATAAGCTGGTGTAGCTAATGTCCGAATGGATGATTTTATAACTAACAGCTGTTCTTTTACCACCGCGATATATGTATTTAAGTGAAAAATGACCACCCATCCATCCAGATGGGCTTGACTCGCAACAGGGGTGTCATGGTAACAGTTATTCCTGTCTGCTAAGTAACCGGTGGAGGTTTAACAACTGTTAGGTGTACTGGAAAATCACTTTCATCAGACTTTATCACATTTCCCCCAAAGTAAGTCGTCTTTTTAACCTGAGAAAAACTTTTAGTGCTGTTTCTGTTTTTCTTGACATAAAAACAGACACATGAAAACCCCTCTGACCTTCAGATCGTGATCCTGGATCCGTGGAAAGGATCGCTCGTTCATTTCCGTCTGTGTCCTCCTCTCAACTCTGTCTCCTTCTCGATCTCAAACCTCATACTTATCTTTCCTTTTTGTCTCTTTTCCTCTCTGCCACCATCCTCTCTCCTTAATCCTGAACAGCTGAATCCCACTTTATCCCTCCTCCAGTCTATCTGCCAAGTCTGTCTATCTTTCCTTGGCTCATTGTCCTTTTTCTCATGTCTTCCCCCTCTCATCCACCCTGTCCGTTCGTCCTGTAAATCCCACTTGTTCCCTACTGTACCCCTCACGTCTCGCGCTCTCCTTTCTTTGTGTACCTGACTGAGCCCGTTGAAACCGAGGGCCACGCTGGCTTAACTTTAATTGATGCATCGGATGGAGGAGAGGAAGAAGGGGGGAGAGAGGGATGGCTCTGGGCTGACAAGGTTAATTCTGTTTTTCCTAGCTCCTCGTCACCTGGCGGCAATTAAACTCATGACATCGCTCCCAAGGGAAGGAGACACGGAAGGAAAGAGAGGGGGAGAGATTGATTCCAAGAAACATGTTCAAAGGCAATCTCAGGCAGAAATATGCCATGGGAAGACTTTGTGAAGCAAATGAGATAAATCAGTGTGGTGTGGCTGCTGTGCAATCATCAAGTATTGAAATTCAAGAGGCTTATGCTCATGTTGATATTGACAGTTTCTTCCAGGAATGCCAGCATCAAAAGCTCTCCCAGCGTATTGTAATTGGGGATGAAGGTTGACAATGAGAGATATGAGCAGTTCTGCACTGAATTAATGAACTTTGCATTAGTGAGAGAGAGCTGCTGGTGATGGAAAAGTACAGAAAAAACAACTGATAATCCCGAGGGAAATTTATTGAATGTAAATTCAGGCTCTTTGTTGTGGCTGTGGTATGTCCCTTTGTTTCCTGTGGAAGCTTCAGCCAATTTTCTGCAACCGAATGGAAACAAGATCCATGTCCCCGTCTCGCTCCAGCCAAACCAAATAAGCATATTTCTAAAGCAGTTGAACCGTTGCCATGAAGCTAAATTGCGGTCAGTGTTTCATTAACATTTACAACTTCAAAAGAAAACAGAATCAAATAAACTGTGTCAGATTAAGACCACAGCCCAGCAGACAAATAATATCAGGAACAACTCACAGAAAATGACTTTGGCGCATGCTGGAACGTTATGAGCTCCTAACACACACTCAGCCAATCAGGAGCCAGCTCCCATACTTACCCAGGATCCATCACTGCCTGGCATTTTGGCGTTCCTCTGTTTCCAGACTCAACACACAATGACACCGCAAACTGTGTTGTTCTGTGCTCTCGGAAACAAAACAGAGCACCACCCATGAACAACATTCAGGTGGAGGGAGGGGTGAGACGGGGGGATGTATGTGAGATGGATGTGAGCGAGTGAGGGAGACAGGAATAGAGAGAGAGGCTGAGATGTGGTAATGTCGGCGGAGATAAGGAATGATTAAAGAGCCAGCCGGGGAACCAGACATGCTGAGTTGATCCAGCTAACTGTTCACTCATCAGTCTCCTAATGGTCTTGAGGGAGGAGGTGGGGGTGTGTGGGGGGAGTGCATTGTTTCAACATGGGTTCCCAGATGTTACAATATGGCCTGCCTCCTTCTTTTCTTCTTCCTTTCTCACTTTTTTCTCTGCTCACTTTCTCTTTTTTTTAAATGAACCCTCTAACTGTTGATCACTGCAGCTGTGGTGGGCGTGTCTTTAATTACTGGCCACATTAAAGGCCTTTTCCCACTGGTCAAAAAACCCGCTAACACCTGGCTTTTTTGTTTAGTGGGAAAGGTTACATTCATGACTCTGCAGTCGACCCGGGTAATTATCTCCTCGGCTCCGATTGGAATGGATGGGAACACAAAACCTGTGTCGACACGGCGCTATGCTCCGTTGGCAACTTCCGCGGCTCCTCGTCATCCCAGCTACAAATTCCGCCCGTCTCCGTCTGAGCAGCGCTCGAACATTGTTCCAAATTTGTCGCGCCGAGTTTGATACACAGACTGAATGAGTAATAGACACAATAAAGACCTAACCACCGTAACATCTTCACTGGTTACTAACCCTGTCTCCGACGCGTTTGTGACGTCAGACGGTGACGCAGCAGAAAAGAGGCCAAAAGGAGGATACTTCACTGGCAATGGGAAAAGAGACTATCAGCATCTATAAGCAGGTCTTCCCGGGTCTGAAAAACCTGCGTCAACATGTAATTTTGGTGGGAAAGAGGTATGACAGTATGACTCCTCTCCTGTTCTCCTTTCTTTGTAGTCTGTATTTGGCCTTTTTAATCTGTGTAAACGTTAAGATTGGAGTCTGTTCCCGGCATAAGGACACTTCAGTATCACAGAAAGTGGATAGAGAGAAGGTCGGTGATTGTTGGGGTTGGACATGTCGCGCCATCAGCACAACCCCTTCACCTTTGGAATTTGTCCAAATGCCACGATTAAAACCTCATTATCCCCTTTCTCCTCAGCCAATGCGGCCATTTTCGGTTTAGGTCCTCAATCAGGGAGGCCATTGTTCTGTCCCCACCTGACTGCTAGAGATAGAGCACTGGGGAGGAAAACCAACTTGAGACACGTAGAGCACTCCCTAATAGAGACGTTGAATGAGTTTTCTCCATTGTTGCCAGCTTGTCGGATTAAATGAAGCTAAACGATTAGGACTCGTGCATATTGCTCTGTAATTGTGGCGTGTATTGTAAAAGCTGTAATTGCCCAATCAAAATCAGCTGCCATATGATTTCAGAGAGATGAATTACCAACCCAAACAAGAGAGGCTGTCTGTATAATGGAGTTTTTAAGTCTTGGTTTGTCCTTAAATTGTCATTTTAAGACATTTCCTTTATCTCCGAATGGACTCGTTCAATAGGCCGGCATTGGGCTGAATATTCATCCTCGTCTGAGGGGAAAGAGAAATGTCCTTTGTCCATTCACAAAGACGAAAAGGAAAATACAAACACCAGAAATGGACATCCTGGGATTTTCCAGAGAACAGACCATTAAAAACATTCCAAGATTCCTCAAATGAGAAATTCACTTCAAGCTCGGTTGAACTTGTGCTGACAAATGTATTCCTCAGTACAAAGCTATGATTGACATCTCATATAATTCTATCCTCCAGCCCATTAAAATACCATAAGTGCTTTCATTGAGTGTGTATAGATGAGGCGAACAGCGAGAGGAAGAGCAGGAGGAACATGTCATCTGAGACGGTCGGCCCGGGGACATAAAAAGGTGCTGCCGACACAGATAATGTCCTTTAACTGTGTAAGAATGGAGGAATCGACCGGCTTTGTGGAAGAAGAGATGGGAAGTGGTGTCTAATCCAAGCATCCAGGCGGGGTGTGTCACACCTTCCCCAAAGTTTCCCTTGGTCTCCACTTTTTTCTCATACCTGAACAATCTGTTTCACATTAAGAGGAAGGTAGAAGAACAGAGTTTTATGAGCTGTGTGTGTTTGTGGGCAGACGTGCTGGACTCCCAGACAAGGAGAGCTATTTCCAGGAACATGTCCAGCTGTACAGCGAGGCTGAATGGAAGATGTGTGGTTTAAAGTCTCTAGATCCCAGCTGAAGGTAATTGAACATGATAAATGTCCTGGATGTATTCTCATGAACATCAAGCATTTTAAGCTGTTGTAGTACGTTAGTTTGGGTGCTATGCCTGTAAGGTCTGCTCGGATAAATTCCACTGAGTGATTGTTCTTTTTCTCACGTTTTTCTGATGTAATGTTACAACATACAGCAAACACCTCACCGCTGGCAGATGAAAAGCAGGGCCTGTTTTTAACAGCAGATTTTTCTGCTTGACTGAATGGCTCTTTTTGTTAAACAGGTTGATGTCTCGTCAGTCAGTGAACATTTTTATGTTCACATTTTTATGATGTTGTCTGGTACAAGTCTTCCTGCGTTGTGTTCTATCTTTAGCTCCATCAGACTTTGGGGGTTTCCAGCTTTATGGTAGAAGATGTGAATAAGAGAGGGAGAAAGTCATAGATGTTTCTGATTTTTTAGTGTCAGCAGTGATACTGTAAGGCAACGATTAAGCTCTGCCAGTTTTACTTACACCTACGAAAAGTAAAGGACTGTTATTTAGCTCTATTAAACCCTCATGATCAATATGGAGCTCTATTGATGCCTTAAAAGTCTGCACGAGTAGGACCGGGCCATCTCTAATGCAAAACCAACAGACCAAGGTCCCAAAGTTAACTTGAGTTATTATTTTTACCCACACCATGATGTGTTTCCCAAAGCTAACCAAACAGACCTTTTTACTTTAACCTCATATACCTCAAAACAGACCATAACTAGATGCTACCTTGTGTGTTTATATGCAACACTAAAGGCTGCCACGACAAGCATAAAAGAAAATACTTACATTGAAGCAGTGCTAGACGAGTCTGGTGTCTTTAAAGAGAGCGAGCGGCTGCTTTCAGGTAAAGATAATAGGATCTTACACTAAGATTTCTTTCTCTGTAGAGATCCTCCGTGCATACTTTGATTAGCCACATTTGTTCCAAGACAAAGACTATGTTGCACCCAGAATAGTCCGTCTTGTGGCTGCAGGATGAAGCAGTTTACTTCTACTGACTATGCAAAACCTTTGGCACCTTTCAGTCATTCAGACACACAAATATCCCAGACACCTTTTGTTCTTTATTCTACTCTGTCAGTTTACAGAAACTAAGTCATCATGTCCACGGCGGAAACCTGAATCAATACAATGCAAAACTGGTGATAAATCACATTAGGTGAATTGATTCCAGGAACAATGATGGAGTGAAAAGTAAGGCTTGGGGTCATTAAGCCATGGCAACTGCTGGCCTGTCATATATGGATGTATGGCGGTATTGAGTGTGCGAGACAGCCAGACACAAACAATCCAGTTTGTCTGACACAGCCTCGTATTAGTCTGTGGCACCGTCTGGACACAGAACACACACACAAACACACACGCACACACATTACTTGAATACTTGGCTACAGAACTCAAATAGGCACTTGCTCCTTTCTCACACGAGGTTAAAAAGGAAGAACTGTCTAACATTCATGCCCACACATGTATCAGTTTGTACACAGACTTTATCTGTGTAATCTGTCTGATCCAAGTGTCTGACATGAATTGCTGCTGGCACAGACAAGCCAGTTACAAGATACAAGATCAGCACATAGAAGAAAAAAATCAATGAGGAAACAGAAGAGAGATTTACACAACAGAAACATTTATTTTAAGCTATAATGGGACGTCAGTGATTTAATATTGCACTTTTATAGAGTTGGGGTAAGGCTGCACGGTGGTGCGGTGTTTAGCTCTGCCGTCTCACAGCTTGGTTCCTGGTTCAGTCCAGATGTAGCGGGCCTTTCTGTGTTTGTATGTTCTCCCCGTGCATGCATGGGTTCCCTCCTGGTACTCCGGCTTCCTCCCACAGTCCAAACCATGCTCGTTAGGTTCATTGGTGACTTTAAAATTACCTGTAGGTGTGAATGTGAGCGTGATAGGTGATTGTGATTGGCGATCAGTCCAGGCTGTAACCCCGCCTCTCGCCCAGTGGCAGCTGGGATAGGCTTCAGCCTGCGACCCTGAACAGGTTAAGTGGTATAGATAACGGAATGAAAAGGTGGGCAAAATGACCCCTGACATTTTGTCCCTGTAGTATGAGTCAGGCTGATAACTCTTGATCCTTAATTCCTTATTTTTGCACACAGCAGCACTCAACACTACTAGTTTCAAGTTACAAAAGTCAAGATTCTGCTTAACAGGAATCTAACTCATCCACACGCTCCACTCCACGGACTAAACTGTATCTTTGGTAGCAATTTAGTGTCATTATCTCGACGTGCTGATTGGAGGAGCTGGGGATCAAAACACCAATCATCCAATCCAGCCTCCTCAGCCACTGCTGGACATCGCGCTTTGATTTCAAAGGTGAAGTAAGACGATGGCTTTACGGTCTCAATCACTTGTTCAAAATCTTCTTTAACACAGCATGATCATTTTGTACATTTTGGTCCAGTTGAGGGAATGCGTTCAGGCCGGGCTGCATGTATCCACCCTCTTGTACAAATGTGGTGATTTCTGGCTCAAACACAGAAGATGCCAGAAGCCAAATTGCCAAACTTGTGGCTTCAAATCAAAAGTCCACAAACAAAATGATGATGATGTCACCGTGTCTACCAGCACTTCATAAGAACAGTGTCTTGTGAACCCATCTCTGTCAAGCTCCATGCCCGCAGTTTTAACACAGGCTGTCTGTCCACGGTCATGCTGACTCAGGTGACATCACTGTGACATCATTAGGGGCTGTAAGCTCAAACTTGAAAAAACTCCCCAACAACAGACAAGAAAGCAGTCCTCACAGGTTAAGTGCACCATCATGACAGTTACTGTGATATGTAACAGCAGTGGACCTCACCTTTAAGAGCTGTTTCAGGGCAGTATATCTAACTGTAGTAAAAAGTTCAGTTGATATCATCGTCAGTGGTCTTGGTGGAAACATTCATCACTGTGTGAAAAACACCTTCCGCTCCCTGATTCATCCTAATGACGGTCCGACTTCAGACGCAGAGTAATTAGAGAATTATGAAAGGCCGAGGTGACACTGACCTCATTACCGTGAGGAGGATCAAACTAACGACCCGTGACTGATGAAGGCCTCCATGCCTCCTCGCCGAGGGATTCAGAATGGTCTCTGTGTCTGAAGACTCAGACAGAGACACTGAGGCAGAGAAGAAGAAACCATCACAGCCGGCTGTCTACAGATGCTATTTTGAAGCAGGGTATATAAGGAGACATTCTCTAAAATTCTGACTTATAGTCTATCAGTAAGCAAAGTGTGAACCCCGGTTATAAGGGATGGAGATGAGGAAGTTTCTGCATGAAGGGAGGGACGCATAGAGAGGTGACAGGTAACAGCAAAGGTAACAAAAAAGGAAAGCAGAAACTTTCTAGACGTGTTCAAAACACAAATGTCAGGGTAGGAAACAAGCAGGAACAACACACACCTTCACACTCAAAGGCAGCAAAATGGAGGTGGAGATGGAAAGATTTCCAGGTGGGAAATATTCCTCAAAACAGAATTCAGAGCACAAAGACTCGTGCTGGAGACAGAGATGGAGAACAGGCAATCTGTCAAAGTAAGCAGAGGAGCGAAAGGGCCCAAAAGTCTGAAGGAGAGAAATGAAACTAAAGGAACCTGAGAAACGCGGCCTTAAGTAAGGCTGATTTGTGGGACTCCAGAGATGATTATGTGAAGCACACGCACGCCCAGAGTCTATGTGCCAAAAACAGCAGACTGGATTGGAAGTGATTTGAAGGCATCATGTTCCTGCACTTACTCTTAATAAAGCAATATCCTCTTCTATAAAGTACGGCTGCTGGTTAGACTGGCACTGTAAGCGCGGGCGTTTGTGGTTTCACTCATTTTTTTCTCTCTTGATAGTTTTGTATTTCCTTTCAGATGGCCGTGGAATTTAAACAATGTGTTCATTACAAATATGATCGCACTGATCTTTTAATTCATCTGTCAAGTGGGAATAAAGAGGCTCTGTACAATATCTGCACCTGTAATGATATGAATATGAAGAATAAATGGGCACTTCCTCCTCTTGGGGTTTGACCAGCTGGGCTATAATATTTGGACAGTCAGCATCTCTGAAAGAAAGCATGTAAGTGGTCTTCGGAGGAACAGCAGATCTGGTCCAATTAGATCTTATATTTTTTGGCCTTTACTTGGACTCTGAGATCTAGTCAGGGGAACATAGCAGAGGTCTTCAAGGTGGAAAAACAAAAGCAGTCAGGGGATTAGACCAACAGTGATACAAGAAGTAAGAACTCCCTGGTACAATATGTTGGTTTCATAACGTCAAAAACAATGAAAAGCATTGTTTTTTCTGTATTTAAGAGTGATGGAGATGTTAGTGGGTCATGCTATCATTCCTCTTTTGTCTCAGGTTGACGCTGCGGACTCATTTAACTATAGATAATAACAGAAACTATGATATTTAAATTATATACCTATGAGCAGAGCCGTCACAGGGGGTGTGAGGCCCTGCTCATTGACATGCATGCGCATAAATCACAGTCACACACGTAGATATTCCTAGTTCTACACCTGCTCAGCCACCACATCTCTGAAAGTGTGTCAAAATGATCCAGCGATCCTCGCAGTGACTTTAAAATTTAAAATTATTTTCCTTTTCTCAGCACCCGACTTGTGGCGCGGAATCTGTCGCACTCTTGTGTGGCCGACATTGTTTCCCCTTCTCCTTCGTCCTCGCAGTGCGCAGCGAGATGGAGCACGCACTACGAAACGATGCACTATCGAAAATTTTTTAAAAACTATAATTTGTTAGGTTAGATTTTTGAGTATGCATAATGGACTCGACAAACAGGAATTTCATTTCAGAATCATGGTGGGTCAAATATTGAAAATATTATATACAGTAAAAAAAATGTATGCAGGATCCGAGTCTAGGATTACCCGGTCCGCAGTTTTCCCCTGAAATTGGGCTACTTTTGAAGTGTTGCTGCGGTCCCTGTGCGAGGCCCTTTAGAGGCGCGAAACCCTGTGCGGTTCGACGAGATCACGATAAAAAGATGTAATATAACGAGAATAAAGTCGTAATTATTGTTAGCCTAAATATTATAAATATCAGAGGAGCAGCCCGCCGCCTGCACTAAAACGAGGAACGTGTGAAGTTTAACTTCATAGTGAACATCTTGTTAAGGTATGCTTGTAAATGTTGCACAAGATGCTTCACACAACTTGAGCTGTATTTATTGAACACACCCGGTAGCATGGAAGCATAGCATACATGTACCTTGCGAGATCTCCTGCCTAGTAATGCATAAGCACACTAAACAGATATCAATACATTAGTATAGGTTTCACAGATGAGAAATACTTCATCTTTTGGAACACCTGCACCACTTTGTCAGACCTATCAGGACTCTGAAAAGTGATTTTATTTGAGAATGACTCGTGATTTTAGCGCAGGCAGCTGGCTGCTCTTCTGATTTTACCCTTCAAAATAAGATACAGGCTGACCATAGCTTAAAATTACGTCTTTATTTTTGTAATATTATGACTTTATTCTCGAAATAATTTATGTTTTCCTCAGTGTGGCCCTAATACTCCGTTGTAGATGATATATAAAGAAATCTATTGCCAAAATCTATCGTAACAGCGCTTGTAACGTGAGGACGTCATCAACAAATGCACCACGTGATGATGTGAAAAATTAAAGCCTCTTTCTGTTGCAAAAGGAATAAAAGCACCAACTATTATGGTTCACGGCCTGTTTGTGGCAGCCCGAGTTCTGCCTCCCCCTTTTACAACACACATAACCTAATGCCTGATGACGTGAAATACCAAAGTCTAACTTTACACTGCAGAAAGAATGAAGGTTGTAGCCGTTGTAGTAGTAGTTATAGTAGTGGTTTAGATCGACTGAAACAGGATTATGCAGAAAGTGGTTTCCCATTGGAGGCTGCTGAAGGTCTGTTTTCAAATCTTTGAATACTAAAATGTTGCCCTGATTGAAGGGGGCTTAGTGAAGTGGGAGCCATAGAGATACCTGCGTGCAGCAAAGAGGACATAAACACACACACACACACACACACACACACACAGTCCACTAAGACCATAGACAAAGTACAGCTCTGTCTGTCAGTCATAACTTCTGTAGTGACAGCGGTGAGGTGAGTTGTGACTGTAACCCCGGTCCCATGGCAGAGACAGTGTGTGGCAGACCAGAGTATGATGATGGATGTCTGGCCCACATGAATGAACCACCCCAGCGGGTTTACGTCGTTCGTAGGTGTTTAATTAGCAGGTTGCATTGTTTTCCAGAGAAACCAAAATTGTAGCCTGGAGGGTTTGACGGCACCGCTGCCACGAATAGCGCTCCTTTATTTTATGTTTTCAACCTCCTTTTATGTTTTCTGCTGATTTTCTTCCCCAGTATTTACCTTTTTCTCCCTCCTGAGCAGAAGCTCCACAGCATCTCTCTCCCACCATCCTTCATTTTGACAAGATTTAAGTGGGTAGGTGAAGGGGCTTACCTATGATTGTGATATTGCTGGCAGGCTGTGGGTACAATCATTCTCCTTACTTTCTTTTCTCCTTTTGCCCCGATTCTCTCAGACTTTTTTCACAACCTCTTTCTCTTACTGAAACAAGTGTTTAACACAGAACAGAACTGTCCCGGGGCTCTCAGAGCCTCGCATAATGAGCGAAGCAAAAAATGAAACAGAGCCTCATCAAAAATAAATTACAAATACAAGCAGCACTTGTTCTCCAACTGTAAACACAATAATGGCGTCAGATTTATCTTCATCCTTGTTGCAATGGATGAGGACAGAGGGCCAGCGTGAGGGGGGAAAGCTTTGTTTTGTTTTGTTTATCAGAGATGGGTTCGGATTAGAACGAGATAATTATTTACAGGAAATATTTGCAATAAATAAGAATTCAAAATGTTTATATACTCGAGTTTCTCATCAAATCACATAAAGGAGTGCAAGTAGATCTCTTGCGTGTGTGTCACTTCATGTCAAAGTTATTTGTTTACATTAGCTTGACTTCCTCCCACGTAGCTTATCCTTAACAGCACTGACTTTAATTGGCTTAATTCTGTTTATTCAGTGTGCCTTCGCCGCGTCACTTGACTTACTAACTTTGTAACTGGTGTCATCACATTTGTTGCAGTGTTAAAAGGCAGATGCATTTTCATAGACGGCTTTCTGTGTTATTTTACATTCGTGTGGTGGAATCCAAAATGCTCACACACATTATTCTCAGATGGTTTGGTGTCAGGATTATTTGTCAGTGTCCATATTATTCTCTATTTGGCATTAAAGCCTCAATTATTACAGAACAATGGCTCAAATTACTATGATATATCCCTAATGGTATACCTATGTGATATATTCACAGATCCACTCAGCTCTACTGAGAATTTTAGCGTCTTTAAGCTCATTGTTTTGGCTTTATTACCTGCAACTTTTCTGTTTTGTTTTCGTCTTACAGCTAGCAACCCTGATTCAGTCTGCAGGCAGCCTCTTTTATCAATACAGCTCCGATGAAGTTAGCTAGCTGTGATTAGCTTAGGCAATGGTGTGCAGGAGTTGTATCGCTTTTATTCCAATAGTGCAAATATGGCTCCACATGTGTAGGAGTAGCCTCTGGAGACCTTCAGTGTACAGTTTACTGAAAAACATGTCACAGTTTGACCTTTGGATGTGTGACAATAATTAACACCTGGTTAGCTTTGTTTGATTTACTGACAGGTTTTTTTTTCCCCCACACATGTATGTTCTTACGTAACCAATGTAACACCGTGTACGACCATGAATTACTTAGTTCTACATATACACCTGCTGGTGCTACTTGGACACATCCTCAGTGATGAGTCCCGGGGCCGTTGGGTGTTTCAAGTTTTAGATCATCAGCCACTCTCACCCAGGCGACCCGTGATCAGTCCCTGACTTGTGTCCAAGTGGTGCACTTATCCACGGATCCCCCCTCTGGATCCTGGAGGCCTCTTCTGTGGCCTCCAGGATATCTTTTGTGGCTCTTCTGCACTGCAGTCCTTTCACTCCCATAGAGTTTAAGTGTACGCTGGAGTGAGCGACCAGCGAAGCCCCAGCACCAAACTTCAACGGGCTCACAGCGGGCTTCAGCCTTTGCTCCAGCATCCTGCTACAAGCTCTGCATATTTGGCCCTTTCTTCAATCCTGTCTTCCCAGGGGACAGTCAGCTCAATCATGACCACTTGCTGTGTGTGCGCTGATGTTAACACCATATCTGGGCGATAATACAATAGTTCTAAATGTACATTAGTTACTAGCAACGCAACGTTTGTGTCTTTAAAGAAGAGGAAGTCTACCCTCTCTGTGGCTCCACACGAGAATAGACACAACGTCAGTCTTGTCTTTATGGGTTGTCCATTAGAAATAATGGTCAGCCTTTGAAAGCTCTAAATCAGTGGCTCCCCACCCTTTGGTCCTCTTTTGGCTCAAACTATACATAATATAAAAAAGCTGTGGTTGTAGGAAAATAAGAAAAACAGAACTTTACACAGATTAATTTCATTTCCCCCAAAGCCACTTCTGTTGATTTGAAAAGGCGGGAAATGACTTTTAAAGTGAGTGTAAAAAAGTTTCTGTCGTTGTGCTTAAAAAGCTACGCAGCTGCAGTTTTCGGTCAATTCCTAACCAGAGTCTTTCTTTTGCATTTTAATTCCAATTATTTTCTAGTCAAGATAAGTGCTCTCCTTAATGAGCTCCGGTTAATTTCAGACTTAATTAAAACCCTCGGATGTCTCATGTGTTTGCCTCTTAACTTTGTTGAGCCATGTCTGGAGTAAATCTGTCTATCTGAGCAATGCCGTGTTCATGTTATCATAAGAGATATGGAAAACAGTATAAATATGACTCAGGTTGTAAAACAAATGTTACTTTACTTCAGGGACAATCTGTCCAGCCGTTTGGCCAACCAACAACGCTTGACAAATGATAACTCACCATTAAGAACATATTTAGTCGACATTTTTATGAGGGGATGTGACTCTGATGCCAAACAAAAGAAACCACCAAATCAAGCATATTAAACTATGAACATTAAAGTCAGTTCATCTCAATGATGGATCGCAGACGATCCTGACTTGTATCCATCTGGCAAAATACCATTTTTTGTACAGTACATGACAAGACGTTGGCTGGTGCATCTCTGAGGGTGGGGGGGTGGAGGAGGGGGCTGTGATGATCCGGGGGATAAGAGGCAGTGATCTCCACTCAAGCCCAGGCAGATAATAATGGGTTGTGGGGGTCCAAGAGAGGAATCAAGCGGTTCAGCACAAAACCTGCAGCTGAATTTTAAATTGCTGGACAGCCTGAAGGTCATTCCTGCTGGCTGCTGACGGCCCCAGACAGAGAGGGGTGGGCGGGGGGCCACATGGAGGGAGGGTGTTTGAAGAAAGAGAAATGATAATGACGGGGAATAACTCACAGGGAAACAGCATTTAGTGATAGTGTCATGCCGCCATGATCTAACATTCCAGCTCAAACAAAAGCTTAGGTTGGGATCAGGGTGTTGATGTTCCGATGTCAGGATGTTGAACCATAACAAACGGACAAGTGCCTCAGTCTTGTTCGTAAGCTATTCACTCCATTAATTACCTCTATTTTAAACCTTAGAACACATCCAAACCACTCCAATCCCGTGTGCTAATGGATTTTTCTGCTTGTGCCAACAGACCCAGAGGATTTGGAATCCAGTCTCCATCTCCGTTAATTCCAAAGTTATGCCTGAAACAAAACAGCAATTACCATTTAATAATGGACCTCCCTGATCCGGATCACTCCCAAATTCCAAAACAATTGTTCCACGTCCTGAGGCTCTTCTGTCCACCAAATTTAATAAAGAATCACTGTAAGCCTTTGAGATATCTTTAGACAGTCATTCCAACTAATGAATTTCCTTTGACAATGAAATCATTTCCAGAGAGAGCGTTAGAAGTGTGGCTTGTTACGAAAGGAGACAGGGCCTTCAAGGGTGAACACCAAACATATCAAACAGCAATAATGTTGCTTTGACAGCTGTTGACAGTTTGTTCCCCTCGCCCTACCCCACAAATCCCCCCAACAACCAACACCAATGGAGTCAACTTGAGTGACTTCATTAGTAAACGGTTCAAACAAAGCCACAAAGTCGTAGTGAATTCTAAACACTCTGTTGGTGTGGTTGTAAACCTAAAGTTGCTTAAGTGGTCCAGACATAGAAAGTGGACTTTAAGTTAATGATGGCCTGCTTTGTCAACAGCATACTGTTCAGATCCTGCTCATTGTTAGTGGTGCAGGTAACAGAATATTAATCTCAGTCACCTTTGCAGCCATAAGAAACTTCTCTCCTGAAGTTTTTATGTACACAAGTTTGTACCCTGGACTTCAAATCTAACAGAATTGTTCATCATAATCAGATAATTTACCAGGAAGTGTTTTAAGTCTGCCCAAACGAACCCAATCACCAGACAAGAAAAAAGATATCGGATGACTCTGAAAAACATAGCTTAAATTCAGTACTGGCATTTTTAAGACATACGATGGTATAAATGACTCTCAGTGATACGAGGTCACCAGTCAACGGCTTTAAGAACTTCAAGAGAGTCCAGTTGGCTTTTGGATCAAGCTTCACTTTAACATTAAGAAAATGATTGAACAAATACATTTGGTGAGGCATGGTTAGGTTTAGCCACCTTGTTCACATATGGTGTCGTTCTCGCTGACACCTCTAAACATACCTTGATGTGTAAGTCGACAAAGTTTAGCTTGAAAAAGTTCACACTTACACTACCTGTTAGACTGCTGGGGTCAGCCCTACGAATGGGTCTGTATGTGACTGACTGAGTGAGTGAGTGAGTGAGTGAGTGACGGTACTTTCAGAGCCGTAGAGACAGAGAGAGTCATGACATAGCAATGGCGGATCAATGAGCATATTGGACCTCCACTGACGCGACTCTCTGTCTATACGGCTCTGGATACTTCGGGGGAGTAGGCTTCTCTGCTGCTCGTCCGCTGTCCTCACCTACGTCCGCAGCGTGCACCTGCTTTCAAACACGTTGGCGTCGGCCTCATGAGGACAGTCCTTGTAACACATTGCCAAGAAATACGTGCTAATTACCAGTTAAACTTCTCTGAATAAAAGTGATGTGCAGTTAACTCAAAAGTACGGGAAGGTTATCAATCAATAGAATAATAACGTGACCGTCAGGTGCTTCCACTCATTCATGCAGCCATCTAAACTTGAAGCTGTGCTGACTCATTTTTTATTAAACAGCATCAAACACGTGAAACTCACTGAGATGGTTAAATATGGTTCTGTGTTGTGTTCATGTTGATGGCACATGAAGGCACACTGGGTGTCTGTATTTAGGTTGGCACCACATTAGCAAACCACCAAACCCCCAAATGAGGTTTATAGGAATGAAATCTGATGTTTAATTCAATGGCAACCTCTTAAGAGACAACCAAACCTTATCCTTTATTTATAGGCCGTATGCATCTGTGTGCATTACTACTTCAACATCTAAGCATCTCCAACTACAGGACTAACTCCATTATCCCTGCCAGCTGATCCCTGCTGGCTCAATTATTTCCCTGCAACCCTGTGTTTGATGCAGAGCTCCCCAGCCTGCCAGAGGGTTCTGTTTTTGATTGCGTTGGAAATAGCACCAGAGAACTCCCGCAATGAATGCTTAAGTAAGATCACAGGGACGACTGTTGGTTTTATAAAGAGAATAGTGCTTTAAATTTCCTGCTTTGAAGCTTCACAATCATTTTTGGGCAGAGGTGAATCCTCAACACAGATTATTTGTAGCCAACGCTTTTCCCCAAAGACTGAAAAACAAGCTGTGGGTGGGATCTTTTCTGTATCATCAGCGGCCAGATTTGTCTGAAACATCACAACAAAAAGTCTTTTCCCAAATGGAAATATATCATATTTATAATTTAAACCTTGGTACATGTAAAGCTAGTCGAAATTAGCCTCATAATTGCTTTCTGATTTTCTGGTAAATCCTGGAGTTTGTTCCTTTCTTGTTGGAAATCTGTTTTCTTACCACTTCCAATAAAATCCTGAGGGAACTTCTGAGACTGTTTACACCCTTAATAGGAAAAATGTTGTTTCATGTATGTTCACAATATAATGAGAACATTTCCTCTCGTTAATTATTTAAAACATAACTTGGCTATGATGATCCTTTTACTTGATCCTATTGGATTGGTTCCAAATCAAGTTGAATTTCTAATTGTACATTTCTTTTGGATTCAAATATGTATAATCTTTAACTTGTGAAAAATGAAGAGTGAGTTATCATGACTAAACATGTTCTTATTAAAAGGGAACCAAATTAAAAATGGCCGTTTCTTTGCAGACAGATGATTAGAGAGGTTCGTAAGGACATTGTCGTATAAGTTCATTACACTGTCTATTTGTTATGTAGGGATAAGGTAAAGCAAGTGTTTCCGAATTGCAGAGATCTTGCTTAAAGACCTACCTTGGTCAAAGCACGTTGGCTCTTTCAATGATTCATTCAATACAATAAAGGCTCTTATGTATGTGTAATATATTTAAACTTCCAGTGCCTGGGCTGTCTCTTTATTTGTAGCAAACTGAGGGGGGAATTCACTAAGACTGAATTGCTGATAGCGCCAGAAATTGCGCATCAATCGCCCCCACTATCTGCTCCGTCTCAGGGTCTGATTCACAAAGCAAATTGCACTGATGATATTCAAACGCAAACACGGCCATAAAGTTTTGCAGCTAACTGAGCTGCACACTGACGGATCTCAACTCCATCCACAGATCGATGATGAGCAGGGAGAGGAGGGGGCGGCTCATTAACAGTTTACTATAAAGTCCAGACTCGACAGGTGTTTGCTACTTTAACTGTTTGTAACGCAGCTTCATTTTATTTCTTCTCCACACGTGTACCGGGGGTTGAGCCTCGCACAGCCCCAGACTGATTGGTCCCCTGTTTATAATAATGACCAAATATTATTAACAGACTGTATTTATAGACAAATACATTTCATCAAATATATTTACAGAACACAAAAGGTGGAATTGTCGTCATGATGATCAGTGTAAACTCATAAGCTGAGAGTCCTTATAACACTGCGCTGCAGTTGCCACCAGCTCTCTGCAGGCCCTACAGAGAGCTGCAATATTTTCACTCTAACTGCGCGGTGCTGTTAGCGCTGCCCTTAGTGAATTACATCATTTTTGCCACGAGGCTCATTTACGTAGGAAGGGGCCCCGAATTACTCATTTAAATTTGCACAAACAGCACCAGACACAGAGACGCTGTTTGCTCTGCAGCGCACTTTGGGGTGCATTTAACCCTCTGCGTGTGCTTGGAGAATGAGTCTTTTTGTCATGTGCACAGGCTGCACAATCCTTTAGTGAATCCGGCCCTGAATGTATTCAATGATTCTAAAACTCTTTTTATTACAGTTTGATTCAGCAAAAAGAAATAACTGACTTACATTGTGAATTACTTCTTCATTACTAAAGTATAACACCATGTCAAGCAGAGAGCCCATGAATGGCTTCTTGACAGTTGACTAGATATTAAAGATAAAATGAAGTATTCACTGAATAGTTCAAGAAACGCTATAAATGAGCAACACTTGAAACAACATCTGAACCTCTTTGTGGACATTTTTCTGTTTTCACCGCATAAAATCAGTTCCATCCAAAGAAATGAATCATTGGAACAATAATTTTTGCCTTCCATGAATTCATACTTGACATGTTCCACAAAGCTGCATGTTTACAGTGAACGATGAGGTGGTTTCTGTTTCTGTCAAACAGGCTACATGAACAGAAAAAACACAACAACAGAGGGACCTGGTGAGCGCAGCATGTCTGTGTGGCAGCTGTACATCTGCATCACATGTCATGTGTTTGTGTATGTTCATCTGTGCATGTGTATATTTACAGTAAGTGCACTATGTCTATTTATATATGTGTGCATGCTATGTGATGGTTAACATAAAAGCATTTGCCTGGTACTTGACCATATGTAAGTACGTATGTGCATATGTGTTTGGTTTGATCATGAACAAAGTGTATTGTATGAACCACATGTACAGTATGTGTGCACACTCAGATGCAGTATGTGCGTTAAGGACTTCATCACAACAACAACACATCGACTACACTTTCCTCAAACTTGGGTCATTATTTAACCACATAGTTCTTCTATACAACTTTAATGAATAAATCTGGCTCCAGCAGCCCTGAGGGCAGCGTGAGTGATGCAAACGCACCATAGAGATAGAGAACAATGAAAAAAGGGGCAGTTATCTATTTATAATTTTAAGGTGTGCATGGTGTTTTTACGCAGTAATCCACCTTATTCCTAGCCCCCATGATCCTTTGCATGAATTATGGTTGCGACTTCCACTGCCGTGTGTCACTGAACTGGAACCGGCGTTTTCCAAGGTAACGGCTAACGCTAATCCTCTTTTCTGAAGCGATCGGGAGATAAAACACGGTCTTTTACACCTCAGACAGGATAATATTATCATTCTGCTGCCTTTTACTATCGAGGGATGGGACGTACACTAGCATATTTAGCGTTTTGTTAAGGGAGGTGGGACAAGACCTTGTGTAACTCAAAGCAGACACAGAGCCTAGCAACTTCACCGGGCCTGGGTTTTAGTGAGCATCAGGTGAAATACAAACAGCTGGGTGCTCATGTTTTGCAGGACCAGGCCGATCTTGCAGCCGTTGTCCAATAACTAGCTTACTACAACTTTCGCTATCGCACTGGAAGTTGTACCCATAATTTTATCTACAACAGCATCCCCAAGAATAAGGTGGATCACATGATGATTTCTTTTTTATTAAACTACCAGAACACTGAGACTCATTGCATCTTGGCAATCTGCTTTTGAGAGTTTGTATTACTATCAGCAATTATTTTGTCAGCTGGATGTTGCTTAGTAGCTTAATCCCCATTGCAGTCTGTAGATGTCAACTAACACATGACAAGCTTGGTGAAAAATATAAAGTGATGTGCTGCTTCCAAAAACTGAACACACAGTCACAAATGAATGCTCAACATGTTGTTTTACCTTTGACTCAAACGTGAGCTGCAGGAGACAGTAAGAAGACATGTACGTACTTGACATGATAAGGTTCAGCATGCAGACAGCTTTCCTTAACTCTGACACTTTAATGAATGACAATATAGAACTTTATAACCGTACATGTCTAACTTAAGTTCTTTGCAACCACCTATATTTAATATTTAGTGGCCATAGAGGAACTTTTTTGGACACAGGGCCATGTTAAATGTCAAACCCTGTTGCTGAGAGAATGTGTCTTATAGTCTTCTCTCTTTGATAGCTTAAATTTGCTAAAATATCCCTCAGAAATATACTAACATTGCAGATAACCTGTACAAGTAGGAAATATAGGAATAATTGATTGGTTGTGGTCCCTACGGTCGCCTGTGGGTCTGCTAACCTGTAAAGGCTCATTGTGACGGTTTAAACATCTGTGTGATTATGCCCCTGCTAAGTGAGAAAAAATGCCACTTTCTCCCATCATTGACTCTCATACACTCGCATTCTTTCCAGTCAATGTTGGCTATACCGAAAAAGTCAAATGTTAAAAAGTTAAAAATCCCTTTGTTACAAAATAAAAGAAAACCAATCATATGGCTGTTAGTAGTCGACACACTTGCTTTGACCTCATCTGTAACAACAGCAAACAAAGGGCGTAAAACCCTTTTTATTTTAATAACTGTACGCACGCTGCCATTATTCACAGAACAGGTCAGAAAACACCAGAAACAATAAGCAGACAGGCAGCAACAGTTTTTGCATAATCTGTTAGTAAATACTAAATATGTCACGCTGTATGTGCATCTATTTGTGTGCATGCATAAATATACAACATATGCACATGGCTACAGTGTGCATGGTGCTGCCTTTTTGTACCTGTGAGTCACCTGAAACCAGTCTCAAACATGTCTGCACCCTGCCTCTAATATGTTCCTAAAACCATTCCTCCACACTGCGCTCACCGTGGGTAAATTCCCTGGTAATCCCTCTACATTTGGCTCTGTGACTACAACAACAGCCGCAATCAGGCTCTGGTTTATCCAGCGAAGGACTCATTAGCTTTAGTCTTGTTTGAGTGGGCTTCAGACCAGGCGCCCTGACACTGCCTCCAACAGTTTCCATGCACAAGGGAGGTGCCCGGTGTTTGCAGACTCTGCTCTGGTGTGCATGCTCATGATCTGTCAGCGGCTCCTGGGTTCTGTTTGGAGGGTGAAATTATCTGAGGCGCCTTCTGGCAAATGCCTCTGGTGCTTTAAACCCTGCTAGTCTGTTTGTACGCAAATATTTGTGTGTGAGCAAGTTGGTGTGTTGGCTGTTTCCTGTTCCATTTGTTGAATATTAGCTGAGAATATCCATTCACATGATTAGCACAATTCTATAACCATGGTCATGGTCTTTCTGATCCTTCGTTCAGTATTTGCATGCAATTTGAATAATCAATATAAAGAAGAATATGAAGAGTTGGTACATCTGTAATGTTATGGTTGTTATATTATGTAAGGCAATAGCCTCAGAAAGGTTAATGATAACCATCAGAGCACAACATTTATATTCTAATTAATGCGCCGGGATGAATCTGTGTGTCGTTATGCCGTCTTTGTCATTTTACACTGGACCAGGCAACGCCGGCGTTACGCCGCCCCAGTGTGTGTTTTTACAGCGTTCTGATGTTGTGGAAGCAAAACGTGCGCGAGGTGTAAACAAACAGCGCGCACGCATACACACACACTCCGCTGTCCCACCCTGCCAGCTCTGCCATTTACACTGACGCTGACCGCCCGATGCCAGGTCTGAGGCGGAAGAACTTTGTCGCACTATTCCACCTCTGTGCGTTTTACGTAGACAAAACGCAACAGAGGCGTTCACAAGTCTAACAGCAACCAAAGAACAAGAAAATAAACGATAAATTATTTCGTTTTTTAATGCTTATTAAGATATAATACCTCATGAACACATCACCAATATGTATTTAAATTCACAGTTAAAATTTTTATGGACAAATTGAAACGCAGTAATCCCAAAATTGCTGATAAATTGCGAAACTGCAGATTAAGAGAGAAATATTTGCTTTATTGAGCAAAATATTCTGGAAGATAAAAACATAAAAATGATATTGATATAAAAATATAATACTAAAACTTAAAATCACAATCTTGCAAAGTGAAATCTTTCAGCAATTTCCTACTTGATTTTAGCTCAAAGCTAAAGCTAGGTGTGAGCTTTGCAACAGCTCAAAAAACAACTTCAAATAATAGTTGGAAGCCAAAAGAGACAAAGAAGCACATCTAAAACATGTGGGGGCCTGTAGATGCATTGTTGTTTATTTCAACCAAGGTATTACATGGCAAATTTCAAAACCATCAAAATGACTGCCTCAGCAGTTCTAGTGTTAAAAGCAAATACACACACACACACACACACACACATACAAATATACACAAACCCTGTATTCGGCATTCCACCCGTCTGGTGAAAAACAGACAGAACAGACACTTGACCTTTTCACCAGACAGCCCTGACCCCAAAGGCTCCATCTCTGCTGATGTTCCCCTGTGTGCACGGGTCCGTGTGTGCGTCTTTGTGTCATTTGTAGAGTGTTCGTATGCCAAATGTGTCCATGTAAGAATGTGAGAAGATGGAGAGAAGAAAAACAAACTCTCCCCTCCTCGCCCTCGCTTGGCCTCGAGATTCAAATAACACTGGAGGAGATAAATGTCCTATTTGTATGTCGCCCTGACAGCAGCTTTCTGCCACTCTGGCTGCTTTAATCGTTTAAAGTATCACGACTATCAACCCGTCAATGAAAGCGGCTTTGTTTCTATGCTAAGTGTCAGTAGCCTTCAAGCTAGCTCCTCCCTGGAGCTCCTTGTTCTCCTTCCTTTATAAGACAGATCTACATTCACAGCGTGAGTAAAACACTGAATTCAACTATGTGAGGGAAGAGGCAGCCCCATCTTCTTTTACCACCAGACCCCTGAAAGCTATCGCACTTATACAAAAGGAGGGGAGCTATAATTGCCAGAGCCGGGCTAAAACCATGCAATTAGCTTCAAATGACAAGACAGTCGGCGAGCTGAAATTTCCAGTTTCCAGAGCGTCTCCTGGAGAGAGGGAGAGAGAGCGTGGCGTGTCCCCCAACCTTTCAGAGCTGAGGAAGAAAAGAGGCTGAAAGAGACAGGAAAAGGGAAAAGATAAAGAAGAGACCCTGCTTAAATGCTTTACGTAAAGTGTAATTAAAAAGGGAGAGATGTATCCAGCCGAATAATTACAGAAGGGGTGAATATGAAGCAGATGAGACAATGAACGACACATTAAACCCCATATTTCCCCCGTTTTTCTAGCTGTGGTTTATTTTAATTCTCATCTTTCTTTTGTTTCAGACGCATCATTCTGTTTGTTAGTTGTATTTACGGGAATTAGCTTGATGCGCTGTTGGCCCATCACTGCTGCATGTACAATAATTCAAGCACAAAGACCAGATGTGCATTTATTGCTTGATTTCTTTCAGCCAACTGTCAACCTGCGCCTCAGCTGGCCTGCAATTAGAATTAAATGTGGAGTTGTGCTGCTCCACAACTGCAGTATCGTTAACCTCCTATTTAAAATGAAATAGCAGAAAAACAGCACTTTGCTGTCTTTAAAGGGCACAGAACACAAGGCTGGTGACTTAAAAAGATAAATATCAAAGGCTGAAGCAGCCAATTATGTCTGTAAGAGCAGTTCTCGTAACTTTTTAGTGACTTACTTTCTCTTAAGTGAGCAATCAAGTCACTCTCTACTTTTTGTCTTTGTTCTCTCTCAAGAAAGAACAAAGTGAAAAGTTACTATACAATACCCATATGCCATATAGACGATGAAAGAGTCTTTGGTCACTGCTTCCGCCTATCCTGCCGGGATACTGGAGGGGTATGTTCTTGCTGTCACTTGTGACTTTATGTGGGTTACAGAAACTGACTCCAAAAGGTTTTCTGAACTTTTGAACTACACTGAACAGTGTATTTTCACAATAATGTAATTTTTTAATCATTCTGACTTTCTTTATTTAAAGCCAATGGCCACTGTAGCTACCAGTTACAACCTAGCAAGAACAAGCCCTGACCCCGTTTATTTAAACAAATAGCCTAACAACAACGAGCTTGATAATAATGGCTACTGTAGCTACAACAGTAAACCTTATCCTAACTAGAAAACAAACTCTGACCAATTTGATTTGAAACTAATGACAAGTGCAGCCAACAAATCTAGCTTTAGCCTTGCTAGCTAACAACATGCTCTGGCTGTGTGTTTATAGAAAATGTTCCGTGTCTGTGTGTCATTCCTCTGACTTGGGCTGAGTTCAAAACTTGCCGTAGTTTCCAAGATCCTCTTTTTTTTTTACTCCAGACCCAGTTTTATCTCCAGTTCCTGTGCACAACACACACACACACACACACACACACACACACACACACACACACACACACACACACACAGACAGAAGGTTTGCATCTGAGATATTTTGGATGTTCACAAAACACTGGCAATGTCAGGAAGACACATTGACAAGATGAGCTTGTAGCTGTCCACCTGGGGACTTGTGTGAGCAGCCAATTTTACTGTCCCTTTACAGCAGTTTAGCAACGAAAGCCTGTTGAGAAAACAACGAGGGAATTTGCTATCAAAAATACTTCAACTACAAACCTGTAAGGCATCAGTGTTGGAGGATTGACACATGGAGGAAGGAAATCTTTACCCAGTCTGTCACCAGAAAAACACAGTAGCAAAAAACTATAGAAGAAAATATTAAAACCTGAAATGAAACTTTAAAAAGCCCATGGTAAGATGTTTACTGAGCAACAGCTCATTCAGAAACCCGGCTGCTGGTCAGGTCAGCATCAACATCAAACTGAACCGTGGAGAAGCTTCCCCTCCTACTATGTTAGATCACAATCAATGTACCCATTCTATGTTTACTGCATTGTACAAAGAGCACAGACAATTCTCAAACCTTTAATGTTTTGCAGTTGAACATTTAAAAATGAACGTAAAAGAACTAAATGTAGCAATAAAAACATTTCAATGTGTGCGAGATAAGTGAGGAGTTATTTCGTCCTGGTGCTCCAGCGTTATGCTGAAGTCTTACACAGACTCAGTACGCAATATAAATTTCATGGAGGCAAGCCATGGCAATCAGCTAGGATATACGCGTAGCATGCACATCACTAAGAAGTGAATCCAAAGTATTGAACTCTAATAATGAACTGTCTTTGAAATTTTTCCGACTTTATGCGCACGATTTTTTCTCATAGTGTAGTCATGAAGTCGAAGCAGAAACAAATCCACAGCTTTTCAGTTTGTACGGGGCGACGTCGGGTTCTCTTAACTACACGTGGATTGCGGAGCATTTGCAACAGCGCCACACTTGGAGGAAGAAACAACCGCAATGACAATATGCTATAATAGGAAACACCACAACAATATTTATCTGTAAGCTCTTCTATTGAATAACAGATCCTGGACATAGTAAGCTTTTAAAATACATTTTTAGTGACAATAATTTGACAAATCATTTTTTTTAAGATATTTCTGGAGACCCCCGAAAGTTTGGCTGTTGAGGCTCTCGGGGGGTTTCAGATCCCCCCAAGACCCCCTGTATCTCACACCCTTTCAGTTATTTCATGACCAGCTAAAGCATGCCACATCTCCAGCAAAACACTGATGCTATTATTCAGACAGTGAACAATTATCTGTGGCAGGGAAATCAGTGTAAAAGTCGCTTAGCTACTGGATATCCATGTTAAAGAGATAATTGTGTACATTTGATGGATGTTGCGGTCAGACGAAGGGGTTCGACTCGCATCATGAGTCTTATTGAGCTGCTTCTTTAGCAAAAACATTTCACAATTACATCCAATACGACCAAATGTCCAACAGAAAAAATACTATTCTGCCTCAGGAATTCACTTAAAGCTGTTACCTTGTCATTTTTCTAAAATAATACGCTCTCCTTCCCGTCCCGTTTTATTTATCCAGCCTTACAATGTGTTGAGACATGGTGTCTTAAAAATGTGCCTGTCCAGTGTCTCCCATGGCCTTGAGATTTCTTATTAGGACCAGGCTGGAGAGGCTCAGCTCACTTAAATAAGCCCAGAGAGGTGGTCATTACACGGCCCCTCTCTGCAGCTATTATTGCATTAGCTAAACTGACCATTAAATGAGCACCCAGCTCTCCCCATCTGGACTCACACTTCCAAGGAGCTGACACTAAGCCAGAATTATGATTCTGAGTGCATATGCTCAGAGCATTGTGTTCTGCCCTACCAACCACTTTTATGTCCACTGCAAAAACAAATGCATGATTTTAAGTGGGCATAAAACCAGAGAAAAGATTGTTAATTTGTGTTCTTCTGCTTTAATAATGGAAATTTAACCGTCATTTTCAAGCATTTGGCCCAGAGCCTGGAAGCAAATGTATTCAGCTCTGTGCTTCAGCAGGGGAAATGCGAATCTTATTCTGACCAAATGGATTAATTCTTTATGTAATTGGTTTCTTTTCAGTGACTGCATTAAGTTCTTGTTGTTATTGACTAGCCTATTCACCTCTCTGCTCAGGTCTGAATGCTTCTGATTAGCGATGTAATCGCAGGACTTCAGAGTGACCTTAGGTCCTGGTTTTGAATGCAGCCCTTGTATGGAGGAGAAGTGAAAGATTCTCTTTTATGTAGCATCATCATGCATTCAGCAGGCCAGCGGAGGGAGAGACTGTGGAGCTTTGAGGGCTTTAACACACACACAAATGCTCTGTAAGATAGACCTTAAGGCTGTGTCGTCAGTGCTTTAATGCATAATGGACGACGGTAAGGCAGAGAAAAATGGGAAGGGGTGTTATTGAGAGAGAAGCAGGGGAGCATAGAGACAAAAGTGGGGAGAAAATAAAGGCAGAGACTCTCGTCGAAGTTATCCGTCTGCTGCTGTTCCACCTGCCAGCAGATATTTTTAGGACTCGCCAGAACGGATGGTAATTTAACACTGATGATTAGCGTGCCATTAGATATGAGCAATTATCCACGCTTTCCACCATCTCTAATGATGAAGATGAGGGTGTAAATGAGCGGCTACCATTGGAACAATTTACCACAGATTTCTAGCTGTCATTATACCTCACGGATGTCCAAGGATGAGGCAAATGGGATTCAATTAGGTGTGTATGTCTGTGTGCATGTGTGTGTATAGTCCATTGTCTACCTACTTATCCTTCTCTCCAGGGACAGAGACTGAACTGATTGAATCCATATCTGGCGCCTCTCAGCAGGGGATGAGATGGCGGTAATCCCCACTGTCAGGCTTCCATGCTGGGAGAGATTCACAACTTGAGTCCCCCCGCCTGAGGCCTGTGTGCCTGGACTAAGACTGCTTAGGCCTGAATTGCTGTTCTTTCCAAGCAAACACCTGAGAAACAGAGGGCAAAAAACAACAACTTAAGCCAGGAAGAATGTACTGTATCTGCACATCTGATGTTTAACTGAAGGAAAGGCAGTTTTGTTTATGTCACGGTGTGACAAAGTTTTAGGAGAACTTTATCTTACTCACCAGTTGCACACTGTCCCGGTACACTCATTGCGCTTGAGCTGAGTCTCCACGCGGTTAAACGAGTGCGATAGTCACAAGAATGGTGGAGAAAGCTAAATTGATACGTAAAGGATGACGTCGGTGTGCTGCGGTGTCGTGCACTCGTCCTGCACCGTGAGTGAGGAAGCAGTGCATTCATGTGTTTTGCTATACTTTTAAAATCTCGCCTGTTCTGGCAGGTTTCTACTAAGTTGTTGACCCCAGCTTCATGATGTGCCTTTCCGTTAATTTATCAGAGGTTAAATTCTGTGTTCTTGTAGTTTTTGATCTTCTTAATCTAACACTATCATCAGGTCCAGTACTTTGGCTTGTGGAGGAACGACAAACTTTCTGATTAGAGGATCAATAAATACAACATGCTTCATGTGACAGGGCAGGTGCATAACAAGCTTTCATAAGTTAGCCAAAACAGCATATGCCTCTTTAAGAGAAGCCAAAGTATGATGAACACTGGGGTTTTCACACCAGCTGCACTGATAATCTAATAAACATCAGGGTTTTGCAGGAACAAAGCCAGCTTGGTGTAGAACACCTTTTGACTTCACTCACAGTGGCTGGTAGTGTTACAAGCACCATTTGGTGAATTAATGGAAACAGCAGAAGGAAAGCATTATGTTTGTAAGCCGTGCTAAGGGTTGCTTTTGTGCCATGTTCAACCAACGCGGCCCACTTTAAGCACAAACAACAGATTAAAACAAACACGTGGCTAACAGTGAAGCCCAAGCTCAAACACTAGTCAAAAATGTTAGTCATGACAGATATTTCTGTGAGCACATTGCTGGATGGAGGCCATTGGAAGAGTAGACATGTGTAGGTTAATAAAGGGTTAAAATTCATCCAGCAACGATGGATTGTTTAACTGTTGCACAGGAGTGACGCTGTCTGCCAGTTACTTTAACTGTAACGTGATACAACATTTCATATATTTGATCAGTGTTTTATTTTGATGATGATTCTAATTTTACATTTTTATAATTTCCCATTTTCACACTTGATTCGGTGACTGAAGTGGAGTGCAGGATTTGACCTTCAGCAGAGCCTGTAGGGACAGTCTTGCTTGGTCGGTCCAATAGCATGACCATGACCACTGTCACAATGTTTGCAATATCTGTCTGTTCAGCCGTCTGTCCGGCTGACGGAGACACCTGTCCATAATCAGAGGCAGCACATCTCCTTTGGCAGAACAACACACAATCTGGTCACCGCCCAACCGTATATGTGACAGATTGGTTTAGACACTTTGCCAGTACCAGCATGGCCTCATCTCGGTCCACTACCACACCGGCCAACTGTTCTCCCTGCAAAACACACAGGAATAACACAACACTGGTAAAAGCTTATCCCTAACACCCATGTTTCCATCCTCCTCTGGGCTAACACACGTCCATGCACAGATTCCATCGATAAGAGGGAGGAGACGGCGTGACAGCTGCTGGCATCAAGGTTCAGTCCTCATGTAGACATGAGTGGTTTGATGTACTTTAAGGTTAGTTAGCTGGACAGGTTTGATTTTGATTGGGCTTGCACATGGACATCCTCAAAACCAGTAAATGAACAGTTACTTACATTTCATGGTGTTATGATTAAGGATTTGAACCAGACCAGCAGCTCCCAAGAGGGCAAATTACTTTTTGTCAAGGGCGTTTGGTGACTTTGATGAGAGAGATACAATGGCATGTTCTGGTGTCAGAAACTTAGAATAAATATATCTGGGCCTGTCAAAAACGAGCACTTTTTGTGGACATACTTTTGTCAGGCTAATTTGCCCCCGAAGATTACATTGCAACAATTACCGATCAAGCCGCTGATCTAACACCCTCATAACTCCTTGTATCAATTTGTACTTTAGACCTCAAAACATGTAAAATGGGACCAGGGTTTAAAAATACTGGAATTCTGTGACAGACTTTACTTAGGGTACTTTACACATAAACTGGGTCCCAATCCACGGGCTGCAGCCTTCGAAGGAGGTGGTCCAGCGAGGAGTATCTCGGGATATGGTGGGCCACGAATGCACCCGATGGATCCTTCGCGGCCGGGGTAACGGAGGAAGCGTTTGTCGGCCACATCTGAAAGACCCTTCGAATTGGGACAGCCTTCGACGCACTTCTGTGACGCAATCGGCGTATGAAGGATGCAGCCCCTGGATTGGGACACAGCTATTGAGCTGGACTTGACCATACTCTTTAGAATTTAGAGACCCAACAATTCAAACCATGAGCAAGCACCTGGTGACAGTTGTAAAGGAACACTCGGAAACCGTGAGTGAAACCAGCCTCAGGATGGACTGCCATCTGCCTAGACAGGTTAGGTAGAGGGGGAGAGAGGTTACTTTCACATCGTTGGCAAAAAAGTAGTTTACAAATATCTTCTCAAGGTTACAATGTAACCATTTAATTTAGCAGACACTTTTGTCCAAAGCGACATACATCTGAGGTCAATATTTGCTTGTTTTCTGGTACTTTGATTGACACCATCTTTATCATCAGAATCCCACATACTGAGATATAATCAGATTGCTTAGTCAGTAATCTTGGCTCTTATTGGCTCAGAAAAACTGCTAGCTTGAACCCAGACTTTTAGAAAAGAAGGTTGACAGGCAAACAGGGGAATCAGTAGACATGAATGTTGGATGGAAATGCATCGGCCGAGGAAGGTGGAAGCGTATTTCAGCCTGGTTAATTAATTCATGAATTTCAGTTACACTAAAATAAGCAATAAATGAAGCCCCTTATGAGCATGTTGGTGGAGAAGGTGGCATACTGGTTCTGCAGGGCTGGAGGAAGTTGCTGTATCTGAAATTACCGGGGAGTGATGATACAGCAGAGTAAACAGAGCAGGCGGTCTAATGAAGTCGAGGAGCTGGCTGGAGTCGTGACAATTACGATCATGATGAAGTCAGAAAGTCAACAGCCACTCTGTATGACAAGGTGTCACGTTTCTCTCTGTGAAGGCGAGTTTGAAAAGAAGCACGCTGATGAAAGGAGAGAGGGCTTCTTATGGAGGATGATATGTGATAGCTCTGAGACTGAGCCGACTGTGTTCACCATCAGCTGTACTGGAAACATTGAATGGAGGTCTTGTTCATTCAAGGGGTGTGACAGAGCGAATGTACATTAAAACAGACAACTCCTATTAAGTGCTGTCACCCCTGGGTGTCTCCAAACAGCTCGGCCACAACATCAGAGAGAAATCTAATGGAACTGTTTGATGCGGGTCAGAGGTGGGTAACCCTATAAGTAGAGTGGAGGATAATACACTATTGGTTGCTTTAATGTCAATACAGCTTTGTGTGGAAATCTGTCCTCGAAAGCAAAATGCATTACTGTTGTCCTTGCAGTGACTCCTCTTTGCATCTGTCATTTCTGTGATATTTCAGGGGACAGCAGTGCAGCAGGGACAATACAGCGCTTCAGCCAGAGGTTCCTTGTTCAACACTCGGTGTTTATCTGCCGTGCTATGGTAACTTTCAGTGTCTTCCTTCAGAAAGACATGAAATCCTGACAAAGTCTTGTGGTCTTTGTCCGAGTCTGACCTGTAAATTGACCTGTAAGCTTAGTCCAGCATTTTAAGAGCAATGTGTGAATCACTTTCTCTGCCAATAAGTGTTCCATTAAACAGTGTCTGTTTCTGGGGATGCATTTTATTTCACTTGTGGCGTGCAAAGGTAGCCTATGTTCAGACCAAAGGATGTTGCACATGGAACTTCAGTGGTGCCAAAGGGCCAGGTTTAAGAATACCAAAATATCCCTTCATTTGCACACATTAGCATGCTAAACTATGTTGAACATAATAAAGAGAATGCCTGTTAAAAGTCTTGTTAGCTTGTTAGCATGCATTTCTTAGCATTTAGCTGAGAGAACAGCTGTGTCCAAAAGACAACCTCACAGAGCAATGAGCAAGCCTTGTGAACTTTGATCATTATACCAATTTTTTCGGTTGGGATTAGATCGTTCATAAGCTCGGCTTTTATGTAACGATCCATAATGATGCAAGCTGTGGCTGCTAGTGGATAAAACTGCAAAGCTTCTCTAAAATAAGGGAGGCTGCAGGAATGTGCTCTTTAGTGTGAATGAAGTGAAACTGAAAGCCTGCTAAATTACTGCATGCATTCATTTCAATCATTTAGCCTGGAGTGACAAGCACGCACAAACACACACGCTGACTTATGCCGACTCTAAAACACATAACATGTCAGATTCGGCTGTCAGATCTGTTTCTGATTCCACACTGAAATACCTTAACACCTCCATACACCCTTACCTCTTCACCTCCTCCCCCATGGTTCCCTCTCTTATCTGAAAGGGGAGATGGCGGCCTGCGCTGCTAGCCAAACAAACCTCGGTGGAGCGTGCAGTTGGCCCCCCCACAGACTCCAACACTACACTTGAGTAGGTGTCTTTAAGATCCCTCTGCAGACAGAGAGGTCTGCCTTACATTTCCACTTATTTATTTATGGATGGCGTAGAGGAGAGGTCTCAGCTCTGCTTCCCTGTGAGCAGCAGGTCCAGGCCTCCGGAGCTTTCTAAGAGCTGACGTGGCAGAGAGTATCTGAAAGTTGTCGATGGAAGCTGGTGTGATAGAAGTGGTGTGTTATTGACAAGATGTCATCTTAGCTTACTACTTTATGATGACCATTTTATGTGCAACATATTAACTGCTACAGGTGGCCATGAGACAGAGACGTGTGTAGAATGAAGTATTTGCATTAAGCACCAGCCTACAGCCTCTCTCTATCGGCCTTCAGGTGTGTGCTTACATTAATACAAAAGCTCTTTGCTTGTCGTCAAATTCAGGGCCATCATTTCCTCTTAAGACTGCTGTCGCCTTTCAGTTATAGCTTTTAGCTTACATATATATATTCTGCCTTTTCTGGTTGTTTGGTCTGTATGAAACCTGAACGGTGTACTAGAATCAGAATTTATGTCCTGTTAATGTTCGCCTAAAAAGATGCAGTAAGGCAGTAAACAAAGTCACAGTATTAAATACAGAACTATCAGTCGTAGCTACAGGGGACAGTATCTGTAACGGAAAGCAAAGAATATCATAGAGCATACTGGACCCTCACTGACGTGACTCTCTGTCTATACAGCTCTGGATACTTTGCTCGGGGAGTAGGTGGGGCTGCACTTCCACTGCTCGTCTGCTGTCCTCACCTAAGTCTGCAGCACGCACCTGCTTTCAAACTCATTGTCATCGGCCTCATAAGGACAGTAAAAGCTCATAAAGGCTTTTTGCCTTTAATCGACAGGACAGCTGAAGATAGACAGGGAATGTTGGGAGGAGAGAGTGGGCGATGACATGCACCAAATGATCGGCAGACCGGGAGTCGAACCTGTCAGTGCGATGAGGACTATAGCCTCTGTATATGGGGCGTGTGCTCTACCAACTGAGCCAAACCAGCGCCCACATTCAAGGTTTTGACTTAGTCTTGTCTAAGTTTTACAACTTCCCCAAGAAAGTATTTGAGGTACATAACGTACAGAATTTAATCCAATACATTTTTGCTCATTTTAGTAAATTATCTTGGTCCATCTGTTGTCAGTTCAGTGTATGCTATAAAAAGAAATGGTGTTAGTGAACAGACTCTGTAAATGGGAAACAAACAAAGTAGCTTGGAGCAAGCGACACAATCGGCTAGTTGCCCCTGGACATTAAGGTTATTCTCTTAGTTACAATATGTTGTTGGTGTGATGTAAGCGTCCTCTCCCTCTGCATGTGAGCCTTGCTGAAGCATATGTAGCGGCAGTTTGTTGACCCACAACCTAGCTTACATTTACTTACTCGCTTAGCCACATCCAAGCTTCCTTTTTTACATTATTTGCAGTCTTGTTGTTCCGTGTCTAATGTTTATTAATTCTTTAAAGCACTTTGAATGCCTTAGAAGTGTGCTCATTGTATTTTTCAATACAACGTTTGCAAAGGATTTTGCAAAGGAATATAAACAATAATAACAATCTTACTGAACAATAACACAGCTAACTTTGAAAATATATGTTCAGCTCATTAATAATTTATAAAAACAGTATGAGGAGATGATCTTGCATGTGTTCTGTAACAACATAAACAAACTGCATTAATGTACATCAAATCATTTGCAGCATTTTTAAGAAAATAAACTAAATGAAAATGTTATTGCTGCAAACCTTTTACATGGTGGTGCATTTATGATGTGGTGACATTTTAGAACATGCACACACACACACCTGTGAGCTAACCTGTATATGTGATACATACACACATTGTCTTGTAAAGCTACTAATGCAATCATACACAAATATATTCTGGTCTTCCCCTATCATCGCTCTCTCTCACTTTCTCTCACACACACAGACGCCCCCACAGAAGTTAATTCCTCTGATTACTGATTTACACAACCAACAACACAACAGCACAGGTGGCCCGCCCCGGGCTCTTTTCCTTCTCCTCCTACTCAACCAGAGAGCGAAAAATGGAGAGGCGGAAAACCAGGGATGAACGTGCTAACGTGTGAAAACATAATGGAAGTCAGCCTGAAGGTAAAGACCAGGGATTACAAAGTGAATCCAGGCTCTGCAACCAGCTGGAACGCTTTTATTTTGCATACACGCACTTGATACGGTACCATATTGTGGTTTATGTTCCCATCCTGGAAGCTCAGGGCAACGTGGGAAATGTGGCGAGTAAATGTGTTAACTCAGACCGGGCTTAAGAAGGAAGTGCTGTTTTAAGGAGGATGATGATAGTGATGTCTGCAATGATGAAATCGTATTTTAAGGGAATACATTACACAAAGAACATCACTTGAATTCAGGTTATAGCACTGCGTGTGCTCAAGTTTACAACTGAATAAGTGGTGATGACT
This sequence comes from Semicossyphus pulcher, assembly GCF_022749685.1. Classification (NCBI taxonomy): domain Eukaryota; kingdom Metazoa; phylum Chordata; class Actinopteri; order Labriformes; family Labridae; genus Semicossyphus; species Semicossyphus pulcher. Next base: position 27,330,695 of record NW_027211659.1, read on the forward strand.
AAGACAGCTCATTATAACAAAGGGGAGAAAACTCTACACCCCAAAACAACACATCCGCCAAATCCACTGGACTCTTAGTACTGTCAACAGGAAAGCATCTCTTCCACAGTTTTGTTTCAGTTATTCTGCAAAGTCAGGGTGTTTTTATACCTGGGCCCAACTTTTACAATAATAATAATAGTTTTATTGTAAACAACATAAAAACCTAACGAAACAACTAAAATACACAACAATGTGTAAATTAAATATGGAATAAAAAGAATAATTTGAATCAAAACAACTTTATTAATGCTGCGTTCCAGACAACTCGGAAGTCGAGTTTCTCCGACCTCCAACTACAAAAATTGCTCTAGAACGCCATTCAAAGTCGGAGCTCCTACTTGTGAAATGAATCAGATGTCTGACGTCACACAACAATGGCCGCACCATGGAGAGGCACGTCGTAAATGGTAAACTATCAACTGAAAAGCAACCTGTATCTGGCTGCATTTAATTGAAATAACTACGATCATATAGTAACACGTGTTCTGCATGAAAATGTTTATAAGAAATGTCACCAATGTGACAAGGTAGCTGGTTACTTTAAATAATCTCTGAAAGAAAGACACATTGCTTTGTCACGTTTGTCGTCGTGCACCTGGAACGCTCTGAGGTCGGATGTCGGAAATTTCTACTGGAAAAGTTCTCTAGTTCCCAGTTGTCTGGAACGCAGCATTATCCCTCTAGGGGCAGCTGATTTAGAGCAGCTTGTACATAAAAGACAGGAAAACAGCGACGTGACAATAATAGATGACACATAACAGCTACAAAATGAAATAAGTCTAAAATAAATAAAGAAAGTGAGTAGACTCAACAATAAGGAACTACTTAAAGCATCTTTAAAATCTGTTGGTTGGTACAAAACGTTTTGGAATTGCCCCAGTAGATCGTATCAGCCATCAGCTAACATTATCCCAGCAGGTAAATCCTCCTGATCAAAATAGATCGATTCGTGTCTGACATTACAGAAAGGATTAAATGTAAATCTGTTGAGGGGACCCTGACTCATACGGTCTTCCCTTAAGATAAAAAAAGGTAGATATTTTATTTACTTTGTGACGAACTAATGGATCCAGACGATGTGCTTGTGGTTTGGGTAAAGCTCCCTAAAACTTCTGTGTGAGAGGATTTAATGATTAGTTTGGTTTTTGTAAAAATGGCTATTTTGGAAGAATGGACGTCGATCTTTTGTCCTTGTTTAAACAAGAAGCTAATATGTGCTTTAATGTCTTTATACGGAGGTCGTCACATATTGCTCATCTGACTCGTATTGTAAATCTGTTATGACGTGTGTTATGTACATGGTCAGTTTCTTGCTAACCTGGGAACGTTCTTTGAATAGTTTTCTTTCTTATCACAGGGAGGTGGCTCTGTCAGGTATGGGCATTGTTGTTACTTCTCTCTTGTTTAAAGTTTAAAATGTATGAAACTATGAAACTCATTTTTCAGTTGATATTTTTCTGCTTGGTTTCTGGCACTCTGGGCTAAATCCGGTGAAGCTTCTATGTGTACTGTGCTGTGGCTGTGTGCGCTGTGCCTGATGGGTTCAAACAGGGTACATACACAATGCAAAGAGTGGGAGGAATGGGGGTCAGTGAGGGCCCGCAGCTACCAGTATAATACCAGAGTGCCCTGAGCAAGTTAGACCAACCCTTCAGTCTAAATACTTCACAGCTGACACTGTAAACAGCCATGTGAACGACCTTTTAACCCCTCTGCAGCCCAAAGGTTCCTATGAGAACTGCTAACAGGGTGTTAGTGAATTTAACAGAGTGACAGAGAAAATGTTTTGTGATATTGTTTTATTCATGTTTTCTGATCAGTCCGGCTGTCACCACACAGAAAAAGACATTCAGTGTTTCAATTTAATTTATTTATATAGCACTTATGTATATGGTATGAAGTAGTATAAATGTGCATCGATGCTTTGAAAATGATGAAAAATTAAATCAGTAAGTTAAAGTTATAATCTCAAGAATCTCAGTTCGTTCTCTTTGGCGGCACCTGTGGCAATAAACGGTATTGTGGGAGCACACTTCCCAGACATCCAGACAGTGCTGCATGTGTGACGTCCACGGTCGGCTCCGGTTGTAACTCTTGATGTTCCTGGCTGACAGTCGCTTTCCTTTTCAGACTGTTTGCTTCATCTGAGCGTCGAGTTTGTTTCTTCTTCTTTGGATTTTCACTTCTTGTTGGAGTTGTATCTGTAGTCATCCATCTTTTCTTTGTTTGTTCAGCCATAGTAGATTACTGTTTACTTGCAACACTTGCAGAGAGCGGAAAAGCAGCCGCTTAGCTTCGCCTACCCTCTCTGGCAGACCAACCACTGCTGGCTGATGGAAAACGCGTCACTAACTGGGCGCCGCTTGGGATTTTTTCCGACAAAGTTGCCACAGACACCTGGTTTGTAAAACTCCAAATGGAAAGGCTTTCATCAGTGGGCCAGAGGCTCAATCACCATTGTGTTACCTCAATCGGCGGTAGAGACTTAACAGACATTTATTTACATGAAAATCTTTGAGATTATTACTTTAAAGCTCGTTTAAAACTCAATGAATAAGGTAATAAAAAAGGGTTAAAGTGAAACAAGAGAACAAAAGTGGGTCTTGACTCGAATCGTAGAGGTATCAACAGACTCCAGCGGGCTCCCCCAGAGCCGATGAGTGGGTACAGAAAATGTGCCATTTTTGTCACCAAACGCGGCAGCAAACGGGCCACTGTGGGAGCATGTGAGGGCTTTGTGGTGCTGTAAGTGGAGACTTTCGAGATACATGTGGTGAGAGAAATGTGTAGACAATTATAAGAACTTTGAATTTTATCCTAAAGTAAATGTAGAGCCAGTGCAGCAGGCAAAGATTTGGTCTTGTTTCTTGGACCTTGTGTGTGATCAAACAGCAGGTAGTGTGCTGTGTGCTACTAACTAAATATCACAGTTAGAAGGGGACTGTTGATTTGGGTTTCCTGTAGCTATTAGTAATGTCACAGCCTTATTGCTTTGTGTGTGTCCACCATAAATGTTTTTTAACCAGTGGAAGCAATATAGAAAGATGGAAAGTGTAATCAGTGAGTGTGCACAGAACCAAAGGTGCACAGAAGCGTGGTGCCAGTTTGAGCCAGATGAAGGCCGAGTCCACTTTGGCCAACTCAGATCATTAAAACCATTATTCACTTTCCACCACAATACATTGCGTGACAAATTATGTATTTTCTTTGTCTCTCGTGGGCACCCATAGACGCTTTAAGGGGTTTCTTTAATTAGGAATGCCTGCCCACAAACAAACACTCACAGGGGTGTGACCTCAGCCCTCATGCCAGCTCACTTCTGATTAAATCTTCGGTTTAAAGTTTTATAAGTGACACATTGTTTCAGCTTACATCATCTCCCGCTGCCATCTGTGAGTTATGACCCCTGGTTACTGACATCTTTCACAACAATAACAACACATAACTCAGTCTGCAGCCTCTCTGTCTCCCGGCCTGTGCTCCCCCCTCCTCCGTCTGTCTCTCATGAAGGGCTATGGTATCCATTTCTAAACAGGAAACAGACGCAATGTGAGCGTATGCATTTATGTACGCCTGAATGTGCATGTTTACCGTGTCTTTGTGTACGAATCTGTGCTTGTGTGTGTATGCAGAATATAAAATTCAGAACTGCTAGAATTCTGCCTTCGAGTTGGTGCATCATCTCCGAGATATCCACTTTATTGATCCAAAAATCGACCATGAGCGAGTGCACTTAGCCTTTTAGGAAAAAGGCAGAAGGCTGAGGGAAATGGTAAAACGTACAGCTCCCTCCATGGTTTATTTATCCCTCACTTGCCGCTGGGATGTACTGTGGTACACTGCCAGAAGCACATGTGTTAAAGATACAACACATTGGAACGCACAGACAAATAAACTGCAGGAACCACAAGCAAACAAAAGGCACGCTAGACCACAAATGCACAAACAATGACGCATAAACATGAAGATAAGGAACGTGTGCGTGCCAATGGTGAGCACATAGTTACACATGTACAGATGTTTTTAGCCTGCGCAGCTGTCCTGTCCTTTCAAATGGCCCAACTCATCCATGTAACCCCACCCCGGCACAATGACTACATGACCCTGATTATTGATCGTGTGATTGCCGCAGACTGCGGGTTGTGTTTGTCATATTAAAGCCACTGACAGCCACTTTGTCCCCAGTATTGATGCATTCATGAGTCATTTATAAATGCCACTTGATAAAGCAGCAATTTCCCTCTTTAATCAGACCACTAATTGCAACCACAGGACTCATTTCAACTACCACCGTAGAGAAATGAGAAGAGAGGGAGGAAGTAAAAAGAAAACGGACAAATACGGATTCAAATCTATTCCTGCAGCTTTGTGTTTGGCTTTAGTCCAGCGACTATACAGCTTTATACCGTGAGTGAAGGTAGGAAATAAAGACGGAACCCACAAACAGAGGGATGATGGATGAGGCGTGCAGGCCGACTAATTTGTGACCGGCTGTTCGCACCTCCCGGCCGAGGAGGCGCCCTGCTGTGGGAGCTGTGTAAGGTTCTGATTGCACTGATGTTATTGAAGTGACGCTCTCTAACTCACAACACCTGGCCCTCTGCTCCAGCCGGCCTCCCAGCCTCACTGCGGGGCACGCAAGTGAGGAGGAGACGGGAGGGGAGGGAGAAGACGAGGTGGAGGTGACGGAGCCCTGGCAGAGCAGGACTGATGACAGTCTGGCCAGGTCACAAACCTTCTGGCTGACATGATGCGCTGACATGCGGGCACATGCACATACTGTGTATATAGGATACATCAAGTATGTATACAGACTGGTCGACAAATTAGAGACAAAAACAACACAAAGCGTCTTAGTAAGCTGAAGTAATGAGCCATCGTGCTGCCAGAACAGCTTCAAAGCACCACAGCAGTCATTCCACACGTTTCTAAATCGACGAAAACACATTCTCTGATTTTGTGTTTTGATGGAAGTTGTGGAGAGTGAGCTGCTCGACATACTGTTTCACCTTAGACATTGCAATGTAACAATGTGTAATATTCACAATGCAGGACGTGATGTCAAACAAGACAGATTGCAACAAGTTTTTGAAGCTTGATACAAAACAAAAACTTGCAGTGTTCATATTCCATCACTGATCCACGAGTCTGATTTGACCGGAGTAAATCTCTAACTGACCCCTGAGCATGCAGAGTCTGTCTATCACCTGCCTGTTAACATGCAGGTAACACAGCTACTGTCACAGATGATGCAGCCTTGATGCTAGAGGCAAAGGTTCGGTTATGCGAGGTGGCTTTTGAATGCATCCCGTTATCAGCGTCACCTCTTATTCTGTGCAGGATAACACTGTGGCTACATTTGTGGTCCAGTTGTGCACCTTTAGAAATGGTAGATAACACATAAAAAACACAGCTGGGACAGACCTGTGTTTCTCCCGGAGGTCATCAGCTGGGTTTCACAGGAGAAAGGTCATTTAGAAGAACTTCCTGTTCATGAAAAGAACAATCACCCCGATCCTTCTACTCCAACACTAAAAATGTGTTAAATGTTCTTTGGTCTTGTAACTGTATGTCACACCAATTCATAGTGAAATGTTAGACAATAGATACAAAACCTACATTTAAAATGTATTCAGTGAATGCTTGGTTTGTGCTTTTCACGTTTATAGAAATGTTCTCTTTCCTGACACGTTTTTATGAATTCACCAAAACATTTTTTCTCCACACAGAGTCACAGCGAAAAAGTTTTAACGTCACAGTGATTTATCTGTGTGAGTGTGAGAGTCGGAGGGGCTCAAGGTAAACTATAGGAAAGGTTTTATTTCCCTAACACCATGACTGATGTGATTTAGCTGGGAAAATAATCTGTATTACAAAAGCCCCGGATGGTCCTCTGATGCTTTAAAAAGAAAAGGACAGTTTATTTGGCTCTTAAAATCTCCCATAATTGTTGTTGTTGATGAAATATGAGATCATTTTCAGCAAGTTTCTACCTCTCTGACTTCTATGAGAAGAGGCCTTAAGGCAGGCAGTTATAGCTGAGATTAAAGCAGCATTAAATATAATCATGGAATAGTGTTGTCCTCTCTGCGGTTGTGTGTGTTAGCATGGTTTTATATGCAGTGTACTGCAGACTGCATTAAAGACAGTGTCTGGGGAATCCCTGGGTGTTCTAACTGGGGAGATAAATGAATTAAAAGCCGAATTACACTTTCAGGTCTCAGTGGGGTTACTGCACACATACTGCACACACACACTTACACATGCATGTATTTGCATGCTCTGCTGTGTGTATGTTCACTCTCCCCTCTGAGGCATCCATGCAGTCATCATTAAACAGATGTAAGCAGTAATTAAAAGCAGGAAATCGGTGCAAACCGTGAAGACTCGAGATAAATCTCTGACTTGAACATGACAACACACGGACAAGTTCACACACACGCGAGTATTTTTCATGAAATATTGATTAAACAGGACTAAGAGTCAGTGCCAGAGTAGCAGCACTGAGGCTGTGCTTAACACGCTAACGTCTGCATGCTTACATGCTGATGGTTCAAGGTTTATAGCATGTTTATCATTCTAGTTTAATATGTTATTCTCCCTCTTCCTCTCTGCATTTATTCCTGATTAGCATACGTAGACAAACTCTGCTGCTATTTGGTCAAAAAACAAATTACTTGACCAACTTAACCCGCCGGTGGCCCGAGATGAGGAGTTAAGGGACCTTAACATAGCATAGTAATAAGGATTGATTATCTGGGGACCATGACGGTCCCTCCACAATTTTGTTCCAATATGGCCAGCACATGATGAGTTAATCTGAAGTGATAAGTGTAAACTGTAGCCTGCTGGAGGTGCGAGAGGAAAAGTCAGGGGATCATCTGGGATACATGGAAGTATGTACCGACTTATTTTACCAATTCATTCAGATGTTGTTTGGATTATTCAGTCTGAACCAAAGTGACGGACCAACCAGCTCACACTGCAACACTGCCTTGAGCATAGGCGACATATAGACTCAGAAGATACCTTCATGAAGGAAATGAGTTTCATGTGCAGACCAGTTTCTATAAGTCATGATAGCTCGTCTTAGCTAGCCTCTGCTCCGCTAGCTTCTGGCCCATTCATGATTTCTTTCACTGGTCTTTCTTAAAAAACAAAATTTAGAGTTTCTTATTCTTAAAAATCCATGATACAGTAACCTCCACCTCAGTTTCTATAAGAACTGAAAACAAACCACTGCTCCCAATATAACTTAAGAGGGGCAACTTGGGTACTTAGACTACAAGATCTCAAGTGGGTTTGGTCCGTCTGTATGAAATTCAGCAAAGCTCTCTTCTAGGTTTTGTAACTTTCTTCATGTAATCTCAGCTGTCTTAAAACTTCTACGATGTCCGTTCCTCTCTGTCCAGCTGTTAATACACGTCTGAACTCGTCTCTTCTGTTTAGCCATTACATTTAGCCCTTGCACGTCTACGGTTGGGGTTCTCTAAGGCCACTAAAACATGACCATTAAATAAACAACATGAGATCAAGTTTCCAAAAACGTACATTCTTATCTGAGTATATATGGTAAACATTATGTGGGCCATCCATCTATCATTCGTCTTCTGTATATTCAGGGTTAGCTCAAGGTGTCAGATGCTGAGCAAGGTATTCCAGACGTCCCTCTCCCTATCAGCACGTTCCAGCTCCTTATGGGGGATCCAATTGCGTTCCCGGTCCAGATGGGACATATAATCCCTCCAGCAAGCGCTGGGTCTACCCTTGGGTCTCCTCTCAGTTAGACTTGCCCAGAAAAACTCCAAAGGAAGGCACCGAGACGGATCCTGATCCGATGCCCAAACCGCCTCCACTTGCTCCTTTCGATGTGAAGTCTCTCTGAGAACTACTGAATGAGGAAACTAATTTTGGCCTCTTGTATCTGCGATCTTATTCTTTTAGTCACTACCCAAAGTTCATGACGATAAGGACTGGAACGTAGAACAGCTCCATCTCATGCTCCAATAGACGAACTGTTAGGAAACGCCCTGTTCCATGGCGATACTTTCAGATATTAGCCCAGTTCCGAGTTTTATTGGGATTTTGAATATGACTTCTTAACTTCTGGAACAGAACCCGGAAGCTCTGGTTTCATGTCATCTCTCCATAACTCCACCCTGCACATAAAGTTGACCCCTTCACACGTCTACTGGGCTATCTGTGTTATATGAGACTCAGGCCAGACCTTTCATACGTTCATAAAGTTTTAACAAGCTCCATGCACAGGTGGTAGGGAGGCCACAGAGGCAGAGGAGGAGAGCAAGGACATTGCTGTCTGATGAATTCATCCACAGTTAAACGTCAGGACATCTTAGTTAATGCCACAGGGTCAGACATGGACCTAATACCGGGGATGATATACGATATGTGTCTACGCTGCCAGTGGAGCAACAGGTTCACACAGATGCGGCCATGTTTTATCAGTTTGCTAACACCGTAAATGATCAAACAGTCGACTTTTATTTACTTCAGCTGAAGTGAGGAGGCCTGGAGGGAGGCTGCTGTTACTGACAGTTTTTATTTGTGGTGCCAAATATCAGCCTTTGTGTGTTTTCAGATTTCCTTTTCCATTTGCTTTTGATCGTTTGTTTCTGCTGTTTCCCACCCACATTTAAAGCAGTGGGACATTAGCACCATTTAATGAACCGTGTTAGATCAGTCTGGTTGTCCAAATAGTAACGATTCATATCAATTTAACAGTCCAGTCCCAACAGTGCATTAATTTACGTGAATGATGATATGGGTTTTTAGAGAGGAAGTGTGTAGGTTTGGATCAACGACTGTATGGATGGACGACGCGTCTCCATCTGCTCTCATTGTATGAAATTGAAGCCAAATTCCCCCCCGCGACGGGCGCTGACAAATATGGGAACTTCAATGACTGTAGTGTCATTCCTCCCAGAACGCCGAGAACCGATTTGTCAACAGAGCTGTCAATCATGAGGCCACACCCCCTTTTTTATAGCATCAAATAACTAATTAAAAATAAACTTGTCAGAAAAATGAACACTTGGACATAAATCTGCATGATAAGAACTAACTATAATGACAGAAACCATGTTGGAGAAAAATTTATTTGACGTGTAATTTATTTATAACGTTTATTTTATAGTTTGACTCATGTCCCATCTGTTAACATGGAGGAGGCGGGCTTTAATACCTATACTGCAGCCGGTTAGCAGGGGGCGATAGAGAGGGTTTGTTTGAGGGAGCTGTCATGTCGGCCATCTTTTTATACAGTCTGTGGTCTGGATTGATGGTATTCCTGAAAGAACTCAATCTATCAACTAAACTTGACAGGTTAAGTTTAGCTCACTTTTAGCTTGGACTTAATTCAGGCTGGTCAGTTTTACCTTCGTGTTGGTTTAGTGGATAGGATGCATTGTCCAAAGGTTCAGGTTCCCTTTGCACCACAAAACTTTCTACTCTGCTACATCCATTCAAAGTCGCCCGCACACACACATGCCCGTTGTCAAGAACCAAAGAACTACTTGAACGCATTGAGCAGTTACCCCACCTTCTGCTACTGTTATCAAAGAATACTATAATAGATTATAACTATAACCGACGACCACTTTTTGTGGAGCAAAGTCACCAACAAATGAGAAAGATGGAGAGCACAAGACAACAATGATGTTCAGGTAGTGTGACGTGAGCTTCACTTGCCATTTGTGATGACAATAAAGTTAGATAATAATTACGCAGTAAACAATTTGCTTTTTAACGGTTGCACTTCATTTATCAGTGTTGCTATATGAGAAAATGTACCTGGCTTAATTAAGCTTAATATAATTGAAAGTTTGTCATTGAAATTCCAAACTTCATTATTAATGCAGATTACAAGTGAAGTTAATTAACTCCAGATCTGAGGCGCGATGGAGCTGCAGGTGTTCAGTGGGCGAGTAAATACAAGATGAAATACGCATTACTGACATCAAGGAGAAATTACAATTAAAGCAATGATTATCCTGCTCTCGAAATAAAGCTGGAGTGAACTCATGAGCAGATTTACAAGAGTAACAAGATGTGTTGTATCCAAGAATTTGACTCAGAACTTTCCTCCTCCAGTTAGTTTGTTGTAAATTTACCTAAAAGCACTCAAACACTGAGTTGTTTCTTTGTCCTTTCAGCCCAGCATGGGCTCACTGTGCGCACGCACACACACGCACACACACACACACACACACACACACACACACACACACACACACACACACTCTGAGTGGTCTGTTTCTCGTTGCTGCAGTTTTTCCTCGTTCCACAGCCTCTCAGCCAATGCTGATGAACCTTGATGCCATTAGTGTTGATTTCATGTGACAGCGATGAAACCGGATAATGAAAATCAATAAGGCAAGCCTCTCTAAGCCTGCAATTGTCAAGTTTTATAAATCCTCTCTTGGCTGGGGTAGGCCTTTTTTTCCAGCTGGAAGTACACACATGCATGTACATTCAGATGCACATGCAGGCGGGTTAGCATGCATGCAACAAAGAAACCCTCACGTGCAAGCAAGAGAGATGGACATAACTTTGAGCATTTAGTATAAAAAAGGGCAAAAACACATCAAAGAGAATCTAGTTGAACATTTAACATTATTTAAAATGTACTTAAGCTCCATTATTGGTTTATATCCATAATCAATTGCTTTGATATTCAGATGTGTGTTAATCGCTATGGCTTTCTTTTGCTGCTTGCAGATGTAATAAGGAATATTATAGTGTGTAAGGCTGCTTTAGCATGTGACTTCAGTCAATCTAAACATGAAAGTGTTGGCCCTGCAGCGTGCTTGCTAGCTTGGGTATGTAGATAGAGTGTGCCAGAGATGTGCTCACCGTCTGGTTCTGTCTGGATTAATTTTGTCTCGTGTGGTTCGTACAGAGATATCGATTTGAACCATGCAGTGGTTGTTAAATGTGCAGGTGTATAACCACTAGCAAAGCTAAAGCAAGAGTGAAGTGTGTTCTATGTTAAACCAGAAACAGCAGAACATGTACGGTATTGGAAAACGCTTGCCTATTGTGCCGCTGGTTTAAAGGTGCATTAAATGTGTTTTTTCAATCGTGTAGTTTCTGGAGGATCAATACATATTTATATGTTGTAGATCATTGAAGGGAAAATGCATATATAATCTTTGGCAGAGTGTTTGCTGTTAAAACAGTGTAATGCATATTATTCTGTTGTTCATCGCATTCAAAGTGCATCACTCAGCGGTTGTTGTGGAGTTCAGTGAACATGCATGATTTGCTTGTTTACCATGTGGACCTGAAGTCATCATGTCTGCTTTGTTTTATCCTATTTATCCCAATACACGTGCAAATCAAACATGTTGCATGACTGCATGTTTTCCTTGCTGCACAGAGGGCAACATAAGTGGTTTATCCAATCAGCCATGCAGCATTGAAATGAATTACTGCTGCAGACCTGTCATTTGATCATCTTTGTGTGTAGTCTGTAAAAGCCAGACATTTTGGTTATCTGTTTATATTATTTTTGTTCTCTTAACAGTCCCCTTTTCAGGCTAGACCTCTAATCAAATGTAATTTCACTGCTTTCATTCCACCACATTTCCCTGATCTAACCCCTCTCCTCCCCTGAGGCTCTTTTGTTCGCCTCTATATTCACCTCTTTTTGTATTACATTCACAGACACAGATCAATTCTCTCTCTCTCTCTCTCTCTGGCTCCAAGTCTGATAAATTGCATTTACCTGCTTCACAAATGCTTGAGATGGAGAGAGAACAGAGGAAAATGAGAAAACTGGGAAACAAGATTCCCACGTTAGGAAACTAGAAAGACGACAAGCCTCACTAGCGTTCCGTCACACGGCTGCAGAGTGTGCTGTGTCGATTGTTTGTGGATTGAAGACGGGGTGGAGACTCTCTAACACAATAGGCCTTGATTCAATGGCTGAATATTCTCTCAAACACAAAGAGGAAATCAGCAGACTTTCTCTCAAAGATTCCAAGTGCTGCTTTTGATCATGAAATCACACTTGACCTTCTTCCTTCCTTTCTCTCCTCTGTCGCTTTCTCTCAACCTTCAGTCAAACGCTGCAGCATTGAGGGACAGTGTGAAAAGCTCTGGTGGCTTATTTTATGTTTTTTCTTTCAGCTCTGTGGCTCTCCACAAAAAAAACTTTTGGCAGATGCTGCAGCTCTTGGGAACAGAAGGACAAGAAGAGGGGCGATGTTTGTTCATCGAACAGAGAGGAAATGTGTGTGCGATCACAGCGAGGCGAGTGATGATAGCCTGTGTTTTCAGCAGAGGGCCTCGCGTCCTTGGAGGCCCCCACTGACTCATGAATATCTGGCCCGGCAGCTGACAGTGATTGGCCATTGTTGTGATCCGAGCGGCCTTGTCTGTGCTCATTGCCCGTGCATTGGACAACACACAACCGTAGCCTCTCATCGTGCCTCTGACAGCAGAAAAGATGGTTTAAAAACCACATGGAACAAAAAGCAATATGGATGTAATTGTGTGCAGAGGGCCTGTATTAGTTTAATTGGGGACAATAGCTTGGCTGTCTACTCGTCCTTGGAAGAGGTTTTTTTCCAAGCTTTCCCCTTTACAAAAGCAAAGAGCAATAACATCATAATTTGTCAAAATGGAGTCATGACCTATGTGGTGCCTTTTTCTGAAATCTGTTTACTGTGCTAAGACGAAGCGTTATGCCAATAATGTAAGAAAAGCTTTGCAATTTTTCAATAACAACAAAGCTCCTGTATCAACCAATGCCTTTTTTCCCAAGATGAAAATACCCTGCTTGGATCCCTGTGTTTTTTTAGCTCAGACATTTTGGCTACGTCTGGTTGCTGCGTGAAATCTGTGGAAGTAAAAATGGCTGAAGGACTTGTTGCTGGGGCTGACGGACCGGCAGTATGAACTTCTCCTCAATTATGGTTATTCATACATCCATCCATTATCTATACCACTTATCCTGGTCAGTCTCGCAGGGGGCTGGAGCCTATCCCGAGAGGCGGGGTTACACCTGGACTGATCGCCAGTCAATCACAGGGCTGACTCATAGAGACAGACAACCTTTACCTAACGAGCATGTCTTTGGACTGTGGGAGGAAGCCGGAGTACCCGGAGGGAACCCACGCATGCATGTGGAGAACATGCAGACTCCACAAAGAAAGGCCCACTACGTCTGAACCGAATTTCGAACTAGGAACCTTCTAGCTGCGAGGCGACAGCGCTAACCACTGCGCCACTGCACTGCCATAATTAATGTTATTCAGTTCTTGTACATTGTAGTTGGTACTCGTCCCACCCATCCTTCACTGTGATTAGAAGGCTGGGTCAAAGTGACGGTGATGAGAAATTATAAATGAATGAATGAGAATGATAAATTATTTAACTTTCAGGAAAATAATTTTAATTTCCTAAAAACAGCTGAAAACTGCAGATCTATCAAATGCCGTTGGGGACTAATTTCAGTGGCGTATTAATACATACAGTATATTTAGTGTGATAGAGATGACAGTTTGTTCTTGGACTTGTTTTAATGGGACTTGTAGGTAATCATCGACATCCTGGTAATCCTGAAAAACTGTTTTGAGTTGATGGTAAAGTGATGTCAAGTCTGTTCACCTCCACATTCTCTTCTCAGCGGTGAATTTTGGTCTCCAGCACTGCAATCTTTTGTCTGAGTTTGCGGTAGTCGTCCGGGGAGAAGGGAGGCATCTTGAGGCTAATTAGCTTTAGCTGTGCACTGTGTTCAAAGTGCTGCAGCACAGGCTTGTGCTGTTGTTAGGCCACTGTCATGTAGCCCTGGGTAGGTCATAAAATAGTTGAAATATGCCAATAGACTTCCTATATCTATTAAGAATTATAGTCCCAGTGATTCACAATTGTCCATTAGAAAAAAATGAAGATATCAGCAGAAGAATGTAAGCAAGGCGGAGAGCGAGCAGCAAAGCACTGTAAGAGAGCGAATGTAGCTTTGAGTCAAAGGTGTGACTTTACAGTTACAGTTGGTTGAGACTGGATTCATGCGTGAGTTTACTGTAAGGTTAGTCTTTCTTGCTCACATGGAAAGTATCTCACAATGACGTGAAACTACTGAATGAGTAACAGCTTTGAGTGTCTGGACGAGCGGTGCATCTGTGTTGAACAGATAGGAGCTGAGAGAGCAGCACAATAAGAACTTTGGGAAATTCACAAATGCCAGACTTTCATCCCTGTCCAATCCATCCCCCAGGTAATCTCAGCTCTGCCTTCAGTGCTGATCACTGAACAATGACAACCCCAACAATGCATCAGCAGCACCACAATCATCAATCAATCCCTATCAGCTCACAGCTCCGATCTGAGGAGGGTGAATGAAAACAGATAGTAACAAGTGGAAGAATGAGAAACGGAGATAAAACGGGCCCAGCTCTTTCCACCTCCATTGATCTTCAGTCACTTTTAGATGCTGCCACAGATATTTCTCTCGTTCCATATTCCCTGAACTTTCCTCCTTTTTGGCAGTTGACCGGCCTTGTTTTGAGTGCCAGCATCTGGAGGCATGTTCTCCTTTTGCATGCATATAAAATATTAGTCATGTAAGCTCATCTCGCTGAGAGCACTTTGACTAGCGCGTGTAAAAAAGTCGAAGGCGTGTAGTGTGCGTGCCAAGCCCATTAGACACGGCTGCAGAATCTGACACTATAAAACTTTGGGTGGGATTGCTTAAAAGCTACAATGTAAAAAGGCAAATAAAGTCCAGTTAATCTCAGTAAAGCCCCTTTCTGGCCAAATGGAAACATGTATAAACAAATCTATGACAAATGGCCTGGATGTTTCCAGGAAATTAAATTTCAGACCACAAATGCTCTTCCTTTAAAATATCAAGAGCCGGCCAGCTCGTCACTCTGCACACATCAACCCAAAGACATTTGATGTTATTTTTCTGCCCCATTTCTCCATCATTGCTCTGGAGTTAGACTACACAGTAATGTTTGAGCATAAACACTGCCTCCTGTGTTGGAAAGGAAATGTATATCTGTCTGCACCCAGAGCCAAATATTCAAACAAATATCCACGAGCAGTCTGAGGCCGGTGGTGCCAGCCTACGTGGGAAACAAACTTTGTTGAAACTGTGCTGACTCAAGAGGATTTATAGTGTGAACATGGCAGACACATGCACGCTAGCTGCTCAGTTAAGCTTTGTTAATACAATGAGCTAAATGCTACAACCCATAGCATTTGTATCACATCAAATCCCATTTTAGATCGGCTTCAGAGACTGTCAGCTTTGGTCTAGACTCAAATATCTCGACATCTATTAGATGGTTTGCAATGACATTTACGACATATATTCAAGGTCCCTAAAGGATACATTCTCAGACAATAATGAGTATATTTAAATGTGCACTGACCAGGTTTTTTGTCTTATCCGGGTTAAGTGTTGCACATTTAAACAAAGTATCATAAACCCTTAGTTTGTTTTTTAGAAACCTGGATGCTCCCTGGAGTACTCCAGGTAGCAACAAGGATACTGTGGCATACTGTGCTTGTCATTCTTTCTTGGATTGTATTGCATTGACCATCAAACACCTGGATAATGGGGTGCTGCTTTAGCTCAGTGGGTAGAGCAGCTGCCTCATATACAGAGGCCACAGTCCTTGCTGCAACGGCCTCAAGTTCGGCTCCTGTCCCCAACCCTTTGCTGCATGTCATCCGCCACCATTTTCTCCCAATATTTCCTCTCTCTCTTCAGCTGTCCTATCGATATCTGATATTTAACAGGAAGATTCCTTTAACAGGATGCTAAACAGACGTTAGCTTGTGCACGTGCATAAGACGCCGAAGGGGAACAACAAGATGTTGACATTTATTGGATTGAGCACATTGTGCATAACTTCCTGCAACATATCTTATGTACTGTTGTATGAGGACACATTTATTGAGCTGATAACAGCATACAAAAATGTTGTGTAATGGCTTGGAGTGATTATTGCGACAAAATATGGACGCAACATTAAAAAGGAAAATAAAATAGGATGTTTGATTCGAATCAATAATTACCTTAATTTGGTGACATGCAACCTCCTAATGTAGCAAACGGCTCTCAAAGACATAATGGACGGACTGGTGTTTCACGGCTGCACACACATTAAGCATAATTGTGCCCCAGAATCATGTAGAAAGGTAGATGACCTGGGTGTGGCTTAATAGGCATGCACATGTTTGTCTGTTTTAGTACATGTGGATTGCAAAACAATAAAGACATCAAATATCAGCTCATGAATTCACTGGTAATGGCCCCATCAGTTACTGATAATGCATTCCAGTAAAATGTGTTCATCACACCAGACGAGACTCGCTGAGCAGAGCTCCCTTCCCACCAAATGTTGCATCTGAACATGTCCAGTTAAATTCACCTCATTGTCAGCATGTCCATGTCCAAACTGTTCCAGTATTTGGCAACATTTCTGTTACATCACTTTCAGATATTCTTCTGGGACTCAAAGAGCAAAAGGTTCAGTACGACCTCTGGCCAGCCACCAGGGTTTTTAAACATCATTGTTCAAGCTTAAATCGAGGTTGAGATAAACGTCTTTCTTTTCCTTTCCAGCGTCTCTCTTTATGTTTATTAAAGTCTTTTCTTCACACAATGAAATGCAGCCATGTGAGTGATTTTCTGCTGTGCTTTTCTGTTTTGTATACTGAAGGAGACAGCCATGATGCCAGAGGCTGTTTCTGACCAGAAGCGTTTGGCTGCAGGCTGTGTGGTCAACAATGCCTCAAAGGTTTCAAACTGTTGAGAGGAGGTCTAAGCGAGCATTTAAGTATCATTTTCATTCTAAAACACAGTAGACTTCATAATTGATTCAGTTCCTGAGAATACTTTGCTGTGAGAACAGAATCTGGAAAGCAGAGAGAAACAATGTGAATTAAAATCAATAAGCACCATACACACAGAAACATGATGTAATCTGAAGCGGAAAGGTTACCCCATACATCAATCATAATAATATGACATGCTGCCTAATACGTCACCGACTAAATATATCTGTGATTAACACTATTTTCCTAAACTTACACCATCAGATTATCCTTAAGGACAGAGGTCCATGGATCCACTTCATGGATTATAGAGGCGGGCTTACACCTGGACTGATCGCCTGTCAATCACAGAGCTGACACACGGAGACAGACAACCTTTCACGCTCACACCTTCGGGCAATTTCAGCGAGAACATGCAGACTCCACACAGAAAGGCCCACTACGTCTGAACCTTGTAGCTGTGAGGCAACAGCGCTAACCACTGCACCACGTGCAGCCCCTTTTCACCAAAAGAAATAAGTATTCTGCAACTTTACAGTAGGTGGGAAAAGAATTTAAAGTAAAGGATGATCTCTAAAGAGAAAGCTTTTGTGACCTTTTTTAACTTTAGTTGTCATCCTCTATCATAACAACCCCAGAAAACAGTAACATTAATCCGGGCCTCCTCCTGTTATAAGTACAATCTCCAGCTTTTAAAGAAAAATCGCACAATATTTCCAGTTGAGCTGCAAAACAAATGCGCTGCCCTTTTCTTAACCTCAGAGTTTAAAACCTATCAGGAGTTGTTGACCACACAGTCTGCAGCCAAGTGCTTCTGGTCAGAAGGAGCCTCCGGCATCACGACTGTCTCCTTCGGTGCACAAAACTATTGGAAATATTAGCACAGAAAGACCACAGCAGGAAATCACTTCACTGACTGCATGTCCTTGTTATGCTGAGTAAAGAAAAGCGTGAATTGTTCTTTGGTAGATCAAGATGTTAGCGAAGCAGCGCAGTACATCAAATAAGCACAGCAGAAATGCTTTCCAGCTGGGACCATGTTATAGTTACAACTATTGTTGTTAGCATGACGGTGTGGTGATTTGGACGACACAGACTTTTACTTTCCCTCAGCTCTTGAACCGTCTCAACCTACTTACATTCCTTCAGTTCCCTTCTTGTCCACTAAGACCATGAACAGTGTCGCAGCTTTAACTGAGACTCATTTTGGACTTTCATCTGCTTTATTGTTTCATTAATTCAGGTGGTTCAGATGTTATGTCTCCTAATACCGTGCAGGCATGCTCATACAAACATCAAGGAAACAATATGTTTACGCTGATGATTAACACACCTTCTGTGCACGACAATAATTACTTTTATATAATGAGCTGCACAATTAATTTTATTTAAATTCCAGGGATATTGCTAATTAAAAGAAATCTTCGCCTCTTATTGCTGCCTCTCTAACGTGCTGTATATCTGCGGCACTCAGCTATCACCAGCTTGCACTGAGCTAAATATAAAATATGACAACTTTTTTTTCCTCCTCTGTGTGATAATATTCCTTCTGCTGTGATTTTATCGAGCGATGCGATGAAAGCTTTGTCGTCAACTCTGTGAAGCGACATCACAGCGAACCTGTCCCTCAACCCGGGGTTCAAATGACGAGCACGAGGAACAAGCTTTTGAATAACATTTAGCTTTGGGTGCAAATGTGTCACATATGTTTATCACTTTAAATTTAAGCACTTAAATGATGTTTGTGTCCTGACTGTTTCCTTCTTCACCTCTTTTAAAGAAAATGGGACAGAGAAGAATATTGAGCAGGGAGTGTTTGATTCGTTGCAACATTGTCTGAAAAAAAGTGGTTGAATGACAGACCCACTGGTCTGTCCTTCAGATGTATTTATTAGTGTGAAGTCATCTTCTCTGTATTGTTATGTGCAGTGCATACACACTCAGGGACAACAGATGGAAATTAGCATCGAGCTAAGGGGGAGGAATGCAATTATTTCACACTGTCGCTGTTGAAAATAAGCCAACAAATAAACTGAAATGAGATGACAGATATTGTGAACTTTATAATCTCCTCTTGCCATCAGCTCTGTTGTCTCCTTACCTTTGATTTTATTTTGAATCTTGTTGAAGATTGCCCTCCTGCAAAGTCCATTTCCTCCTTAATAGTTATCAATCTGCAGGTCTAGACTAGAGAATGAGCAGGTTCATAAGCACAACATTAAACAAGCAGCTCTTTCAATGTTTATTTTATGCTTGTTTTTAAGCTTGAACTGAAACTAGACAAACCAGCAGATTGATTATGTTTTGACGTTACACAAATGTCCCATCAATCTGAACTTCATTGTTTCCTTCAAAGACGAAGGAAAATGACAAAAATGTAGTTACCAAGTAGTTTTGGCTGACTGATGGGGTCATCCCTACTAACACATGGGTCTGTGAGTGATTGAGTGACGGTACTTTCAGAGGCATAGAGAGAGAGAGTTGCGACATCGCAATGGCGGATCATGGAGCGTATTGGACCTCCACTGACGCGACTCTCTGTCTATACGGCTCTGGATACTTTGCTCGGGCAGTAGGTGGGGCTGCACGTCCGCTGCTCGTCTGCTGTCCTCACCTACGTCCGCAGTGCGCACCTGCTTTCTAGAACGTTGTCGTCGGCCTCATGAGGACAGTCCTTGTAACACATTGCCCACAGAAGCGCACACTGACCTGATGCGGTCAGCCACATACAAGACCTCGTCGTGTTTCGACTCTGGGCCTATAAAAAATAACAAAATGACCATTACCCCGTTTTAGCTTGAGACATCCCTCTTGAACTCTTACTCATACCCGACTCACCCTCTGAGGGTCAGCTAGAATTAATATGTATCTCCTGATTTATGGTCTTATCAACCGGTTACAGGCATTTAACCCAATGCACCTTTCTGAAACAGAGTAGAGACAGTGAACGCAGCATTACCATATTTCCTTCTGTTCTGTAGCATCAATAATCGTGCGATAGGCCCTGAGTGCAGCCAAAATGCAGGTGTCCCACACTCAATGCTGTTCCTGAATGCATCCTGTTTACACACATTTACTCTTTTGTACATGTCAGTGTTTCTCAGTACACAGGGGAAATACTTGTTACTTTATTGCATGCATTGCAGGATAATGGTATCAATATATTCACAAATGTGACCTGTGAAAACACCTCTACACTCTTTGTCTGGTGTCTCTTTTGTCTAAGCATCATTTCCATTTAAGTGTGTGTACTTAGAAATAAAGAGCATCTTTCGACTCATGCTTACCTCTTACTTCCAGTCACTAAAAAAACAACTGCCCTCGAACATAACACATCTACGAAACACGATGGCTCTGAAGATGATCCCCAGTCTTCCCAGTCCTTCCAGGCCGATGCTTTGAGAGACAACAGGAGTGGATTACTTAACTTCTCTGCTCCTTGTGTGTACTGCATCGGAGCAAGCAGAGAGGGGTCAGTTCTCATTGATTTCAGACAGAAAAACATCATCCGTTTGAGCGTTCCAGCAGATAAAGCAGCAGCAGTAAGGGGCTCAATTTGGAGCTTCACATTGTGAGCCTGGCAGCCGTATCTCTGCTGTGCTGAACCTGCTGGGCTGAGACATTACCACAGAGACAGACCTAAGACTGCCACGTATGAACTCTGCCTCAGATACACAAGCTGGCTGTAGACATGCAGGCAACTTTAAAGGAGAGTAAAGAGTATTTTTGAACCCAGGCTCAATTTTTTACACCTTTCTCAGGAGGTGATTGGTAGGTTAGAAAGGTTGCATTGGAGTTGCTCCTGCAGATTACTTTAGCCAGCAGCTGCAAAATGGCCTGTAATCGCAACCTTAACAAAGAGGTCTCTCTTTACAGTGATCGTTTCTGCAGCAATGTCAGATTAATAACTTTGGCATATACAAGAAGCAATAGCGGACGTACTTTAATCTGCTGCATTTGCCCCACAGATGACCTTGTTGACCTGCAGGCTGAAGCAATTTAATGGATCAAATCCCCAGAATTTTGTACCTATAAGTTGTGTACAACAAACTATGTGAAAACAGGGCCCCAGTTTGAAAATACAGTTAACCACAAAGCTCGTGTTACACTTGATAGGTGCAATGTTATGTGACAGTAAAAATAACATTTTTTTTTAACTTCCTCAAGGGTTAAGACGGACAAACAAGTTGTAAATAGTCAGGATTTCTGTTGTGTCTGGAGTCCCACTAAAGGCCTCGCAGAGGGAAAAGATGGCCGCTCTGCTCGGTGGACCGTGGCTGTCGTGAAGTTACAAGACTCTCCAGTGAGGAAGTCCCAATTCTCTTTAGTGTCATTGCCGGCTTTCTTTCTACGTCTGTCTCTCTCTCTTGTCACCTCTCTCACTGTGTCTCTCCGTCTCTCCCTCTCTCTCTTTAGTGGGCTCTCTTATGCTTTATGATACTCTCTCCAGGGTCCTCTTATTTGAACCCCCTGCTCCCTCGGCCTGTCTCTCTCCTTCGTTCTCTTTCACAGTCTGTATCCCTCTGTCTCCTTCGAGGACCACTCTCACCCCACTTACTTTTTATTGCAGTCGCTCCAACCTCCACCTCCCCCCAAGCTTCCTATTGTTCTCTCTATCCCTTCTTTTTTCTCTTCTCTCATTCCGTCTGCCCTCTCCATGTCCTTTCGTAGCGTTTATTTGTCCTTTGATACCCAGACGTCCTCCTGACTCTCACAGAGAAAAGCAGTTGCCATGGCCACCTGTGGGGACTTAAACCTGAGATTTAACCTAGTGTAGGGTCGTAATAGGTTGTTTTACCGATGACCTTCCGTGGTCGTCTCTATTGGTGCAGACAGTCGGGTTACTGGTTACATACCAAAAGAAGACCAAAGCATTCTCATCCCAGGTTGGTAAATGCAGACTACCTGTGCATCTCATACAGATGCACATGGCTGCACTGTTGCTTGTTATATCGATGCACAAGCAGCGTCTGTCTTTCTTAACGTGGTTAACGTGGTTAACAACACGAACACAACTTTAATTTCTGACAAAGGTTCTGTGTTTCCACCACAATTTCCCAGTTTGCCATCCATCCATCCAGTTTGGCTCATCCATCACCACTGAACTCCACCCAAAGTGGACTTTATGTAGACTATGATACATCAGTAAGAGCAGTTTCTCTGTTACATTGCTGGGGATGGGTTTTACATTACATCAAGTTGAAAGCTGAGGGCCTGACAAAGGGTCGGTATGTGACGCACTGGGAACGAGAATTGGCTGAGAAGAATTTCCAGTCTGCTGATCTTGATTGCCTCTTTGAAGACACAAAATCACTACTGGTCTCTAAAAGTCCTCTCTACACTCAAAGTAGAAATATGTCCTATTGTGTCAATTGACGTCTGCTGCATTTGATCACACTCTGCGGAGGTGGAAAAACATGGGAGACTTAATTATACAGCACTTGGACAAATGCTGGCTCCCACCTATGAGGGGTCAGCTGGTCATTACTGTTACAACAGTCATGGTGGCTGGTCTTGTGCAGGTATTTATATTCTATCTTGTGTTTTTTCCCCCCTACAAACCTGATGAAGGCACGGTAGCTGAAAGTGATTGGTGGGAGGGGGCGTCTGAAACAGCTTACCATTGCAAAGCGGGTTAATTATAATCAAATCCCACTGGTGTGTCAAAGTATTGGCTGCACAAAAATAACATGCTAATTTCAAAAGGTCCAAGTTGGCACCTTTGCTGCAGGATATTAAGGGACCCCCTGGAAGCAGGGCATCATACCCTCACATATCTCATATTTTTAAATGTAGTTATATATTTTCATTTATTTATTTGTCCTTTTGCCCATGAGAACAACAGGTTTCTGATTACTGTTTTATTTCAGGTTGCGGGTTTTTCATTTCCAGTTGGGGTCAGTTAAGTTAGATTAGTGTTAAGAATGGGTCAGGTGTAATTCTGAGCTTTGCAGGTGTAGTGTGGTCTGCATCCATTGTGCAGGGTTCTGGTCCATAAGCCCGCCGGAAACAGACGCTACCCTGCACTGAGACGAGCTGCAGCCCCGTACAGACAACCAGGGATTTCAGATAACCACTTGAGTTTCTCACAGTTGCCACTTCTAAAACCTGTTTCCTCCGAAGAAAAAACCTCCAGCAGCCACACTGAAGTAAAAACACGGCCTTAGAGAGATGAAACAGATGCTATTGACCAATTTATTCCATTCAGCTGCACAGATTGTGGTCCACCATAGCAGATAGTTCTACTTTATTTTTGACTTGAAGACAGGGAGGTTGTGTGTGTGTGTGTGTGTGTGTGTGTGTGTGTGTGTGTGTGTGTGCGTGCGTGTGTGTGTGCCTGTGCTGGTGACCCACCCTCTCTTTCTCGCCCTGCCAGCCAGATGAAATACCCACAGATTTGGACAATATGATGGATGTGTTTGGGACTGCCTCGTGTCAAAGTGAAACTGATGGAAATATAAGATGACTCTCATTATAATGTGACAGACTCTGCTGCGAGGAGGCCACACTGTTCCCCAGACTCTGCTCTCCCTAAGCAGGAGGCGACGGGATTGAATAAAATCTTCTGCGTGGTACAGAAGCTGTCGAGAAATAACTGCAAACAGAGGTCAGAGCAGGTTTCAGCTATAACAGAATCATCTACCTTCAGAGACAGCCAGAGAGCAGAGGGGAATCCAATCAATGTGATGCAAAGGGAATATTCAATGTACCTCACACCAACTGTGATCAAAAATAAATGTGCTTTAGATTGTGTTATGTGGTTCACAGCAGTGGTGTCGATGCCGAGACTCTTAATTTGTGATTCAATCTTAGATCTACACACAGTTTCTGATGCACCTTTTTCACTGAAAGAATCTGTGAGGAAGAAACAGCTATGCAGGGTTCCCTTTGATCTTCATAATATCACTTGATATTGCCACTGTCTTTTTGAGAAAAACCTATTCTGTAAAAAAAATACTTGTGAATGTGGGTCACTGTGCTTAATGAATAAAAATGTACCAATGAAATACACTGTGAAAAAAGGATCACCTCTTTCTATTCATGTATATTCCACTTTAAATCCTGTTGGTCTCTTTGCTGTTAAAATGCACACGTTACAACAACTCACTAACAAACAAAATCTGAACAAACAAGGTGGTGCAACATGGCAGAGCACAATCAAGACCTTGACTGCGTTCGAAATGCCATACTGCATACTACATACTGCATACTACATACTACATACTACATACTGCATACTACATACTGCTTACTGCATACTACATACTGCATACTGCGTTTGGCGGTAGTCTGTAGTACGGAGCTGTTCAAATATATTTTGCCGTATGCTACGCCAGGCACAAGTAAACAACAGCCCGCCTAAAGCAAAAAGCTGCTTCTTTAGCTATAGCGCCCCCTTCTGCTGGAATGCTGCTGCTGTCCGTCATTTCAACTGCCGTGGTGACGTTCCAGCACTTTGCATTGTGGGATACAGTAGGCGAGGTAGACTGGTCCGATGCATACTGGAGATTTTTTCCAAATCCGTACGACATCCGGGTATTTTTGGCATACTGTAAATGTTGCTTTTGTTTGCATACTGCCAAATCAGTAGGTAATGGCATTTCGAACACAGCCCTTGATATGTGGATGCAGCCCAGCCTGACTTCCTGTTTTGCCCAGTGGGCACTGGAGGTATTGCAGGGGAAACGTTGATGTACTCTGAGAAAGTATTTTCTCCACAGGCCTTCACTTCAAAAGACTTGTCTGTAAAACTGTTGACAGGACGCCTCAAACTGCAAAAAAGTTGAATTCTAACTCTTATTATGAATGATTTGATCCATGGTGGCTTTCTATTTTTGAAACCATCTTCAAGAGAGAAAAGAGATTTAAAAATCCTGGCTGTCATCACGATGTGAACTTTATGGGCGAAGCAAGAACTCTGGGCTTCATACCCAGGACGCAAACCCAGAAAATGTGATGTTTTTTGGCGTATGTGCCAGGTGAGCAGATCTTTTTGGACTGTATAGGGGACAACTTTGGGTTGGTATCGAGGTCTCATACATTCATGCTCTATGGATATAAAAACAGTGATTCTCAATTAAATAAAACACATCTGTCTTATTTTGAAGCCATGATACTTATGTATATTATTTTACATTTCTGCCAATACCTCTGCCAATATACCCCCCAAATCTTAAACCCTGGAACTTGGGTGTTGTAATGTTTTATTTTTATTTTTAAATGTTTTCGCCTTGAAGCGTAAAAATATGGGGCTCTTAATCCATCACCACTCTCCTCCACAGATCCCACATCCTGCAGCGTTCAGCCTACTGTCTGTCAGACTCTGCCTGATAAATGACTACGCCCATACGAGCTCACAAACAAAGTGAGGAAGGATGGGCAAGAGCAGAGAGAAAGAGGAAAGGAGTAGGAGGAGAAATGTGGATGAGAGGTTCAACTTTTTGGCAGTTTGAACAATGGCCTGGAGGGCTCCCTGGAAAAACACTTTGCACTGAAGCAACCTAGTTTAGCTTTTCACTTTAACACTGTAGGGCTGCAGCTCTGACCCCTTCGCAAAAACAAAGTGGGAGACCTCTGGTTGGCTTCCAAGACCAAAAGCTGTCAAAGCACGTTTCGGACTTGGACAATAGGCCACGGCTCGGTTGCAAAAGGGAAAGGAATCCACCACTTCTGGTTCTGTGGTGCCGCACTCTTTCTGTGCCTGCCTGACCGCTCATCCCGGTTCACAGGGAAAGTGGGATATATTTTCTATTGTGTGACCAGATCTCCGGCCTTAAATGCAGCCTGTCTCACAGGGAGCAGCTGCTGGCTACAAGATATGCCAAACCTCTGTTTAAATGTATATAATTTCCTCCGCCTTTCAGCGTACAGCTCGCCTCCTCCCTGTATTTAACGCAGAGCATTAGCATAACAGCTCTTGGTGGTGCACTCTGTGTTTTAGGGTTGACAAATTGATGATAGTTGATTTGCACCTGGAGGCGATGCAGGGCGAGACAAATAAATACAAGAAGGGGTGGATTTTACGCGAGAGGAAGCAGACAGTGGTTGAAAAGGTCAGAAGCAAGCTGCAACCTCTAAGGCTGAGAAATGAAGCCAACAGAGAAGTGTCCAACACTGCAATTCCAGGAGTGGAAGAATACTCTGGCTTGCTGTGCGGTTTATTGACCGTCCAAGAAGTCTGTGCTCAATCTTTTTTTATGACTGAATATCTAGTATTTTAGCTTAGCATGTATCTGTGTCTGTGCTCACCGTACCTGGCTTGGTAGCTCGTTCAGTGTCTGCCGTACATTGACTTATTTATGGTAGCTTTTGCATTGGAATCAGGATTGTTGTTGGTTTTTTCCTGAAGAGTCTACATTAAGCTAGCATGTGTTCGCTTCGTTCCACAAGCTCTCTTTAAACATAAACAACTCTGATCAGCTAATGTCACACTTAGAATCTCATTCTATGGGGAAACATGATGGTTGACTAGCTTATTTACCCGCTAATTGATTAGCCACAGGCATACACTGTATAACTTTGATAGCTTGCCATTTGCCAGCGCCGTCCTCTTGTCCAAATACGGCCACTCTGGGCTTAAGAAAACCAATATGGCATTGGCCAAAATACTGCACTCAAGGTTTCAAAAAGGCAAACCAATGGGTGACGCCATAGTGGCTGCATCCATTATTCATATGGTCATTGCTCTTGGGTTATTCCTCTAAGGAAGCCTGCGGCAAACACTGCGACAATGAGCACACGGCCATTGTGATTGAGATCCGATCAGTCGACCCGCCCCGAGGGACAAAGGACACACGGACATGAAAGAAAATACTTTGTAATCTCTTTGTCTGTGAGCCCGTGTTTGTTTGTGTGTGTGTGTGTGTGTGTGTTTGTGTACTCACTGTTTGCCGTCTGTGCCACGGCAGAAAAACCACAATCACATTTCTATCGAGTTAGTGGAGTCAGAGGGGACCTGACGGCGTCTGCTCCTTTGCCCTGAGAGTAACTGGAAGTGAGGATGATTGAATTATCTTCAGGCAGAAAGGAACATATTGGAACGTGTATGTTCAGATAGTGAGGGGCCCGAGACGCTGGAAACATAAACTCCATTCTCCAGCTGAATTGATCTCATGTTGCTCTGTAATTGCATCGCGAAAGTTAGAAAGGGAAGGGGGGAATTACTACAGGTTACGTCAGGGAATTGGGGAGGTTCTGCTCTGTACTGACACTTAGTTGATTATTTGACAACACACATGCTGAGCTTTGTGTTGGGCTTAAAGCATTCACTTACAGGCAAATACATCTATTAATCTGTTTTGTTTTGACAGTGGCTTTGGTGGCATATATACCTCTGTGGGCTTAGCATTTAAAAGTTCTGGTTCTTTTATTTTCTTGGTGTTATAAACAAGACCGGCAGAAGGTCATGAGGGCCCAGTGGTACTTTTGGAGGGGTCAATGCTCCATCCTATAGGGGCAAATTAAAAGTAAAAACTTAACACTCACCTCAGTCAGAGACACCTACTATACTACCTACTTATACCTACTTATATATCTATAAGTCTGTTTATAGCAAATATAATAATTGTCCTTTTATTTGTCTTATAATTTGGCATGGACTGAAATCTCATTTACATCAACCTTTGTTTTTAGGTGTCTCGATATCAAGAGTTTAAAACAGCTGCCACAGAGAACCCCATCCATCAATTTAAAATGCAAACTAATTAGCTGGACTTTGTTGTGTGATCAATAGACCGACTCTACAGTGTGTACCTGCATCAGAGATCTGTGTGTGTAAGATACAAAAAGGTCAATTGGAGTAATTTGAATTGATCATTACTAGTTTAGGGTCAGGGCTTCAGGTTGAGACGAAGGTCACAGGAGGACAAAATGTAATCTTAAGAAGGTGCAAATAATGATAGAGGCACCATGTGGTGTGTGTGTGTGTGTGTGTTTGTGTGTATGTGTGTGTGTGTGTGTGTGTGTGTGTGTGTGTGGGTGTGCATGGGTCAGTCAGCTTGAAGCAGTAGGGCTCCCTGCATGTCTGACCTTTCCTCTGCCTCCTGCAGGCATATGACACTGGGCTGACACTGACTCATACAGGCCAGACGCTGCCCCCCTTACACACCACACAAACACACACAAACACACACACACACACACACACACACACACACACACACACACACACACACACACACTGGTCCAAGACTGGGAATATATACCTGGCCTTTCTAAAGCAGTTTGTCAGCGCACACATATACAGAAACTGCCCTAACAATAACATCACAAAATAATTTTAATCACAATTTCACATGTTTTGCATATTTTCACATGTGAACCAAAACTTGAACATGAGATTTAAATACATTCCTATGTGACGTCTTTGAATCTTATGTATAATAACATTTCAAAAACAATGGAGAACAACATCACTTCAAATTTTCTATTCACATGGTTTTATCACATGTTTTCGTGATTGTTTTCACATGTGAAATAAAATTATTACATGTCAAATGAAAATGATTTTCCATAAATCATCTGAAAATGTCCACGTTTGAAAGTGACATTTTCTATGATAACATACGTTCATAAGGGACGGCCTTTGGTCACATGTCAGTTAGAATTCCACATGTGGAAAAAAATGGCACTTTGCTTATTCACATGTGAATATCATTTTCAAATGCAAACAATAATTATGACGTGTAAATCAAAACAATGCCACATGTGAACTGGACATTTTTAAGATTGATTGGCTTCTCTTTCCATATAAATATCCACATTGTATATTTCCAAGTAGATTAAATATTCCTATTTGCTTTTTAACACATGCTGATTGATAATCCACGTAAGCTTACATTTTCACACGTGTACATACTTTCATATGTGAATGGCTTTTGACATGTGGCGTTTTGTAAGGATAATCTCTGCAGGAAAAATAAATTACAAACATACATTTTTCTTTCATGAATGAATGACCTGTTAATTTATCAGTTTTGACTATATGACCGAAGCATCTGGCAATAATTTAAAGCTGTTGGTGAACACCTGCCTCCCATTCAGTTCACCTTCATTTCACACTGTTCAAAGAGGCATAAAAACATCATCAAATATCTTTTATCACTCCAATAGTCATCTTTTCAATCTTCTACTTTCTGTGCAGTAGATACAGAAACATCCAGATGTAGGAGCAGCTTCCTCCTCTGGGCTGTCACTTAGTTTGAACAATGCTCGTAAACTGAAACCTTCCACTCCTTCCTGTTTGCACTCCTCTCCTCTGACAGATTCTGTATGCAGTCATGAACACACACTGCTCCCACGGCTGCAACAGAACTATGTACATAGAAGATATTATGCATAGAGAACAAGTGCAATGAGTTTACACACACACACACACACACACACACTTCAATGTCTATTTTTATTACCATATTTTAAATATGAACTACAGAGTATTCATCCTGTACTTGGTTATTGTTTTTTGTGTTTAACAGAAGTTGATAATGTATAATAATATAATTATATAATAATATAATCATTACTTTCTCTTTGGAGGGGCAAATGTAACTTTGAGCCCAATTTAAGCAGCGTGTGAGACAACATCGAGAAGAAGTCCTTCAAGTGCAAATGTGAACATCTCCATCTGCAGATGAAGATCATGTGATAGCTCATAACTGTATATTTTTTAGATGTCATTCCCTAAAACCCCATTTGTCCTGTAGCAATTAAAGCAGAAGCACAGATTTATTTTAACCTCATACTGTGACCAACACGTGCAGATACAGAGCAACATTTGCATTCATTTTCAGTGCTAGTTCAGGCCACCAAAAGACATTTCACTCTGCTTTTACATCTGTCTGAAGTAAAACTGTGCATCTTATATACTCATACAACAATGTGTATGAAATCTTACTTAGAAGTTATAAAACATTATACATATTTCATCATGCTAATGTTAGATTTTGAAATCTTTGTCAAAGCCTCCCTTTGGTGTCTAAAACAGAGGCCCAAAGAAGCATCTGTGTAGCATCTGTCTCAAGGTATCTTTACTGTATGATTGAAGTCAGTTGTCAGTTTCAAGGTACCCTTAAGCATCTGTTTGCTCTCTTTCTAACACCTTGCTAACAGTCTGTTTGGCTAGGTTAAAACCATAACTCAGGGTTGACTTATTGTTTCACACCGGAACCAAACCCTGGTCTCCTAGCTGAAAGTCCTGTGTTGTTTGACACATCCATTGTCTCTGTTCATCACCCCAAGTGCACCATATTGATCCTTCTACTACTACACCAGACTTCCCACCTGCTGGAAGATCGCTTGGAGATGACGGTAGGTTATTTTTCTTTATCCAAAACTGATGGCACCTCGGTTTGTAGGAGAGCTTTCGATGTCTCCGTCCAGTGTGCAAACATTTAGCCATGGCTCAAATAAGAAGGGTTACAGAAGGGTTATCGAGGCTCGAGCACTTAACATCACTTCTATTGATTAAGGTACATTTTCCCTGATTTGCTGAGAACTGGGAGTGCTGCTGCATGCTCAAAATGCTACATTTTGGCAACACAGGCAGGGTGTGAGCTCTGAAAGGTTGTAAACAAACCCAGCAAATTCAGCCAAGTTAATCAAACACAAAAAATGATCTATGTGTGCCGACAGAGGTCATGACACGGCGATAGATCCAACAGTGTCAGCAGTTTAAGGTCATAAAAGTCAAAATCGGAGGCCGGATATATTTATCCCTTTATAAACAGCTGAAAGCAATGACTGCCAAAATACATTCAAAATAATTTTTCAATGTCAGAAATGTTTGGCGAGTCGAAAGGCAAAGAGAAGGGAAGAATGAGTAATGTGTGTCGTACCGTAAACCCTGCACCATAACTTCTCAGCCACCGTTTTACTGCCCCTCATGCTGCCCTGTAAGAGCTTGGCACAGTCACATGGCATTAGCATCTCACGCCATAACTCCCCTTGCTGAACTTATTATCGCCGTGGTGAACGCACGCACACACACATGCTCACACAGTTCCAAGGGGAAGCAAATACTTTCAGCCATTTAGGTCATTTTTTGGTTGGGCGGGCACAGCCGAGCTGCGGGTGCAATATTGTGAGAAATGAGTGTGTAGGAAACACGCCACTGGTGGGTGACGGGGCTTTAATGTTGATCATATAAAATCAAATCTGCAGACCCAATTCCAATAACCCTTGCAGTCCTAATGGATTAGAGTGATAGCTCACTATTAACCGCAGCTCAGGCTTTCTTTACAGCCTCCCTGAAACACAGCAGAACCAGAACGGCCAAGGTTATTCAGCTTTTAACAATAACAGGAGGGTGCTGCAGCTCGGCCCAGAGCCGGATTGTAACAGGACAAAAGTTACTGCCCTTTCATGTCACACTTAGGAAGGAACCAGAATACCGGCTCAGCTCTTTTAGCATTTCCTGAATCTCACTTTTTTTTATCCCAAGAACTTGAATGTGGATGTAACCTGGGTGAGGATCTTTCTTTTAAAGCCTCACCAAAAGAGAAGCTGCTTTTCAGAGCAGAAATGGTGCAAGAAATCCCCTTTTTGGCCAGTGGAGATATTTAGTACAAGAACAAGACTGGAGGCATGGACGTCTCTGCTGTACAGATAAGCTGAGAGGGGCTCCATCTGCCTTCAGGGATATCTTCAACTTTAGTACACCTGCCTGTACCTGTGTTTAGACAGCCGGTACAACTGAAGGATATTTAGCCTGCAGCCGGGGCTTCATGTCACTGCTCTATCTCTGTGGTCCAGACTCTTTGAAAAGGACATCCTGAGCTGTCAGGATGTGATCATCAAGTATCCCTGGGCAACCTGTATCTGTATTACTGGAACACCTGCTCAGAAATTAAACTGATAAAGCTGGTGAGGAAAATGTTTTTTTCCCCCATAAAACAATAACATGTTTAGAACTTCATTTAGGAATCATTGACGGAGCACCAACTGTACACTTGTTCAGAAGTAAATCACATTTTACAAACAAATTAAAAGCAAAGATGCAAATTTACATTGGGCAACGTGAATGACATAAATAAGCAAATTTGCATCATTTCAAGTGAATGCAAATTTGCAACTCTAGCGATACATTTCTATGACTCTTGAGATTTTCCTGGCATCTGTAGGTGCATCAGAAATTAACTCGTGTAGTTGGTATCCATCTGCGAGATCCTGGTGCGGAGCAGAGCTTGACCTTCCTAAAAGTTCATCAAACTTGGCACTGGTCAGCCCGGAGTAGCTGGAAGCAGCAGAAAAGTTAAACCTCACACAGCTCCCGGAGAAGACAATAGTTGTGTACGCCTACTGGTGATGAACCCAGAAAAATGCAAATATTGACTTCCCTGTTGGTCTGAACCCAGCCTGAGAGCCAGCTTACCAGTTTTTATGCGGTCAGTGAAAAATACGCAATCAACAGTAAGTCTAACGCGGCTGGGGATGAAGGGTAAGGGTTAGGGAACCCTAACCCTGATGATGTCACAGTGAGGTCATCAGGGTTGTCTCAAATTGGGCTTTCACACAAAAAATAAAGTTGTCTATGTAAAAACTTAGAGGTGTGGAGTTTGACATTTACCGTGAAAGCAGGAAGTAGCGCAGGACACATTAAGTTGCATTATGGGAAATGTAGGTTCAAGAGTTTTGGGAATGTGGTGTCGGGCATATCTGCGTCTCTGCTGCTTCAAACTGCTGCCCGTATTTATGGGAATGTAAAACTCTGTGTCTGCATGAGGCCAAACCTCTCTCACAGCTCTTCTGATAATGTTTCTGTCAGTAAGATGGAATATGTTGAAGCTTTGGCAAAGTCCTGTCTAAAACTTTCAAGTGATTGGAGGGTCTTTGAATCAAATTGAACAGAACTGAATAAAGCCAACAGAACTGTTAGATAGTGGACACCTACGCCTGAGTGATATAAAGGAATGGAAATAACTGACAGAGAGCTGAAGCCAGTGTTATTATATTTCACGCCTAAGAAGGACTATCAACTGAAGCTTTGAAACCAAGTTTTCAGGGCCTTCAGAGTTCTGCATATTGTAAACATGGATCTGAAGCAAAAATAATGCTGGGTGTAAAATAAAATCCATGAAGAGGTATAATGGATGTTTTTTGCATGCTTAGCGATGACACCACTTAGATGTTCCCAGCCATTTTCCCCCAATACACAAAATAAAGTGATAAATAGATAGATGGAGGGATGGGTGAGTAGGTAAATAGATGCACAGTGTATTTTTTCCGTGCTGGAGCATCCTGCTCTGTATCATTTCCCCAAAAATCCAGCCTCCTCATAACCCTGTAACTGCACCTGAACTCGTACTGCTGCTTTGCTTCTGATCCTTTTAGTGCTGTAATCCGCTTCAGCAAACAACCTCTCACTGTTCCCTCACCGTAAGCTGTTTTCCTCTGATGGCTTGATAACGGCTGTAAATTGGAAACTAATCCTAAAAGGTTTTTATTTTTCTGCTACATTCACTTTGCTCTCCCTCTCTCTTACCTCTGCCTCCCCGTTTCCCTCCGGACTCTCTCCTCAGGGCGAGGAGGGTCGCTCTGCTTCGGTCCTGTCCTGAGTTAAAAACACGCTTCTTAGGAACTCATATGAAATCATACAGGCCCTATTTTATATTTATGCCTGGTTGCTTTGATCAAATAAATTGTGTCACACAGTTTGTGGTTTGGTAAATCAGTATATAATATTTAACAGCTCTGTAACACTTTGTGTAGGTTTCATTTGTTTTGTTGTGACATGACCGATGCTGTTGACGTTTTTTTCTCGTCCTCTTGTTTGGTACATTTGTCCGTTGATGAAAAATATGTAGAGTGAGTACAACATGATGACTAACCTGCTTGCCATACTGTAGGTCCTGTGCCACGTTGGTATCTGGAGGAATTCAAGTCACAATAGGGGGATAGTGTCCTCCCTTTAGTAAAGTATGACTCATTAAGTCAGTTTTTCCAGGATATGACAAACTCTACACAATTAAGAATGCCTATGAAATTACACATACTTGTTGTATGCCAAATAAAACTCCAGAGAATCAGTGTGATGAACGAAATGATGTAGCTTTTGTAGATAAACATTCAGGGGGGATTTCACAAATAATTGCGGGCACTGATAGCACAAAATGATGGGCCGCTATCTGCTCAAGGTCTGATTCACAAAGCAAATTGCACTGATGATATTCAAGCACAAACTCTCATCAAATTTTGTCTGTAGCGCAGCTTTATCTCAACAGCAGCTCAGATATAATAATCCCCGTTCTGCGTAACGGTTCCAGACCATCCCCACACATGTGGAAAGTGTCCCAGTGTGTACCGGGGTTGAGCCTCGAACAGCCCTGGACCGATTGATCTCCTAATTATAATAGTGATGACAAAATATTATTAACACACTGTATTTATTTTTATCACACAAAAGGTGGAATTGTCGTCATGATCAGTGGAAACTTGGAACATTACAGTCCTAGTCACACTGCGCTGCAGCTCCCACCAGCTCTCTGTAGGCGGTATATTTTCACTCTAACTGCGCGGTGATGTTAGCGCGGCTGTTTGGGAATTAGGTGCCTTTTTCCAGGAGGCTCATTTGCATAGAAAGGGGTCAGATTTGCCCTGAATGTCTGCACAATGACTCGTTTAACTCGGAACACAGAGACGCTGTTTGCTCTTCAGGGCTGTTTGGGTGCATGTAACCCCCTGCGTGTGCTTGGAGAATGAGGCGGAGTCTTTTTGTCTCACTTGCACAGGCCAAGCTGGTGCAAAAGCCCCACAATCCCTTACAGGAGACCTTGGATCGCATCCCGTGTGTTAATGACAGTCAACTTAAGTTTTAATCGCTAAGTTATGAGGACTCTGAGACTCGGATGGGTCATGCTTGCTTTTCATGCAATAATCCTCAAAGTTTTGTCAAACAACAGCTCATACGTTTGATAAATATAACAGTTAAAGTACCTGAGGAGGATCTTCCACAGAATCCCTGCTGACTTATTTCTCTTTCACCCTATAGGTTTGTCCTCCTTTTCATGCATGTGCACACACACACACACACACACACACACACACACACACACACACACACGCCGACAGATGTACACACAAGGGAAGCTGCACAGACAGACACACACTCATCGGGTCTGTCTCAGCTCATGAAGCGGTTAGTGAGGTGTCCCATGTGTCGGACATATGGGTCATTACCCGTCCGCTGGATCATCCTAAATTGCCGGGCACATTCTTCTGCCGACATGATTGTTTTAATGGACGGCAATAATATACAGACTGCGGCGCAGACCCGGCGATTGCGGCTGGCTGCTCGTATTTTTCTTTCGTGAGAAGGAGAAGTCTGCTTGTTTCTTTCTCCCTGCTTTTATTTTCACTCTCGTCCGTGTGTGTTTGTGTTTCTGGGTGTCTGTTGGGAGTCGAGCAGACGGCTTCTCCAGTTCAGCAGAATCACATGAGGGGGCGTTTTTGTTTATTAATCCACAGATGTAATCGTACATGTTAGATTATGAATGAGATGTTTTACTCCAGAGACATGTTTGGTCTCATGATCATGTCTGTGTATTCTGTGGTTGTATTTGATCTGTTGTAGCATTAAGGAGATTTCAACACCAACTTATATGCTTGAATTACTATCTAAGCCTGTCAGCGGTAAAAAGTTAGAGTGATTAACAACATAATAGAAATTATCCATAGAGAGAAAGGCCGCTTGCGTGTAAGCCACCAGACTCCATTGACAATAACAATAATCTTAACTCACAGAAAACAGGACTTGCTGCGTCAATCCATTAGTTCAGGGGTTGACTACACGGACCAGACAGTAGCAATAATATTTTTGACCGGGCCGGACCGGGGGGAGGGGTTTGACACGCATGAGCTGAATCTAAGTTCTTAGGACGGGACGAGCCAACGAAAGGGACGGCGCAGGTCAGAGACAGATGATCCATAGTGTGATCCTAGCAGTTTATCTGAATTCATAATGTGATCAAGCAGTGAGCTGTTTCTAATCATGCAGCGCAGTGATGACACCGATCTGTGTGTGTTTCTCAGGCTCTGCCCCTGATTTATAGCGTTGCGATCAATCCCGTATTTCCGTGAAAACCCTTTACGAAGCATAAAATGTCTTCACACGCTGTGACTGAGATGAGCCGGAGATGATCCATGCGAAGGTTATCAGAGTTATCATGCTGCGCGGGGAGGAGCAGATGTGACGCAGACCTGTGTGTGTTTTGTCGCTCATACCTGAATCAATAACGTTGCACACAGTTAAAGTATAAACTTCGTCTCCACAGGCTGTCATATGCCCATATGCTGTGCAGTTCATTTCACTGATAAACACAGAGCTTTAGAGGCATCAGGCTTTATGATCAAAGTTTCATGGGTTGCGAAGCCAGGGTTGTCAGGTCTGCGCTTTTTCCAGCTGAATTGGGCGACTTCTGAACTGTCTTTAGAGGTGCGAGGCCCTGTGGGTTGCACACGTCACACAGCCCATGTGACGCTTTGGAGAGTCACAGACACCTATTGGCTTTCGCGGCCGGGTACTGAACCCCAGCGGACCAGGGGTTGGGAACCCCTGCATTAGTTGGTTTGTATTGTTGTTTGACTTTGATGTCTTAAATGATCAGCTGCAATCCAACACAAACCAGTAACACAAATATACTCACTGGTTGATGCAGCGGTAGAACAGCAGGAGTCTGGTTCACACGGGTTCTTTGGTTCAGGTTCCTGCTCTGTAACCCAAAGGTCGATCTTTGTAGGGATCCTTTGTGTATGTTTGTTAGACAGTTCTAATAACAATCTGAGCAAGTAGCAATGGGCTTAGGACTGCAGGCCAGATCGGGCAGACAGAAAGCACTGACACCAAGAATAGCACATGGCTGGTTTAGTTCTTTCCATGGTTAGTACTGACAACAAGAAAGAAGTACAGAATATCAGTAGACTTCTCTTTTAGCATCACATTCTTTATAAACCAAATTAAACTGTACTTCCAATCAATCTAAAGGAGCCTTTTGTCTTAGTTTTTAACAACCGTGTCTGCAGTGCACACACAGACGTATCACACTTGTTTCACAGATAGCATTAAAGCACTGCACACATACACTCACATATGAACACACGTGCAAGCGCACACGCGCACACCACAGATGCACGCAGAGCCAGGCTGTGACTTTAATTATCACCTTATCTCAGCCTTAATGAGAGTGCAAGGCGGCGCTCATCTCCACGTACACCGTGTGTGTGTGAGAGAGTAAAAGACAGAAAGAATTCCTCATTAAATCACTTCAACATACTAATTCTCTTTTTTCTGCTGCTGTTTTTTTTTTCTTTGTCCGGACTGATTGCAGGGCGGTCAGCCGCACCCCCATTCAGCACCTGAGCCAAAACCTCTGACACAAACAGTTTGATTTATTCTCTTCTTCTCTCAAAGCAGCACTTACTCTGACAAATACCTCACTGTTTTCACCGCAGACTAATTTATAGCAGCTATGAAAAACAGTATATAAAGTTCTATCTTTATACGTCTGCACCGTCCCTGAATAGTCGACTCACCATTTGTCAATTAGAGGAGTTTTGGTTAACCGAGTTTTCATTGGCTGGTTAGTGGCTGCTAGACTAACGTGATCTCATCCTGAGTCATCAAATTAAGACAAAGTACAAAGGTTAAAGGTCCTCTGCATCTCTTCCTTTCACATGGTAAACTTGAGTCAGTCAGTTTGATTAGGTTCAGGAAAAACATCGTGGGTTAGGCTGAAATAAATCACGCTGCACCAACTGCCTTCCTACAGCACAGCCGTTGCTCTAAGAGTCTGTTATTGACTCGGTAGGGTTTAGATTGGAGTTAGTTAAAAAGCCAATGCATCCCTAAAGTGTACCTTGTGCGTCGGTTTGATCTGAGGCCAGTGACAAAGCGTTAGTATTTGAAGGCTTAGGAACAAGAACAGGCAGCCTGAACCTGACTGAAGTGCTACGGCCTGAGCCTTCCCCTTTAAGGAAGGTGGCCTTGTGGGTAACGTATGCATGAGATGGAGTATGGCAGGTGAGTTACAGGAAATAAGTGTCTCCTATGTTTGAGTAAGGAAAGATATGAGGATGTAACACAGACACAATGAGAGGCATTGTGTCCTACACTGCAGCGTCAATTTTATTAACTAACTATGACGATAAATGTTCCTCAACCACCATTTTCCCATGACGAAGAGAGGAGGATAACAAGCTAAAAATAGACCTTTCATCATCAAAACTCTGACGACACGTATGTTTTGTTTTCATTAACAGGACTTAAATGTTAGTGGTGGCTGTCGGACATTTAAAATCCATGATATTTTAGAGCAGCACAGAGCTTCTTGTGCACAAAAAGCAGCGATCATCGGCTGTCTGCTTCAGTCCGACTGTTTAAATGAGAAGCAATGATGAAAAGTCATCTTTAGAAGCCATGTCCTCATCATTCTTTTACTGTTTGGATGATCTGCGGAAATTTAAAGTGTTAATTTAACCTGAAGCAAACAGGTACAAACGAGAAGAGGGACAAGAGACTGAATGACTAAATCTAAAATAAAGTTTATTTTGTTTCTGCAACAGTACCATGAGGTCTCACAGCCGTCTTCACTAGCTGGATAGTTATTTAGTAAGCTAGCTGGCCAGCTAATTAAGCTACCAGCGTGGCTAAAGCCGATTCGAACAGCCTTTAGATGTCTCGCAATATTTTGCGATAATCATTTCTACTTTTGCCGTTAGCATTGTGGCTAACAGGCTGCTGAATTATTTCGTGCGCTTGTAAAATTAAAATTTAAAGCTCATTATTTGTGTTTCTGTGTAATTTAGCTCAGTGTTGACAATGTTACTGATAGCATTCTTTATTTTTCCTACAACCTCAACCGTTTTCTGATTTTCCACAAAAAAAAATGTTACAAAATCAGTGTGATAAAATTGCAATAACAATCCACTGATTTGCTTAAAAACAAAGACAAGCCGACTTGGTAAACCGTCACTTCAGACAGCCGTACTGTAACTGTTCTTCTGATGGAGGAAGGATGTGAGAGAAGAGGTTACACAGCAAATTTATTACTTATTTATTTCCCTTCCAAATGCTGTAGAGAAAGATAGCAGTGCGGGGCACAGTAGATCTGTCATATCCCCCAAAGTGACATTTCAGCGCCCTGTGATGTATGATTTGATTACTATCGCACGTCTAGGACATTTCACTAAGCTGAAAATCAATGGGGCTCAATGGAGAGGTTGTATCAGACATAAATCATCTCAGGCTCCCTTATCTTTCCCTCTGTGTGACATTAGATGTAAAAGAGAGGGAGCGATAGTGCTGATACTGGGAATAAAGGAGAAAAAGTAACAAGGGATATGATAAGGAGAACATATGAAAGTGGCTGTAAAACAGAGGGAAGGGAGGACAGAGATGAGAGAAGATAAGCATGAACAAAGATTAGCACAACGGAGGAGGAGAGGAAGAGACATGACATGATAAAAAAGTGGAAATAAAAATGTGAGATTAAGATAAGAAGAGGAGATTAGAATAAATGATGAAATGAAGAGGAAGACGAGGGGGACAGAGCAGATAAACTGACGGATCAGTCACGGACGTGGTGTGGCTCTGAGTCCGCCGCTTCCTCTGGGGGTGAAAGGGCCTCTTTAATCCCTCCGCTGGTGTTTGAACCTTTCCACATGTATGCACACAAATACACAGAAAAAATAACACACACATGCTGCAGAGGCAAGCAGCAGAATTCAGCACTGTGGCATCTGTGTTCAAACCTGTGACTCCACAGTGATGCTCCTCATGCAGCCACCGAGATGCTGAAGAGACCGGGAAAGGGTCGCCGTGGTGCTGCTGGTGCTGGCTGTTGTTTGGGGGCCTAAAGCTCAATTAAGCCACAGCAGCTGGCTAAGTTGCTCCTGCGGGAAGTATCATGGTGGCTTCTTCAGCTCCTGCAGCTCGTCAAGTAGAACCAGGTCCAGCCATTGTGCAAGACAAACCAGGGGAAAAACATCTGTGACTTATATCAAAGTTAGACAACTGAACGCAGACAATACACAGCTGATTTTCCGTGGCCAGGGAGCTCGCTAAACTACACTTCTTCAATCTAGGACACCCGCCTCTGATGTCACGTCTCGTTCAAAATCGTCAGGTTTGAAATGCAGACTGCAGACTGCAGACGATCCACTGGTATATTCTCGTCATAATTCAGATTCTGTCCCACTCTGAGCCATTGACTGCAGCAAAACGGTAGTATTTCACTCCAGCGTCTCTCACTGGGATGTTCTTTCCATAGAGAAGGGCGCAATGCATGCTGGGTGTTGTAGGAATGTAGAATGAGCAAAACCACAAGCTGATTGTACAATTTTCTCCAAAGCTATGGCGCCAATTTCAAATATTATTGCTTCTATTGATTACAGAGAACACCAGCCATTAGTTTTGCAATAAACTGTGTGAACATGTTGTCCAACTAGCAACAGAGCTAAGTTGACTGACTGTTAGCCTGGTAGCTTAGAATGCATCATCAGCTGTGTTCAAACCAAAGCTGAAGCAAATCTTTCCCTCGGGTTACATGTTCGGTTTGACCAAAGGATAATTTGTCTTTATTTGAGTTTGTTAAACACAACCCGCTAATATTCGCCCTTCAAGATCAGAAAAACAAACTACGTTGTCTCTGTCATCATTCAGAGAACCACACAGCTCAGTTTATTTCCCCTCTTTCTCCAAGAACTGTCTGGAGTAACTCTCCTGCTGCTTCCAGCTACTTGAGGCTGACCAGTGCCCAGTTTGATGAGCTGTTAGCTAGAAATGTTGGCATGATGACTACCTGCATTCATTGCCAGCTGCAAAACAATCACGTAAATTGTAGTGTAATTTGCGTCGGCCAACTTGAATTTGCATTTATGTATTTTTAGATTGAATTTGTATGTAATTGCTCTTCACAACTAATTCCCTTGCTTTTGTTCTGAATACATTTGATCATTTCTGTGGCTAGCATTTTGTTTTCTAAGAAGCATGTTAGCTTTTAGCTCATGAGTAGGAGTGGTTGAAACACTAGCCGCAACAAGTCAGAATGTCAGAAAGCCTTCAGCACCAACTTTTCTAAGATCTAAGACACATGATGAATTCTGTTCTGTTGGTTTGGTCTGACCCCGCACCTCTGATCCTGGTACATAAGGTCACATTAACAGTTGTGTAATGTGAGGAAGTGATGGAAGCAGAATAATGTGTTCTCCCTGCAAACTTTAATAAGCAATGACAAATGAAAGTCTGCTGACAGCAGTTTACAGAGCGGTTTTAATGAATATGTGAAAAGTTCACAGTGAAACTCAGTTAGATTTTTTAAATGTCAATCATATCAGTTTTTTATTGGTATTATTTTTCTGTTATTACTTATACCGTCTACTTGTCTCGATACAATTGAGATGTCACAGCTCACTTTTCAAACTGCTAGAACCGCAACAAACTTGTGAATTGTTCCCTCAGTTCAAGTTCCCTGAACAAGCTGAGCGATTCATTTTAAGAAGAACACGAACAAATCAAACTTTTCTGTATATTTTGGGCTCTGACATTTGATATTTTCGAAGGCAGCACATTTTTTTTTAGCTTACTGTACCTTCTTGTTCCCTGACTCCCCTTTTGGAAAGGAACATGCACACATACACACACACACAGGCACACACACACATGCAGTGGAAAATAAGCCACCAAACAAAAGGCTGAGAACAGACGCCTTATGTATGTGTGAACACAAAGGTCAGGTGTGATTTGCACAGCTGTGATAGCTCCTCAATTAGCTGCTGATGCTAATTATCATACCCACCATCAGTTACGTCCACACATACATAGAACACAGGCAATGTCAAGGTGTACGTTAAACACACGTTTATAAAGCATTAGACGCTAGTCTCTGTGTCTCTGACATGAACAGGTAAGTAAGCCGTGTATCGTAGAGCATCATCACAGCCCATAGGCTACCAAATGTCCATATCTTCAATATGAGTGAGTGAAGATGTTTTTTCGTTTATGCACCTTTTTAAGAGACTTCTGAAACCTTAGAACTCTGCAATGGTATTATTGAACTGTGCCTACGTGTGCATTTTTGCTTATTTCTTTTGAATATTGTCAAAAGTGTCATATCCTTAGATACTATGCAATTTAAGCTGAAAGCCGTAATCTCGAAGATTTTGTTCCCTTTGGCGGCACCTATGGCGATAAACGGTAATTGCGGGAGCACACAGACAGTGCTGCATGTGTGACGTCCACGGTCGGCTCCGGTTGTAACTCTTGATTTTCCTGGCTGACGGTCGCTTTCCTTTTCAGACTGTTTGCTTCATCTGAGCGTCGAGTTTGTTTCTTTTTCTCTGGATTTTCACTTCTTGTTGAAGTTGTATCTGTAGTCATCCATCTTTTCTTTGTTTGTTCAGCCATAGTAGATTACTGTTTACTCGCAACACTTGCAGAGAGCGGAAAAGCAGCCGCTTAGCTCCGCCTACCCTCTCTGGCAGACCAACCACTGATGGCTGAAGGAAAACGCGTCACTAACTGGGCGCCGCTTGGGATTTTTTCTGTGAAAGGCGTCACAGACACCAAGTCCATAATGATACTATATACTGCAAATTCAAAGGTGATGAATATAGCCTACTTGATGAAAATATTGAAATTGTTTAATACATTTAAAAAACAAAAGATCTGAAATGGATGTTAATGATTTATTTTTCGATCACTTTAAACACGATGGTCTCTGGCAGCCAGATCACAGCTACGGCCTGTTTGTCTGACAGCACGTAATGTACATACTGTCAGTAATGAAAGAACTGGATGATGGAAAAAGACAGATATCTCAGGTTTCTGCTGCAAAAAGAATGAACACTCTAGCTGTTTCAATTTTTAGTTTATATCAGTTTATACAGGACGTACGCACACAGCAACCTTCGGGCGCCTGGGGACGTCTATTTTCACAGCGACGATAAGTGAGATAATGAAAACTCCTGACACACTGTGCTACATTTAGTGCTCAGGGAGACATGTATCAGATATACTCTGCTTGTGGAAAATATTTGACACACTTAAAGCGTAAAATATTGGATTAGCTGCAATAAGTAATGTGTGATGAGTAAGGAGACCAGAGATAATCCCATATTTTGGCAAACACCATCTCTGCTGAATCACTTGCGAGCAGAAAAACCTCAGCAAGCAGCAGCACCTTCAGCCGTCTCTGACCTCTGATCTCTGTGGGCACTGGTCAGGCCAAAAACACATTTCACTGCATAAATCAATATAACTCGATGCATTGTGAACAGATGTAATGAACAGGACTGAAAGTGGAAAATGAAGAAAACTTGGGCTCAACAGTTCTGGAGCGCGGGCAGTATAAGTTTGTAAAAAGGCCCAGTCTGAAGTCCTGTGAAAGAAGTCAGTCAATAAAGAGCTGAGGAGGCAGCGAAGGAAAATCAATATGAGAGTTTTGCTTGAAACACATCAGGAAGCAAAAATCTCTGCACTTTAACCTCAGCCTTAATGTGAGCGATTTAACATGAATTCTGATCATGAACTGGCTCTTGAAGGAGAAAACTGAGCAAACATAAGTTGCATATCGAGAAGAAGTGAGGCGGGAAAGACATAAAAAACATAAAGTGATATGGAAAGCAACGATTACTGATATCAGAACGTGGGCAAAAGTTGCATTGTCCGGGAAGGATGTTTAATGAGCTGATGGTCTTTCAATAGATACTTCACCATGCAGGTAAAGGTGTAGCATCTTATTACCTTTAACTGGGCAGCATGTATTCACCTCACTGTACCATGGGATCATTTGTTTTTAATTATGTTGGTCCCATTTTTAACCGGACCAATGCTGAGATAAACTGCACATCTGATAAAGAACTATCATCACAGTCCAATCTACATTCATCCAATGCTTTAGTTTATGACCAAACACCGACTCAATTCCCATCAACGTCGGCTGCAGCCCTCTGTTTTTGTTGCTAATTAGCAAACGTTAGCATGCATTCATCTCACTGTACTTGCAGGAGCTAGACCATGGGATCATTTGTGTTTATTTGTCTGACCCATTTTTAATCTGACCCAAGAGTCCTGATGGCAAACAGCGAGGTTGTATCACGTAGCATGTCAGCTCACACGGAATACAGTAGTGGGCCCATGTTTTATGGGGATGCAGGACAAATCCAAGGGGAAACAGACACAAAGGAATGGCCGACGGGATGGGCATGTGTGCAGTTCCAGCAACAACATCATTAACACTGATTTATCATTAAAGGTGATGTGTAGGAGCTATTTTTAATTGTCAGTTATTATTTGTATGTTTATCTCTTTGTAGGCGTGGGAGGGCGCTGAGCACCTGACCGGTCGCTGGCTGGATTCACGTAAAGGTAGCAGGTGTGTCACTGTCGGGTGATGCACCAGGACGGGGCAGAGGTCAGTGAGACCGGATTTGACCGGACATTCAACTTCTTGCTACCTGAGCATGACCGAACTGGAACGGTGCATCAGTGACGGTGCATCAGTGGCCTTTTCCTGAAGGTAAACAGAAGATGTCTTACTTTGTTACTTTTGACGAATAACCAAAACAAAAAAAAATTGTTTTCTGATTTAAAACCTTTTCAGTTTACATTTTGACCCATTTTCCAGAAAAGTTGCATGTGGTTTCAAAGTTATCCAACCATTGGTGTATTTTATTAACATATTAATTCCTACTTTGCCATGCATGCTC
Organism: Semicossyphus pulcher; assembly: GCF_022749685.1. Classification (NCBI taxonomy): domain Eukaryota; kingdom Metazoa; phylum Chordata; class Actinopteri; order Labriformes; family Labridae; genus Semicossyphus; species Semicossyphus pulcher. Next base: position 27,375,247 of record NW_027211659.1, read on the forward strand.
AGTTGTACGCTGTTGCATTATAAAGGAAGGACAGGTGTTTATGTTTAATTTTAACCAGTTAAAGTAAATCACTCTTGTCATTAATCTGCACATTCTCTACAGCCAAATATCTGACTCCATATGTGTTGTATTGGACATGCAGCAGGTATAACTAAAATGCTGTCACGTGTACTCCTTTACTCCCTGTTCCTAATCGGACAGGATTCTGGTAATAAAAGTATGATGGGGATCAGATGAGATGATATACACCCCCTCTGACTGCAGAAAGTAGTGGTGCCTTTCTTTACTGGTTTTTCACAGTCTGTATGGACAACAGTCAGTGATTAAGTAAGTGGCTAAGTGAGTCTCTCATAACAGCCTTTATCTATAAACCATAGGTACAAGCCATTACTGCAGGCATATCAGATACAGGATTAGGTTCTCCCAATGCACATAGATGGATATCACAGAAACCTGATAGGCATGCACTACCCCCTGGTATTTGTATGGTCTGCATTACTCTGCGTCTCTCACCCACATGAACACACACACACACACACACACACACACACACACACACACACACACACACACACACACACATGCACACATACACTGCTACTATGAAATAATGGTAAGAATCCAAGAAGTGGTATACAGTACATGGTTTGGTTGGTTGTAGAGTTTCCTCTTGGTACGAGCTTCAAATAATTGTGTCTACAATTAAAACTCCCGCCTCCCAATAACCCCGCTTTTCATGAAGAACAATCATCACATTCCAGTGTGCATTCGTTCAGTGCCTTGGTTTGTGACCGAATACCTGCTCAACCAATGACATCCCTGTCAGTCTCAGCTGTAGCCCTTTCTGTTTGTTACCTAAAGTAAGATGGTGACCATGGTAACCATTACACATCCTGTGCCTTGTGTACACGTTGATATTGATGTTTAGATTGTTTGCCTTTTTAACCCTCACAGAACCAATGCCAAGGCTTAATGTTGATTGACTATAAGCCACCTCATTGAACTTGCACAAGGGAGACAGTGGGATCATTGTCGTTTACGTGTGTTGGTTAAACACAACCTGCAAATAAAACTAGGTTCATCGCATCACTCTGAGGCGCACACAGCAGGTTGATTTCTTTTTCAGGAGCTGTGTCTGGATGAACTTTACTGGCTCTACCTGTTAACTAGGTAACGCTCGGCTCGGCTCAGCTAGGTACCAGGATTATTTGGAATTTCATCAACTAACTTTGTTATGATCAGCTGCAGAGTGCTTGTTCATCTGTTCATGTGTCTTCCACTGTGTCGAGCAAGCGAGAGATCGGCTGACATGCAAACAGCTTTTACATTTTTTTTTTTTTTTATGAAGGTGCGAAACAGCGTCAAGCTAATTAGCTTGAGTTGAAATTTTCTTTCCCTTTAAAGAGCAAGTTGCAAGTTGGTGTCATCTGGTTGGGAATTTGTGTCTACTCTTATTTTTGCATCGACTTTGAAAGTTATAACAGTAGTCAGAAAATGAGCTGTTGGTCTTGTTACGTCTGCCTCAAACAGCGTTCATAATAATGGACGCGACACCAGGAAAGCAGATTATTGTATTTTAGTTTTTTTAGAGGAATGGATAAATAACTGAACACCTGATACCAAATGACACAAAGGTGCTGCAGCAGGACGGAGAGAGAGAGCTGAACAAAGGCCCTGCCTAAATAGACTCAGCTGAGTTGTGAGCACAGGTTCCTCCAGGCAGAATTCCCTTGAACACTAAACAGGAAACACCAAAATAAAACAGGATTTCACAGTCTGAACAGACAAATTTATAGTCAGTTATAGACTAATGAATTGTCTGTTTTTGTTCAGCATGAAAGAGAACACAGAAAAGCAGCCTGATCCTCTGAAGCATGTTGACCTTGCCAGAACAAAGATATCATTTTACAAAAAGCAGAATCAAGCAATTTAATCAAGAAACCACTCAGCAGTTAAATAGCAGAGCAGCATATTGTACTGTTGCAGCATCCATTCTCTATATTGATATTACTTAACTCAATACCCCATGTCTAATGCTACTACCACTCAGCCAGACTATGTTGTATTACATTACTGGTGGCTAATTATCAGAGCCGTATGACTGCACGCTTTAAATGATTATTGGCCCCCGCTCTTAATGCCGCAGAGACAGTATCATTATAAAAAACACACTCAAGGTTGCTGGCAGGGTTACTGCTGACTTTACTCTTATCATAGATCTTATGATTAGTCACGTCTTCCATTAGCTTTCTGCACCAACCTCGCCCTCTTGAGCTCTCTTTCTCTCTGGGCAAGGCTCACTTGATATGGGCAACATGTCCCCCAGCCTTCAAGAAAAAAAAAATCTGTCATGTCATTTACCATCTGTGCCTCTTTGGGGAAGAACCAACGACCTCCTTTACATCAATCCTCTGCCTTCTCAAGGCCCTGGATCAGGCCTCTCAATGGTCTTGATGAATCACACTGCTCCCCTTCCAACCTTCTGGTCCCTGGAGGTCCTCAGCTCCCCATGTCACCTCATTCCCCTTCCTCCCTCCCTTTTCCCCCTCCCTCTGTCTCCTCCTGCCCACCACCTCCCTCCTCCTCCTCCTCTCCCTGGGGCTCGGCGGGCCTGGCATCCACCCAGAGTCCCTCCATTTCCTCCACATCTGATATAATCAGGACAGAAAAGAGCTGAGAACATTCTTTTCCCATGATTCTTAAGTGGCACCAGGGGCACTCTGGGCCGGCTGGCTGGTTGGCCAACTGGCTGGGTGGATGACTGGGTGACTGGCTGGCCCTGAAAAAAGAGACCTGGAGCGCATAACTTAGCCGGATTAGCCAGTGGCTTTCCATCTTTGCTTGCACCAAAACACTTATCTGTGATTACAGCACTGGGGCATTTCAAGACGTCCTCTGTATGAAGTGATAGGAATATGCTTTATGTTACACACGTCTCTATTCTGTGGCTGCAAGCTGCGTTATCCACAAAAAGCATCAGTGCCGGCTTTTCATCTCTGCCCTGTTTGACTGCTCTCCTTTAACTGGATACATACCGTCACCATTCAACCGCCAGATTTACACGGTGCTTTTAAATATGGCTACACTTTGAGAGCATTGTCCTTCAGTTCAAACACTATCATTCAATTTTCTATAAATTATGTTTAGACTTTCTGTAGGTGGCACTTCTCTGAGTTCAAACACGGTGGCTTTTGCTGCGTTTGCTAACGGAGTTAAATAGACTTCAAACAGTTTTACTGACCGTGGTCGGTAAATAAGAAGGAGACATTGATCCTTCAACCTGCCTGCTTCAAATGGCTATACACCATGGCTACGTTGAGTGCACACACGACCTTGGCAACCTAAAAATCGCCTTGTTTAGCATTCAGTTATAGTGAAAGACACTCTCAGAGTCTGCATTTAGTGTCAAGCCTGTTTTTTCGAGCCAAAATTAGCATTCCAACTAATTTCACTGCTGAAACACAGATGCATCATGCTAATCACGCTTCCTCTAGTGTTAGCTGACAACTTAGTATTTGCTAACCCCCAGTTCCTTCCAGCTCCACTTTCTTGTACAAATATGGTGTTGTGTTGGTTGGTATGAAGTTACTTTAATACCCCTTTCCCACCGAAATTATCGTGTTGACACAGGTGTTTCATACCCGGGAAGACCTGCTGCATGCAGATTGTCTCTTTTCCCAGTGCCAGTGAAGTATACTCCTGCTAGTCTCTTTTCTGCTGCATCACCGTCTGACGTCACAACCGTGCCAGAGACAGGGTTAGTAACCAGTGAAGATGTTACGGTGGTTAGGTCTTTACTTTATCTATTACTCATTCAGTCTGTTCATCAAACTCTGGGCCGACAAATTTGGAACGATGATCAAGCGCTGCTCGGTTGACACAGGTTTTGTGTTCCCATGAATGCCGATTGGAGCCGAGGCGATAATTACCTCGGGTCTATTCCGATCCGATTGTAACCTTTCCCACTGAGCAAAAAAGCCGGGTGTTTGCGGGTTTTTTGACCAGTGGGAAAGCAGCTTTAGTTAGATGGAGGAAATTTCAAGTTAGTTAAATCATCTTGAGTGTACAGTTTCCTTTTTTTTGCATGACTGCATCCCTCCACTCACCGGAAAGCTGTCCTTCCACGCCCAAATTCCACCCAGGGTAAGCCACCTGTAAGCTTGAATGAAGTGACAACAAAGCTATCACAGTCACTCCAAACCATATGTGTTTTTATAGCAGCCTCCACTCTTCTGGTTTTTGGGTTTCCTCCACATTTTTGAACATGGCACGATGAGTTTGCTCCAGTTCAGACAGGTTATGGGGCACAACACTGGACTCATAGACAGCATTTAATGTCATCCCTAAATAGTTCGACAGGGTTGAGGTCCAGGCAGGCAAGTGACGTTCTACCACACCAAACTGGAGAACCTTTTCTTTATGGACTCTTAGCAAGGAGGCATGCCGTCTTGAAACATGAAAGGGCCTTCCTCAAACCTTTGCCACAAGGAGCTCTAAACCAAAAGTGTTTGTGTCCAGGTACTTTCATTCTTTAAATCAGTAACTCCCTCGTAGACTTAAACAGTCCTCAGTAAACCTCTCGGCTGATGTCCTGCGTTTCTGAAAACTGCACCGTGTGTGGCAGTGTGGCTGCACAGTTCCCTGTAGTCTGCTGTGCTGTCCTGCTTGGCACTGGTGTGCTCTCCTGAGCCGCACTGTGCATTGAAGTGTGCGGCGCCCTGCTGTGCTAAGCTGTGCTGTGCTGGCCGGCTCTGTGCGGCGCACTGACGCCACGCTCGACTTTTGCTTCCATTCCTCGCGCTCGTCTGTCTGACAGTGTAGTTGTGCGCGGGAAGATGGGAGAATTAGATGGCATCAGCTCCCTCTGTTCCTATGACAACTAGATACTGTTAGCGTGAGGCAGAATGAGAATCAAACCTCAGGTCGGGATCTAAAAAGGACCCCCACCATTGCTCCTTCTTCTCTACCCCCTTCTGTTTGCCCCCCAAAGAGCTTTCTACTCCCTCTGTCCTTTCTTTCTGCCTCAGCCTGTCTCATCTCCCTGCTGCTGACAGAACCTGTTCACAGAGAGGAGCTTTTTGGATTTCTCCTTTCACTCTCTGCACAAACACACACACACATAAATGCATGCAGGCACACACCATTCACAACATACAGTAGTCTGCCATGAAGTAAGCACTTAGAAGCCAAATCTGTCAGGCAAACTCCATGAATGTCGCATGCGAGATGGACAAGGAGACAGTCGCAGAAAGGGAGTCGCGGGAAAGGAAGAGAGGGGGAGGATAGAAGATGGTAGAGGAGGAATAGGGAAGAGGAGGGAGATGAGGTAAGGGTCTACCCAGGACATCAGCCTCAGTGACAGCAGGGACAGAAGACGTGCCAGGCTCTGCTGGCTGTTGTGACTGACAATAAACCCCGGTCCTTTTCAGAGCCGCCCTGCATGGGGGTGCAGCAGGGATGTGTGCTCACATTGGGAGGGTGATTTGTGTGGATTTATGTGTGTATGTCTGTTAGCCTGATGCAGAGAAAAAGCAGGGAAGACAGTGCAGAGAGAGCATAAGTGAGCGCTGAGTGCATTTGCAGTAAGAGCGCACTGGTGTGAGTGTGTGTGTTGGGGGTGTCTCTAAGAAGGATGGAGATGAGCCACTGACTTCCTGGGCTCCGTGCCAGGACGAAACCATTCAACTATGATGTACACAGACTGTACAACAGAGGGGATTAGCACAGCCAGAGCCTGCCATAGAAATAGAATGGATATATTTTAGCTTTTTCTTTTTACTGCAAAGGTATGAGGAGGATTACGCCATTGTCTAAAATGATTTTGGCAGGGAGCAATATTTGGAGAATATTACTTTGCATTGTCTCGGAAACAAAGGTACGAAGAGGGACAGAAAATAATTTTACAATAATTTACTTTATCAGAAATTGGCAAATTCATGTATTCAAAAAGCAAATATGCAACTTTCTAATCCCCGTTCAGCCGACAATCAGCGGAGAACTGAAGGAGAGTTCTGATTAAGTGAATTAAGGCGAGGCCCAGCGCTGGCAGACACACTACACTTCCAGTGGGGGGAAAGGGGGATTCCTGGCACCATCTAGAACAACAATATTAAAAGAGTTCTCCCCACTGTTGTGCTGTTTGATTCCAGATCAAGTGCAGGGTGGTGGTCTGGAACATTTGCATATCTCTTCATAATTATATCCAGCACTCGCCCTCAAAGAAGCGATGTGATCTCTCATCTTGTATGTGTTGAGCTATCAGACAGACCGCCTGCTGTGAGGACATTTGTGAGCCTGTCCTCACAAGCCTTAATAGATCAACGCACTCAGCCTGCTTAGTCCCGGGAGAAGGCTTTGTTATCATCTCTTTAAATGTGCTTCCTTATTAACTGGGAAAATGGAAAGTGGAAAAGTGGTGATAATTAAAGACAAGTTGCTTTTTAAGTCATTCAATTTATATCCCAGTAATTCCAAACTCATTCAAGACATGAAAGACAGGTCCAAGTCAGTTTCAAGTCATTCTAACAAGAACAAGTCCAAGCAGTCTTTAAGACAAGTCCAAGTCAGGACTTTTAAGTCATTAAAGATGAGTCAAAGTCAAGCTTAAGTCATTTAATACAAATACAAACCGAGTCTTGAGTCATTTGTGACGAGAGCGAGTCTTAAAGTACAAACATGTCTCTAACCTCTCTGAGACAAGTCCAAGTAAATAGTCAAGTTAGCAGATCCGTCAAAGCTGAGTCTTCAGTAAGAGGTCCACGACAAAACTCAAATCATTCATTACATGTTCATGCCATGCCAAGTTCTAAGTTCTAAGCCACTATAGACAAGTCAAATTTAAAGAGCAAGTTATTCAAGGAAAACCACACTAGAGTCCAAAACAAGTCTGAAAGCATTTCTGAACAAGTCAGGTGCCAAGTGACTTGATTCAACTTAGTTTTGAGTCTCAAATTATTGGAGAACGGTCCATGTTAGTGAAGTGTGAGTCATGAGTCAAACTTTTTACTGACTCCGGATTCACGAGTCCTCTTCTCCACTAACTCGTTCACTGACTCACTCCTCCTACCCGATACTAGCCACTGCAAACTGCACATCTGTGAGAAAAACAACCACTTCGCCGCTTGTTTTGACCGAGTACTCGCTCCCTGCCCTGAGCTGAAGGTCTGACTCCAGTTACACAAATCACTGAATCACACACTCACCCAGTACCCGCTCTGCCAACACGCCACAGAGGCTGTCAACTTGACAACGGTTCAGTGTTCCAAGCGCCGAGCTTTAAACCAATATTACATAGTGGTCAAACCGTGTAATTACAACTTCCTGGTCCAACAGGGCACAAAAAGCAGACAATCATGGGAAAACGAGCGTGACCCTGCGAAATGACTCACTTTACTATCAGAAATGGATCAAAAGAAGAAGATCTAGAAGAGCACAATTAACCCGACGTGGTGACGGAAGTCTCTAGTGCACATGCTCTATGGGCGCTTGGGCCGGTGGGGGATTCAAGCTCTGGGTAACTGACTCAAGTGACTCAAAAACCCGACTCTCTTTGGTGAGTGACTCACTTTAGTAAAAAGAGTCGAACCTCCCGTTTCTAGTCCACGTGAAATCTCAAATCATTCACAAGTCGAACTCACATCCAAGTCTTCTGAGACAAGAACAAGTCGAGTTTCACGTCTGTTCTACAATTAGCAAATCTCATCTGCCCAAGTCATCATAGGAGCGGCTATGGGTCAGGAGGATAAGTGGGTAGTCCATTAATCAAACGTTCAGTATTTGATGCCCCTCCATTCTGCATGTAAGGTATCCTCGGGCAAATTGCTCCTGAAGCCGTCTCCAGTTTATGAATATGAGGTTAATGGAATGTATTATAAAGCGCTCAGTGCTCAGGGGACTGAAGGTGCTGCAGTCCATTCACCATTCATATGTAAATGATACGTCATGACTCTTTCATGTCTTTGAATGCTGACTATTTAGATGACACATCGTGTTAATAATGTTTTTTCAAAGCTCTTAATGGAGCTTTAAGAGGGCAAAGAGCTGGTAACGTATGGACATATAAATGCAGCACATATATTCAAGTTGTGTGGCTGTAAGTGTAAGTGTCATTATTACAGCTTCCATCATGTATTAACAAACCATGAAGCCGCCTTGAGATATTTCCTGCTGGTAACAGAGCATTTGCACTTTAGATCAATATTTTGGTTACTTTCAACCCTCTCTTTCCTGTGTGCATGTTTAATGAGGACATTAAGCTATAAAATGAAGTCACTATAGTTGTTTATGTGCCACAGTGGTGACTGTAGATTGCTCTGTGCCTAAAACGTGTAATAAAGACCAATCTTCTCGCCTCCCTTCCGGCCCTCTCTCTCAGCCGCAGAAGTGGAACAGTAAACATGTCCCTCTTCAGGTCATGAATAATTCAGCCACAGTGTAAAAGATGCGAGCAGCTGGATGCCTGTGTCGGAGCTGCAGACAGGGGAACCTCTGACTGGCAGGTCAAAGTGCTCGGTAAGTTGCTCGGGTCTGTTTGTGGCAGATTTTTAAGTGGACCTCACAGGAGTTGAAGAGCCGCAGGAGCGATAGCAGATGTTAATATTTTATATGGGGGTGGTAACAATGACACAATGGACAGTGAGGTGTTGAATCCTGTGCAGCGCAGCACTTCTGTCAGCCGGTGAGGACTTTTAATGGGATACAAAGCTTAATTGGTGGGCAGCCACGAGGGGCTCGTAAAAACAGCTATAAAAGTAATAATGGCCGAGGAGAGGACAAACGAACAAAGAAACTGAATCAATAATGAGAGGACATATTATTCTGTCGCTGCTGTCAGGTGGGAAGGTGTGTAACTTCCAAATGTCAGTTTGAAAACAGCTCCTCTGTGAAACACTGTGGAGTATAGCTGTAAAAACCTCAGGCTCACCAAAATGTGTTGATCACATTACGGCTGCTAAAAAGTATGAAAGAATGGATGGCATTAAAAAGAGCGACATTACTGTGAAGGTTATTAAAACATGAAGGAAAATATGATTATGTATTTCATTTCAGGCTAAAACATCACTTTCAATAACAGTTTAGAACAGTTTAAATTACTTCATGGATTTTAAGGGATCAAGCGACACACTGTACACTTCCATCCCACCAGGTTTCACCACATGTCCGGGTCATATGGCAGAAACTGTTCAGAGAGGAGGTGCTGCACTGAGAGAAATGTACTGTGTCTGGTGGGTTTCAACCATAGACTGTATACAAAGATGGCCCCTAAGCTCCCTAAAAGTGAAGCCAAACCCTCTCTATCGCCCCCTGCTGACTGGCTGTAGTATAGCTCATAAAGCCCGCCTCCTCCATGTTAACAGATGGGACATGAGTCAAACTATAAAATCAAAATACACGTCAAATACGTCAAGTTTTTCCACTAAGTTAAGTGTGAGTTTGGGTTAGCGGAAGTGGCTACTGCTGCTTCACTTGCCGATCTCTGCTGCGCAGACTCTGGATCCAAATGATGTCACCATCGCGAAATGGCAGCGCCTATCACAGGGGCTGTTTTGGCATCACTTTCATACAATGGGAGCAGATGGAGACGCGTCGTCCATCTATATACAGTAATTGGTTTCAACACTTACCAGTCTCTTTTGAAGACTCGCTGCAGGTCCACAGTATATTCACTTAAACTAGAAAGTGATTTTAAGCACAGATAATGACTGATTCAGTCATTTTTATTTACTGTCATAGCAATAGTACGGTGGCCCTGAGAGCTCAACGTACAGCAACTGAAGAAAGTGCCTGCAAATACACAAAACACAAGCAAACTAAGTGAACAGCTTCATCAATCTGACACACCTGAACACATTTGCAGCATTTAGAAAACACGCAGCAAATACAAAAACACCTCAAATACAAAAAATGCTGCAAATACAAAAACGTGTCCCAGACCACAACGGCAAGAGCGAGAACTGTTACCGGGACACAATAAAAAGTGATGAACCTGAAGGGAAACAGCTGAGACGTGCTTGTTGTTGCCACAGTTTGTGACTCATTTCGGCTGTTCGCCACTGAAAATGTGCTAAAATGTCAGTTTATGTTGGTTTATTTTAACATTGTGATCGCATGATTCAGACAATATATATTATAGTATTTTGCTTATTATAAGGGCCTGTGTCCACTAACGCGTGTCCACGGGGCGTTGGTTATACGATCAAACACACACGAACAGTCGACCATGTCAGCCACCTTTGTGAGCGTCTCTTTGAGGTGATGACCAGGTGTATTGTTAGAACGGCTCTCTGACATTTCCAACACTTATCTCAAGCACGCTGAAACTTTGGTGTGAGAAACCGTCAAAGTCCCAATTATCAAACTCACACAGACACCCGTGGAAATGTGGGGGTAGGTGCGGCTGTCACTTACAGGGTGGGATTACAGTGTTTGCTCATTATCACATACTAACAGTGCTGATGAGAGGGAAAACTCGAGTAAAGACTTGTTTCGCTGTAAATCTCGCAAACTGACTGTGATAATTGGTTTTATGTTTGAAACTGGCTTTGTCAACACTATCACGCCGAAGCATCATACTCACTAATATATCAGAGTTTGGAAACTCCCACTTTGGCGAAGACTAGATACGCTTTTTCAATCAATCTCTTTGGTTCTGCTGGTAACTTTTTAATGATTTTACATCATCGTCTCCCAGATCAATTATGTTCCTTTTACTCTTTGTTCAGTGAGAAAGTTAGAGAACAACTTTCAATAGAAAGTCTTTTATTTTGGTCCTTTTTATCCCGTACCGTCACAAAATACAGACAGACATTTTAGCTTTCTTCCCTTCATCAAGGCGCTGTCTGAGGTTGTATTAAGTTTCCTATCATGCCATCGATTGAAGAGTAATTTGAGTTGTCGTAAAACATACAAAAAACCATTGCCAGCATTGAACACTGATCATTTTGCAAACGTCAATATTTACTTCCTGTCGACACAGAAATGTAAGGGCTAAATCTGAATGACTATTTGTACAGAACATGACAATCAACCTCTCGTCAACCTCATCTTGTAACATGGTTAATTATGCTTCCACTTTCCATCAGATCTAAATATTATGTTCATGTATTTGTACGTACATACTTTGGGTCAGTGTTCTGTCACTTTAAATATATTTGAGTGGATGTCCACAAGGGACGGGCGCACCCTACGTTCTTCCCAGTTTAACTTACCGATGTAAGCGGTAGGTCATGTCCACGGCATTGTGCAGAGAATTTTGAGATTGTTTATTTTTTGTTCACAAATCTGTGAAGAGTACCTGGAGTAGTTTAGACATGGACAATGACATATGCGCATTTGTAGACTTCACTATATTTGTTCTACGAACATTAGCATGTATGCTGTGTGTTGACGTGTGTTTCTTTATCTCTAGCTTCATCCTGAAAGCATGTCCGAGAACATTCCAGTGATTGCCTTATTTGTCCATCACCATATATATTACTGTTGACGTTGGTTTCAACTCCTGGTCCTCTGGGTGTGAGTCCTGCATGGTTTGACCCATCTATTCCCCCAACCACCACATCAGGCTATCTGTAAAGGTCTTATAACAACTACAGTTGCTCTGCTTGTTAGATATTGCAGCAGATGGGTTTGCGTTGGAGTCCGTTGAAAGTCAGGTGTGTCTCATGCAGACACAGAATGGTTGGCTCATCGTGTGCTGTATGAGATGCCAAGGGCGTTGCAAAGCCTCATAATTTGACGACTCGGGGACGAGAACAGGCTCTTTCTGTTCGATTTGCATCGTTGATACAAATATCCTGAAAAAGTGTAAATCACACAGGCTCTAAAAATACATGTGTCTTTCTCTGTTCAGATTGGACCGAGTTATGACTCAGAGAACGAGCATGATTATGACGCAAGTCACTACAATCAGGAGCTTAGAGTTCTTAAGTACCTCCTTGAGCTGTGTGTCAGAGCTGCAGCTGCACCTCCTGACCATGTAACCGACTTCCAATTGTTTTCAGCTCATGAGGTATGTTTGCTTTACATGCTTTACTGCTCCTCTGTGCCCCTCCTCCACCTCCCCTCCTCCCATCCTCCCCCTGAGCAGGCGTGATGCACAGTTTAAAACCTCTGCCTCAGGCCACCAGGACCGAACACCCAGTGACTTTATAATAATAACATTTTCATCATTACCATTCTAATAGATTATATTACTGGAATAAGAAATGCATGTAATTATTTTTGCATGGAGTTCTTATTCAAATGTCATCTGTGCAGCATTCATTTTCTACTGTGAGTTTGCTTATACTAATGGTGACTATAGCAACTAATAGAGCTAAGTAGAAGTCAGTGGGTGCAGGAGATTTTAGTACTTTCTTTTTTAAATGTTAATAGGAGCCAGAAACAACTATGGCATTTTGTGCCTAATGTCTTAATAATGAAATAAAATTAAATAAAGGCAGCCATAATCTAATTAAGTGAATGGCAGCCTAATAGCTAATACAGAGTGTCCTTTCAGCAGCACACAATCATCGGCTGCAAAGACTTTGCACATGAATCAAAATCAAATCCATTCAGATCCGGGGTCATCAGCAGCAGCGATGAACGGACTGAAACAATGTAGTGAATTAATATTAATGAACTCAGGTCAGCACCCTTGTAACAATTACACTTCACACATTAGAGCACACTTTGCCCGTGTTCCCCCCTTTAAACCTATTTGCATGCATAATGAGCGATTTGAATAAGAGGCCATCATTTATTAACGCTGTCATTTATATTTATGACCAGTGCGCTTTCGTAGCGCAGGCCTGCGGCCAGGGAGCTCAGGATGAGGGTTTGCTGTTTGGTCAAGAGTTTGACAGGCGGGTGGGGAAGATATGGGTCTCCATAGAGTTAGACAAGAACAAGATGACAGTGTTAAGCTTTATCGAGTAAGGAATAAAGTACAGCAAGCAGGTGTTTATACCGGAAAGAAACCCTGACAGGGGGATGAAGTAGGGTTTCTTGTTTCTTTTCTGTTTCTTGTTTACGTCACGCCTTCTCAAAGTTTGTCGACTTCTCTGTCATCCAGCTTATTGTGTCTTTCGCTCTCTCTTAATGTTTTTTTTCACCTCTCTTTTTTTCCCACCATAGACAGGCTTCCATCACATTTACTGGACTTCCTCCTGCGGATTGTGATGATTTGATTTAAGCTGTGTACCAATCCAGGGGCTGCATCCTTCGGAGGACGTATTTGAAGGCCATTTGCGTCACAGTGCAGGCGTTGGAAGCTGTCCCAGTTCAAAGGCTCCTTCAGATGCGGCCGACAAATGCGTCCTCTGTTTCCAGGGCCCGGGTTGCACCTGATGCATCCTTCGCGGCCCGATTCTAATAAGATGGCGGACTCTTACACGGCCGAGGAATGAACTTTTAAATGTAAACGTTTTTGGTTTCAACTCAATCGAATAGTGTTTCACATGTTTAAAAAAACGAAAGGGCCCTTGAAACAAACTATCTTTAAAATAAAAGTTACATGACGTTTGTTATGCTAGCTAGTTAGCCCGCTAGCTACCTGTTGCTTAGCGTTTGTTTGTTTGGTAAGGGCAGGAACAGCTTGTGACGCAAACAGGAAATGCTCCATAGACCAGACTGTCTCATTTCAGTTCTTCTGAAATGGTTTATGCAGCCTATGAATGATGCATCCTCCCTGGACTGCCTCCGTCGAAGGCTGCAGTGGATCGGGACACAGCTTCTGTCTTCCAGAGTCCAAGCTCCTCAGCAACTGTGTTTTTCAGAAGCAATCTGCTACACAGAAATAGCATTCCTTAGACATTGACCAATCAGAATCAAGCCATGTAATACAAGGCATATAATTCCTCCAGCATGATGAACTATCACCAGGATTTTTCGCCCGTACTGCACGCCTCAATAACAATCGTTGATTAATCTTTGTGTTGTAAGTGTGATAAAGAGAACAGAGACAGACTTCATTGTATTACTATAGTTGTATAAATTGTTGACTGATAGCTGGTGATAAATGTTTGGCACAGTCGAGTGGAGTAATAAAGGCAGCGCTGACGTAGCGCAGAAATAGTTTGAAATAACGACATGTCGTATTTGCAGTGTTCACGGCGTCGGAGGAATTCACTGCTTGGATGAAATATCAGGCGAAGGGCTGAGACGTAAAGCCATCTGCTTTGACTGTATTTCTGTCATGCACTGTCCTACTTCATTCACCATGAGAGCCAGAACTGAGACACCCGAGAGGGAGAGACGGAGCGAGAGATATCACACTGAGTAAAACTTTGTTTATTTATCAGGATCCGTCAATGTCGAAGAAGCATGCGCAAAAAAATCTTGTTTGAACTGAGAAGGCTGCGCGCGCTGAGACAGCTTTCCAACGTCGCCTGTCATCAGCTCCCCCGGGTGCTTTTTTCCTCTCCGAGTAGCTCAGGCACAGCACTCATGGAAGCTATTGCATTCAAATTCTGGTACCAAACTGTGCCTGATCATGTAAAAAAGGTACCAATTGTGGGGGAAAATGACGGGGAAGAAATCGTAATCGGGCTCAAACAGAATTAGAAATCATATTCCTGCAGGAGTGACACCCGCAAAAAACAGTAGGAGCGACTATGAAGCATAACTTGGGCTGTTAAAAATCCAACACACTTGGTGCTGTGTCTTTCATCAGCACAAAGATCTTTAAGGAGGAAGAAATCTGGAGCTAAATTCACATGGTTCAGGAAGCAGAGTCGTACTCCAGAGTAATCTAACATGCAGGCAGATAGGTTTCCTTTGAAAGTCTCTGCTCCTCATTTCCTGCTGGATTTTGGTCTTTATAAAACCCTCTAAAATATCACACAGTAAGTGCTTCACTTTCAGAACTTCTGCTCTGCAATCTGTGCAAAGACACATGTACTTTTTAAATTCAAGAGTGGTTTAGAGTCATTATGGCCCTGCCGTCTGTCGGCATGAGCTCACAAAGGAGGAAAAGTTCTCATTAACACCTGCTGGAGACTGTGGCTCAGGCTAAAGTGACCCTCTGTCACCTGGATTACAGGGGGACATCAGAAGAGAGAAAATGTTTTGGTGTGTCTGAGTGTGTCCGAGTGTATCGATGAGGAGTCGGGGAGGAAGTTGAGAGGATTTGGAGTGAGAGGAGAAGAGAGCCTGGTGAGCTGGAGGCTGTTAAGCTGCCGATCAGAGCCTGAGTGGGAGAAGTGTGACATGCTTCCGGCCGATGGCGACGCAGCCTCCCACTCTCCCGTTAGCTGCAACATCTCAGCTCCTGTAACAGAGGCCTCGACATGAGCTTCTCCTCCACCGTGTCCTCTGCACATGTCCCTCTCTCAGATTTGTGCCTATGAGCTGCAGCCTTTATCTCACACACAGCATGTTCTTGGCAATGCTGGGCCATGCATTCCCAACTAAACTTGTGAGTCTGATTACTCCCTTGCTTAGTCAGATAAAGAGAAAACCATCTCAACATGCCAAGATGGAAAGAAAGAAACCGAGGTGTGATTTTCCTTCCTTACAATAACACCCTTATTAGGAAGCACAACTATCTTTTACACACAAACTGAGACTATGTTGTAATTCTTCAGGCAGAGCACCGAAGTCACACTTACATTAGTTGTTTAGGATCAGCTGCTTTACTCATGCATCACCATCAGAGGCTTATTCATCCGCTGCTTGGGTACCAACAGGTGCACAGGGCAGCATGAACCTCAGTGTACCTGACACAGATGTTACTTGGACAGGCATTATTGCAGAAGATTTATTACTAATATTAAATGAGTAACCTGCAATGAGGTCAACGCTTTGCTTTGGGGAAAGTGTGACAGTCTTTACACGACAAAGGAGTTTAATCAAGACTTAAAGTTACCCACCTTATAAGCTACGTTTACCATTAACAGAACACATGATTTACTACTAACCACTTGGCAAAGGCAGAGGAGACATGATGTTCCTTTCAGCACTCTCAGCACCACATTAGGAAGTGGCATGTAGTGTGTTAAAAACATGTGTCAGCACCTGGGCAACTAAAGTCAACTAAAAGTATCTTTGTGGTGGACACACAAATCATCTGATGTCCAGAGTCTTAAGAGTGCTAAAGTCTGCTTCGGCTGCAGGTCAAAGTGACTGATGGGTCACACACACAGAGACCAAAAACCAGACTTTGAGTGCTGTTTCACTCAACATACATGAAAATGTAGAATCTGTAGGAGCATGGATTTTTGGTATGGGAAGTGTTCTGGTTTCTGTTTTAGTAAGCTGGTAGTATTGACCAATCAGGTATCAGCAGGCTGCGGCGTACGCAGGAAAAATAGTCAGTGTGGAGAGTGAAAGCAGGCGGAATGTAAACCACTGTAAAAGTCTCCATCCATCCATCCACCAACCAACCAACAGACATCTGCAGGAAGTTCAGCTAAAAATCTGCTCTACAACAAACAAATACTCTTGTTGCTGTGTCACAAAAGCGGTCAGAGATTAGATTTCCCGACTTCCCTGAATGCATCAGAAACGATGGCTCCGCCCTCTGTTCAACAAACGTCTCATGTTAAAGTCATTTTCTTCTCCTCTTGAGGACAGACCTGACAAAGCTTCATGCTGACTTGTTCCTAATCTGCATCATGATGTTGTTATTTCAGCAAACAAAGACTTTGTGTTACAAAGTCTTCTTCTCCAGCGTGATGTTGGCATTAAGAGGTTGCGGTCATTTCACATGTGGGATCAGGTAATGTTGGACGGTAGAGTTTCAACCAAGATAACAATTAGTACTAACAAGTTTTATCCCAACAACTGAGTAGTTTTAGTCGCCCAAAACTAAACCAGATGTAACAGAGATGGCAGAGCTGGAGACGTCCTATCGTTTTCTGAGACACCTTGTTTAGGCCCGAGGACTTGTTTCCAACACAGCAGTGTCACAGCACAGTTACATCTAAACAAAACTGCACACACACACACACACACACACACACACACACACACACACACACACACACAGAACAACCCACAGAGAACACAAAAACTACAACAACATAAGACAAGAAACTTACAATAACGCACCCAAATGAATCTATTGGAGCACATGGCCACTTACTTATATTTCATGTGATGGTGTATGAAAACAAATAAGCTCACTTCAGCTTGAAACTGTTTTTAGGGTGATGTTTTACTTGCATGTATAAGCTGTCTGTCTTGTAATTACTGTCAGGCCTATATGTGTTACTCATTGTACATTTTTAACACAGTCATTTTGGCTCTTAGGCAACATTAACACTAACCGTGCCAGTCGCAGCTATATCACAACACCATGGTTACACTTTAGACTTGACATTTGCCCATATGTGGCCCCCTGGTCAGCGTCATACTATATTTAACATATGGTGAAACCATGGTGCTACAGCGAATGCCTTCAATATTTCATGAGTTTTCTTCAGCTCCAACCTTTGAGAGAGACGTAGCCGTCCATGAGATCACTGCAACAGATGGGCAAGTCATCCGCTCGCTGCAAACAGGGTTATTTATAATGTGTCTGAGAGCGCAAATTCACACAAAAACACCACCCCTGAGAGGGTGAAGAAATATGGTGTGAAGCAGCAAAAAATCTTGCACCCTCACAAAGATGTGTCATCCTGTAGATGAGATATCCTCTTTGTGCAGAGAGACGAGCATGAAGTATTGTCTCCAAAATAAACCGGGAGAGAAAAAAAGCAGCTTTCACATGACCTCAGCGAGAGCCAAGCAGATTCGCAGCCATCTGCTTGTAGGTTTGACAATGATAGGAGTGGAGTTTTTAATATAGCAAAGGAGGCCAGGCAGAGCAGTGACATCCAAATGAGAAGCAGTGTGAACATGTCTGTTCGCATTATAGTGAAATGGGAACAGTTTGTGTTTGTGAGTGCATGTGTGAAGGCCTTTGTATGGCTGCAGAAAGAAGGAGAGGATATGTGCTGAGAGTGTGTGTGCATGAGTGTGTGAGGAGACATTCTCGTTGATCCACAGGAGTGTGGGAAGGCAGAAGATGAAAGGCAGGGGGGGGAAGACATCTCCCAGAGAAGAAAAGACAAACACCTTCTCTCTGAAACGTCCCCTCACATCCCGAGCTTCACTTCTCATTATTCAAGAGTAACTTCACATAAAGTTTCAGATAAACACGTGAGAGGTTTTTCATGTAGTAAAAGTACAGTTGACAGAGCACACATTCCACTGACCCCTTAATAGACCTTTTTTTAAATCCAAGCAGGAAAAACATCAGGTGACATAAGAGCGAAAAAGTTTGGTTATGGGGCTGGTCGGGGGTGATGGATGTGTGGCACAAATGCAGAACTTTGCGACACCAAAATGATGAGTGTGTAACATTACTTACTCCTACATAATGTAAGGAACGCACTTCAGTAACTTAAAGTGATAATTTCAAATATTTTCATGTAAATAAATGTCTGTTAAGTCTCTATCTATCGCTGAATGAGGTAACACAATGGTGACTGAGCCTATGGCCCACTGATGAAAGCCTTTGCATTTGAAGAATTACAGACTGGGTGTTGGTGCAACTTTTGTGTAAAAAAATCCCAAGCGGCGCCCAGTTAGTGACACGTTTTCCATCAGCCAGCAGTGGTTGGTCTGCCAGAGAGGGTAGGCGGAGCTAAGCGGCTGCTTTTCCGCTCTCTGCAAGTGTTGCGAGTAAACAGTAATCTACTATGGCTGAACAAACAAAGAAAAGATGGATGACTACAGATACAACTTCAACAAGAAGTGAAAATCCAAAGAAGAAAAAACAAACTCGACGCTCAGATGAAGCAAACAGTCTGAAAAGGAAAGCGACCGTCAGCCAGGAAAATCAAGAGTTACAACCGGAGCCAACCGTGGGCGTCACACATGCAGCACTGTCTGGATATCTGGGACGTGTGCTCCTGCAATTACCGTTTATCGCCATAGGTGCCGCCAAAGAGAACGAAACTGAGATCTTCAGGATTGGAACTTTAAGTATGATACAAATGTTAACCAAACCAGGATCTCTCCAAACTTGACATCAACTTAACGTCAGTTACATAAAAGTAGATATGAAGTTGCCAACTGATTTATTTCAGATCTAGAGGTCCACTTAGAAGCTTTCAGATTTCTAAACCAAACTTCACAGTCTTTATGCAGTGAAGGAGCTTGTTCAGGAGTTATCACATGACTTAAGTATGAAACTTTATGATATTGGATAATGTTACAATCATCGACAAAGGTTAGTGGGATCTGTCTTTGTTTTTAACACCAACATGTTGAATGTATTTCCTCCTTTTTTTACCATTTGTGGAGCTGATGATCGTTTTTTCTGCATTTTGCCTCTAAATCACATATTTTAAGATGAGTGTTGTAATATCTTTTTAGTCTTCCAGCAGACAGATTATTGCTTTTTCTCCACCTAACAAATGTAAGTGCAATATTAACTCATTCTGTTTGGGTTTCCAATATCCAATATCTGGCTCCCTACCCGATAAACGCTCCACTATGTTCATCAGCTAGTCGCTAACTGTGTCTGCCTGCTGTTTAGTGCTGGGCAGGTAGCCTGCAGGGGGATAATCAGAGCTTCTTTGCTGAACAGCTGCCTGCTGCTGCTGCTGCTGGAAACGATGCTGGTGAGTTTATGGGCCAGAAACCCCAAACAACGATGGAGCTAAAAGAGGCTAAAAAGCTGAGAACAGCTGTGGGAGTTGGTGATAATCTCAGTTGGTTTTTCGAGTGACCCCTTTCATAAATTCATCTTATAAATGTTAATGTAAAAAATATTGATTAGTGCAGCTTTAATTTTCATTCCCTAATAAATACTTTAAATGAAGATGTATGAAGCCATTTAAGGCTCACACTGGTTCAGTCAGATCAGATGTACAGTGAGCATATGGGCCGGGATGCCGTGCTGAATACTACGCAGCACAAACAGCCGCCTGATAAGCATACCAAAGCATCTTCTTTATGCCAGCCAGTGGAAGATTAATAAGGTGATGTGTTACGACTGTAATTGACCCAGTTAATGAGACCCTTGTTTTGCGGTTTCCTCCCCCATAACGCACTGCGAGCGTGCTCAAAACAAGTGCCAAAAAGTCCCATCTCTGCCAAATGAAATAGGCTTATTAATTCCAATTATACTGATCATTGAACACTCAAATGAAAAATGAAGACGTTTCAACTTGACTAATTGGCCCCAGGAGTGAGCGTATGTTTGTGTGGGCGTGTGTGTGAATGAGAGGGAGGCTGGAGGACACGAGAAGGAACTTTTCAGTTGATATCATTGTAGTATGCGGGGACGCTGATGGCGAGGGAAATGTGGCGCCTGCATGAGTCCTAAATACATCGACTGTGATCTTGGCTAAGTCATGCTACTGAAAGAACTTTGAGTAGTTCTGGAAAGTGTTCGCTCATCCCCCCCTCGCTCCCTGTCAGCTACACAAACATTTAAACTATTATTACTGAATTTAAAGTATCTCAATGTATTGACAACCCTTTATCCATGTGATCGCCTGAGCAGTGAATTACAGCTGTCTGGCTGAACTGCTGCAACTTGCACTGTCGTGGTTTCCACAGAGGCTGCGTTTCAGCTGCAGCACTCCTGCAGAGCTGCTGCTGACATCTCTGTCGCTTTACATATAGTTTTCCTTTAAAAGTTTGATTTGGATGCAATATACATTTGATTTTTCATTTAGTTTAGAAACATAAATGTGTGTGCAGTGTTGAAAACATACCGTTATGTTTTCTTTTTAAAAAATATTTATATTTTTAAGAATATATTTTTGTTCCTGCCTGTGACATATTGTACAAATCTAGGCGCTGAAACAAGTGAAAGGTGTAATGCTGCTGGTATCATGTCAGAATGATTATCCACATCACTGTAACAGTCTATTTTTACTATCATGCACAGCTCACAGAAAAAACATGCAAAGAAGGATTTTTGAGGGCAGTAAATAAAATCCATGCAAATTGTGTAATTTATAATAAAAGTATTTACGTCAGCAAGTGAATTAGTTGAAATGAGTAAAGCTTACCTACACTAGCTAATTTTCAACAGTGACACCTGCAAATCAAAATAACACAATAAATCTACCCAGAGATCTCGGGCCTGCTGCAAACTGCGCATGCGTCAACGAGTGTTCTTGGCTGCAGGCCACGGTTGGATTAATCAAGTATCACCAGTGTTGGTGCGCCATCGCGGTTACGATTCCTGTTTAACATTTTGCTGTGTATGACAGAATGAATGAAAGTGTTTATATATTTATTATAATTAGATACACCAGACGATTTGCGGTCGGCGTGTCTGTATATAACAAGAAATTTAAACTTGTAGCCCTCTCTTGTTGGTAACACTGGCTGACTGTCCTAAATATTAGTCAGCAGATTAACACAAGCAGGCTAATGTTGTTGATTATAATTTATTTTTATGTGAGCATCAGCAGCAATTCTCAAAAGGCTGCACGGTGGTGCAGTGGTTAGTGCTGTCGCCTCACAGCTAGAAGTTTCCTAGTTGATGAAGTGGGCCTTTCTGTGCATGTTCTCTGTGCATGCGTGGGTTCCCTCCAGGTACCCTGGCTTCCTCCCACAGTCGTTAGGTTCATAGGTGACTCTAAAATGTCCTGTGAGCGTGAAAAGTTGTTTGTCCCTTTGTGTCAACAATGATTGATTCTCATTTTTATTAATTAACTAGTTGTGTAATCTAATGAGAAATGTTTAGTGAAATTGACCTCATTTAGGCACTCTTCGCTCAAAACATATCGGTAAAATTTACTCAGCCTAACAAAGTGCAAATTGTTACCTCAGTTTTATTGAGTAGATTCTATAGGCAGCTTTTTATAGTGTAGGCTGCTCACATGGGCTGTGTGGTGTATCTGAAATAACTAAAAACAAATGAATTAATTATTAAAGCTAAATATGTTGAAGAAATAAAGGTCTAACAGTGTTTTCTTAGGAGCAGAAACGATCATTTTCTTTTATCTACAGGATCTCTACATATTATTTTAGGTCACGACGGCTTTTTAAACAACACATTTTGCACAATTAAGTAAAAGACTCATTCAGACAGTCAGATGTTCTTCCAGCACAAGTTTAAAATCCAGAGGCAGCCGTCAGGGGGTTCTCTCCTGCGCTGATCGTGGTGCAGCGATACCTGCTCACCCCAGACGACGGACCCCACAGCATGAAGCCCCACAGAGAGGCCTTTCACAGAGACACAGAGGCAGGGTAAGTGTTAGCCTGTTTATTTATTTTTGGGGTTGGGACACTGAAGAGAGCTGCTCGGAAATGACACACATCCACACGTGCACCTAGGTATATACACACAGAGTGCATACACATGCACAATGCCATTACGCCTCAGCTGCTCTGTGCGGTGTTTAAACGTGCGGACGGATAAAGAAGTGTCTGTTTAATTTTACAGAATGCTAATATTAAGAGGTGAATGATGTCAGCACCGTGTGCACAGCTTGTTCATAGAAAACAACAGTGATCGTTTCAGACCAAAAGGTGCCAAAGACATTTAGTTTTTGACAAAGTGTGAAAAGGTTTCTTCGCTTATTTTTCTTTAGATTATTTTGACTTTCATGAACACAAACAAATGAATCATAAACGTCCATTAAAGCTCTGCTCCAACAGGGAGGCCAAAGAGATCAGTCGATATAAAAACATTGGACGTGTGTGGACTGATAAGCTCCCTGAGTTAATGAATGCCGTATCCCTCTTCTTGCTGTTTGTCATGTTGGTTTCTCAGAGCTCTTTTTATTACGTCATCCTGTCGTCTGCAGCGGGTTTAGCATCCTGACAGTTTTTGCCACCATCTGTTTATCTTAATGAACCAACTCTTAATCGCTGCACAGCAGCTGTGGGTTGAAAACCTATAGACTCTATAAGAAGACAGCTATTGGATTGTGAACTCATGGTTTGAATAGGTGAGTTCTCACGGTTCCCATTTTTATTGTTACTGGAGGCAAAAGTGACCTTATGTGGACCAGAGGGTGGATACATTAAGCTTAGTTTCAACTGAAAGGTCACAAACCCTGCTTTACATCTATTTCTTCTCTTTTACACCGCCAGTTCAAGGCGGAATTATTACGCCTCTGTTTTCTATGTAACGTCTTCTGTGTGAAACAAACGGATGCAGAATGGTGGGCTGAAGTCGTTCCACTTTTGAGCTGGAATCAGAGGTAGTAACAGAGGCGAAATGGCATCAGTGTAAACGGCGGAGCCGGCAGGATGGAACAGAGCTGTGTGTATGTATTCGAAGCACACGCTGTTTGTTTACATCTTGCCCACGTTTTGGTTCCGCAAGCAAAGTGGTTCCACACTGCGGTGGCTGCGTCCAACGAAAAATGGCAAAGGCGGCATGACGGCAGAGCTTCGTCACGGCGCTGTGGTAGAAGTGCAATGTAAAAAGGGCTTTTGACTCTAAATGGGACCATCATTTACAAAAAGAAGACTTGTGAAATCTTAAGGAAAATGTTACTGAGGTGACGACTGTTTGGGAATTTGAACATAAACTTCACTATTGTTAGGTTAAGAGAAAGTGTCTATTTTGAATGTTTATCTTTTTCATGTTATTATAATGTTATATTAATATTATAACATTATAATCGCACCTCATTTTGCTGCTGTTCCAAAACTGCAGGAAATAATCAGATCTGCTGTTTTCCAACTGTGATCCTGAAAGCAGTTAAACACTATAAAAATGTTTTGTTTTAAGAATGCATGATTCTCCTTACTCCTACAGACGTTGCCATATGGTACAGATGGTATTCTTCTGTTCATTTACATACAGTCAACCGCCATTATGTGCAACGTGAATGCACTTCCGTGTATACTTGAGTGTTTACTGCACCTCTACACTCAGGCATCTGTTGCTTCTCATTCATCCCATTCCTTCAACAGTCAATCTAGGAAATAATTGGCAAGTTTGATAGACAGAGCGGATTATAAGCATTACTGCAACAATGATGAGGATCTTCCACCACTACCATTAATATGATGATTCTGTTGTTCTTACTCCCCGAGACATATAATCTTAAAGCCTCAGACAGCATGTGGGTGTGTAGAATATGATTATAGGCTTTCATTAGACACATAAATAGACGGAAAAGAGCCAGAGCTACTGGGAGAGGAGGAGGCGGAGGATTGCCTCTGAAAAATGCTAAATGATGGAGAAAACACCAAACAGCTTTTGCATACAATAATGGCAAAAAAAAGCATTAAGAATGAAAAAAGAGATATAATTGTGAGAAATGAGAGAGACAAAGAAAAGCCAGAAAGAAGCAGAATCCACTTGTTACACACCGAGATGTCTACAAAAGTGACTTCTCCACACAGCTCGAGATAAACCCATTTACTCTGGAAATAGTTGCTCTTATCATCCAGTGACTCACTCTAAAAGCAAAATGTAATTTTCTTGCTCATACACTCAGGAGCAGCAGTGAACCTGGTCAACTCCAGTCTCCACTGGTATTGAACTGGGAAACAGCGTGCTGTTCCTCACGGTACACTCAGCTGTGGACTGTTATTCCTTCCCTGTGAGTCGGTTCCATTTACTTAGCATGACACTAAAAACAGCCTCTCACATTTAGAGACATTTCTGTCACACATTACAAGATTTTACAGAGACCACGTATCTTCCAATGTCACCATTTAAAAGGCTAGTTCCCATCATGCTCCTGGTAAAATGTACAAGAAGCAAAACAAACAATGGAGCAGAAACAGAAGCAGCTTTTGCCCTTGTGTGTATGGTGGTTTGTGCTATATCTATGATACCTTTGAAGCTGCAGCGTAAGGTTGGCATCACAAGCTAGCATGGCATTAGCAAGGAGTTTCCCTCCCCCCTGTTGTCACTGCATCACAGAACTAACTGCTGCAGCCCTACCAACATGTCCTGTTAGCAAACTTGCACACACATCAAGAATCTCTTTAAAGGAACCAAGCAAAAGGTCGGTCACATTTAGGTAAAATAGACGATAAGCTACGGTATGCTTTAATGGTAGCAATTTACAAATCGCTACCTCAGTGTCCGATTGGACTAAAACACTTGTTCTAACTGGTCTTGCCTCAGGACGCACCATCACCTCCTCAATGACAAATCGCGACCCAAATCTCTGACATTTTTTAACTACTTATTTCATGGAAAATGGTGCCGCTTGGACCTGGACATCACAAAACACAACTGTATAAAGGTCGAGCAAAATGACCATCAAGCAGCAGTGTATAAGAGGAAAATATTCCCTCTACAATTTATGATATGAACAGTTCAACAGAAATATACTTAAAAAGTGCAACATAAATTCAACTACGTTAGAGCCCATCAAGTTTCAAGAATGTAAATGTAACTGTAGCTGGGATTACCCAATGTGAATAAACTACACTACTGCTGCACACATGTCATAGGAAACCCATGTCCTTCAAAATAAAAGCACAGCATTGAATCTTTTGGCTGATGCTGGGGTCAACCCTACACACGGGTCTGTATGTGACTGACTAAGTGAGTGTGTGACTTACAGCCATAGAGAGAGAGAGTTGGACGCGACTCTCTGTCTATACAGCTCTGGATACTTTGTTCGGGGGAGTAGGCGGGGCTGCTCGTCCGCTGTCTTCACCTACGTCTGCAGCGTGCACCTGCTTTCAAACACGTTGTCATCGGCCTCATAGGGACCATCCTTGTAACACATTGCCCACAAAAGCGCACATTGACACGTTGAGAACCACTGGACTAAAGACACATTGAGTCGGCCGCTTTTCGTGTTAAGTAGCCTGCATTTAGTTTTTTCTCACTAGCAAAAATTAGCATCCCAATTGATTAAGTTGCTATGAAATGACTGCCCGTTACAAGCCAGGCTCGCACTACTGGTTTGCTAACCCATTGCTCTTCTTTGCCTCGACCCTCTTGTCCAAATATGGTCACACCGGGCTCCAGATGTAGACCGCCAAAAAGCCAAACTCAAGGCCCCAAAACCAACAGATGAACTCAGGGTGGCTACATTCACCTTTTATGCAGTGTTTTGTAACATCAAGATGCATTAGCAGAGATCTGACACTTGTATAACCTAGCTTGTTTATTTTGACAGCATATTAAAAGTTATGAAGTTACTTCAAGACAATTTCCTTGGCTAATTGGGCTAAGCTAATGCTATCACCCCACATAAAGGCTCAGAGTCTCCGTTCAACAAACAGGACAGAGTGGGACACTTGTGAGCACCGTAAAAAGCTGCATGGGATTGTTTACCAAATATTGGCACTTGGAAGATAAATTATTCAATCCTAATCGACTTCTGCTTGAATAATTGATGCTGAGAGGGAGGAGAGAGTTTGTTCTGGAGTTTTCACAGCTTGACCATGTGAACCAGACTCTGCAAACTAAACTCTCATGCTGCAGAACTTAATGTGAACAGACAGGTGAGTGTACATGGAAACACCCCCCGTCGCTCAGCCGTCTGCCTGTCTGTCTCCACTGCAAATAAAACGGGTCAGATTATTGGTGATCTGAAATAACAGACTGTCGGGTTCAGGCTGCTGACTGAGGCTGTCATGGTGGTTCCAGCAAATCCAAACATTTCTTTTTTAGTTGATTCAGTTAAATTAGTCGTGCAAAAAAGCTTTTATACCAGAAGGATGTTAAGGAGATGGAGAACAGTCTCACTCGATTGCTTTAGCACAGTGTCTTCGTGGCACTCGTTCTGCTCTTTGTCAGAGGCAGAGATAAAGAGATCTAAAATACTCCTGTGAATACTGTGAGTCAAAGACAAAACCTCTACAACAGCAGTGTGTTGCAAAAGTTTTTCATACATCCATATCTACTTGATTTTTGTTCTTTTAGTTTCAATAAAGGGAAACGTGGTGGTGCGCTTCCAACAGACCCTGTCCCATTTAAAAGTGACAATGCCTGTGTGCACAATAGGTCCATAAAGAACTGTTTCTTTCTTTAATTTCTGGTGTTTGAGAACTTGATTAGCCGGCATAGTTTCAGCTTCAGGTGAACAAGGTGGAGCTGATTCCTTATCTTACTTTTTTGGTTGGTTATCCATACCGCTTATCCTGTTCAGGGGGGGCTGGACTCTATCCCAGCTGACATTGGACAAGAGTCGGGGTTACACCTGGAGTGGAGTGCGAACTCCACACAGAAAGGTTCCATTTTTTTTCAAACGCGGATTTGAACTACAAACCTCCTGGACGACAGCGCTAATCACTGCACCACCATGCAGCCCTGCTGGTTCGTAAACTAATACGAGGTTTATTAAAAATGTTATCCTATGCCATCCATCCATTATCCTGTTCAGGGTTGCAGGGGAGCCAATCCCAGCTGTCATTGGGCGAGAGTCAGGGTTACACCCAGACAGGGACAGTCCAGACACATGCTGTGTTGGAAATGTCATACTGTGCTGGCAGAACGTACTGATTTGACCAAAATGTAGTATGCAGTATGCAAACAAAAGCAAAATGTGCAGTATGCCAAAAATACCCGGATGTCGTACTGATTCTGAGAAAATCTCCAGTATCAATCGGACCAGTCGCCTACTGTATCCCACAATGCAAAGCGCTGGTGCGTCACAACGCCAGTTGAAATGACGGACAGCAGCAGCATTCTAGTAGAAGGGGGCGCTATAGCTAAAGAAGCGGCGGTTATTGTTTACCGAACGCAGTATGTAGTATGTAGCATGTAGTATGTAGCATGTAGCATGTAGTATTTAGTATATAGTATTGCATTTCGAACACAGCCATAGAGACAGACCCACGCTCACACTCACACCTACGGGCAATTTAGAGTCACCAATGAACCTAACGAGCATGTCTTTGGACTGTGGAAGAAAGCAGGAGACCCGGAGGGAACCCATGCATGCACGGGGAGAACATGCAGACTCCACACAGAAAGGCCCACCACGTCTGAACCAGGATGTGAAGTAGGAACCTTCTTGCTGTGAGACAACAGTGCTAACCACTGCAGCACTGTGCAGCGCCAATCCGACACCATATTTGATCAATATGATGTAATGTGTCACCTTGGTGATAACTTTTTGTTCGTGGTATATTGGTGCTTTTATTGCTGATCTGGGCCGAATGATCTACTGTTATTATAAGGTGGGTTATATTTACATCATCGTGCATTTGATGTATTTTATTATATTATATATATTTTATTCTGTCTGTGTTCATGTGCACTTATTGTCCTAGTTTAACACTTTAAGCTGCATGTCTCGCATAACAAGTGCTGCACAAATAAAGTTTTGCTGTGATGAAACGATGTTGTGTTATTTCAGGTATTTCTGTGAGGCCGTTTTAATAACATGAGCCCATTTGACAACTTTACATGAATCGTGAGAACTACGCCAAAGTGTGAACGAGGGCAGCTGGTGCAGCACGTTGTTGTCACAAACTTTGTTTGTCATGTAAACAATAAATGGTGTTTTTGTGTGTTTGTGACTCTGAGACAAGAAAATATCCCTTCCATCTCACTTTTTGTCAGGTCATGCATCACTCCCCCACTCTCCCCCCTCTCCCCCCCAGGCTGGCTGGCACAGTGATGCCATTCAAGGCAGGAAAGATGAGAGGTGTGCTCTATCGACCATACGGGGGAGAAGCACGATACCTTAGCTCTCTCTCTCTGAGCTGCCAGACACAATGAGGTTCCCACACACGAGGCATCGGGTTTGAGTCTCAGCCTCGCCTCCTCGCCTTTCACCATTCATCCTCCTCTCTGATAAGGCGAGAGAAGGAGATTGAGAGAGGTGGGGGGTGGCGAGGAGAGAGAAAAGGAGGCAAAAAAAAGTGAGAGGCATTAGGGGGAAAGAGAAGCAAGAGGAGAAAGGACGGGCACTTGGGGAAGACGAGAAAGAAAGACAGAAGAAGGGGAGCGATGGAAAAGAAGGCGGGGGAGAGAAAATGAGAGATTAGAGTGAAGGGGAGGGCAGAATGAGAGGAGTCAGTGTAAAGGCGAAGAAAAGGGGGAGTGTGAGAGAAGAAAGGATGAAAGAGAGAGGCAGCATGGCCGTTGGAGTATGTGTGCGTGCTTGTGTGTGTGTGAAGGTTCGCAGGAGATCTGAGCCTATCCAGCGGCAGGAGGGAGTCCAGACCTGAAACAACCTGACATACAGCAGAAACACGCTCTCTGGCTACTGCAGACCTTTCAGCCTGACCTGGTCACACACACACACACTCACACACACACACACGCGCGCACACACACACACACACGCAGACCACAGAAATATACAAACACGGAGAAAATAACACAGAAAGATGGAATGGCAGACAGACTGGATGGAGTGTTTGATCACTGCTTCTGAGTGGAGCGATGTTTTGGTGACATTTTCCTCCACAAGCACCTGAACAAGGAGGCACAGGAGCCAATGGGTGTCGAGATAGACATCGGTATAAAGAGGACTTTTATTTTTATATTGTGTGTATCATTGTTGGTGGCACTGCTAGTTTAGTTTGAGGCTGAGTTTGAGTGTGGAGTGTGTCTTTCCGCGTGTATCAGAGAAGAGTTGTTGGTGTTGGTCTCGGGCTGGAGGTTTTGGCTCATGCAGGGCTTGAGCTTGAATCCCCCTGAGGTGAAGCAGGTGAAGGAGGAGGTAGCAGTGTGCATGTCCTCGTCTTCCGGCATCCAGAGAATGGCAGCACAATGCCTTATAATTATCTCACAGCTCTACGACCATAAACAACTCCATTTGACTGTATGTCAGAAAAAGCAGTGACATTGAGCTGTCATGTATGCTTTATGTACCTGTACCTTCATGTACCTGCACCCCACTCGTTGGAAAACCTGCACCACACTGCACCACACACAGACCAGTTTTTTTATTGGTCAAAGGCTCAGTCGCTTTCTGCTGCCTCAAGATACACTGCAATGCACCACCAATGATCCTGACCACACCTCTTTTTAAGACCAACATGCCCATGGCCCTCATATTTATAACATATAACATATATACATACAAAGGTCAAAGGTCAAATTCATTCACAGAGCACTTTAAAACAAACACAGTTTACAGCAAGCATAAAAACAAGCTTTACAACAGAAATGAAGAACAAATGAAAAGAGAATTAAAAGATTTTTGCATGACGTGAATATTTGAAATATACAGAGTGCACACCCATACGTTGGCATGCAGTTAGTGTAAATTACAAAACATACATTTGAGGCCGCCTGCCAGAACTCATGTGGCCAACCAGAGGTTCAGTGTGCTGTCTGGTCACTCAGGTTCTTCTTCCTGACTGTCACGGACTTAAAAAGCTGGAAACCTTTGTGTGTGTACAGTGTGATGCTCCAGTGTTTGTGTGCATGACATTGCATTTTAAAGCTACCCTGCAGTTTCCTCGTAACAATATTCAGTTTATATTCAGTATTTCTCAACACATGCTGCGTTGAGACCTAAACATGCACTGAATTCCTTCTTCGTGCAGCAGTGGATGCACATACACACACTTTGAAGACACACACATACACCCAGACTAAGTGACATCAATTTATGTTCACCCAAAATTAAATACACACACCCACATACACACAGAGGAGACAGCACACTTGATGTCCTCTCCCACACACAGAATAACAGTCCTTTTACTGAAGTGGATTAGTCTCCACAATGCTGCTCTTTATTCCCAGTGGAATGTGACTTTTTGAGGAGAGAGTGCCTCGCTTCCCGCCCACCCACCCCTCAGTAAAAACCTCCAACTATTTTCACTTTTTAAAAACAATATCATCAATCAAGGCAGGTGGGTGGCTGTCAGGGGGCCAGGAATGCCCCACTTAGCCGTCACATGGCTGTGATTATTGTGTTCATCACAGGGAGGAGGGGGCATCGAGTGTTATGACAGAGCGCTTCTAATAATGTGTCTATTGTCTCTGCGGGTGAAGCAACGCTGCTATCGATTAAGCCATCCACAAACAAGGAGGCCAGACAGCCGGCGTGCGCCCTTTTATCGGCGTTCAAATTAAACATTATTAACGGTAAACAATGTTTTGGACTTAAATATGAGAAAAATGGCAGCGTGATTGGGAGGTGATGCCGCTGAAATTAAGATGCGCTATTGATAGAAGGAGCTAATTTAGGTGGAAATGAAGAATAAATATCTATTACAGAGCCGCACCTGGAGGGTGTGACGAGAAGCAGGGAATATCGTTTCTAATGAGCCGGCCGGTGAAATGGCCAAATTGATCCTGTCGTGAGAACTAAATGTTTCATGTTGTTCAGCTAATGGCTCGGCGGACTGGAATATATGAAAAGGGAAGTGTGTTCCCATTTGCTTGTCACACAGTTTGCCTCAAATCACCTGCGGACATACAGCAGGAGAAACGCTTTCTTCCATTTGCATGTGACAAGACTGACACAGCAACCTAATTAGCTAATGAAGCTGCTGTTTTAAGATTCAGCGGTGACATGCGGAGCCCAACACCCCTTCACAAGTTAAAAAAGCTCCTGGTGGCATCACGGTTCAGTGAAACATACACATTACACGCCTTAATAACAGGACTGAAGTCATGTAAGCAGCAAGTTAAAGAAAATGAATCTTGTTAGAGCTTCTTTCTGCCCCGGTGTGCCCCTGCTGTGAGCAGCCTCTACCTACAATCCATCACTTTCACTTACTTTGCTGCTCGCTCATAGCATGAGTCACAGAGAGAGGAGCGAAGAAATCACCACGTTAAACAGCCAAGTAAATGTGCCAGTTTGGCGGCAGGATGTTACGTGTGTGTGTGTGTGTGTGTGTGTGTGTGTGTGTGTGTGTGTGTGTGTGTGTGTGAGTTAGCAATCTGAGTCACACTTTAAATTATGTTAAAGGAGAAGAGTTAATGTGACTGCTGCACACGCTGAGGGAGAGGGGATTTAAATATAAAGATCACATACAGAGATCACAACACATAATGCGGTGAGGCATCTCTACTTTGAGTTTGTTTCACAAAAATATTCAGATTTACAAACTGTTGGTGGTGGACTACACCGGAGGTTGTTGTTGTTGTTGTTGTTTTTTAAATGACTTTCTAAGATTATTTTTCTGGCTTTTTGCCTTTATCAGACGGGACAGCTGAAGAGAGACAGGAAATGTGGGGAGCAGAGAGAGGGGGACGACATGCACCAAGTGATCGGCAGACTGGGAGTCGAACCTGCGATCAGTGCGTAGATGACTATACATACAGGGCGCCGTATACTTTTTAAAATTAGTTTCTATAGTCATTAATTGCTGATATCAAACATGATCAGAGGAATGATCCGTATGAAAAACTGGATAAAAGCTGTGTGCACATGAAAATAAATGTGTAAAAGAATATGGGGTTTAAGCAGTGGTAGCCCGAATAACTCATAAGGTCATATGCAAGATTAACTTTGTATCTTGAGAGAAAGCTAAGGTGAAAAAAACTGTCTAAATAAAAAAATAAAAAGGCGTTGGCAAAATGTAAAAAGCGATCAAAATCAAGAGGGGGAGGGTCTACAGACATCACTTTTGTCAACAACGATGGCGGAGGAGAGGCTAATCCTCTCGTTTTTTCGAAGGTGCAATTTCCTTGTAGAGCTGCTGCTAACGCCAGGAGACGATACTGCTTTGTAAAGTTTCTGCGAATAAAAGCAAATATTTAAAATAGAGAGCAACTTAAAGCAGAGTGAACTATCACTACCGAGGGATGTGGAAGTGCTGCCAGACAATCCTTGTAACCTAGCAACAGTAAGCGCCTGTGAGAAGGGAAATTTTTGCCAGCACAAAAAACGGCATTAGTGGACACAGGCCCTTAATGTGCCACATTACCAAATCTTAAAATATATTTTGAGTTTAAAATAATGTTTCAGCCCTGAAAGACGTAAAGACGGTTTAAAGTGTCTGAAGAAACGAAAAAGACACTGAAAAACATGAAAGAACGTATTTAAACTGAACCAAACTTTGACCGTTTCACACCTTAAACACACGTTAGAAACACTTACTCATGCCACTACAATGTGATGGAGTGGTAAGAGGTCATTTTAAGTATTTTTTAGGTTGGAACAATCAGCTGAATTACTTCTGGAACTGAGGAAAAAATGCAAATATTATAAAGAGCTATAAGAGTATGTTGTCTTGGGAGTACATAGGCTTGAAAAAAAGTTTGAAAAACTCAGGATCCTGCTCCTGGAAAGTTTCCGATATCTGTTCTTTTGTTTCTCAGAAAAAGAGCTTTATGCTCAACTTTAAAACCAACTTATAAATGAACAAATAAAGCAAATGCACGTCTCAGTCTACTGTTTTCATCCCTCGTATGTTAGCATACAGGCTAAACACCTGCATCAACACATACAACAGATACAAGTCCGCCTCAGCTGTGATGAATGAGGATGTGACTGGGTGAACTTCAGTGCATACACATATTTGCTTTGTCTTTTCCTGTGTGTGTGTGTGTGTGTGTGTGTGTTTGTGTGTGTGTGTGTGTGTGTGCCACCAGCGTCCAGCGGCGGGGGATCAGTGGACCAGATGTGTGTGATTTATGGAGTGGCAGAAGCTGCGGCGGCGAGGCCTCCAACATGTTGAACATTATTAACCACAGATGGAGGCACGTTCGCACCCAACAGCGTTCACACACATCAGGACTCAGCGCCCCCTTTCATCCCTGCTTGCGTCGCTATTTTCGAAAATGTGTGCGAGCAGGCCGCTAGTGAGGCTTCAAATAGCGCCTCACCCTGCGCTGACCTCACTGCGGCTGCTTTAACGGGGTATTCCAGATCGGACAGCCAGGCCGTTTGTGCCATATGGCTCCGGATCAGGACGCGGCAGGCAGGCAGGGTGGTGCATGTGGGGAATCGTACATGTTTCACACATGCAAAGCTGTGACCTCAGAGGGCTGATGAACTGAAAACGATATAATGGAGAGTTTAAGGGCGACAATAGAAAGGAGGAACAAGTGATATTCATGGCTGTGTCACTGTGGTGCTGCTTAATCCCTGGGGAGGTCCCTCAGCCCCAATTTAGCGCCTCATTCATTGTAATGGAGGGAAGGGGGTGCTGTCACCAGTCCTGATTAATATGTTTCCCCCCCCAGGGCAACCTCCCCAGCTTCTCTGCATCAGTTCCTCCATCCATCTCTTCCTCTGCCAGCTCCCCATCCCGTCCATCAATCTATCCCTCCAGCCAGCAGGACAGGTATCCATTCATAGAGCCAGATACCCAATCGCCCATTGATTACTGCCTGCCGTCCATGGCTCCACTTACACTGAATTGTTGGTAGTGTTTAATGTAAGATCTGAATTGTATTCCACTCTTCTGTCCATACATCAGTCTGCCTACTCGTCTGTGAGTAAGGGCAAATGAAACAGCAACTACCCGTTCAGCCTGGTAACCACCAGTGTCAATATCACTTTGCTGTTTTCCTTCAGCGTGTTTGAAATCAGTTGGGAGTGAAACTTCTGCGTCCTCTCCCTGTAAGGTGATATAAAATGAAGCGGATTAAAGGAGCGGTGAATATAGAGTGCGAGCGCGGCAGGGAATCGAGGAGACGGTAATACTGACTGACATAGAGGGAGGCTACAGATGAATGAAGAAAGAAAAAGAATGAGCGCACAGTCTGGTTGAACACAGAGAAGTAGAGTGTGTGAGGGTCTGAAGAGGCCGACACAGAGACACACAGAGAGAGAGCGATGAGGGCTCAGACCGGGCTGACAGGTGTAATTGGAATCTAAATAGCAGGGTATGACGTTGACTGACAGCAGCTTAAACCTTCCCGGTGATGCCCCGCCCTCCCAAAGATATACAGCGGCTTCATTTTATCCCACTGAAAACGGCAAATAAGAGAAAAGGCTGCACACCACCTCCAGGCTTTGACCCTTGCACTTGTTCTCCTCACTCTGTGACCTGAACATTTGCATCTCAACCTCTGCCAAAGACTGAGGAGAAGAAAAGAATCTATTTCTGAGCGAATCCGACTTAAGAGCAAAAACATCTTCAACATCTTCAAACAGGGAGGTGGATGAAGTTGCATCGTGGTGTGAAGTTGGGCTGCAGCTTACAAGTATTTATGTTTGCAATTAATCATTAATCCAGTCTTCATTTAGTCTATGTAATGTCAAAATGTCAATGTGACAAATGCTCATTATAAGTTTTCAAATTGCTTCTTCTGTCGAACCAACAGTCTAAAACGTTTCATTAACAGACGACAAAAAGCAGCAAATCCTTCCTTTTTTTGGAAGCTGGAACCAGCAGATAGTTAAATCATCAAATCATGGGTTACACGTGAGGTACAACTACGAACACATCAGCCGGTGTTGGCTAAAATAATACATCAGATCAGAGTAAGGAAATTAAAAGATGATTTACATAACAGCCTGTTCATAAAAGTGAGTTCTGAGAGGAGATTTAAAAGATGAAACAGATTGTGCGAGCTTCATTTCCTCTGTCAGGCTGTTCCATAGGCGCCCTCACAGAGACGGCTCAGTCACCTTTTGTCCTGAGCCTGGACTGTGGGACAAATAAAAGGGCCGTGCCAGAGGATCTTGAGCTGATTTTATGTTCTTTCAATTGATCAATTGTCAATGACAGAAAACTGAACTGACTTGTATTAATATAAACTTTATTTCAGTTGATTTCTTAAGACCAGGTGACGGTGAAAAAGGTAGGTTGTGCTTCTGTAAGGGAGAGTAAGAAAAACGTTTATAAGTCTTAAAGGCAGCTCCTTTTGTTTAGAGCATTTCTCAAGACTGTGTGGGCGGGGCCAATCGCATTTTGATTGACATCTGACCGGCACAATACATAGCAATCATGCAACAGGCAATCAGAGTAGTGCAGCCCTAAGCAGTACGCTTTAAGCTCCCGTGAGGAGTTTTTCGCTGGTTATGAAACAGGCTGAATTTATTTCTAGACTCTATATGAGCTACAAAAGCAAACAGACCATCAGCAACAAGATTGATTATTTCTATATAGTTATTTCTAATGCCTGAAACTGCTGGCTGGGGGGGGGTAGGTGTCAGAGGAAGCGATTAACTGCACGCTGCCTTTATTTACATTTTCCAGGGAAAATATTTTAAGTGAGTGACGCACATGTCAGTTAAAGAAAGCAGGGTGAGATTTTTAGTTAAAAAGCACCACTTAAGCATGAACAGGAGAAGAAAGATGCTAACTATCAGAAACAGACTCTACATTACATAGTTAGAATGCTAATGTGGATTTGAGCTTTGTAGTTATTTTGTATTGAAAAGAACTGTATGAAATATTTGACCATGATGGAAACTGTATGTGCATGACCACAAAGAAAAATCAATCAATCAATCCTCGTGGAAAGTTCCAGCCTGACAAAAGTTAGCTCCACAGGCTATATGAAGTAGCACATTAGCCATCTTAACGTGGGTGTATGAAAGGTGGCAAGTTGCTGATTCTATTAGTTGGATACTGGAGGAAGACTATTGCCACGGCAACAGCATTAACACACACATGCAAACGCTCAGTCACAGACACCATTGGGTCTAATTAGCCTGAGAGCTGACATGGAGATGCTAACTCTGCTAATGGCTAGATGCGAGTGGAGCAGACGGTTTGAAAATAGCAAAGTTTCATGTTGTTGATCCACCTCCTGTTCTTTTTCAAATCTCTGCCTCTCCACTTCCTTCTCACCGTCAGCGTAAGCCCACCACTGTGGTAAACATAGATGTTATAAAAGCCTTTTGAAAGACTTAAGAGCCCGAATATCAATTGAGAATGTGTTCTGACGTGTGCCAGCCCCACAGAGACGCCTATCGAACTGAGCACAGGAAACAGCTATGGTACATTAGCAGACCTGTAAGGTCCATTAGTACCTGGGAGGCAGAAAAAACATCATGTCCTAGAATGAAAAGATATTTTGTAACTCTGCTGTTTACCTGCTTTGCTTTTGGTTTATAAGAAAAAGACAAAAAATGACATTCTTGGTAACATCTCTAGTTCAGCTATCACGGTGAATAACAAGTTTGTTATGTTGCACATGCTCGAGATAACATGGCAAAGTTTGACATTATGATGGTGAATGTAAAAAGTTCTA
Source organism: Semicossyphus pulcher (assembly GCF_022749685.1). NCBI lineage: Eukaryota > Metazoa > Chordata > Actinopteri > Labriformes > Labridae > Semicossyphus > Semicossyphus pulcher. The sequence goes on from NW_027211659.1 coordinate 27,412,178, forward strand.
AAATCTACTTATAATACTTTTTCAGCTCCTTCAAGCTGCATTACGTGAATCTTTTTGCCATTTGGATGTGTGGAACATGCTGAGAACATTTGATGCATTACCATATCACAAAGTTGGTACGACTAACATGGTAAGCAGCATCTTGCAAGCCCGAATAAATTCCTGATATTAAAATAATCTCGAAGATTTCCATGTAAATAAATGTCTGTTAAGTCACAATCCATCGCCGACTGAGGTAACACGATGGTGATTGAGCCGATGGCCCACTGATGAAAGTCTTTGCATTTGCAGTATTACAGACTGGGTGTCTGTGACGACTTTGGCAGAAAAAATCACGGCGCCCAGTTAGTGACGCGTTTCCCATCAGCCAGCAGTGGTTGGTCTGCCAGAGAGGGTAGGCGGAGCTAAGCGGCTGCTTTTGTGCCAGTGTTGCGAGTAAACAGTAATCTACTATGGCTGAACAAACAAAGAAAAGATGGATGACTACAGATACAACTTCAACAAGAAGTGAAAATCCAAAGAAGAAGAAACAAACTCGACGCTCAGATGAAGCAAACAGTCTGAAAAGGAAAGCGACCGTCAGCCAGGAAAATCAAGAGTTACAACCGGAGCCAACCGTGGACGTCACACATGCAGCACTGTCTGGATATCTGAGAAGTGTGCTCCTGTTATTATTGTTTATCACCATAGGTGCTGCCAAAGAGAACGATCTTCGGGATTACCACTTTAACTCTTCAGTCTCCTGTTTGACCTCCACAAACTCTGACAAAGTCAGCTAAAGTTTTGCTGAATTAGTCCATCATTTTCATGCCTGGTTGGTTGTTGCGTCAGGCCGTTCCTACTCACTGTCCATACTTGTGCCCACAGAAAATAGTGCAATAAACAAACATAGCCAGCCAATTTAGAGGCTTTTGGGACGCCTGTAGAGTAGCTACAGTTGGCGTATCAGCTGCCTGCTGTGGCTGAAATTAGGTTGAGGTAAGATCGTCTTTTGAATGACCGAGTCTCCGGGCAGGAAAAACAAAGCACTTAACTCAAAGAGCTAAAAAGTCCCACAGCGCTTGACAGCAACAGCCGAATTACGTGTTTATTCTCTTAATTCGTCACTGAGTGTCAATGGATGATGTCATTTAATGAGTCACTTTAAATGCTGTTACAAAACAGGTGTTGTTGATTAAACTCTCATATCTGGACACGTTGTTATGTTCGGTGATTTCTTCTGCCAGGGGATCAAGCTAAAGGTGTATTATTCACTTATAGATGACGTCGTTTTAATGTTGCTACAATGGAGTTTAAGTGTGGCCCATTTTTCCACAAAGCTTCTGCCAGGTTCTGCTGTCACCCTGTCAGAGCCGGGGGCAGTACGCTTCTTCTTCTTCCTGGACTCTTCATTTTGCACCAGTCAGAGGGTCGTCTGCAATCAACGCTCTGTTATGAATTATGTTGTCCAAAGTGCTTCACCCCTGACATTTTCTTTCTTTAATCCCCACAAAGAGAAGTACCATCGCTCATTTTCTTGGAACAGTCTTCATACAGTAATAACCATAATTAACATGCCATTGTTGGTTATTTGGGTTCGATTGCCATGGCAACAGTTTCACCTAAGCTGGTTGGAGTAGGCAGATCTCCAGACCACAGTGCCGCTGCACAGTAAGCTATGTGAAGGAGGGAGAGAATAAAAGAGAAGGAATGTATGATGAAGGGAGAGCAAGAGGGAGATGGAGAAAAGGGGGGAGAGAGGGGGAGAGAGACCATCGCAAAGAGTAAAATGGGGAACAAAGAGAAGTCCTTCATGCTGGATTCACTGGAGGGAAGACGTTTGCTGCAGGGTGGCCACAGATCCTGCTGTAAGATGTACAACCTGCATCCTAACCACGGTAAGGTGCAACCTTTGTACCATGTTACGTTGTACAAAAAGATAAAGATTCTTCCTGTGGTTATATTGTGTTTGTAATTAACCTGAAAGAGAAAGAGATTAGGTTCAGAAACTGCGATAGATAACCGATACAAAGGCTGAATGAAGAGAAACCTTTTGACCTTCTGCTGGAAATAAAAATACTCACTATCCTCTTTCCTCTCCCCACCTGTCGTCCTCACAAGTTCTTTATATCTATTTTTACTCTCATCTATCACCAGAAGGTGACACACAAAGAGGTGATAAGTGACAGTGACATCATACACTTCAATCTATGACAACGTCTCTATTTCTGCTTTACAGAAGGTTGTGGGAAGAGGCAGGAGGTTTGACAAAAAGTTTTATGTTTGTCCTTCATCCTCCCTGCATGGTGCTCCTGCAGCCTCAGCCTCTGGTTTGCCAGCACCCTAACATGCTACACAGAGCATGTAAAAAGTCATGCTCAGTTGTACCTCACTACACTGAGAATACATACTGGTAAACAGCTGTTACATTCGATTTATTGTCACATGTCACAAACAAGTTCTCAATCCCAATTTATGAAATACGGCAGCTTAGTCTGTCGCTCTTCGCTGACAGTCTCGGTACAGCCCAGTGTTAGTCAGCAAAAATAAATACGCCAAACCCAGTGAGACTTTCAGAATCAAACTGTGAAATAAGCAATAATACATGAGCAATGTCTAGGTAGACTTTCAAAATAAAACTTGCTTTAACCTTTATGCATTTTGGATGTGCAACAACAACAAACTTCTGGTGTGTTTTGAAATGTTGCGTTATGTTTACGCACCAAAGAACATGCACAGTTTGAGGAAAAAGATCAAAGTTTGGGTTTCAATAAGTACTGACGTACCTGGAAGAACAACTCATGTACCAATGGTGAATAACTTCAAAAGTATTCAACTTCTGAAAAGAAATCAACATTTGACTTTTGCTTTCACATGAGAGTTGAACCAAAGTCTTCTGGATGAAAACTCCTCATTCGTTGTAATCTAACTTAAATGACACGTCAAAATAATAAACAAGAGGACAGCTTCAAGCAACAATGCAACAAGGGTACTTATAGCTTAAACTTTGAGGGGCAGGGCCACTGACTAAGCTGCCATATTTGAAATATCCGTCAGGTTCAAGATATAACCTGGAAACAAACATTTGCTTTACTAGAGAATAAAAAGACATTTGGCTGGTTGTTGCCGTCTGTAAGACAGTTTCAGTTACAGTTGATGTGCACCTTTAACCAGCAGAGGTGGAACTATAGCGCAATAGGGATGCATAAACACCCTGACAACATCTGAAAGGCCCTTGTGGAACTGAAGCTTCTGTATCTTGTGATTAAACCACCACATGTTCAGCTCTGCAGTGATACAGTGGTTAAAAGATGGATAAACACTCACGGTGTGAAAACTCTGCTGCAGGTTGTCGACTGCAGAGCTATAATTTCATGAACAGCTTGGATCTTGGCCTAGCTTTGGACAGAATGGTTTGAACCCTCAACAGATCGCTGACATCCGAACAGAAGTCAAATATCAAAGCATTATAGACGTTAAGAGACAGATCCTTTTTGTTATACAGCCTCCGGGTAATGCAGAGTTAAATCAGCTCCTAATGAGTGTGAGCATTATTCTTTGTCCTGCTTACACTGGTTAGCATTGATTTTACACTGAGTGTTATTGCATCCTGTACCACAACTACAAACAGGATGACAGTGATGTACTTACAGCGGTGTTTTTTAACTGACAGTCTATGTGTTCAAATATTTGTTTCCATTCCAGCGTTTGTGTTTGAGCCCTTTAGATGCTCGGGGAGTCAGCTTGGCCACAGGACGTAGTGAATAAATCATGAGGTTGCTGACCGCTCCAAGAAGAACATTTATCCTCCTTAAGAAGAGCCGAAAAAGGAGGAATATCCACTTCATCCACTCCAAGCTGTGTGTACTTGTTACACAAGATAACTTTTAGCTCTTAGCCATATTTGCAGAAGGGTCTGTTAACCCCTCCTGGCTCAGTTGTCCTGGAACTTCTCCAACAAGGCTGACTGCAAAGGGCAATGACAATTGAAATGCAAGCCAGGATATAAGGCATGAGGGGGGACTGATTAACATAAATAAGAGATGGCATGGCTAAATAAAATACTCTTGTGGAGGAGTTTGCACTCTGTTTGGTTTGCAGGTTGTATTTAAATGTGATCTCTGTTTAGATTTCCTGTGGCCAGAGTTGTTGTGCTTTGGTGTGAGGTCTGTCCAACCCGTGTAGAACTCATTTGCCTCCCAGCAAGTCATATATTTAAGCCTTCCCTCGTTACTCTTTCGACCTTTGAGTGTGGTTGTGAGCGTGAATACCCTGAAAATACCCGATCAGCCACAACACAACGTAGATGATGCATGATACAAAACCTGCCGAAGATTGGGAATGTATTTTTCTCTCGACTCCAGCAAACACAGAATAATATAACTTACAGAATGAAGGGCGTGCTATTAAACTGAGTACTCCACCGTTCAACTCAGGTCATAATAATAGCCAACAATAACCAGATTTTCCTCTGAGAAATGTTAAATTAGTGCACTGGTGCATTCAATATTTAAAATCTAACTTCAGCAAAATGTCATCCAATTAAAGCCTGGATAAAGTTCATTGTGTTGCTCATATTACATTACTTTATAGCAGTGCATGGAGCCAAGTTATTTCTGCTGTTCGGATGAAACATTATTTATTCTCCGTTTAATCGACTGTTTGTTTAAAACAATTAATATTAATAACATTTAAGTCAAAATTCGTATTTTTTAACAACACAAAGAAAGTCTTTGCAAAACACAAACACCAGCTTAAAGAACGGGTACAGGCAGGTGCACAGCAGTATGTGTAAGTCCCCTCTTTTACAGGTAAACAGACATTAAGGTTTAAAGTCCCCTTTGAGCAATGTCCTATTTGCATCTATATAATGGAGCAGACCTCAAAGGTACATTTTATATTCTTCTTCTTTGATACTTTCTTCCAAAATGACCAGAGACATACAGCAGGTCCTCACTTGGTTGGTCTAGTCTTATAGTCCACTGTTAGTAATAAAAGACTGTGTGAGTGTGTTTGTGAGTGCATGTGTGGGTGAACAGAAGAAGACATGGTTACTTTGGTTTACCTAAAACAAAGACAAAACTAACAAGTGAGTGAATACAGGCTGAATAATCACACTGTCCTGCAGTGTTTAGCACACTGAGCTGCAACAGCGCGATGTGAGGAAAAACAACATCAGAGTGGAACAACATCTTTATTTACTGTGTGAGACTAAAAAACACTTCTTGGGATTTATGTCAACAATTTCCACTAAACCGTGCTGTAGATATAATTTAATAGTTTTATGTCATCAATAGTAAAGACAATTTAATATGCCCTTTTTTTACTAACCTTAAAGCCCCCCGCCAGGTAAAATCCTGAGTTTAACCTTGTAAACATCTCCATGTGGTGTTCTTCATGTGCCACAGGACATATCAGGGACAACATCAGCATCATCTCCATGGCTGGGCCTGTCTGCTTTTAAACTGCAGCGTACCAAGGACAGGCTGAACAACACGCTTTCAGATTGGCAGGTTTGAGACGTCACAAACCTGAGGAGCCAATCCCGTTAATGGACGGGGTGACGCTGTGCATATCATTATGTGCAACCTGAAGGAGGGAGAAGGAGGAGACGCCTTGGGAGGATTTTTACAAGGTAATTAAACGTATTTTGCAGAAAAAAATATACATATATCAGACACAATTTATTATTTCAAGCAGAGCATTTTATATGTCTTAAAACATGACTGCAGCTGGTCTTGAAGTTAGACAAGCAAAACTCTGGTTACCATGGTAACAGCACACGTCAAACACAGCAAAGACTGTGGCCAGAGATGGTTTAACATGACTTAAATTTCACTCATGAAAAGTAGACCCAAAAAAAACCCAAAATGAAATGAATAAACGTTACTGTGTATATTTTCATCAAGAGACAACAACTTAATCAAATTAAGGCCCCAGTATTTACAAGTATGGAACTCTAATACATGTGCTGAAAGTTATTTGAGAATATAAAACTGGCTGCAAATCTAAAACAACAACAAAAGGTGATGTGACGTGTCTTTAATGACAACTAAAACATCATACAGGGAAAGAAAAGACTAAACTTTAACCCCAAAGACACCTTTCGTCAGCGTTTTCAGTGTATTCTTCTTAGCTTGCAGTTTTTCTCACAGATTCAAAGTGCACCTTGATTTACAGACAGCAGTCTCAAAGACTTGGAAACAACATTTAGCTTACATTTAGTCTCGGTGTTGTCGGAGCCGTAAATACAACAAAGTGCCTTCATTCTTACTCGTGCTGCTAAAAGCGTCGTTTTTTATTACTGTGACTGTGCTGTGCAAGGGAGGGAATGTGAGTACAGTTGCTTTTAGAGAGGCGCTATCAGCACACAGTGAATCTTTGTAAATTACTTTAGTAATTAGCATTAGCAAAAGTTCTAGCATTGATTAGAGTTGCTTCCAGTTCCCTACAGGCAAAGCTGGAGCCAGCGATACATCCAGCATCTCTCCCACAGAACGTGTTTGAATGACTTAGAACGGTTACGTCAGTGCAGCATGAAGTCAGCAAACAAGGAATGCAAAATTTAGCGTAATTAACAGAGGTCCTTAATCTTTTCATGTTTAAATATGTTGATTTAAACAGGAAACAAACAGTATGAATAACATTTCAAAAAACACAAGGTTGAATGAGGGCATGTTAATTTGCCAGAGCTGAGCAATTAGGTGGAACACAACACTAATTTCATCTCCGGGTCCTTTGGGATATGATAATGCACTATGTGGAAAAACATGGGTAGGAACTACATGTTCATGCTTTCAAGTGACTGTTAATTATTCATTTAATTTTTTTTTTTAACTGTGTCCAACTGGGAGTGTCGCCAGCAGCTGGCTTCCACACTCGCACTATTTCCAAGAGAGATCCAGAGAATGAAGCTGCTCCATCACTCAGACGACTGAACGCGTTACTTCATCAGACAATATCTCATGCCGTAAGTGTGTTTTCCAAAATTGCCTGTGTGTGTTTGCTTGCATTCTCAGTTGTGTGTGATTCTGACCACCCAAACTGTCAAGATGAAATATGGGCAGACCAGGACTGTCACTCAGGAGCCGCTCACTACAAAAGAATCTGTGATGGAAAGATGAAAAAGGGGGACGGGCCAATGCACATTACTAGTTAGTGTGACATGACCTTGTCCAACAAATAGTTATGATGACGGAGCTTAGAGCAGCACAGCAAAACAGCAGGGGGGGGCTTCTCAAATCAGGTAGTGATGAAAACCGTCCTGACTCAAAGTGCTTTTGAAAGCCAAGGCCAAGGGGTCTAAATACTGCAGCTAATATAATTAAAGCAGGTTCACACAGGTCCTGAGCCCCGGGCTTTGGGTCAGCCTCCCAGCCAAGGGAATGTCTCTATTCCTGGCCTGCAAAGCAGAGCTGGGGCCCCACAAAGTCCTCAGGCCCCCCTCCAGGCTTGTGCTTTTCCATTTAACCCAGTTACCAGGGGGTTTGGGGAGGAGGGGGCTTTGCGCTAGGCGAGTAATGAGAGGCTCTATGGAGCTAAGTGTTGTGAAATGGAGGCGGGGGGGGAGTGAAGCGATCCCAGCCGCGAGGTTCCAAAGGATCAGGACCCAGCGGCTGACCCCTTAACCTATGACCATGCAGATTAGTCCCAGGGGCATAGGGGATAGACATGGACGTTAAGCAGGGGGCCAAGCTGCTACGGAACAACTGAGGGATTTCTGAAGGGAAAAGCTGGAGAGCTGCTACTGAAGGGAAACTTGTGCTGGGATTATTTCAAGATTACTGGTGCTTCCAAGGTCAACAATTAGCTTTCAATCTCAATCCTCCACAAATATTCCTGAAATGAAAATTAGTATTTGACAGGATAAAGAGAAGGACGGGCAAATGTTTGACTTCTCCAGGAATTTTATGTTTTAGAGTTTAATCTCGGGTGTATCCAGAGATCTTTGGCCTTGCCCACCGTTGAGCTGTACACTTATGAGAGAGGAACGCACACAGCGGTTGAATGTTTTAGAATATCCGGGAAGTTTACCAGTTTTACACAACAAACAATCTTATAACATCAACTTAAGCCCCTTTTACACGGGCTGTTTAAGGTGGAAGTGTTGCACTGTTAAATCAACTCACTATTTTGTCTTAAAGGTACAAACGCAGACTGGGGAGGGGGCTCTTTTTCAAACAAAAAGGGGTCTTTTTCTGTAAAACAATCTTAACCTGTTAATGAAACGGGCAAATGTGCCCCCAAGGATAATGTTGCAGTCATTACAGCCTGTTATGCAGCTGCCGGTCAAAGCAATCCACTGGAACAACTCCAAAACTTTTAGTTACTACACTATACTGTAAAAAACAATAGAACCAGGCATTCAAAATAACAAATTAGCATTAAAGGAGCAGTCCGCCCCTGGAAGAAGTCCCTGTCAATCAAAGCTGGTGGTCTCTGTAATCGATGGAAGCATTAATATTTGACATTGGCGCCATAGCTGTGGAGAAAGTTGTACAAACAGCTTGTGGTGCAAGCCCCTCCCTCTGAAAGGAACGGCCCAGCGAGAGACGCTGGAGTGAAATAGCACCGTTTTTCCAGTCAAGGACATTGATCGCTGCAGGCAATGACTCAGAGCGGTACAGAATCTTCAGGTCTGCAGTCTACATTTCAAACCTGACGATTTCTAGAGACATGACATCGAAGGCGGCGTCCTAGATTAAGGAAGTGTAGTTTAGCGAGCTCCCTGGCCTTCGCCAGATGACCCTCCAGGTTTTCCAGGGCCCACTGGAGAAGTGGATAGCGTCCTCCAAAAGCACAGAGCCAAGTTGCATTTTTTTCCTACCATAATGGCATTAGCTCCCCTTAATAGCATGATAGGACTGAGGTTGAAAATCTGCAATCTGGCCCTTTAAAGGGATGGGGGGGGGGGAATGAGGTTACACAAATAACATACGCAGTTCTGATGCTGCCTGTTTGCTCTCACTCCACACATCCATCCGCACCATACGCCTACATTAAACACCTACATTCCCTGACTGGAACATGTTTACCTGATAAGTAATTGATCAGCTTGAAGAGCACCGAGGCTCATCAGGAGTTAGCAGCTGTGCTGTGTGCAAATGAATTTCCTTGGGGCTAATATCCTGTTGATGTGCACTTGGCTTCCATTGATTTCCCATTCCCTGACGCCCCCTCCCCCAATGGATCCAGATCACATCACACACAGCCCACCCAGTTAGCCAGCAAAAGACGGCTATAATCTGTCTTAAAGCTATTCATCACATAGATTCTTTGGGGTTCACACCACATTCGGTGAATGTCTGTGAACACACCACCATCACTATCTCTCTGTCTGCCTCTGTTTTTTCATTATCACCCCATCCGTCATGTCTTTCCACCGCTCCTTGACTATAAGCAAGCTGTTGGAAAAAAAGTGGGAATGATGCTGAACGCACTGAAACAGCAGCAGGCGGTCAGTGTAAGAGTGAAGAGAATGGCAGTCGACAGGGCTGAGGGAAAATAACAAATGGAGAAGTGAAGCTGAAACAACAGTCGACCCACATCACTCTGCTGGCTGGCAAACGGCATCACCTCTTCTTCTTCTTCTTCTTCTTCTTCTTCTTCTTCTTCTTCTTCTTCACTTTCTGTATCGATGTCGTTAACGCTCACGCTTCTGAGGCTCACACCGAGATTGTGGGACTAATTCTCAAACAACTTGTGTCCTGATGAGTGGCTTTATGAAGTGATAATGGAGTTCAAAGGTCTGCTTACACTTGGCCAGATACCCTGAGTCACTCAGCGGTGAAGCAGTCCATTAACGGCGGCATTATGCAGAGCCTGTTTGCACAATTCTGCCCCACAACCACACAAGGGATTTAGCGTAAAGCCATGTTTGCTGACTAAAGGCTTCACTCTGCAAGGCAAATAAAAAAGCATCACAGTATTTCCTGGGTTTAAGCTCAAAAGTAAACGGTCAGATGATCAGGTACCTGCTCTAAAACCCTACTTAAATAAATGTCATTACCCTCCATTGATCTGTCTCTGATGCAGATGAAGTGACAGGTTTCAGATGCTGTGTTTCCTCCAGGCAGCTGTGCACAAGAGTGTGTGTGTGTATGTGTGTGTGTGTGTGTGTGTGTGTGTGTGTGTGAGTGAGTGAGGGAGATGATTACTGAGGAGGGCGTGAGAAAGGAAGCAATATCATCATGCAGATTTTTAGATATCCTCATCTCCGTTGAAGAAGCGAGATCGTCAGAGGAAGTTTTATGGAATTAAAATAGAAGTGCACACAGAAGGACGGGACGGGGAGGGGAGGACAAATACGAGGCCATTTCATCTCTTCTCATGTAATCCTCAAATCATTAAAAAAAAATGTCAATGAGAGAGAGAGAGAGAGAGAGAGGCAGACAGAGCAGGAAATGACAGGCGATAAACAGGCTCGGCTGCTGCCTCCATTAGCCGTCATTACACTGCCCACCGTGGGACAGGATACCACTTTCAAACGCCGCTTAGGTCCTCAGAGAATAAGGAGGCCAGGATTATTGCAGACGTCTCATAAATAGATCTGTCATATCCGTCCAATCACTGTCTTGGGGGAATATCTGAATTGCCTGTCTGAGGTCATTTGCAGGCAAGTGTCTGAATGGCCTCTTCCTCCTCATATTTATGTTGGTGTGAGGAAAAATGGAAAAAGTTCCTTTTATGGCTGAAATTAGCTGCGTCATTTTACACAGAGCAACGTTACGAACACTTTACAGTCTCTCCTCCGAAAGGGGACTAAAACTAAAATGACACTAAGTAAAGCAAGTTATCTGATGATTAAATATTAAAAATGAAAAGTGAATAAAGCTGTTTCACATTTAAACAGTCGTCTGCAGGGCTTTGTGGACAGCTCGCCGAGCTGCTGCCAACTGAAGCTCACTAGCTGTCTCAAATTATAAATGCACTGGAATGGTAAAGTTAAAAGATGACGGTGAAATTACTTACAAAACTAACGGTGCTTTCACATCTGACAGCTGTGGTCCGTTTGGACAGGTGAGAACACGCATTCGAAATCTGGTGCGGACCAAAAAAACCGACCATGGTCCGCTAAAAAAGACGGGTCCGTTTCCAAACGAACCACAGTTTGGTTCGATACTGGTCAGAACATAAACAGACTTAGTAGTAGGACCTATTATAGGAAGCAAACCAAAACACAGTGCATTGTGGGTTGTTAACGGGTGTTGTCACTTGCAGAGACAGACACGCAAGCCAGGCAGCGAGATGAGTAGAGGACAGACGTGGGGGAGCCACGAGGTGAGGACTCTGACAGGAATATGGGCTGACCAAACAACGCTTGTGGAAACAAGAACACGGAGGTGTTCAAAGTGTTCAGTGAAAAACTAAAGGAGAAAAACTGACAATACATTAAAGTCAGTGATTCTCTCTCTTCTTGTTCTCTCTCTTTATTACCGACATAAGCGCGTTGACGCATATTTTTCAGATCAGGGAAGACCTGCTTATAAATGCCGATTGTCTCTTTTCCCATTGCCAGTGAAGTATCCTCCTGTCACTCTCTTTTCTGCTGCGTCACCATCTGACGTCACAAACGTGCCCGAAATAGGGTTAGTAACCAGTGAAGATGTTACTGTGGTTAGGTCTTTATTGTATCTATTACTCATTCAGTCTGTGTATCAAACTCAGCTGCAACAAATTTGGAACGATGTTCGAGCGCTGCACGGACGGAGATGGGTGGAATTTGTAGCTGAGATGACGAGGAGTCGCAGAAGTTAGCAACGGAGGTCAGCAGTTTTGTGTTCCCATCGGTGCCGATCGGAGCCGAGGCGATAATTACCCGAGTCTACTGCAGAGTCACTTGATCCGGGTTTGAATGCCGATTATAACCTTTCCCACTAAGCAAAAAAGACGATGTTAGCGGGTGTCAGCAGGTTTTTTGACCAGTTGGAAAGCGGCTTTTGTTTTACTTCAGGGAGTTTTCCCACGTGGAAATTCTGACCAATCAGAGAGCAGTTTCCTAGCAAAAGCTGCCGTGTGAACACAAACCAAACTCGAGGAAGAATGCAACATTGTAACAATTCGGTATTTGATATGGACCAAAGAAACGGCTTTTCGGTGTGAGAGAAAGTTCTTTGCTTGACATGTTTTAGTCTGCCCAACAGCTGGGACTGACAGAACTCTTTTAAAAACTGTCTTACAGGCAAAACATGAAAGTTTGATGCGATGAACTGAAAACAAGTAACACAAAAGTCTAAGCTTTGTTTAGATTCTTCTGGAAACATTCAGTCAGGTCCTTCCCCAATTCCTCTTTATGTTGTAATGCCCGTCTGATTTTATGTGAACACAGGAGTGCAGTTCATGTCATGTGTACAAACTGAACTTAACAGATAAGGTGCAGCCCTGCTTCAGGATTAGCGCTGATCTGGCCCAGATTCCACGAAGAAATGAATCTCTGAGGTGATTTTATGATCCTGTGAGAGGGCTGGAAGAACATCTCACAAGAGTTACACAATTTGACGAGATAAAAACATAAAACAAACATGAAACTTAATTCAAACAGAGAAGCAGCTGTCGACCGTTTGACCTCCGTGTGAGGCTCAACTAACGCTCTGTGTAGTAGAAGGTGTGTGTGTGTGTGTGTGTGTGTGTGTGTGTGTGTGTTTAGGGGGGAGGGTGTTGAAGATGGAGATTGCCTCTCATTTTTCACTGTAACTCTTTGTTTTGCTGAAGCTGTGCTGGGGATATGACTGTGCACTCCTTTATCGTGTCTGAAGAGGAAAGAGAAAAATCACCCCGGCGAGAACAATAGCTGCTGAAAAGTGACAGAAAGAGGGAGAGAGCGAGAGAGAGAGAGGGGGAAAGAGAGAGAGCGAGATGAAATGTCTTCCCGAGATGGATGACAAGAAACGTCTCGGCTTGCCTTTCGTTCGTCTTTCTTTCTTGTTTTTCTCTCTGCGTCTGTTGGAGAGTGTGACCCAGCTAAAAGCCTTCACATATGCTCCAATCTGCAGCTTTTTGTTTGTGTAATTGCTGAAGTGCAGCTAATTACCATGAGCCAGCAGAGGGAACGAATCACAATGACTGTGAGTAACCTCTGAGACACACAAAGATTAAACACGCTTTCTTTCATTTGGAGGCAATTTTAGAAAATAGTACAGTTAAAAGAACATTTGTCTTTTCTCTGTCATGTACTTAAATTAAAGCATTATCAAACATGTCTGCTGAATACTATAGTTTGAATATCTTTACTTAGTTTGCTTTATTTCATTTACAATACTTAATTAATGTAAAGCTCTCGTTGCATGTTTCATTCTACTTGAAGAGGAAAAATGTTTGGAGTGTTTTTATAATCCTTGGACAGGAAACCAGAATAGCTGTAACCCCTCCTGCACACAGACCCAAGCTAATGTTTGATCATTAAGTGGCTTGATTAATGTAAATGCTTCGCCCTCTACATTAAAGAATACAGTCATTATATAAGAGGTGTGCTTTTGCAGAATTACCAACAGAGGTATGAGAGTAGTTATCGTTTGAATGAAGAATCTGAGAGATGGAAGATAGCTTGCCCCCCCGTGTGTGTGTGTGTGTGTGTGTGTGTGTGTGTGTGTGTGTGTGTGTGAGCGTGTGTGTGTGTGTGTGTGTGCTGGAAATGTCATTAACCCGCGCCGTCGGCTCGAGGAGAACTGATTGGTGTTGGCCCAGAACGACGCCCAATCAGAGGAGAGCACTGACGACTTCCCCTTTAAGAATATGTCCAGCTCGTCATTCGATGTGCGGCATTTTGTTTGAGTTCAGTTCTGTGTATGTCCAGAACAAGAACTAGTTGTATTGTATATCGTTATTCTGAGGCGCTCGTGTTTTGGTACCTGGATATTTCACACACTTGTGTTACAATTTCACTCGTTAGAGACACGAGGCGCAGGCGTGTTTCACTTGTTGTTCAGTTAACTAAATAACTTTGTTTTACCAAGAACACCTGCTTTTATGTTGCTTCCCTCATCCGTCACGAGCCGGGTCGTAACATTATGCATATTTTAAAATGCCTCTTTCCTGTCATTCATTACTCAGTGGGCGTCTCTCTATTTGCAGGCTAATTACAAATAATAATGTTTTAGGCTACATCAGCTGTTCCCAAACTTTTTATGAAAGCACCCACTTCCACATCCCGACCGGGTTGATGTACCCCGACACAAAGAAAAACGCAACATAGCCTGTTTATAGGGACATTAAAGGCATCAAGTTTAATTCTGCATAAATATTATTTTTTATCATTATTTATTTATTTATTTTTCCTAATTAGCCTAATTTATTGGTTTTCCTTACAGTGCACTCTTGGTTTCAGGGGCAGTAGGGAGGGACAATGGGCGGGTATAATGTGGGGTATTGTCTGTACGAGTTCAGTATGTTTTTACATGTGTGCCTATGTGTATATGTCATGTAAATGCCAAAAACAGACGTGTAAAACATGATGCATAAAGTGACGACAGTGCTAAAAGGATAACAGTAAGAACATGTTAAAATACGCCATCAGAAAAAACAGTTAAATTATGATTATAAACACTGTGTGTGTAATTTTACAGTATGTGCCACTTTAACATTATTCTGTTGTTCTTATTAAAGTGTTAATGTAGTATTATTTACAGTCACAGGAAGTTGCTGTGCTCCACTCTGATGGGTAAAGTTACACACATTAACTCAAACAAACAGCTCTCCCCTGTCCTGCCTGACCCCATGCGTGCTACTTCACTGAGCCCTTACAGAGACTTCCTCTTAGTGTGGTCTGACACAAAGTAATCCTTTTCACCCTCTGTTGTTTAAACCAGAAGAGGGAGTATTGTTTCAGCAGCGGAGCCACAGCAGAAACAGATCCAGCTTTCCTGACCCCCTCCGTTCTTTCACAGTTTTTTTCTATGTCCACAATTCCTCATGAAGCCGAGCTCACCCAAACAACAGAAGAGACCACTGAAGCAGTCTGTTTAAAAGCTCTGCAAGTAAATGTGCTGATCTGGATCACTACTCTTTATCCTTAAACATTATGGAATTAGAGGGCTGATCTGCAGGCAGAGTTGTTGTCCTTTGGATGGAGAACAATTCCTGAAGCGGTGAGTGAGGAAGGGAAGCTTAAGAACTGAACCCACATTGCTGAAACTCTGCGGTCAACAGAAGCTGCTGTCCTGATGTGGTGGTCCCTTCTTAGTGTTTCCAAATGAAAATGTAAACATCTGCAGTTATGATGAAGAACGTCCTCCTTTATTGTCATTGTTAAAAAGTGTCAGAACAGGGACCTCGAGATTGCATGTTAATGGATGTTTTAAAACTGTGCAACAACAGCATGAACAATTAAAGGAGCATTCGAATGTAAAAATGGATGTGGTCAGGGAAACTACTGGAGCCCCCAGCTGTGTTAAGTCATTTAGCCTGTTGAATATATGGAACATAAACATTGCTGGGTCTTCACTTGGATGTTTTTAGTCTGATATAAAAAGAGAAAACATGTCGTAGGAGCCCGACATACTTAAGAGGGATTTATTGAGAATGATCAGACATTTAATACAATAGATGACAAAGACTATTTACTGTGTTGGTCTGAATATAGAAAGACCCTGATTAAAAGACAACCCCTCTTTTCCAGACTGAAAAGACATTTAAATGACATAAAGTGCCTCTAAGGACTTCAGTAAATCATTAACCATCAAAGTGAGGTGTATTTTTTTTTTTTTTTGGTTTCATGCTATGGGGACAGAAAATTAATTTACAACATAATATTTGATCAATTACAAAACAAGAAATATAATTGAAAAAAAAAAAAAATCACACAGGAAGAGATGGTCGAGTATCACGTAGTTGTACATAATATAAGATAAGTCATCATACAAAGGCCAGATACATCCAGCATAGCGAGGTCCCTGTCCAAACATTCAAAACACATGTCCGGACACGTCATAGTCAGCCCCGTGAAAACAAAACATGAAAAGGAAACATAAGAAAAAAATGTAAATGTAGGCTCTTCTTTAGTTTTATTAGGGACAAGTCAGGTTTTAAATCTCAACATTCATTTTAGGTTGTAAATTGAGACATTTGCTCTAAACTTAAAAGTAAAAGTAAGTTTGTAACCAAGATTTCTCACTTATATTATTTGTCATCTTCCAGTTTGTTGCACTCATAAGTCCAACATTTATTATCAGTGTAGTTCAAAATACATAACTTGGGATCTAAGGGGATGTTCTCTTTAGTAATTGTAAATAAAGTTAGCATAACATGCTTCCAAAAAACAATTTAAGGCGTTTCAGTCTTTTGAAAGCGACCACTTTGAGGACCACGGTACGTTTTTCTCTGTTACCATCTGTTAGCTAAGACTGTTAGCATTTTTAAGATGCAGCGGTACGGCGGTCTGTTGAGGCGTTTTTCCATGCCGGCGAGGGCAGGCCCGGTCCAGGAGCTTAACCGCTGAGAGCACAGAGAGGCCACATATATTGTTCTTTATTTTTTGCTAGTTTGGTTGTGCCACAAACATTTTACGGTTCCAGATTGCTCCGTCGAGTGGGTCACATGTCTGTACTATTTTGTGATTGTTTATTTTTTTTTTTTCTCATTATACTTTATTTGTGTAAATGTTTCAGGTTGGGTGTGAGCATTACCTCTCTTTAGCCGTTAGCCATTAAGCTGTTGCGTTTAAGGATAATCATAATCATAATCATAATTAAAGTTTCTTTTCTTCGATATTCTTCTTTCTTTATTGTCTTAAAAGTGGAGAATTCACCAGCTTAAAACATACTGGTGTAAGTATTAAGCATGGTTTTTCTAACGTATAAGAGATCCTACATATTGCTGTCTCAGCGGGCTGCAGTTTTAACAGTGATAACAGCTAGAAAAAATAATTGGAGTGTAAGTCAACCGAGGCTCTCTGTGTGCTTCATTTTGAAGTTCTGCCCTCAACTGTGCTTACTTCAGAGAAAAGCCTGGATTCTCTCTGAGAGACACAGTCTTCTTTCTTCTCTGTGGGTCTCTGCTCGTCTTCCCATAGTTTCTATAGCCTTGGCACCATGGTCATTATCTACGGAGGACAGAAAAATAAACAGAGGCCAGATTGTCATCGACCGTGATGCCAGACAGAGGCCTTGAGAAGTGAGCAGAGGGAAAGGGAAAGAGCTGGAGATGAAAAATCCATCCGAGAAGAACGCGGGGAGATATATCGCAGAAGTTTGTTTAAAAAAATGTTACGGATAAAATTCCTGCCGTGCCAGCCATCACATCAGGCCTCTCCAATAACTCAGGTGCGGCCTTTCCGAAAGTCGGTGAAAAATTGTGGCCCATAAAAAAGAAACATGGCTCCTTCTTCTGCAGCCTTTGTTTACCTCGTTTCCTCTGCTGCTATAAAGCACAGAGAGTGATGTATCTGTCAATGCAGCGATGTTTGGGTGTGTTGGGGAAGCACGGCACATAGAGGCGGGGGAAAACACATCGCAACAACAAATAGGAAGTGACACGCATGTGTGCAGAGGAGCGTGTGCGCACATAAACACCCGCTCAGGCAGACACTTAGAAACATGCCTCAACTCCCGAAGACACACATAAACTTTCATGTTCCCTCACACACACACAAACATTCAGAGCATTTGAAGAGTGCGGGTGGCGTCTGTCAGTGTGGCAGAGGGCTTAGTGTGCTCCGTGGTGTGTGACCAGGACTGCCTGAGCCACTTCACACTGTGTTTGCAGTGCTTATCTGAGTCAGGGGCCGGGTCAGGAGGGGTCAGCGCTCGTATTTGCCATGCTGATAGACTGGGTAATGAAAAAAGCTCCCAGCACAGAAGCCACACGCGCTCAGGGCAAACAGTCCACAGCTCGCTACTGTGCATTTCTCTCCTACTCCATCCTTGTTTGGGTCCTAGGAGGGCTCGTTACTCCACATTTTATTGCATGGAAAGCCCCAAACTCATATTCCCCTCGAATTAATCCAAACAAAGAGAGGAGAGGCGACACACCTTGTCTTCATGTGTCTTAAGAAATGTTGACTACAGCTGCTTTAAAGTGGCATTTAGTATGTTTGAACCATTGCCCCATGTTTCTGTGTCCAAATGTCTGTTCATTTGTGGAATTGCTCCAGTAGATTGCCTCATCCATCAGTGACAAACAGGCTGTAGTGGCTGCAACATAATCCTTGGAGGACCCAATCAAAGTCTGTCCAATAGATCGTTTTTGCAGAAAGGCTCTGATTGTTATTCAAAGTGTCTGACATCATTACTTAGAGGATCCCCACAGATCGGCCTTTTTGTTAAAGAGCACCAGAAAAACACATTGCTTTCGTCAAAGCCACCTAACACTTAAATATAGCTATATATTGGCTCAAAAATACATTAATTCCACTTTAACTCTTAGTTTAAATAATGCATGTAGTTATACACAGGTGTAGTGGTTATTCCTGTCCCCATTGTTCTTATAACCACTGTGGTGGCTGAGCAAAAATGTGTGACTCGACACATCCAAGAAAAACAATGTCCAAAGAAAAATGCTCCAAAATAAGGCAGTAATTATTATTAACACAAAATGTGTACAAAACTCAGAAGGCACAAATGTGTATCTTAATAAGGATTCTAAAGATACACTTAGGATTTCTAAAGAACAAAGCAGAGCAGTCCCTGCTGCAGGCCTTGGATGTGAGGTCAATCCCTCTCTCTGCTCGGCCACACCTTCTTGGCAGCCTCCCTTGGCCTTTATCCCCATCCTCCGGCCACTAGATGGGGTCAACTCAGGCAACCGAAATTAGTAAATACAACCAATGATTTTGGCTCCTACAGGCTTGGGGAGTAACGGACTACAAGTCACGTAATTAGGATACAAAAAAAAGGCAACAGTATTCCGTTACAGTTACAGAAAAAAAAGAGGTTATTAGATTAAAGATAAGTTTATTAAAAATGAGGATATCTAGCAGATCACAATGTTAAAATACATTTTAAAACCGGGTCGATATAACGCCAAACATGCTCTGTAACATCTGTCGTCTCATTTCTAAACCGTCCGTCTGACCGTCTCTGTTAACACCATGCACCTGCGTGCACACGTTACGACGCTTCACGACACACAAGTCTCACAACACCGCTCCTCAAAGTTGCCATCAACAGTCTTTGCTTGCCATGGCAACTGGTGAAAAAAATGCTTTCACTGGGTGGAAATGGGAGCAACATCACAGCACAGTGCAAGTTCTGCCTGCCGTCTGTTAAGATGATGTCATTATCCAAAGACTCAACGTCTAATTAAAGAAACGTTTACAGGTAAGACCAACCGCTAACGTTAGCTGCACAGAATTCCAGTTAAAACTGTTAGCTAACCTGTCGTCTCCATTAGTCTGTCACTCTGGTGATGGCCGCAGACGGGATGGTGTGGGTAAAAACCATAGACTGTATAAAAAGATGGCCGACATGACAGCTCCCTAAAAGTGAAGCCAAACCCTCTCTATCGCCCCCTGCTGACTGGCTGCAATATAGCTCATAAAGCCCGCCTCCTCCATGTTAACAGATGGGACATGAGTCAAACTATAAAATCAAAATACACGTCAAATACATTTTTCTCAAACATGGTTTCTGTCATTATAGTTAGTTCTTATCATGCTGATTTATGTCACAGTGTTCATTTTTCTGACAAGTTTATTTTTAATTAGTTATTTGATGCTGTCAATTATGATTATGATTGACAGCTCTGCTGACAAATACGGCTCCTGCAGCCGATCTGTTCCGGATTAGCAGAGTGGAGGACGAACGGCGAGAGGAGACGTAACTAAAACAATCACTACAGTCATTGAAGTTTCCATACCTGTGAACGTTAACCTCAGACCAACACAAGAAGCTGTTCTGCTGTTAAACACGGCCGCCGATCTCTCCTGCGCAGACTTTTGCTCCAAATGACGTCAACATCACAAGATGGCTGCGCCTATCACGGAGCTATTTTGGCATCAATTCCATACAATGGGAGCAGATGGAGACACGCCGTGCATCTATATATACAGTCATTGGTAACAACACAAGCTCCAGACTGGAACAAGTTTATGTCAGTTTACTTGAAGTTTGAGTGTGAAGTAGTGTGAACAGCAGACTAACAAGAACATTTAAATTTACATAATTAGCACTAACAGGCATTCGCACATGACAAAAGTATTTAGTATTGAAGTAATCCAAAAGTAACTGAAAGTAATCAGTTAAAACTGTGATACTTGGTTACTGATTACATTTTTAACAGGTAGTTAGTAACTGTATCAGAATACATTTTTAAAGGGACCCTCCAAACCTGCTTATACATGTCAATGGCCTGCTCCCAGAAACATAAAGAGACGAGTATTCACACATCCTCTGAGCAAAACTGTAAAATCTCCATCAGGAACCTTTTTCTTGGCGATGTCAGGTTGGACTGAACTTTCCAGAGATCCAATGACTAAACTAATTGCCTCTAGATTCCAGCTCAGTGCTTTGTGCAGACATGAGAGTGTTATTGATCTTCTCCTCCAACACTTGACAAAAGGCACATTTCCAAAAACATTCCTCCAACCCCGAGCTTCGTCTGTGAAACTTGTATGTTTCCAAAATGGTTGACTTGAAGAAAATACTTTCTATTTTTAGCTGCACTAGTGATACATAATTGATGCTACCCACAGACTTACATAAACCAAAGAGGTCAAAGCATTTTCTCATTAAAGAGCGTGCAATTGGAAGTTTTCACACTCTGATGGGAGCTGTATTTGTACTTGAAGTGAAGTTATGTGGGATAAAAGCCTCAGTCACACTGTTGTATTTGAGCCTGATTCTTCTCTCGATTCGTGTCACACTCCTGTTTCCCCTTCAGAGGTAATTATGGCAAGTATTTCCACTCGAGAAGCTTCACTGTTTGTGGTTAAAGAAGTGTTCACTTGAGGCTCTAACGAGTGCAATCCATTTAACATGCAATATATTTCACATATATGCACTATAACCTGCTCTGCTCCCCTGCCTCCCCTCGCCTCTCTATTTTCCAGCTCTCCTTCGTCCTTTGGGGAAATCTCAGCCTCTCTATCCATCACCGCAGCTATAGTGTCACTGTCTCCCCTTGCTTAAGCAATAACAGCACTAACACTAGCCAACCAAAGCCCCAGCTCATTCAATCACCCCGATATGAATCTGCTTAAAACTCAGCCATCGAGCGCTCGGCCAAATCCATCAGCGCGGGCTTAAGATCGGTGGCACACGCGGCGCTGATAAGGCGTTCTCTGTGGTCAAGGGCCTGTGATGAGGAGCAGAGTAAGAGCTGCTGCTGCTGGCTGGATGGCTATCAGGAGCACTTTAAAGTTTAAACAGTGGTAACGGACGAGAAGCATTAGAAAAATACTTGCGGTTCCGGCTCCGGTTTGTTTTTGCTGCTGTGGGAGCAGGGTCGGGAGTTTCATGTAATTGGGCAGTGGATTGTTTTAGAGGTATTATTTGATATTTCTCTTGATACATAAGAGGACTGAGAGCTAAGTTGGATGCCTGCCCTTGATCGCTGCTGTTGTCTTTTCTGTCCTTTGCACTTTTAGTCCCAGTGATTGTTTTAAACCGGGCCCTATTTTTACACGTATCTCCAGCCTGCAGCTACAAAACAGGCTGTGAGTTTGTATGTGTTATCATGTGTTATAACAACTTGAATCTGAACTTACCATTCAAGACACCAGGGTCACCCGAGACACACACACCAAAAATAAAGGACTTAGTTTCACGTAATTAGGGGACTGGATCAATTTGAAGGTATAATACGATTTGTCTTGCTTCGTTAGAGGACGGAGAGCTAAATTGGACGCCTGCCCTTGATTGTTCTTTTGTCTTTTCTATCTTTACCACTTTTGTGCCCTCGCCGTTTGTGTGTGGTGGGCACGCCTCTCCTATGTGTGTGGCTATGAGTTATGTGCTGTAGATTAGCAATGTCAGCTAAACACGCACTGCTGCAAAAACGGAGGAAGCTCAAGGACAGGTAGCGTGTGGGTTCTGTGAACCTCCGCAGCTCCCACAGATGGTGGGGGTCACCGGGGGGCACAAGCCTGCTGGGAGTCGAAGCCAGGGGCTTGATTAAACACCAGCCCCGCTGCAGGGGAGCCCCAGAGGGGCCACATGAAGGAGCCTGACTCGCTGGGGTTCTGCTCCATAGCCTCTCAGCTGCGCTCGGAAAGTTTGTATGAACAGGGTCAACAGGAGAGAGAGAGAGATAGACAGAGAGAGGGAGAGAGAGAGAGAGAGACAGAGAGAGGGAGAGAGAGATAGAGAGAGGCAGATAAGAAACCCGCTTTTGAAATACTAAAATAACCAAACATGAGACGTAAAGTTGACTTGTTTTATCTTAAAAGACTCAAAAAGATGCTGTGTGGGAGATAAAGACAGAGAAGATAGAGATGAAGAAGTAAGAATAAGAGGTCAAAGGTCAGATAAAATATTACCAGATAAAAACAGAAAGGCACAAACAAATAGCTGCTCTCTGAGTGTCCACGAAATCCGGATAAGGTTCTTTTCTGTGGATTCCTGCCGAGCGGACGCAGCTGCAGCAGCAGGGGCAGAAAACTGTGGCTCCACAATGAGATTCAGTTTCACCTCTAACTTCTTCAGCACTTTGATCCGAGCCGTATCTCTCTGCTGCATCTCAGCCCGCCGCTGGATCGCCAGGTCTCCGCGGGAACAGTGTGGATCGTAAATAAACATCCGCCTCTCTCCTGTCCTCTGCCGCATGGCCTTAAAGAAGATTAGAAATTATTCAGTCGCTCATCCATCTTTCACTCCCAAAATGAATAAAAGAGTTGGCCGTTATCTGGTCTCCGTCTTTCCTGAGACATCTCCAGCCCATCACACGCTTTTAGTTTTCCTAATCTCTCTGCTGTGATTTCTTTATGGCAAACCACCGGCGCTCACATTCTTCCACTGCGATAGGGCAATCTGCTTTATTTAATAATTCACGAAGCAATCTACCTACGGCGCGGTTTGTGGACAAACATATGCATCTGAAGTGGGGGAATAAATACAAATAGATCTGCACATGAGGGGGTGAGAGACAGCTTTACAGTTTTACACAGACAGGATATCTATTTCCATGTGGCAGCAGGTCACCCAGAGGATTATGGGATACACTTCCTTTCAAAGGGTATTTCAAAGTCTGTCTCGGAGAAGTTCTTGTTTCTGTCACTGACAGGCTCAGATTGTTATTCTAAGAGTCTGACAACATTACAGAAGGGATTAACTGGCAGCCATCACAGCCCATCTTCCAGCTGCCGGCTGAAGAAATCTACTGGAGCAATTCCAAAACTTTTTTCATTTAAACCCCAAAATATGGAAAAAGTAGTTTTTACAACACAAGTCCCCTTTAAGGCCGCTTATGAAATGTTTAGACGATAAAATTATTCATCCAAAATAAACTGTTTTTCTATCACTCAGGAACTCAACATAAACAAGCGGTTTTGATTGAATTTCATGCTTTCTACTGACTAGAGTACAGCTAGAGGGAGAGATAAGTGGATTCTCCGTTGCAATTTAACACACTAATGACTTGTCATTCAAATGAAGAGGCTGCAGAGCTTTGCCAAGCAGCCGAAATGACTGAGTGTGGTTTGTAAACAATGTAACGTTATATACAGTCGTGAACATGAGCGCTGTGGAGGTTACATGAGGTATGAATATGTTCAGCTTGTACATGAAGCGACACAAACATGCGACATGCCACCACTAGGAGATAAAACTGGGACATAAACAAATCTGATGCATTCTGGGAAAACTCCTTTGAGTGCCTGAAGAAAGCAACGAGTGCTCCACAAGAGCAAAGCCCTGGAGGCATGTACGGAAAATATGCAAATACAGAAGCCTAAACAGCACACACTGAGCTGTGCTGTATGTCACTGTGAGGAGTCACACACACACTGTAGAGCTCTCTGTCTCTATTATCGTCACAAATATCATGCAGAGACTTCAACCAATCATCTTAATTAATAAGGTTAACGCAGCACAAAGCTTCCTACTGAAGATATGTATCTGTAAAAATGTGCAGCAAATGTTTTATATACCGTAAAATCTGGAATATCCTGCAATCCGACTAGCTACCGGTGCTGTAGCTAGCAGCAGCTGGCAGCCTACGGTAACGTTGATTGTTGTGACGGTGGCGGCTGCAACGGCGATCATGACGGTGCATGTCTGTGACGAAGCGTTAAACAGGGAGCCCACTTTTTAGATGAAAAAAAAAAGTATTAAAAGGTTCTTATACACCACATTTTACGGTAAAACTAAATGCTCAGTCATTTCTCTGAACAGGTGGGCGCTGTAGTTTTTATCAGCCATTATTGATACACAGGGAATAGTGGGTTTGTCCTTTAAAGCACGTGTACAAAAGTGGCTCCTTTCTCCAGCAGGACCAGGTTTTACACTCCTGAAAGCAGCTGAGAGGACTGACTATGTGACTAAAATTAGTCTAACAAAAAAAGATGATTAGTGTTCTGGCTGTGTAAAAAAACAAGATAAAATCAGCTGTGACTTCCGCAGAACTCTAATGATGTCATTGTGATTAAAACAGTGTTAGCTCGGGTTTGGGCACGAAGACTTCACACAAAGGCAGAGTTATAAACAAGAGGTGTTGAGCTTGAAAGATAGGAAAGAAAAATATGCAGTTGGAAACTGTGTATCCAACATTTTCGGAGCTTGACTCATCACAGTGCAACGTACTGTTACTCATAACTCGTCAAACTCTATGTTCCAAATTGTCACAATAAAGGTACCCATCTTCTGCTCTGCGGTCATGTTAGCAATAAAATAATGTCTGGTTAGACATCAAAATAGAACTTGTTAAGAAAGATTTGGACATTCAGTGGTTGAGTTTTGTTGGTTTAGCCACAAAAAAAACTTGTCTGGGTTGAGAAAGAACATCATGGTTTTGGTTTAAATAATCACAAACAAACACACCAAGATGACTAATGTAACTAACACAATCCTAAACTTAATCCAGAAGGAAACTCGACTTGATAGTGGCTCCAAATCCAGTTGCCTTTTGGATGAAGCTTAAAATTACCATGACCTGGATGACTGAGAGCCTTCACAGACACGTAACTAACGCAAACACAAAGAGATGATCTGTCATCCTCTGCCGCTTTGATTTTCACAATCATCTGACTTTTTTGTATCTATTCAGTCTCCAAACTTTATGTTAATGCAACACTAAATAGCTGGAGGTGACCTAATAAAACAAAGTTATTTTAAACCAACTCCTGGCACTAAAACTGACTGTATGACATGTGCAAACAAAAGAAGGGTCCTTGTACAGCTGTTCAGAGGCCTGCAGCATCAGCAGGACCAGGTGCACTGCACGGCCGAGGATGCAACTACCTGCTTGTGAAGTAGGACA